>NW_028227256.1:99355131-100027631 GCF_978045245.1 Mus caroli
CTCCTGTGCTCTTGTTCACAACTGAGTAGTTTGTTCAGCCTCTTCAATCATGTTCATGTACAACAGTGTAAGGTGGCTAGACCTGGGTAGTGTGCTTTCTCATAGACCCTGCTTTTCTTCTGCAATTAGTTTACTTTCTGACTATTCTCAACCTTGTCAATATAGAGATGTGGTGGTTTGAATGGGAAATGCTCCTTTCAGGCTCATGTATGCCAGCACTTGGCAAATAGTTGGCAGTGCTGTTTGGGAAAATTAGGGAAACCATGTGTACGTCAATGTGAGTAGATATTACAGGATTGGTTTTTTTTTTTTTTTTTTTTTTGGCCCACTTCTCATGCCTTCTCTCATATCTGTTCAGTGTAATCAGCTATCTTCCAATTCTTGCCAAAGGATAATGCCTTCCCTGACATTACACAAGACATCCCTCTGGAAACATACCAAGACAGTGTCTTTTTAATCTTGATTTAATCACAATCACAGCATTTAATTCCAGCAATAGAGAAACAAACTGGAATACACAACAAAACAAGCTTTTCTGGCATCATTGAATATGTATTCATGCAAACACACATACATAGACACACTTGCATGCATGCATACATAAAAATTCATACAGAGACACATCCACATGCATGTTCTCACACATACAGATATTTCTCCAGAAGGGAATAAATTTTCATGAATCATGTGATTTAAATTATTTAAAAATAAATATTTTGTTTTATAACATGTACTTTTACAGAAAGCTATTCATACAAATAAATGTCTATTTAAGACTAATAAGAAAAGTTAATCATTTAAATTAGCAAATATTGTCAAAACATTTAATTTCATCATTTTGGTTATACTTCTGTGGCCACGTGTTTAAAATATAATATTAAAAGCTAAGGGCTCAGCTGTTAAGGACACTGACTGCTCTTCCTAAGGTCCTGAGTTCAATTCCCAGCAACCACATGGTGGCTCACAACCATCTGTAATGGGATCTAATGCCCTCTTTTGGTGTATCTGAAGACAGCTACAGTGTACTCCTCTCCTATAAATACAGTAAATAAATATTTTTAAAAAGACATCACAAACACAGCTATAGCCAACAGAATATCTCCTTTAATTTGTATGTATCCCTGTGCACAGTATCTTCCAGCATGATGATTTTGCTCTCCTCTTTATCTTTGAATAACCTTGCTTTCCTCTATCTTCTCAATGAATTAATTTGACTGGTAAGCTCTTTTGTATATTAAACGTTAAGATACAGCTCTGATTGCCCTGAAAGTTGATAGATTTCAATTCCTGGAAACAAATCATTTTTTTTTTCTGCTGCACCTAAGCACAAAAAGTACAATTAAGTTTCTCATAAAATGTATCATCACCCACTTGAAATTCAATACTGTGTCTGAGTATGGGACAAGGTAATTAGCTGGAATTGCAGAAAGTAGTTTCCAATGGACTCCAAAAGAAAGAACATCTTTACTGGGATCTATATTAGAACTTCATGTAAGCAGATGTCTCAGAAACTGGCTGTTTTCTCTGCTTACCTGGGAACAAGAATTGATGGAGTCATGCAGTAGCTAGTTCTGTTGAAACAAATTTTTTAATACACTGAGAAGTTGCTGAAGGGTGGATGGGAGAAGTAATTACCTAAATTACTGAATTGTGAAGCTAATCTGGAATGTATTGAATAATATTCATAATTAAGTTTTGCAAATAGAATATTTAATGGAGTCCCTAAAAATGACATTTTATTTAAAAATTCTGATTCATATCATGAATTTAGCTTTGTATGTTTTATGCCATGATTATATTTCTTTTCAAAAATACATCTTTACGTGTTCACTTGTATGTGACTATATGGATATATGTGAATATGTCTGTGGGATACATGTGTCTATCCACCTGATGAGGCCAGAAAAACATCTCAGAACTTTTTACCTCAAGTGACAGGCATTTAAAGAAAACACAGTTTCTCATATAGATATTGTGGTCAGAACTTTCATCTTCAAGATTACTTAGTTGGTACTTTTATCCTACCCATCTTTCAGCTCTGATATAGGTAATTTTCTTAAAGATAGAGAGACAAGAAATTACTACTCATTTTTCCCAAGACATAGTCATTATTTCTGCATATAATTTGTTATTATATGTGGTGGTGATCATATTTTTGGCAGTAAATCCTATTAGTACTACAAACAAAATAGAACTTTCCAGGTGATCCATAGGACACATACATGGCAGTATAATAGGGCAAAGTGACACTAAGCCATTATATAAATAAGCTAATTTTAAAAGCATACATTTGGTTATAGGCAGATAGCCCACATGGTAAATCTGAACAGAAGAGTTTAGCTCTATAATCCCACTGGTTCTACTGCAATATGAAAGAGGCAGGAGAATCCCAGAGTGCTCCTGAAACAGTGAGCCTAAAATGTGCAAAATAGATTAGGAGACTCCTTCTCAAATCAAGATGTGAGACAGATACCCTAAGAAGTCATCTGACAACTCACATATTCTGGCAGGCACTTGTTCACACTCACAGAAGTGCATCACATACACGGAGACACAAACACACAAACACACAAACACACAGACACACACACACACAGACACACACACACAAGGAAGGTGGAGGTGGAGATAAATGTTCCAATTTATTAAGGACTCAATATAAAATACATCTATATATTCAGAAATTTCTCTCTCTCTATCTTTCTCTCCACCCTCTCTTTCTTTCTCTTCTTTCTTTACCTCTCTCTCTCTCTCTCTCTCTCTCTCTCTCTCTCTCTCTCTCTTTCTCTCTCTCTCCTCTCTCTCTGTATCCATATACAGCAGAATTACCCGATCCAGTAGCTGTGTATATTAAATTTTATACATATAAGTGTCTCTTACTATATATAACACACTATTATTTTTTCAATTAAAATAAAAGTATAGTGGATTAGAGAAAGTTGGAGAAACAGGAAAAAAGCAAAATATTTCTACAAATTCAGATCTCAGGAACTGTTAAAATGTTTGAGTTTCCAATTTTAAAAGATCTGTACAAAGGTGAACTTCCAATATTAAATTTCTAGGAAGGTTTACTTTTTCAAACTTAAAAAAACTCACTTAAGCCAAGATAGGAACATAAAACCCAGCTTCAATGTATTATTGCCCATCAATTTACAAAAGTCTTTAAAAAAATAGTAAGGATATTTTTGTGACCAGAGGACAAATGAAAATGGTGCATTTACATTTGGATGATGTTGACTCCCAAACTGACTTGACTGTGTTTCCCAAGTGTATGGAGGAACAAGTAGTTGCAGCTGCATATTAGATTTGGTAGAGCTCTGCTGTATTATTTTTAAACTGTTGTCAGTTTTATGTCAAGTTCCTATGTATTATCGAGGCCTCACTGAACATGCAAAAACAAACAAACAAACAAAAAAGAATACACGATCCTAACGGTACTCAGAATATTACATATTAACTGTGCAAATTTTATAATTGGAAAGTTTGAAATTAAAGCTTTTCTTAATCCAGATATTTATAACAATGATCTCGGCATTGTTTGTGCACTTGAACCATATATTTAGATCTGGCATAATATTATTTCTCAGACACTCTCCGTTATTCTTGGGCTCGTAGGACCTATACTTTTTGACTTAAAGAAATTTAAATCAGAGATTCTCAAATTTTATCATAAGAAACTAGTAAATGGGTTCATTTTATGTGTCCCTTGGAGAGTTTATTTCAATTTTAATGGTGTCATCTACTTGTACTTGAAGGATTTCTTCAATGAAACAGCAAATGTTTATCTTTTGTTTGGTTGAGATAGCACAGCCTCGAAATTGTTATGCATGTAGAAAAAGAGAAGTGGATGCTCACAGTCAGCTATTGGATGGATCACAAGGTCCCCAATCGAGGAGCTAGAGAAAGTACCCAAGGAGCTAAAGGGATCTGCAACCCTATAGGTGGAACAACAATATGAACTAACCAGTAACCCCCAGAGCTTGTGTCTTTAGCTGCATATGTAGCAGAAGATGGCCTAGTTGGTCATCAGTGGAAAGAGAGGCCCTTTGGAAGTGCAAACTTTATCTGCATCAGTACAGGGGAACGCCAGGGCCAAGAAGTGGGAGTGGGTGGGTGGGGGAGTGGGTGGGGGAGCAGGTGGGGAACTTTTGGGATAGCATTGGAAATGTAAATGAAATAAATACCTAATAAAAAAAAAAGAAAAGAAAAAGAAAAAAAGAAACCTGAACTTCTAACCCTCCTGCTTGAGTGTACTGAGTGCTGAGATTACATGCAGTACTGGGGATGAATCCCAGGACATTTCATATGTAATAAACGTGCTTCCAGCCCAATCATAAAGTGCATTGAGAAATATTGTGGGTCTTTTGATAGGATATTAGTGATGGATCAACTGGTTGAAGATGAGTCTATACCTCAGAGCAAACTATCTCTGAATATATACCAGAAAGTTTGGGAATACAGGCACACAATTTTTAACAGAGATTTTTTTTTTCCAACCTGATCCTTGGACAAAGGAAATTAGTCCTTAAAGATCTGTCTTATATTTCAGTCCTTCATATATGTTCCTTTTTGGCATTCAAATGTAATCCTTTCTAGTGCAGTTTAGGTCAACCAGAGATGTATAGAAGATGAGCCTAACAACCGGAAGAGTACAGATGACTTTCTTTTTCTCCCTTTAACTTTTTCTTTTTGTGAATAAAAGGTGAATGCAGTCAGATGATATGGGATGTATGTCTTGCTACTGATAAGTAAGAAAAGAAGGACAGTGTCTGATTAAGAGTCCAAGAATAACAGAGAGTGTTTGAGAAATAACATTATGCCAGATCTTTTATTGTCTATAGCTTCTTTTCTCCAAAGAAATTATTACTAGATCTACTTCTTAATTCCCTTTGGTACATATTCAAGCTATTCTGAAAAAAAAGGTTTTTAATTATTATTTTAATTTATTTTAATTAGTTATTTTCCTCGTTTACATTTTCAATGCTATCCCAAAAGTCCCCCATACCCACCCCTCCCCAATCTCCTACCCACCCACTCCCCCTTTTTGGCCCTGGGGTTCCCCTGTACTGGGGCATATAAAGTTTGCAAGTCCAATGGGCCTCTCTTTGCACTGATGGCCGACTAGGCCATCTTTTGATACATATGCAGCTAGAGACAAGAGCTCTGGGGTACTGGTTAGTTCATATTGTTGTTCCACCTATAGGGTTGCAGTTCCCTTTAGCTCCTTGGGTAATTTCTCTAGCTCCTCCATTGGGGGTCCTGTGATCCATCCAATAGCTGACTGTGATCATCCACTTCTGTGTTTGCTAGGCCCCGGCACAGTCTCAAAAGAGACAGCTATATCTGGGTCCTTTCAGCAAAATCTTGCTAGTGTATGCAATGGTGTCAGCGTTTGGAAGCTGATTATGGGATGGATCCCTGCATATGGCAATCACTAAATGGTCCATCCTTTTGTCACAGCTCCAAAGTTTGTCTCTGTAACTCCTTCCATGGGTGTTTTGTTCCCCTTTCTAAGAAGGGGCAAAGTGTCCACACTTTGGTCTTCCTTCTTCTTGACTTTCATGCGTTTAGCAAATTGTATCTTATATCTTGGGTATCCTAAGTTTCTGGGCTAATATCCACTTATCAGTGAGTACATATTGTGGGAGTTCCTTTGTGATTGGGTTACCTCACTCAGGATGATGCTCTCCAGGTCCATCCATTTGCCTAGGAATTTCATAAATTCATTTTTTTAATAGCTGAGTAGTACTCCATTGTGTAAATGTACCACATTTTCTGTATCCATTCCTCTGTTGAGGGACATCTGGGCTCTTTCCAGCTTCTGGCTATTATAAATAAGGCTGCTATGAACATAGTGGAGCATGTGTCCTTCTTACCGGTTGGGACATCTTCTGGATATATGCCCAGGAGAGGTATTGCAGGATCCTCAGGTAGTACTATGTGCAATTATCTGAGGAACTGCCAGACTGATTTCCAGAGTGGTTGTACAAGCTTGCAATCCCACCAACAGTGGAGGAGTGTTCCTCTTTCTCCATATCCTTGCCAGCATCTGCTATTGCCTGAATTTTTGATCTTAGCCATTCTGATTGGAGTGAAGTGGAATCTCAGGGTTGTTTTGATTTGCATTTCCCTGATGACTAAGGATGTTGAACATTTTTTCAGGTGCTTCTCTGCCATTCGGTATTCCTCAGGTTAGAATTCTTTGTTCAGCTCTGAGCCCCATTTTTAATGGGGTTATTTGATTTTCTGGAGTCCACCTTCTTGAGTTCTTTATATATATTGGATATTAGTCCCCTATCTGATTTGGGATAGGTAAAGATCCTTTCCCAATCTGTTGGTGGCCTTTTTGTCTTATTGACAGTGTCTTTTGCTTTGCAGAAGCTTTGCAATTTTATGGTTTTTGTGGTTGACACTGAAGAATGCAACCAACATACCAAAAATTCACAATTATTATACTCATGCTTGTTATCTAAATGTTCTGAAATTCCCCTGTTCACTGCCCAGCCACCACATTCTTTACAACACTATGAACCAATCAACTTACATGTTAAGTGATAATACTTTGTCTAGTAAACCAAACTGTCATAATATTTTGCTCATTAACTTTTAAACTTTTGAACCTGGTTTTCCCTATAAATATCCTGCTCTGAGACTACACTGGTACTACAAGTAGATTATTCCTTTTGTTTGTTTGTTTGTTTTTTGTTCTGATCTGATCAGTATTAGGGTGTGTGTTCAATAAAGTATCATTGTCTGACTGATATCGGTGTCCATGGGGTTTGTTTAGCAACTCCTAGACAACACTTAGTGTGTTGTTTAGAATCTCCCTACCTTCCTTCAAGTACCCACCCCACAGTTACTGCCAGTGAATGCCCCCAACCCAGATGTGCCCTCTGTAAGGAGGTATGTTTATTTTTTTAATCTGTATTTGCATAGTTCTTTTTTAACATCTTGTTTGTGGTACCTTTATGAGAGACCTAATAGTGTAATACTAATATAAAATACTTGGTCACAGTGCTTCCTTGGGTCTGAGATGTTCTGACTCCTCTTAGCAAGGTGGCTGTAGTACAATCTACCTCTTTGCACTCAGACATGGTTGGAAATTTAATCCAAGAGCTTGGGCACTGCTGTATAGAAACTCAGTTTTGTTTGTTTTCTGCCTTTCACATTTTTTTGACACCTTTCTCCTATGTCTTTCACTCCTTCACTATGAGATATCTGAGTCCATTTGGTGGGATATCTGGGTCCCATCTCACTCCATCCCAACTCTATTGTTTTTCCTTGGTACACTCATCTGTACATATCTGTCAGTTTATTTCTGTAGTTCTGTTTTTGGTGTGGTGCTTGATTGTTGCTCTGTGTTTCATATTAAGAGAAAAAATGGCTAACTTTGTTCACACCTTGACTTAGCTTTAACTCATTTCAAGGATTTTTTAGGAGGAAAAAATATCAGCTGGAATTGAAACAACTAAAACTGATAAACTACCATTGGAGCCTTGCAGCTAAGGGTCTAGCACTTCTGGAGAAGCCACACCAAGAACCACTTGTCTGTACAAGCCACTCTTAAAGTGGATGGCAGCTTCTTGGTATTTCAGCCTCTTTGATAAGGAATCTAATGGATAACCCTACAAAAATCTCTGTGCTTTTAAGAATTGGATTCACCAAGAGGGAACATGCTTCACTCTTGAAGTGACAGCTGGTAAAAATAAGAAAAAAAATGCCTGCCTATTCTAAATGTATAAATGTATGTGGCCACTAATATTTGTTTCTTGTAATTTTGTAGTCCTGCATCTGCTCTGCCATTGGGCATTGCTGCTTGAGAAGTTTAATTGTGCTTATCCCATTTTTCCACTGGGGTGGGAGCCAGGCTATACTGAAGCACTGTGGTGCTGTTCCAGTGGTGGGGAAGCTCAGTATGATATGTGGTAAAGCTGGACCTGGTTTGGGGTTTCCCAGGCCTGAAATGAGATTGCAACTATGGGGTTCTTATGCTTTTGGACATCCAGGCACCACTAGGAGTCACAGAGAACAGAGAATGGAGTCTGGGACCCACTGTGCTAGAAACAGTGTTTAGCCTAGGGTGGTGAATGGGGTGTGGGGTAGGAGGAGCCCCTGCTTGTCTCATGGTGATTGTCATCAATTTGACAGTGGCAGGATCGATGGCAGTTATATCTGGGAGTACAGAGAGGCCTTGAAGTGGAAAAAAGACTTTATCTCTGTAGGCAAAGTCCTTCTCCATGGCTTCAGATGGCAGATCTTGATGAAAAGAGGCAGACCATTGTTCTAAACAGTTTTTTTTTTTTTTTTTTTTTTTTTTTTTTGTCATGGCAGTAAATGAATGACTATAACCATACCCATTTTCTCAGGGTGGGCCTGAGATTAAAGCCCTTTCACAGGGAGTAATGCCTGGGAAGGGAAGCTTATAGGCAATGCCCTCTGGCCCTCTATGTACCTCATTAGCGTGGAGAATTCTGTTTTGAGCCTATTTGAATGTGGTCATGTCTCTTTTCCAAATGGCTTGGTCTGAGACATTAGGGACGCCTCATCTACATGTGGAAGAGCTTGGGGACATTGACATTATGTGACTGATGGTTACTAATCTCTCTAGGGAGATGCTGCAGCTCAGTGACAGGGACCTGGTACTGAGAGCAGGCTAAGCTCCTACCATCCCTGCAGGGTCTCTGGGGCTTCAAGCCTTTAGTTCAGTCTTATTAGGATTGCCCTCATGGTCCATAGCCCCTCTGTTTCTGACTGTTCTTAAAGTATGAGTGTGTTGTGCATGTGTTAGCTATACACTATTGGCTTTTAGGTTATTGGGTATGGTTAAAAAATTGTAACAAAAAGTTAGCTTGAAATGAGTAACTCAAGGTTGAAGTCATTCTGGCTAACAACACATGTCATGAGCCAACACAGAGAAACAGATCCCTAAAAATACTTTTAAATTAGTGTATTTTAAAGAAATTCATGCTCTAAAAATAACGCTTATAAAAAGATACCTATAAAAGAGTTTCATTAAGGAGGCATTAAAGCTGCACCTTCTTGTTTTTGCAATCTCAATATTATTGTTCCACTGCTAGAAATTGGTTTTCTCTTCTATAAATTATGGTTTTGCTCTATGATTTCACTCTTTTTAAAAAAAGATATTGTATTTTGATAATGAAAAAACAACTTTCAAAAATATTTTTAAAAAGCGATGGGACATTTTAGAATTCATTAAATATTTTATTGGAACACCTTTGACTGTATATAATGATAAAGATAAAGGAGATTTTAATGAAAGTAATTATAATGATGGAAATTATTATGACATCAGAAATTATAATGGAAAAGATAAATCAAATTATGGTCTCATGAAAGAGGAACAATTTTGGTGGAAGAGTCTCAGGAAATTCCTATGGTGATGGCTAAGTATCTGATAATGGAAATCATTGATATTGTAGAACAAGATTTAAAAAAATATAAAGAGAGAAATGGGGAACAGTTCTTAGCAGGAGAGAGAACAAGGAGTTGTCAGGAAAGTTACATGTTACTTTGAGACAGTGGTCTCAAGTGCATTAGAGGAAATGTAAAAATCTGACAAAAAATGAACAATGATCCATAGTCAGAAAAGTTAAGGCAGCTTAATCAGGAAACCCTTCTTGATCAGAACTGTCATAGCCACAATTTGAAAAAAAAAAAAAAAAAAAAAAAAGCAGCCACCTGATCCTTAATGTTCCGGAAGGCTCCTGATAATATCCATTCCACCCCTTCCTCCAGGTCCTTTATGCTGGGGGAGACCCTAAGCTGGTCTGCTCCAGTGAAGACACCATATCATGACACATTCTAGAGGACCCGCTGCACTCAGAGCAATTGAGGATCCACTCACTGCATTCAGAGTATTGAGGATCACCTGCATTTAGAGCAGTTGGACAATAGTTGAATGTTCCACTGCAGACTCAACAATCTGAAGGCCTCCAAGGAGATCTACAGAAGTCAGGACAATAGATCACCAGCTTCTCTGCAACTATGAAAACCCCTCCCCCTCCCCAGTCAGAGGGATTCACATGTGGCCTGCTAGAGCTGACCAGGAGACCTGAAGCAACCCACGGACAAAAGACACAGACTCCAAAGAGTCACACAGACCAACAAATATCAGGGATAATCAGATAGCAAAAGGCAAGCTCAAGACTATAAGCAACAGAAAGCAAAAAATGTGGGAACATCAGAATACAGTTTTTCCACCACAACAGGCCCTGAATACACAAACACAACTGAAAATCAGTAATCTCTCCTAAGATCATATCTCATGAAAATAAGTCCTCTAAGGAGGATATCAATAACACACTGAAATAAATAAGGAAAATACAGGTAAACAGTAGAAGGAGATGAATAAAGCAATCCAAGACATAAAATTGGAAGTAGAAACAATAAAGAAAACACAGTGGAGGCAAACTTGGAAATGGAAAACCTAGGAAAGAGGTAAGAAATTACAGATATAAGTACTAGCAACAGAATACAAGAGAAGGAAGAGAGAATATCAGGTATAGAAGATATGGGAGAAAAGACTGACACAATTGTCAAAGAAAGTTCAAAACACAAAAAACTCCAAACCCTCTGCCCATATCTTCGAGACTTTTCACCACTCTCTCTTCTATAAGTTTCAGTGTCTAGAGTTTTATGTGAAGTTTCTTGATCCACTTAGACTTGAGCTTTGTGCAAGGAGATAAGAATTGATCAATTTACATTCTTCTACATGATAACCACCAGTTGAGCCACCATCATTTGTTGAAAATGTTGAAAATGCTGTCTTTTTTCCACTGAATGATTTTAGCTCCTTTGTCAAAGATCAATTGACCATAGGTGTGTGGGTTCATTTCTGGGTCTTCAATTCTATTCCATTGATCTACCTGTCTGTCACAGTACCAGTACCATGCAGTTTTTAATCACAATTGCTCTGTAGTACAGCTTGAGGTCAGGAATGGTGATTTCAATGGTTCTTTTATTGTTGAGAATAATTTTCGCTGTACTGGGTTGTTTGTTATTCCAGAAGAATTTGTGAATAGCCCTTTCTAACTCTGTGAAGAGTTGAATTGAATTTTTGAAGGGGATTGCATTGAGGTTGTAGAGTGCTTTATGCTAGATAGGCATTTTTACAATGTTAATTCTGCCAATCAATGAGCATGAAAGATCTTTCCATCTTCTGAGATCTTGAAGTTCTTATCATATAGACTTCTTTCCTTAGTTAGAGTCACACCAAGGTATTATAAATTATTTGTGACTATTGTGAAGGGGGTTGTTTCCCTAATTTCATTCTCAACCTGTTTATCCTTTGTGTAGAGAAAGACCACTGATTTGTTTTAGTTAATTTTATATGCAACTACTGCACTGAAGCTGTTGATCAGGTTTAGGAGTTCTCTAGTGGAAATTTTAGGGTCACATATATAATATCATATCATCTGCACATATTTACATTTTGACTTCTTCCTTTCTAATTTGTACCCCCTAGATCTCCTTTCGTTGTCTAATTGCTCCGGTTAGGACTTTGAGTACTATATTGAATAGGTAGGGAGAAATTGGGCAACCTTGTCTAGTCCCTGATTTTAGTGGAATTGCTTCAAGTTTCTCTCCATTTAGCTTGATGTTGGCTACTGGTTTGTTGTATATTGCTTTTATTATGTTAAGATACAGGAATTAAATTCCTGATCTTCCCAAGACTTTTATCATGAATGGGTTTTGGGTTTTGTCAAATGGTTTCTCAGCATGTAAGGAGATGATCATGTGGTTTTTGTCTTTGAGTTTGATTATATAGTGTATTATGTTGATGGATTTTCATATATTAAACCATCCCTGCATCCCTGGGCTGAAGACTACTTTATCATGATGGATGATCATTTTGATGTGTTCTTGGATTCGGTTTACGAGAATTTTATTGAGTATATTTGCATTGATATTCATATGGGAATTGGTCTGAAGTTCTCTTTCTTTGTAGGGTCTTTATGTGGTTTAGGTATCAGAGTAAATGTGGCTTCATAAAATGAATAGGGGGCTGGTGAGATGGCTCAGTGGGTAAGAGCACCCAACTGCTCTTCCAAAGGTCCAGAGTTCAAATCCCAGCAACCACATAGTGGCTCACAACCATCTGTAACGAGATCTGGCACCCTCTTCTGGAGTGTCTGAAGACAGCTACAGTGTACTTACATATAATAAATAAATAAATCTTTAAAAAAAAAATAAAATGAATAGGGTAGAGTACCATCTGGTTCTATTTTGTGGAATACTTTGAGGAAAATTAGAATTAGGTTTTCTTTGAAAGTCTGATGATAGAACTCTGCATTTAACCCATCTGGTCCAGGGCTTTTTTTTTTTTTTTTTTTTTTTTTTTTTTTTTTGGTTGGGAGACTATTAATGTATGATTCTATTTCTTTAGGGAATATGGGACTGTTCAGATCCTTAATCTGATCCTGCTTTAACTTTGGTACCTGGTATCTGTCTAGAAAATTGTCCATTTCATTCAGGTTTTCCAGTTTTCTTGAGTATAGCCTTTTGCAGTAGGATCTGATGATGTTTTGGATTTCCTCATTTTCTGTTGTTATGTCTCGCTTTTCACTTCTGATTTATTTAATTAGGATAGTGTTCCTGTGCCCTCCAGCTAGTCTGGGTAATGGTTTATTCCTCTTGTTGAATTTCTCAAAGAACCAGAACCTGGTTTGGTTGATTCTTTGTATAGGTCTTTTTGTTTCCACTTGGTTGATTTCAGCATTGTATTTTATTATTTCCTGCTGTCTACTCCTCTTAGGGGAATTTGTTTCCTTTTGTTCTGGTGCTTTTATGTGTGCTGTCAAGCTCCTAGTATATGCTCTCTCTAGTTTCCTTTTGGTGGCAATGAGAGCTATCAGTTTTTTCTCTTAGGACTAAGTTCATTGTGTCCCATAAGTTTGGGTATATTGCGGCTTCATTTTCATTAAAAGCTAAAATGTCTTTAATTTCTTTCTTTATTTCTTCCTGGACCAACCTATCATTGAGTAGAGTGTTGTTCAGCTTCCACTCAATGTCGGCTTTCTATTATTTATGTTCTTATTGAAGATCAGCCTTCCTCCATGGTGATCTGATAGAATACATCGGATGATTTTAATACTTTTGTATCTGTTGAGTCCTGTTGTGTGACCAAGTATATGGTAAGTTTTGTAGAATGTACCATGAGTTGCTGAGAAAATGTACATCCTTTTGTTTTAGGGTAAAATGTTCTGCAGATATCTGTTAAATGTATTTGTTTCTTAACTTCTGTGAGTCTGTGTCTCTGTTTAGTTTCTGTTTCCAGGATCTGTCCATTGATGAGAGTTCGGTGTTGAAGTGTCCCATTATTTTGTGTAGTGCAATGTGTGCTTTGAGCTTTCCTAGAGTTTCTTTAATGAATGTGGATGTCCTTGCATTTGGAGCATAAATATTCAGAATTGAGAGATCATCTTGAAAGGTTTTAACTTTGATGAGTATGAAGTGCCCCTCCTTGTCTTTTTTTTTTTTTTTTTTTGATAACTTTGGTTTGGAAGTCAATTTTATTCCATATTAGAATGGCTACTCCAGCTTGTTTTTTCTGACCATTTGCTTGGAAAATTGTTTTACAGTCATTTACTCTGAGGTAGTGTCTGTCTTTGTCCCTGAAGTGGGTTTCCTGTATGCAGCAAAATGTTGGGTCCTGTTAATGTAGCAAGTCTGTTAGTCTAAGTCTTTTTTATTGGAGGATTGAGTTCATTGATATTAAGGAAAAGTAATTGTTGCTTACTGTTATTTTTGTTGTTGTTGTTGTTGTTAGATTTGGGATTCCCTTTGTGCAGCTATCTTCCTTCAGGTTTGTTGAAGGATTACTTTCTTGTGTTTTCTAGGGCATAATTTCCCTTCTTATGTTGGAGTTTTCCCTGTATTATCCTTTAAAGGGCTGGATTCATGGAAAGATAATGTGTGAATTTGGTTTTCTCATGGAATACTTTGGTTTCTCCATCTATGGTAATTTGCTGGGTTTAGTAGCCTGGTCTGGCATTTGTGTTCTCTTATCTTCTGGCTTTCACTGTGTCAGGTGAGAAGTCTGGAGTAATTCTAAAAGGTCTGCCTTTATATGTTACTTGACCTTTTTTCCCTTACTGCTTTTAATATTCTATCTTTATTTAGTGCATTCATTGTTCTGATTATTATGTGTCTGGAGGAATTTCTTTTCTGATCCAGTCTATTTGGAGTTCTGTGGGCTTCTTGTATGTTCATGGGCATCTCTTTCTTTAGGCTAGGGAAGTATTCTTCTATAATTTTGTTGAAGGTATTTACTGGCCCTTTAAGTTGACATTCTTCATTCTCATCTATATCTATTATCCTTAGGTTTGGTCTTCTCATTGTGTCCTGCATTTCCTGGATGTTTTGAGTTAGGATCTTTTTTCATTTTGCATTTTCTTTGTTGTGTCCAAATTTTCTCTGGAATCTTCTGCACCTGAGATTCTCTCTTCCATCTCTTATTTTTTTTTTTTTTTTTTTTTTTGCTGATGCTCACATCTATGGTTCCTGATTTCTTTCCTAGGATTTCTATCTCCATAGTTGTCTCCTTTGTGTTTTCTTTATTGTTTCTACTTCCATTTTTAGATCTTGGAAGGTTTTGTTCATTTCCATCACCTGTTTCATTGTGTTTTCCTGTAACTCTTTAAGGGATTTTTGTGTTTCTTCTTCAAGGACTTGTACCTGTTAGGCACTGTTCTCCTGTATTTCTTCAAGTGAGTTGTTAATCCCATTCTTAAAATCCTCTACCAGCATCATGAGATACGATTTTAAATCTGAATCTTGCTTTTTGGGTGTGTTGAGGTATCCAGGATTCACTGTGGTGTGAGTACTGGGTTCTGCCATCTGGTTTTCCAAGACAGGGTTTCTCTGTGTAGTCCTTGATGTCCTGGAACTCACTCTGTAGATCAGGTTGGCCTTGAACTCAGAAATTCGCCTGCCTCTGCCCCCCAAGTGCTGGGATTAAAGGCATATGCCACCACTGCTCTGCTTATCTCCCCATTCTTATTTGGTCCTCTTGTTCTTGTCTTCGCACCTTTTAACATATAAATATCTATTCTACTTCATTTTCTCAGAGAGATTTATTCTTCCCTCTAGTTCCTTGCTTGTAGCCTAATTATCAAAGAGTTAACAGCTAGCACTCATATATAAGCAAATACATACCATATTTGTCTTTTTTGATCTGGATTATTTCATTCAGGATAACATTTTAAAATGTTTTTTCTTTTATTTATGAATTTTATGATTTAATTATTAATAACTGAGTATCATTTTATTGTGTAAATGTCTTATCTTTTTAAATGCATGCTTCCATTGTCAGATATCAATTTTGTTTTCACTTTTTGGCTATAATGAATATACCAGCATTGAATATGGTTGTGTATGTGTCTTTGTAGTAGGATGTAGAGTATTTTGAGTGTCTTTCAAAGTAAAGTCTAGCAGGGCCTTTATGTACCTCTATTTCCAGATGCCTAAAGAACCTCCAAAATGATTTACACAGTGGGTATACAAGTTTTCACTAACAGCAATGGGTAAGTGTTCATTTACTCTAAATATTTGCCAAGATGTGCAATCATTTGCACCATTGTTCTTGGCCATACGGAGTGGTGAATGATGAAATATCAAAGTAGTTTTCATTTACATTTTCATGATCACTAAGGATTTTGAACATTTTTGGTACTTCTAAGTTATTAGCTGTTCATCTTATGAGAAGTCGTTGTTTCGATTTGTACACCATTTCTAACTGGGTTACATGTATTCTTCATGTCCAAGTGTTTGAGTTCTTCATATATTTTAATTATTATTCCTCTATCATATTTATAGTTGGTAAAAAATATTCAAATTCTGTAGCAGTCCCCTTAGTTTGAATTATGATGTTCTTTGAAATAAAGAAGATTTTCAATTTAAAGTACTCTCATTTATTAATTGTTGGTCAGAGTGCCTATGCTATCCACATTCAATTAAGAAAGACTTCCTATGCCACAAAGATAAAGACTTTATCTTACTTTCTTTTATATCAGTTTCAGAGTTTCTGGTCATATGTTGAGATGTTTGATCAAATTGGAGTTCATTTTTTAATGCATGGCTATAAGTATGATTCTATTTACATTCTTCTACATGTAACTACCTTATTTCAACATAATCAATTCATGAAGGGCTGTTTTCTCCAGTACACATTTCTGGATTTTTTATTAAAAAAAAAAAAAAGAACAAAAAAACTAAAGCAACAACAACTACAAAAACAAACAAACAACAACAACGAAAAACAGGTATTAATAAGTGTGTGAATTTATGACTGCATCTTCAATTACATGGCATTAATCAAAATTTATGTTTTTAGGCCATTACCATAGTCCAAAATGTATTTATGACTATAGATTAATAACACACCTTGTGATCAGGTATACTGATATCTCTAGCAGTTTATCTACTCTTTTGTTACTGTTAATATTTCTTAAATATTTAGGTATGTCTTGCATTTGAAACTGCATATTGTCTTTTCAACTTCTATGAAGAATTGGGTTTGGATTGTCAATGGTATTGCATTGAATCTGTAGAATGTAATTTACATAGTTTATGTGTCAGGATATTTGTGGCCTCATAGAAAGTTTTGTAATAATCTTTCTATTTTTTCATGGTCTAATTTGAGTAATATTGTTATTAATTCTTCTTTGGAAGTCTGTTAGGATTATGTTCTGAAACCACTTGGCTTTGGGAGGGTTTTTGGAAGAATTTATTTACTGCTTCTACTTCATAACAAGTCACAGGTCTGTTTTAATTTCTTATCTTGATTTAACTTTAGTAGGTGGTGTATATCAATAAAATTATCCATATCTTTGGTTTTCCAATTTGATTGAATATGAATTTTTAAATTTAAACTTTAAAATTTAGTTTAGTATGATGCTTTGTACTTCTTAGTTATTTCTTTTTATGTTCTTATTTTAATTTTATTGCTTATTTTATTTATTTACACTTCAAACTTATCCCCATTCCCATTTTCCCCTCCACAATCCCCCTATCTCTACCTCCCTTCCCCCTGCCTCTATAAGGGTACTCCCTCAGCCTCCCACCCACTCCTGCCTGTGCCCTAGCATTTCCCTATCCTGGGTCAACAAGCCTCCACAGGATCAAGGGGCTCCCCTCCCACTAATGCCAGATAAGGCAATCATCTGCTACATATCCATCTGGAGCCATGGTACCTCCCCGCTCCCAGAAAATACTCTTTGGATTGTGGCTTAGTCTCTGGGACCTTTGGGGTGTCAGATTGTTTGGTATTGTTCTTCATACAGCTTTAAAAACCCCTTCAGTTCCTACAGTCCTTGCCCTCACTTCTCCATTTTGGTCCCCACACTCTGTCCAATGTTTGGCTGTGTAATCCAAATCTGTATTAGTCTAGCTCTGTCAGAGCCTCTCAGGTGACAGCTTTACCTGCCCCTATTTATGTTCTTTTGGTCTCTAATTGTTAATTTTAAATTTCATTCTCTGCTTTTTAGTTAATTTGGCAAAGTTTGTTCCAACTGGCTAAAAGAATCATTCTTTATTTTTTTTTTCATTCCTGGTATTGGTATTTTTTTCATTTGTTTTTCTTTTTACTTTTCTTTATAAGATTAATTTATTTTTTGCACTCCATACTCCACTCCCCACCCCCCCATCCACCCTCCAACTACTCCATATCCCATATCTCCTCGATACCCGCTGTCTCCACTTGAATGACCCCACTCCCATCCCACCTGAACTCTAAATGTCCTGGGACCTCCAGTCTTTTGAGGATTAGGTATGTCATTTCTGAATGAACACAGAGCTGTAAGTCCTCTACTACATGTGTTGGGGGCCCCATATTAGCTGGTATATGCTGTCTGTTTGGTGGTACAGTGTTTGAGAGATATCTGAAGTACAGATTAATTGAGACTGCTGATCCTCCTCCAGGATTGCCCTTCTACTCAACTTGCTTCCACTTTCCCTAATTCAACAACAGGGGTCAGCTGCTTCTGTCCATTGGTTGGGTGCAAATATCTGTATCTGACTCTTTCATCTGCTTGTTAGAGATTTCAAAGGGCAGTCATGCTAGGTCCCCTCCCCTTTTTTTGAGCATTCCATAGCCTCAGTAATAATGTCAGGCCTTGGGAGCACCTCTTGAGCTGGATCCCACTTTAGGTCTGTTGCTGAACCTTCTTTATCTCAGGCTCCTCTCCATTTTCATCCCTGTAATTCTTTCAGACTGGAACAATTATGAATCAGAGATGTGACTATGGGATGACAACCCCATCTCTCACTTGATGCCTTGTCTTTCTGCTGGAGGTGGGCTCTATAAGTTCCTTCTTCCTACTGTTGTTCATTTCATCTTAGTTCCCTCCCTTTGATTCCTGAGAGTCTCTTACCCCCCAGGTCTTTGATGCATTCTGGAGGGTTCTCCCAACCTCCTATTTCCTGAGGTTACCTGTTTCCATTCTTTCTCCTGGCCCTCAGGTCTTCAGTCCTTTTCCCTCATCTAATATCAGATGCCTGCTTTTAGTATGCTTTTCTTGTTATTATTATATATACAAAAATCAATAACTCAGTATTAACACTCTATTTTGAGCAGATTTCTGCAGAACAATGAAAATGTACTGTCTTATGGTGATGCTGTATAGGCAAGTAGATGATTTCATAATTCCTAATGATCCTCAAAGAATTCCTAAATTACATTAGTAATTATTAAGGTCTTTTATAATAGGAAATCAATTAAGTACTCTCTGATAATCAAAACTGCAGTGACAACTCAGCCAGTCTCCATGTGTTACAAATTTAATTATTTCTGAAACTGAGAACAGGCATTTACAACTTAGAACAGATTCCAAAAGTTTATAAAACAATTAATGGGAACTAGTATTTTTTGTAGGTGCAAGAAAAGAAGATAAAATACTGACTGTGTTTATGTATACAAAACTTCAATGATAAAGCTGTTATGTGGTCTTTAACACTCCATGGTCTGGTAGAGCTATATTGAGAGATAATGAATGTTTAGCTAAATATTTACTCTTAATGCTTATGCATTTGGATATCTCCATTGTAAACTTCTTATTCAATTCATTATTTGAATTTATGTGTAAACTTGTGGTGAATTCTTTTTTTTTTTTTTTACCATGTAATCTATTCTCTTACAGAGGAGAGAAAAAGTCCTAGCAATCACTCCTTTATATAATCCCCTGCTATTAAGTTACAGGTGTTAGGCACGTAAGCCAACAGTTTTCAACCTTAAAAATGAACAAGAAAGTTTTTCATAATTTTTAGAAGTTATCATCAAGGATTCAGGATAGTTAGAGAGCTACAAGGTCTGTGACCATTATTCTTTAAAGCTACCTCTGAGACCATCAGTCTTTAATGTTGTACCTACTTCCACTGTGTCCCACTGTTTCAACCCAGTCCAGTCCCAGCAGCCTCCCACAAGTTGCCATAGTCATGGTATCTTTTCACATCAATGCAAGTGCAAACTATATCATGCCAAATATTTATTACAACAAATTATTTTATCAAACCCAGTTATGATCAATTCATGAAATTATATAATTGTGTTCAATCTGTTAGTCCAGGCTAACATAATTGGTCAATATGAAACAAGCCTTCAGTCCTTGAATTTTTTTTTTTTGATTTTCCAAATTTAATCTGTTTAATTGGTAATTGTATTTGTCAATATTTTATTTCTTTATCTTCAAATATTTTTAATAGAAGAAACTTTCTTCTATATACTAAACACCACACACACACACACACACACACACACACACACAAAGATGTCATAGGAGGCACAGACTCTCCCTTAGACTCATGAAGCATGTTCCCTTAAAGTTTATGTTTCTCAGGCTATAATATCAACCACCATCAAATAGGACATAGGAAGGCTGTAGTGTACTTTTCTTCTTTTTCTTTTGTTTCTTTTTTCTAATGTTGGGTATGTGTCCTTTGATATACAGCTGTAGTTGTCAGAGTTACCTCTCAAAACATTGATTTAATTTTCCCTGCTAATGTTAACCATACTTTGAGACTTTCATGCCAAGAAGTGATAGAACTTGAAATAATTACTAATTCCTGAATCCTCAATTGCTCTCTTTGCTCCCAGGCTCACTGTTTTAGCCTGTATAATGATCTGGTAAATTCTTTTTTATTTGAAAATTTTTATGTGCACTTTTATTTCCTACTGAAAATCTGAGTTGTACAATATTCATTACTTCCCATTATATTTGAAGTGAACTATAAACCTTGATCTATGGAAAACCCTTCAAGTCTATTTCCATCCATCTTTTACATTCCTCCTTATCATCATTGTCTAATAGTGAAGTTTTACTGCTTTTTTTTTACTATAGTTATAATAGTAGCTTTACTCAGTACCTTAAATAACATTTAGAAAAAATTTTGTTGCCATATCATCTGCCTTTTTAAAGACTTCTTCCTTGCATTGCTGTGCTGTGGAAATAAATGAGCCAAGGAAAATACAACTTAAAATATTTGGAGAATAAACACAATTGACTCCATCTCTTGAGCATAGACTCTAAACCTCCTAAATTTACATAATAGGTAGAAACTTTTCAGAAAACAATGGAATATCCATTCTGAAAGTTAAATTATAAAAGCAGCGTCTTACCTTTTATGACTTTGACAATGCTATTTCACCAGTGGAAGTTTTTTGCATAATCTACATATGTTTTTTCTGAACTTTATATTCTTTTAGTATCTATTTGCATTTTTAATCTGTCTGTGAAGCTGGACCTTAATAATTCATTTAAGCAGCCCATAGCATACACAAGCAAATGTTGATTTACTAACAATGACAAAGTGATAGGAAATACAATATCTTGGAAACTGTCAGCCTATCATTGTGATTTAGACACAATCTGAAACAACTCTGAAGTATGCTTATGTTAAAATCCTGTAAAAACAAATGTCTGGGTGGAATTCATTATTCAAAAAGACTTACATGAAAAGTGAGTTTTTGGAAAAAATGAAACACTGTAGACTAACAAGTTAATTTGTATGACAGATAAAACCAGGCCTACAGGAAAAACTAGATAATTAATGATGCCCTAGCAAATTACATCTGTGGGACTATTTTGCTATTCATGAATATTGCTACTATAGAAATGTACCTGAACCTGAGTTTAGCTTTTATTATTCTGTAAAATGAAATAGAATTGTGAAACTGAAGCAAGTGCTCAGATCTTTCAACATCTTCCCTGGCATGAGTGCTTAGTTCAAAAGCTGGTCTAGTCAAGAATCTCTACTACAGTCCATTACAACCCTCACCAGAGGCATATCACTGATTTAATGAGGCACCAGTCAATAGTCTCAATATCTGGTAACATTGAGAAAGAATAAACTATTTTGCAATTACCAAATCAGTCATGAAATGCTTAAAGCTTTAAATGATGTTATTCTCAACACATCAACACTAGTAGACCTCTGGACAGAACTCACATTTCCTTGATGTACAGACAGCTATCTTCTGTTAAAACCCTTTGTTTCTAGGATGAGCAAGCTAATCTGAAAGAAAATTGAGAATGTTTATTTATTAGCAGGTAGCTAATTATTAATAAATATGTAATTATTCATAAACCTGTAGATTTCATAGGTTTATATTTATTAAAATCCTTGATGTTTGTGCATAAATACATCTACCTTCATTTTTATGCCATAATGTTTCACAGTATCTGTAAAGAAGGCCCATTTTAGAGTAAAACGGGCTAGCATTGATTGACAGGGGCTTTGGAAAAATGAAAATATCTAGTTTGTCTTTCCATTCATTAAGATTGTTTGATTAGCTTCAAGGAGGTGAGCATTCAAAGAATATGTCTTTGTTAGGAAGAAGGAATATTAAGTTTAGATTTAGAGTGTTTTGTGTTGTCATCTGTCTTAGTTTCTTTTTCTTATCTCTAACTCAAATAACTTAAGGGAGAAAGGGTTTCTTTACACTTGTAGTTCAAAACTAGGGTCTATTTCCCTAAGGAAATCAAAGCAGCAGAAGTTGGAAGCACCTAATCACATGTTTTTTTCCAACTGGAAAGCAGATAGCAACAAATGCATCCAAATTCTCAACTCACTTTCTCTGTGTTCTATAAATCAGGATCCCTCTCCCATGAAATGGTTCTTCCCACAGTTTGGATGACTCTCCCACATCAACACAACAAGAAAATCCATTCTGGCTTTCCAGGAGGACATAGAATCACCAAAGAAATTGTCAGTGCTATTCATCCCATCATTTATACACTGGAATAACTGTGACAACAGTCCCCATGAAAGGATTAGGATAGCTGGAAATTTCTTGCTCCAACATATATTATTGGAAAGAATCAAGATTTTTTTTCCTGAAAATTTTCTTCAATGATCCCACTCTTTTTTGAAAGTCATTTAAACCATGAAGTACCTTGCCTGAATGTATTGTCTAGCTGATATTTTGGTTTTGTTTCCAGCCCACAGTGTACAAAAATGATGTCAGAGTAATTGCATATTTTAATCTCGAGAGGAGAAAAGCCACATATGAAACTTTCTTTGACTCCTAAATCCCAAATATTTGCCCTAGAGGAGACCTTGTCCTTTAAAAAAATTATCAAATAAATATGAAGAATTGCAAACTTTGGTTAAGCAATCTAGATGATTATACTAAAACAGAAACACCTGTCGTTACAATTTCACTCTTGAACTCACAGAACGTGGGAATACCAACAGATGTTCTGAGTGTTTGTGAGGTAAACAGAAGAAATAAGCTAGTCAGACAGGTTTTTTATTTATTTTATTTTATTTTATTTTTTAGAAAACCCACCAAAAATGAGCACTTCTGCCTCTTATCCTTGGCCAGAAGTTGGTAGTATCATCATACTGGTTTGTTTGGTTTTTTGTTTTGTTTTGTTTTCAGTTCCCCCAATCCTAGAAGCAGAAAATGGTTAGGGACACTGATTCATGATTCAGTGTCTTGCCATTTTTCTTTTCCTTCTACATAAAAATCCAAGTGAGCATTCCTAACTGTAAATAGTATGCGAGGATAAGACCAAAGCTGCAGCAAGACACCTAGGAAGAAGAGGTACATAAAACCTTTGTGAGTGGAGCAGGTAGGACTGCATTGAGTAGCTCTCTACCCATGCCTCTAACCCATAGATCTCCTCCTGACTAGAGATCCTCAAAGGTATCACTTTCCTGAAATCCAATCACAGTATAGAGGAACTCTGTTTACATCCATTGTTTTATCTACCACCAATCTCTTTCTAAAATTCTGTCTTAGGGTACATGAAATTCATTGAAAAGTTCATGGGAAAATTTCCAGAAGCCACTGCCTAGGGGTGGGTTGAGGATCATTGATTACCATCTAAATTCACAAGGCCTCCTTCACTCTATTATTAGCCAAAATGTAAACACCTTTGCAAATTAACCTGAAGGATTATCAGAGAGATGCATTGCTAAAGATCTTTAGAATATTGCTCATTCTAATCCTTCCTAATTATCCAATTAAAAATATCGCCACTTACTATTTCTGACACAATAAGGGCAGCTAGTTCATATTAAGGTGTGAATTTGTCAGTAACTGTCAGTTAAACAAAAGTTTTGTGAACCCATTTTAATCTGGCTATAATGGGTCAGTGGGCAGACTTGTGATTACATTCACTACTGTGTATCTGTCTGCTTATATGTGTATATCACTCTTACTTATACTTATTATTAGTTGCTTTTCTCATTGCTCTCACAGGCTGCCATTATAAATCAAGGGTTAAGGGGTTTATTTTTTCTTATGGTTCTAACATACTGACCATTATGTCAGGGATATCAGAGATAGAACACTGCATGAACTAGTGACACAATGTCTAGTCAGGAAGTAAAGCAAGATGAATGCTAATACTCAATTTAATTTATTGTTTTCAATCAGCCTAGGACTTTAGACTGTGGCATCAGGCTATTCACATTTATTTTGTTCTTTCTTCCTCCACTAGCCTAATTTAGAAATTTTTATGCAACAAGCATGTTCAGAAAAGTGTCTCCTGCTGGTTCTAGGCCTTATCAATTTGATAATAATAACTTTCACAATGGATACTGGCACTTATTTTATATTATTATGTGCATATTGTATCCATATAAACCTTTTTTCTTAAAGTTTGTATTTCTTCAACCTGGAGGAGTCTGAATTCAAAGGCAGTTCAGTGAAAGTCTCTGAACAAGATTTGAAATTTTCACTCAGAGGAGGAAAAGATAGTCCCCTCAGTACCACTGGGTAATCAGGAGGACCTTCATCTGATTTTCAGAACCTACAAATTGATAATAATAGTAATAATGATAATGATGATGATAATGAAGGTATAGTGCTTTGAACTAATAAAACCAACAGAGGTAAGGTCCTGTGGGCTTGTTGGCCAGTCAGACTCCTTATTTGGTAAATTTCGTGATGAAGAAAGATCTTGTCTCAAAAGCTTCTCAGTGTTAAGGGAAAGATATAAATATTTGTCTGCTGGCCTGTACTTGTGTATGTGCACACATTCACATACACACTTGCATATATATATATATATATATATATACACACACACACATGCCACATGTGCACATAAAAACATGAGCACATGCACACACAGAAACACAGAAACACACACACACACTCACTACTTCAGTTTCCAAACCAACTCCCTAGTTAGATTGCATCCTCTCTAATATGCTATCTTCACACTTGCATATCTGTCCTTCTTGAGCCTCTTTGAGGGCATGAATCACTGGCTCTGTAGTATTACAGGTACAGTAATTGTTCATCATGCCCCTACTGATCTGACCTAGTCAATTCATTCTAGTGTAAGTACAAAAGGGTATAGCCTGTACTTGGAGACACTGTCAGTTCTCCTGAGCTGCTTGCCCCAAATAGTTTTAATGTTTAGAAAGTCCATGAAAAATAAAAGTAGGCTCTGATATCTTTGAATAAATAAGTTAAATAATATATGTACATATTCATGTGTGTATGTGTAAAACAATAATAATTTACTAAGAGGCCATAAATTTGAGTGTGTGTAGGAAAATAGACAAAATGGAAGAGGAAGAGTGGTAGAAATTGTGTAAATGGGAATTCTCAAAAAAAAAATAAGAAAATAAAAAACAATAAGCTTGCAATCCCACCAACAATGGAGGAGTGTTCCTCTTTCTCCACATCCTTGCCAGCATCTGCTGTCACCTGAATTTTTGATCTTAGCCATTCTGACTGGTGTGAGGTGGAATCTCAGGGTTGTTTTGATTTGTATTTTCCTGATGATTAAGGATGTTGAACATTTTTTCAGGTGCTTCTCAGCCTTTCTGTATTCCTCAGGTGAGAATTCTTTGTTTAGCTCTGAGTCACATTTTTTAATGGGGTTATTTGACTTTTTGGAGTCCACCTTCTTGAGTTCTTTATATATATTGGATATTAGTCCCCTATCTGATTTAGGATAGGTAAAGATCCTTTCCCAATTTGTTGGTGGACTTTTTGTCTTATTGACACTGTCTTTTTGCCTTGCAGAAGCTTTGCAATTTTATGAGGTCCCATTTGTCGATTCTCGGTCTTACAGCACAAGACATTGCTGTTCTATTCAGGAATTTTTCCCCTGTACCCATATCTTCGAGGCTTTTGGTCGTGCAAACTTTATCTGCCTCAGTACAGGGGAACACCAGGGCCAAGAAGTGGGAGTGGGTGGGTGGGGGAATTGGTGGGGTACTGGGTGGGGGACTTTTGGCATAGCATTGGAAATGTAAATAAAATAAATACCTAATAAAAAAATAAAATTAAAAAAAAGAAAGGAAACATTACTTTCTTAAAATCTAAAAACAACAACAACAAAATGTTTAAATTTTGCTTTATGGAGATATAGCTCACATAACAAAAGAATTACACTTAAATATTTCATTATTTTAGTATACAAACAAATATGTACAACCATCTTCAACCATGAAATATGCATAAGAATTATATGCAAAATCATAGGTCTCACTGTCTTTCTCCACAACCATTCATAACTCTACACATCATTTCTCTGCTCTTAAATTAGACCTTTTGCTTCAGAAGTTTTATGGAAGTGCTCTGAGAAAAGATTGCGTATTTTGACCCTTAATAATATTGAGTCTAAGTGAACCATAGTCTGATTCTGAGTAGCCCAAAATCTTATATCCACAGGTGGCAGTAGTGTTAGCAACATACATGCTTATGAAATGCTACCCATGCATGAAAAATCTGTTTATCCTTCAACATTTTCATTACAATTGAGTACCTGCTAGTGGGATAGATTTCCATGTCAAAAATACAACTTTCCCACACAGTTTGCTAATTGACATATCAATTATCTCTGTAAATATATTCAAAGACACATCCAGACTGTGTTTTACCAGATCCCCTCTATTGAATCAAGTGGAAGCCACAATTAATCACCACACTCTTAAACATTTATTAAGGCCATATAAAAATAAAAGGAAGTATTTAGTTCGAAGTCTTTAGGAAGTTTGTTGTTAAAAATCCAACCAGGTTATTTGGAGTTTATTTTCTCATGCCACTGGTATTCTAGAACAGAGATCATGGTCATTCTATTTAACAAACAATGTAGATTACTCAAAAAATTGTTTAAGGTGTTTAGTAGTAAAGTGTTAACTTTTGATCCCAGAAAACACTATGCAAGTGGGAATGAATCACATTTACCACATTAGATTTTTATATTTCACATTTATGTTTTCTACACTTAAGGTGTGATGTTGACATTTACTGGGTAGGAGGATTTGACAGGGCCAGTGTGTTTATGTAACATCACAGAATAGATTTACACCCAAAATGCCCCTTAAACACTATATACATCTTGATATATGTCCAAATTGATTTTCTTTTCTACCTAAATTGGTAGTGTATTCTACCAAACAACCCACTGGATAAGTGTATTTATTCTAGGTCTCTGTTTTCTTTTGTTGTTTTCCCCATCTTTTTTCTACCACCTAGTTTAGTATTACCATGTATACAAAATAAAAGATAGATAGATAGATAGATAGATAGATAGATAGATAGATAGATTCATATATTCTTCTTATGAAAGGCCAGACCTTCTTCATCTTGGCACTAGCCTTCATTTTAAAACAAAAGAAGCCTGAGAGCTTGAGCTGCAGCTGAACTCCTGCTGCACCAGGACTCTGGAAGGACCATGTGGCTTATCGTTGGTTTCATAATTCTGAAGGAGCACAACACATTTGTACATGGGTCATGGATTCCAAAGCCTTCCAAGACTACCACCCTGAAGGTACTCAATACTCATTGGTAATTTCTGTCTGAGTCTCTCCATATGCTTGTCTATCTGCATGATAAGTCTGTCTGTGTGTCTAATCAGTGCTGCAGTAATTCTGTTAAGTGTGCTATGTGCAACACCTTGGTAATTCTGCTACATGTCTGTGCAGTACCATGGTAATTCTATTCTGAAAAGAGGCCAAAAAGTATGTTATTTGTGCTCAAAAGTGACTAGGTAGATATACTGCAAAGTCACCATCACACGAGGACTGGCAGATGTTTCAGGCAGTGATCAGGAGACCTTAGTGTCTAGGTTGTATGAAGACTCAAAAGTGACATTGGTGTCTGCCAAGTGATTACTTCTGTTCTCCTAGCAGATAGGAGAGGACTAATCATCTTGTCTTTATTTTTGTTATATTTCTGTTGGGACTAATTGTCTACTATTATGTTTCTTATTAGAGGGCTACTTTCACTTTGACAAACACTAATATGGGACAGGCTCCTTGTACTCCATTGGAATTAATCCCGAGACATCAGCCTCAGCAGCTAGAGCAGAAGTTGCAGAAAGTCAACTTTCAATAATCTCTTACACATCTGCATTGGGATTTCAATACCACTGAAGGGAAGGAGAGGCACTTGGTTTATCTCCAGGCTATGTTGGAAGGTCTCAAGGTGGCTGCATGGTGCCCACCAATCTGGCCAAAATCTATATTAGTCAGGGAGACAGTGAGAGGCTAGTAGTTTTCTTAGAGAGGATAATAGAGACATTCCAAAAATACACCCCATGGACTCTGAATCATCAGAAGCAAAAATAGAGATAGCTACAGTTTTTGTCAATCAGGCAGCTCCAGATAGTAATAGATAACTACAAATGGTTGAAAGGTTCAGAGAAAAGAGTCTGAGAGATTTAGTGATAGTGGCAGAGAAAGTATTTTAAGGAATAGAACCAATACAGGTGAAAAAGCAGTCGCAACAGACTCGTGATCTGGCAAGAACACCCATGGCTGAACCAGAGGTCCATAGGAGATGCCTAAAGCATATGGCTTCCAGAGAAGATAAGGGAGAGCCCAAGGGTAGAGAATGTTACCACTTGAGAAAACCTTAAGAAGAGGGGAAACCCATGAGATTACTTGTTGATAATAAAAGTAAAACATTCTGTCTTACTGAAGCCTAAAGATAAAGTCTCTTTGCAAAGGTCTTGGGTACAAGTAGCAAGATATTTGGAGCCAGAGCAAGTGTGCATCTCCCTCACTCAAAATGCACAGGCTTCCCTAAGAGCACTGAGGTGACCAGAGAGAGCAAGGTGGGCAAGGCCACAACAGGAGGCAACATGCTGCTGCAGACTGTGGCCAACGTGCCCACCATAGTAATCTGTGCTCAGGTGCCCACAGCACTGCTCATGGGGGACCAAGGTGGAAACTCAGAACTGATCTGACCCAAGGATGTAAGAACTTACCTACCATGTTTGATGATGCCCTTTACGTAGACCTGAGTGAGTACAGAACAAATAATCCTCACTTGACTCTCTTACAGTTTGTAAACGACATCCCAATGGCAGCAGAAACCAAATAAAAATACTTAGAGGGGAGTCAGGACCTGTTGGAGATCCTGGGAAATTTGGGGTACAGAGAATCCTCTGAGTAGGCAATGTCTGACCCACCACAGGTGACCTATGTAGTTTACATATTAAGAGAAGTTCCGAGTTGGATCTCTGAAGCTAAGAAAAAAAGAAACAAGAAAAAATAAAAATCTCACCAACTTTGGGATGGCCAAATGTGACTAAGCCCTTTTTCCACTTTGTGAATGAGGGGTCTGGAATAGTGAAAGGGGTATTGACTCAGATTCTCAGTCCCTGTTGCTGGTCAGTGTCCTATCTGTCAAAGAAAGTAAACCCAGCTGCCAGAGGCTGCTCCCCCTGTTTGCATGTTATCATAGTCATATCCTTCCTGGTTAAGGATCCTGACAAACAGTCACAGGGCCAAAGCCTGACCTTTACATGCTTATTGTCTTCACTCCTAATAAATGGCTTACTAATATCAAATGATTCATTACCAGTACCTCCTCTTAAATCCCCCCTCATATAACCTTCCAGGCCCCAACTGCCCTGTTGCCTAACCCAGACCTCAACAGGCCACCACATAATTTCCCTGACATTTTGGCTCATATCCAAAGGATCAGACAAGATCTCCAGGATGCCCTCTTAACAGTTATCTCATCCATGAAAAATACAGCTATGCAGGGGCACTGGTGGTATCAGAGACAGAGACTATATGGGCAGATTCCCCATCACAGAGAACATTAGCAGAGAAGGCCAATGGGACAAGGAACTGAATGTATATATTAACAGTCAATATACATTTTCCACAGCCCATGTCCATGAGGCTGTCTACAGAGAGGCCTCTTGAAAGCTGAGAGGAAGATTATCAAAAACAAAGAAATGACTGTCTGCCAAAATCAGAAGGCCCATAAATTTGGTCATGATCCATTGATCCAGACATCAGAGAAGAAGAGACCCAGTATTGGCCTTATCCTCCTTAGACTCCAGAGACCTCTCACCATGGGGGAAAAATACAAAACAAACAACAATAAAAACAAACAAACAACAACCAAATCCAAAAAATGGAGCCACCAAATCTAATAAAAAATTAACTTCACTGAGATAAAATAAAAACTGGTTTATAAATACTTACTTATGTTCATAGATACCTTTTCAGGATGTACTGAAACTTTCCCCACCAAGCACAATACTACATCCAGATTGACAAAGTAGATATATTGCCAAGTTATGGGTTTCCCCAGATGATAGGATCAAACCATGAACCAGCTTTTGAGTCCCAGGAAAGTCAGGGATTAGCAAATATGTGGAAACATTATTAGAAATGTTATTGTACATATGGTTCCCAAAATCCAGGACACATAAAAAATGACAAATAGAACTCTAAAGGAGACCTTAACTAAAATAACCTTAGAGACTGCAGATAATTGGGTAACTCTAGTTTCCTTTTTCTCTACCAGGTCTGAAACTCCCCTTACCAGATGGGACTCACCCCTTTTGAAATTATGTTCTGGATACCATCCTCCTCATTATTCTTAACACACAGGCAGAACTCATCACTGAGTTAATGGATCACCAATTACTTGATGATCCCAGGAGCTCAGTGGGCATGGCCAAATACCTGCCATCACTTTCAGGCAGGAATCACCTACCTGGTCACTGGGTTCAATGCCTGTGTTTGACTGGGGACCGGGCTGCCTGTGCACAGCTCATCATCCACCCCTACCCCACCTCCACACACCCCAAGTCAAACTCTGACTTTTAGTTAATGCTCTATTGCTGTAAAGAAATACCATGACCAAGACAATGTGAAAAACACAGGAATCATTGAGGGCTTACAGTTTTACTGGGTAAATTAATGACATATGTTGGGAAGTATGATGGCAGGATTTGCAAAACACATGAAACTCAAGAAGAAGAAGAACCAAAGTGTGGATACTTTGATCCTTCTCAGAAGGGGGGACTAAACACCCAATGAAGGAGTTACAGAGACAAAGTTTGAAGCTGAGATGGAAGGATGGACCATCCAGAGACAGCCATACCCGGGGATCCATCCCATAATCAGCCACCAAACCCAGACACTACTGCATATGCCAGCAAGATTTTGCTGACAGGACCCTGATATAACTGTCTCTTGTGAGTCTATGCCAGTGCGTGGCAAAAATAGAAGTGGATGTTTACAATCATCTATTGGATAGAACACAGGTCCCTCAATGGATTAGCTAGAGAAAATACCCAAGGAGCTGAAGAGGTCTGCAACCATATAGGAGAAACAACAATATGAAAGTACACAAGAGCTGAAGAAGTTTGCAATCCTATAGGAGGAACAAAAACATGAACTAACAAGTACCCCCAGAGCTCCTGCCTTTAGCTACATTTGTAGCAGAAGATGGCCTAGTCAGCCATCATTGGGAAGAGAGGCCCCTTGGTCTTGCAAACTTTATATGCCCCAGTACAGGGGAACATCAGGGCCAGGAAGCAGGAGTGGGTGAGTTGGGGAGCAGGGCAGGGGGAGGGTATAGGGGACTTTCTGGATAGCATTTGAAATGTAAATGAAGAAAATATCTAATAAAAATCGTTAAAAAATAAAATAAATAAAAAATTAAAAAGAAGGACTGAAGTAGCTGACAGGGTTTGCAACCCCACAGGAAGAAGTACAATATCAACCAACCAGACCTTCTGAGCTCCCAGCGACTAATACACCAATCAAACTGTACACACAGAGGGAGTCATGGCTCCAGCTGCATAAGTAGCAGTGGATGGCCTTACCTGGCATCAGTGTGAGTGGAGGCCGTTCATTCTGAAGGCTTGATGCTCCAACATAGGGGAATGCTAGGGTGGGGGAGCACCCTTATAATAATCGGGGAATGGGGAGTTGTATAGGGGGTTTTCAGAGGGGAAACTGGAAAGGAGTTTAATATTTGAAATGTAAATAAATAAAATAACTAACCCAAGAGAGAGAGAGAGAGAGAGAGAGAGAGAGAGAGAGAGAGAGAGAGAGAGAAATGATTAAGGTACAAAATGCTTCAGATTTCTTCACCTTGCTATGCAATGTTTATATTGAGACTTCATGGTTTCAAAATCCTAATATTAATCAGCAGAATTCTGATAAATTATCCTTACTCTAATGAAACCATTCTACATGTGATCAGCTTTCACAATCACAAGTTTAAATTTTATATTTCCTTTGATATCTTTGAACTATAGATTTAAAGTGTTTCTCATCCTAAATCTATGAGATCAAATATCATAGTCACAAATTTAAGTTTCCATTGGTTGTCTTTTAACTGTAGACTAAGGTGTTTCTCATGCTAAATTTATATAGTCAACTATAATATTCACAAATTCAAATTATTGCATGTCATTTGATTGTCTTTTAAGTGAAAACTTGAAAATGTTTCTCATCATGCTAAATTAATACATATCCAGTCTCCTAGACAAATGGCAAAAGCTCTGCTTGCCCCTTTGGCCCCACAAGAGATTTTTGTCTTCACTATGCTCACCATAAAAACTGTCCATGTTGTCAACAAATTTACCTCTTCTGTAAACTATAAACTCCAGGAAACCCAGGCAGATCTACCTCTCTTAGACCAAATAGACTCCATACAGAAGTACACATGCCTATCAATGACCTAAGCTCCTACATGTTGCCTATTCCAGAGTGTGGGATTCTTTTCCACTCCCCTGGTTTTGGGACTATTGCCACCCAAACCACCAAGATCTCAGGATTTCCCATATAAATCTGTGGGTCTGTGTACCAGAGGCTTTCCACAGTGTTCTCTGGCCCGGACTGGTGCGAGAGTTCTAGTGGAAGGAAGCAAGTACAGGCAGGAAGTGCAGGAAGGGAGGGAAGGTCACTTCTGCTGCTTCAGCTGCTGCTGTTGGCTCCATCTCTGTCTCTGCCTGGACTCTAGCTTACTCTGCTACTTCCTGCAGCCCTACACTGTGTTGGGTCCTGTCTGGTCGGGCTGGGCTACCTATAGACCAACTAACCAGTGATGAGTGAGGGAGAGTTGCTAGTGAGGAGTGCAGTGGAGCATCAGGTGGCATATCTGGAAAGCAGACCTGTTCCCAAGTGTTACAGCTCTTTGGACAGAAGGCTCAGAGGAGGAGGAGATGTTCCCACACACCTTTTATTCCCTAGATAGGATTTATATACAGTTTTGGGGGTGGTTCAGGGTTTGACATTAAGTAATTCTCATTGGCTTGAACTAAGAGCTTGGGGAAACCTTATTTGCATGTGGGAGGAGGGCTTGGTGCAGCTACTATGTGATTGATGCCATATACCTTGCTGCAGGGGTGCTGTGGGAGGTTGTATCTACATGACAGGAGCCAGGTGCCCAGCATCCCATGTAGGTGGAAATCAGGGTCCTGCACACTCACACGTGTGTGTGTGTGTGTGTGTGTGTGTGTTTGTTTCAGCATCTTGCCAAGTCCAGGCATTTACTCAACATGTACATCCAGGACAGCTCAAGAGAAGAAACCCACAGATGCTGCTCAGTCTCTCACAGGTGCTTCTACTGTGATAAGAGCTTCATACCTACAGATGGCCCTATAGATCCTGGACAGCCAAATTTCCTAGGAGCTTACCAATATCCCCAGCCCCATTTTCTTAAGTGATTCCAAAACAAAATATGAAAGTCAGCAGGCAGGCAGTAGCTAAAGTACACTATGAAAATATTACTGCTTCACTAGCACCTCTTTCTAGTTTCTCATTTCTAATTAAATCAAAATGGAGGCATGTTAGCATTTATTCTAAGCTCAGTCCAACAGTTACCTAGCAAAATATAGGTTCTAGCCTGGCTTGCTATAAAAGTCTTATTTGTTCTCTCTCTCTCTCTCTCTCTCTCTCTCTCTCTCTCTCTCTCTCTCTCTCCCTCCCTCCCTCTCTCCAGCCCCCTCTCTCCCCTCCCTCCTATGTCCTCCTATATGTTCTTGACTGGCCTTTTACCTTCTATCACTCATTCCTCTCTCTTTCTATCCTTCTCTGTCCCCTTTCTTTCACTCTCTCCACGTCCTTTTCCAGCCCTGCTTCCCATTCCCCAAAATAAATTCCATTTTATTCTAGACCCATCATATGGCAGGTACCTGAGGGATGGAATTTCTTCAGCATATGTCTATCAAGGCACTTCCTCCTGTTGCATCATGCTGCTGCCTTACAAAATATAGGAGAGAGAGAGGGGGAAGGGAAGAATGGAAGGGAGGGAGAAATAAATAAGAGAGACAGAGACAGAGACAGAGACAGATGGCTGAGATGGAGTAGTGAGAATTCATATTATATGCTGCCAGGACACCTGCATCTTGTCAGTGTAGATGATGATGTAAGCTGTTGCTAGGTTCCTGTTGCTATGTTTCTGGGAGGTACCCAGTAAAATTCCCTTCAAGCCCACACTGACAATTCACTGAAAAAACAAACAAACAAACAAACAAAAAAGTTTTTTTTTCCTATTTTAACTTGCTGTCATATAGTTAGAGACCATGTTGTCAAAAGTAAGGTAAACCTTGCTTAACACTGTTTAGAATCTCCAGGATGTAGAAAACATTTTGTCTGGCCATATCAAATACTCAGAATTTTTAAAAGAAGGTTGGTTTTAATGTCAATTTGCCACAAATTAGATTTCTTGATCATGGAGCCTTGTTAAAAGAAATGTCCTGATTGTCTTTTATGTGGGAAGTCCCAGCCAAATTATTGAGAGCATTATCTTGTTACTATAAAAGTGGAATTTCAGAAAGATTGTCTATTTATGTGTACTGGCATGGAGCAGACTTATCCTGTTGCTACTGCTGCTTCCCTTGCTGACATCAGGACCAGCTTTTCACTGATCTTCCATTTCCTCTGAGGGTCAGTGGCACAACAAAATAGTTCCTGGTTTCTAGAGTCAAACTGTAGCTAGACCAGCATTCTGGACTGAGTAAGTACAGGCTGTCAGACTTATACCTCAGCACTGGGGAGAGAGTTCTTTTGGGATTATTCCTATTGTTGAGGCACACAGCTTCAAGCACTTAATAATTACCAGGTTGTCAGCTTCTTCTGTGTGATCTCATTGTTATTTCTAATTTAAAGCTTACTCAGTAAATTTTTGTTTGATTCTGAAACTCTTCCCATAAACTAGACTTGGAGCAGAGACATACAATGGCTTTCACACCTCCATGTGTGATGTACAGATCCAGAAATAGCTAAGTGGAATATGAGTTCCTCTGTTTTAGTGTCCCCGGTTTTAGAAATAAAGAATACTCACTTTGCCCCACCGCATAAGTATGTGTGTGTGGTATTTAATGTCTTTCTCAATTGCTTTTTATGTTATTTTTTGAGACAGAATCTATTCCTAAACCTAAATTTCAGAATTTGGCTAATCCATTTGGCCAGAAAGCCTTATGTATCCTCTTGCCTATATTTCCACAGAACTGGGCTTAGAAACATTGCCCATCATTGGTAGATTTTGTTTGAGTGCGGAGGTTTCAAATTCAGAAGGGGAATAAGTCGTCTTCAGAGCCCCTGACTTTCTTAATTAGCAATGTTATATCAGTAGTAATTTAAAATTAAGTATGAGTAAGAACAATGGTAATCTTGGGTTATGTTAGACTGTGTCCTAGGCAGAGATCCGCCCAGATACCCTTACCCTTACAGGCAAAGGAGATACATCACTGCTAAGGCTCCTCTCAATACAAGAAGCATCACAGAAAGAGGTAGAAGTGGGGTTCTCATTATTCTCTCTCTCTCTCTCTCTCTCTCTCTCTCTATCTATCTATCTCTCTCTCCATGTTTGTTAGTCACATGCAGGCTATGGCAAACATGTTAGGGTCTCATGGCAAATCTGAGTGTCCGTTCTCTTCTTCAGTCTTGTTTAGCACCATCTCTTCTCTTTTCCAGTATTCCAGGCCTGAAAGATTTTTAGATAATTTTCTGTCTTGACCTCTCACCTCAACCTGGATGTGATGAGAGGATTACACACACACACACACACACACACACACATACACACACACACACATATACCAATATCCCTACTTTACCTTCCATGTTATTCAATCTGACCAATACTATCTGTACCTCATTTTCTTTTGCAAAAACAAGAGCTTTAGTAATAATTATTTTAACTATGCTGCAGTCAGTTCCATTATTTTATGGGAATTATGGATCATAATTGTGTATCAGAGACCTTTTATTAAGTTTTGCAAAAGTATGATTAATATTAAAAAATTAGATTATTCTGCCCTATTTAACAGCATCATTACATTTTGTGTATTAGCACTATTCTTATTTAAAACCATCATTAGTTCAATTTTAATGCCAAACCTTAAAATACAAATACGAATATAGATTATTTTATATCCAACTGAATTGTCTCACAGTGGTTCTCAAAAGTAAAAATACAATAATACATTGGATTTTTGTAAGATAATAGCAAAACAAAACAAACAAACCAGAGGGAAAAAATCTATATAGAAGCAATCAAGGGAGACTTTGCATTAAATTAAGTGTTAAGGGTATTTTTCTATTTTACCTTATTTACATTTCTCCTGTCAATAACTCTATACCCCATCTGCCAAATTTCTTGAATCAAAAGGCAATGTTTACAACTTTCTTTGACTTTTATGGACCTTGAAGATTACCTATTAAGTTTTGAACTCTTTGCTATTACTATGGAGTTTTTTTTTAATGAGAATAGCTTAATAACTCATAAATCTCATAAAACTTCCTTGCAGTTATACTCATTTGGATTACAGATATGCATACTTGCTCAGCAAGGCTAATTCTCAGCGGCTCCACTCTAAACACTGGGAAGCAATATACTCTCAGAATTGATGAAGAAACTATTTTCTAAACAGACCTTACAATAGCCACATAACAAGACCCGAGGACTCAAATAAGACCCTAAGAGCTCTGCATACTACCATGCTCGGAAAGTGTGGGAAGTGGAAGAAAAGCTACCTATAAAGATTTTGATCTTTTATAATTCTTTTCACATTTCTTATTTGTGGGAGCATTGATGCTATGGCATATGTGTGGAGGTTTATGGACAATTTGAGAAAGTTGACTATTTCCTTTTATCCACAAGTGATCAAATATAGTGCATCAAGCTTAGTAGCAAGAACCTTTATACAATACACCATCCCTCTAACCCATATACATCCTTAGTATAAGATAGACCATACTTATCCATTTGTAGACTATGAAATGTAACAAAATCAACAATTACTTATGTGGATGGATTATTAGATGTCATTCATTCTCATAACACATAACAACTGCACAGCCATGTGGGAACTAAAGGGGGGCATAGGGGAAGAGGGGGGAGGGAGGATAACCCACATCCAGCCAGAGTTTCTCTTAGGCTCTGGGTAGGACAATACGGGAGGAAAGGAGAGAGAGAGAGAAGACAGGCTAGAGAGAAAAAGGGAGAGAGAGGAAGAGAGTGAGAGGAGAGAATGAGAAGAGGAGAGAGTAGAGTAAGGGGAAAAAGAGCAAGAGTACAAGGTGGAGCCAAGCAGCCCTTCGTATATTTTGCTCTTATCTTTACTGGTGCTAGGTAACTGAGGAAGAGTCTAGCCTGAAGTTCAGAAGCTTGTGATATTGCCTATATGATTACTAACCTTGCTTCTCCTGTTGGGGGCTGTGGGGGTGGTAACAGGAGCAAGAGTTCCAGGAGACATGAGAGAACTCCTTCTGTACCATGTAGGTGAATTATCACCACCAGGTCCCAGGGTTCAATATCTAGCCTCAACTGGAAACCAGCTGTCTGTGCATAACCCAATGCCCCACACAGCCAGTAGTTTTTCTTTACTCCTGATCATTTAATGCACAGGTAATGTGTGTAAAAGTTTTTCAATGAACTATGCATTTATTTCCTTATTACATTCCAAGAATTTCTGATAACATATTCCACACTATAGCTCATAAATTCAATGAAATTAATTATATACCTATACTTAGTGACATACTACTAATTTTCATAGTGAGGGATTTATTAGGGTAAGATTAGGATAAGAAAATTATTGCCGAGATAATAGGATTTTATACTAAAATAAAATAGCTAATAATAATAGCTAATATGCATGTTAAAACTCTCAATAAGGTACACAGATAATATTCCTTCTTAAAAAGTTAATCTTTGTCCCTGACCTTCGGGTCTCAGTTTGATTAAAAAAAAAAAAAAAAAAAGGAATGAGACACTTGACAGGCAAAATGTATATTTGCCAGGATTCAATACTTGAAGCAATTTACAAAAATTAGTCACCAAACAATTTTCTTTTCAGAGTTGCTTGAAGACTTTCCTTTCCTAGCTGCCCGATTCATCTCAGTTTTTGTCATTAACATGGTATTACTTTCTAAACACCTCTATCACTTGCCCACAATTCATATTTCTAGCTTTGTATTGCCATTTTTATTAATGACCTGTTTACAAACATTTAGGAAAAATTCGTTTGGAAAGTATGTTTAACAATCATACTAATTAATAGTAATCATCATATATGGTATTAATTATATATTACTATAGTCCACATATGGCATTAACTTCCTTCCTTTCTGTACATGAGTGGAGATGGGAGGGTATATATAAGTATGTCCACATGTGCATGCAGGTTCTTGTGTGTGTGTAGGTCAGAGGTTGATACAGGGTGTCTCTTTACATTACTCTCACCTTACTTTTGAGACAAGCTCTTTCACAGAGACTAGAGCACATTATCCACATAAATGGCAACTTAGTGGACTCAAGGGAGTTCTCTTTCTCCCTCAACCGGTCCCAGCACTGGTGCTACTGACATGTACCACAACTGGAATTGTACATGTGTGCTGGTGTTCTGGGCATGACACTGAATCCATAGCAACTGGTAGTGCATACACAAGATCACTCACCCCTAGCCGAGGCAATATTGAAAACTGTTGTCTGATAGTGATGGAAAATCTGCTCTCTTCAGCAGCACAGACCCAAAGAGGTTACATAGGCCACAGTAAATAGTTTTTCCACCAGTAGGCAACACAAAGCAGACTGAAAGAGAAAAGCACATAAAATGGAAAGGAAAAGTAGTGTAGGGTAGAGAGGGAAGAGATTGAATGTAAGTGAATAAGGATGGATTTGATGAAAGGGAGTTACCTATATTTATAAAATTTTCAAAACAAACAAAAAAAGCAAGCAAGGCATACATACAAACATCTAATTATGATTTCTAATTTTTCAAATAAAACTATTGTAATCTAACAATCAACAGAACATTTATGCAGCTTGACAAAAACAGATGCAAATTGGCATCACTGCAAAATGAAACATGGCACTGTGAAGAGTGATGGAATACCCAACAAAACACAGAAGCCATCTGTCTTAGTCAGGGTTTCTATTCCTGCACAAACATCATGACCAAGAAGCAAGTTGGGGAGGAAAGGGTTTATTTGGCTTACACTTCCATGCTGCTGTTCATCATCAAAGGAAGTCAGGACTGGAACTCAGACAGGTCAGGGAGCAGGAGCTGATACAGAGGCCATGGAGGGATGTTTTTTACTGGCTTGCCTCCCCTGGCTTGCTCAGCCTACTCTCTTATAGAACCCAAGACTACCAGCCCAGAGGTGGTCCCACCCACAGGGGTCTTTCCCCCTTGATCACTAATTGAGAAAATGCCTTACAGTTGGATCTCATGGAGGCATTTACTCAACTGAAGCTCCTTTCTCTGTGATAACTCAGCTGTGTCAAGTTGACACAAAAATAGCCAGTACACCATCTTACCCACCACTCAGTGGTGTTGCCTTCATGAGAAGCTAGCTTTCATGAGCTTTATTCCATAGTGAATTAAGGATTAATAGTAATCATCTTTTTCATGCCTTCTCACTAAAAAATAATTTAAAAAAAGCTAGGGGTATGACAATCAACAGTATTAGAAGTTTTGCCTAGCATATGGCCAGGAGGGAATTTGATGGCCAGTGTATCAAATAAAAGAGCAGGAAGTTAAGCTTCAATCTGCTCTGTGTAAAACAAAGGTAAGTGGCAGGAAGAGTGGAAATCCTTCCCTCAATAAATTTACCTCTTATTAGAACAGAGGCAAAGAAAAATAAAAGTTCATCACATACCTACGAATAGCAGCACCATATAGAGAATTAAAGTTCCAGTTCTTTGTATAGCAGTCTCCATCTTGATGGAGTTGCTAACCTTGTTTCCCAGGTTTTACAAGGCCCAATAAAGTTGCTTTTTCCTAATACCTGGTTTCTTTTCTATTACTATTCATATGTTATTTTACTTAATGCCCTGTTTCAGGAAAAAGAATTTGCAAGTCCTGGCAAGTGACTTTGTGATGTTTTCCCATGCAAATAACATGAATACCACATAAACACACACACAGTCAGAAGCACAGATATAAACATACAGACACAAACACACAAAATTATACACACACACACACACAAACACACACACACACACACACACTCACTATCATTCCCACTTCCCCACTAACAACAAGAACATGAAAAGGATATTTTTTTAAGAACAACACAGATCCTGCTTATTCCTTTGGAGCTTGGCACTACAGTTATTTTTTACATTTACTGTTATGGCCAAACTAATTTACAATGGAAAAAAAGCTATACTTTACTCATTATATTTCGGGTACATGCATTAGAAACACAAGTCTTCTGCAAACCAAACCAAACCAAACCAAACCAAAACAAAACAAAACAAAACAAACAAACAAAAAAAGAACAATATAACAATACTACAAAGTGGTGTAAGAAGGAAGATTTGTGCACATTTTTGTTTGTCAAGGGAGCAACTCTTAACCATAGCTCCTTGGAACCAAAGTAAAATCGAAGCAAAATGGTATAATATAAAACAAGGATGAGTGGGTGGAATTTTGTTTGAAAGTATGAACACAGAGGTCATACATAGCACAGTATCAAAATGTGGTTTTAGCTTTCAATCTTCTTTAACAGATGTTCTCTTTTTTATCATGGTTAAGTCATGTAAGCAGTCTAGAGAGTGTCTGAGGATTCTCTTGTCTCCACATTTCATTTCTCCATGGGGAAACAAGGATTACAGTCTCATGCTATCATACTCCACTTCACAAAAGTACAGAGATCCCAAATCTATCTCTCTTGCTCAGTAAGTGCTCAGCCTCTGGCTCCTGGTGCTTAATACTCCATGTTGAATGATTTGATGTATTCATTTTAAATTATCTTCATATGTTAATTATTCTGCCATAAATTAATCTAAGGTTTTTTTTCCAATGCTAATAATCATATGCTATCAAAAATTTATATGTCTTTCAATAAAATGGTTGGGTTATTCTTTGACACTGAAGAGTTTGACTTTTCCTTGGTCAGCTGCTTCAGATTGGAACTGTCACTTAGCTGATTATTTTCTGCATATCAAAGGAAAAATTATGTAATGTATTACGAAAAAGTGTGTGTGTGTGTGTGTGTACTTGAATAATATGTGTGTAAGTCTGGTTCTCTGTGTGTTATAATATAAGTGTAGAAGTCAGAGGACAAATCCAGATTCTAATATTCACTGTCTGCAGAGTGTCTGTAATTTTGCTGCTTCATATGCACAGCTTCCAGGAACTCTCCCATCTCCACTATCTGTCACTATAGGAGCTCAGAGATTACAGAGGCTTGTGTGCCTGTGTCTGGTATTTAAATATGTTGTGAGGAGTCAAACTTGGTATCTCATATTTGTATGACAAATTCTTTACTCACTCAACCATCAACTTAATCTGATTCCCAGTTTTATTAAAATCAAATGGCAAAGGTAAAATGGTAATAATAGCAAATGTTTTAAAGCACATACAATAATGCCTTACTATAAAGATAATATTCAAAATCATTTATACAAAAATGATAAACAAATGAGATTTCATATTTCATCTTTCAAATACAGCACTAAAGAGAAAATATTTGTTCTATTTCTGTAGTTACCAAATATAGTTACTAAACTCAGAGAAAGTATTTATTTGTCTTAAATTTCTTGGTGAGACTGTAGAGCCTCAATGTCAGTTGCCATAATCTTTCACTATTCCTTAAATTTGAGCTGGAATTTTCAAGCAACTACCTTACTATCTAACAAATTCCTTATCCATTGTCCTCTCCTTATTAGTCTTTTCTGATTAAGTATGCCTTCCTTCTAATCTAGAAACTCTGTGCTCTCTCTCGTCTTTAGCTTAGTTTTGTTGTGAAACCTGTTCTTGTTTAAGCTGTTATATGTCTTTGGAAGACTTGTTGTAATGAGCTAGGAATTGGCAAATTAATAAGATATTAACAGTATTCATATTTATTTAAGAGGTAGATATCCACAGGAAACATAAAATATGAAACTCATAGAAAGAATCAGATGATAATTGAAACTTAGATACTCCTTCCAGGATGAAGAAGAAAATAGGTAAGGAACTTTGTGACTGAATTTAAAGAACAGCTGAGAAAACAAAAACAAAAAGCTAACAAAACAACACAAAATAACAACAACAAACACAACAACTGCACCCAACAAAACGCTCATAATAGCCTGAGACAAGAGTCTTTTCTGCAACGGAGTAGAATTAAACAGTTATAGAAAGAAAAGCACTGGGCTTCTACTGTGAAGAAAGGATTTCCTAAACATACATAGTTTCCCCAGTATTACTCACAGCATGGACAGATGTGACTATATAAAGTGAAATAAGCCAGATACAAAATGGCAAACCATTCATTTGCTTTTGCATGTAGAATCTAGATTTTTAATGATATTTTGTGTATGTATATCCATATGTGGGGGGTATTCACATGTGTGCATTATGTGAATATGTAAGTATATATGTGAGCATGTGTATTTGAAAACTAGAGTGTGTTGATTTGAATGAGAATGGACCTATAGCACATATGTTTCAATGAATTGTCCTTATATGGGAAACTGATTATAAAAGATTAGGTGATATAGCATTGTTGGAAGAGGAGTGGCAATGGATTGGTCTTGGAAATTTCAAGAGCCCACACCAAGCTTAGTCTTCCTCTCTTTCTGCCTGCTCCCTACAAACTGAGATGTAAACTCTTAACTATTGTTGTAGTACCATGATAGCTTACCTGCCACCATACTTCCCAACATATGTCATTGATTTACCCAGTAAAATTGTAAGCCCTCAATTATATCTGTCTTTTATACGTTGTCTTGGTCATGGCATCTCTTTACATCAATAGAACATTAACTAAAACACAGAGTTTGACTTGGCATCTGTGGCGGTGGGGTGGGGTGGATGATGGACTGTGCACAGGCAACCTGGTCCCAGTTCAAGCACAGGCATTGAGCCCAGTGACCAGGTAGGTGATTTCCTCCTGCAAGGGAGGCAGGTGTTTGGCCATGCCCCCTGAGCTCCTGTAGCAGCTATAGCCTTCTAGAAAGCCCCCCACTCGTAGAGAGGTGAGTGGCCATCAGTCATGTAGGAGTATCACCAAGCCCTCCTCCATGCATATAAGAATTCCCCAAGCTCTCAGATCAAGCCACTGACAAGTATCTGTTGTCAGACCCTTATCCACCCCCAAAGTGTGTATAAGACTCCTATCCAGAAGGATTAAAGGTGTTCTAGAACTACGCAATCGTCCCAGAGCGTCTGTCATATGAACTGTAATACTTGGGAAGAGGTCTGCTCTCATGAAACACAATCTGCAACACTCTTTACTGGCTAGTCTCCCTCTCATAGGCCTAGCCGAACCCAACTCAGTGCAGAGCAGCATGGAGTAACCAAAAAGGTTGGAACCATCTGCAGCAGAGCAAGCAGCAGAAACCTCCTGCTTGCACTTGCTCCCCTTTGCCACAACTCTCGCACCTGGCAGGGCCAGAGATCTAAGGGGAAAGCCTCTAGTACACAGGCCCACATGTGTATCTTTAGTCACTCATCCACCTTAATTTAATTTATGGTCTCTTATTGAATTTGAACTTTACTAGTGGATTAGACAGACAGTGATTCCACACATTAGCCAGTCTTTCCCACCCCTCCCACACTCTACCATCAACTGCAGCTTTACAAGCACCCACTGTGGTACTGGTCATTTGCTCACCGTGTATCTGAATCTATTCCCATCAGCTGCAGACATACAGGTTCTCACTGCTGTGCTGGGCATTTGTACATTGGATATGTGCAACCTACTTCTTATGCTTGTGCAGCAACTACTTTCCAAATGAACTATCTTCACAAGTCCTAGATGCCAGATTTTATATGTAGTCTAAAAATGAAAAAGAATCAAATATGATAAGTTAACTGGATGAGGGAAGTTATGGATAAGAGCAGAGAGATATGGTTTCTAAGATCATTTTTTTTTCTACCTCAGCAGGTCAAACTTCCATAGTTTTTGTATCATACTCTAAATTTTAACATAATCATTACATTATCAGTTATCTCTAGACACCAGTTAGATCAGAGGAAGTCAGCTGTGTCTTATCATAAATCGAAAGTACAATCTTATTAAAAAAACAGAAGACTCTATTTAAATTATCTCAGGTTTGAAACCTGAAGTTTTCATTACCATCTCAATAATTTATCCACCTAATGCAGATTTTATAATATGGATTTGAAAATTCTGTTTTCATTACATTTTGTGGGATAATTTTGCAGTCAAATTTGAGCTTCTTTATGTGAGCATGTGTTTTATGATTACCCTATAATATATTGGAGACAGGTGAACTTTACTCTTTCCTGGATATCTTGACTATTTTACAGCTTCTAGGGTCTGCCCTTTTCTCTCTGAAAATCGATTTTCTTCTGAGAATATCCTTGCCTACAACAGCTCCTGGGACCCATGTGGAACAGCTTACAAATTAGTTAATCGATTGGGGAAGAAGAGAGGAAAAGGGAAAGACCTTACTGGGTTTTCTCAGAGTATAACCAGGGAGGAGGGGCTTAGCAATACATACAAGTATCAGTCATCTTAGCAATATACAAAATATTAAATAATGAAAATTTATTTCTATCAGAAAGTGATATATACTTCCATCCTGTCTTTGTATATTACATTTAAAAATAAGAATATTATTAAAAAGCCTATGTGATTTTTTAAAAATCATCTCAGGATTCAGTATTAACATACAACATGGATTAGTCTGTATATAACTGTGATAAAATTAGGAACTTTGAAAATGAAATAATCAATATAATTTTAGTAGATTCTATATATTGTATTTTGATTTTAATTTATACCTTGTGTGAGATCATAAATGAATGTTTTGGGATTATTTATTCTTAAAGCTATAAATGAAGCCAAAAAATACCTGAAAATAAAGTCTATGTGTGCAGGTGTAGGAGAAAATCTGCTACTGGTGTGGTGTTAAGCAAATTTCTCTGTAACCTCAACAGATTTAGCAACACTTTTTTTTATGAAATTATGGACATCTTGACTCCAAATTTTGTATTAAGAGACAAACAAACAAAACTTCCAAAAATACATGTACTATAAGGGTTTATTTTCTGTTATAACTTCAGTTCCCATAAATTTATAGGTTTCTAGTGACCCACATGATCTACAATTATTATAGCACCAGTATTTGTGAATAGATTAGTTCAATTTTGTTCAAGTTCTGACAGACTAAAATCCAGATGTGCGACATTTTTTCTCATACTTACCATGAAAGCATATTCATTGATGGACACTCACAAAGACAATCATCTAGGGAATAAAGAGATAATTAGGTTTTAAAGATGATCGTAATCAAGACTGATGACTTGAATTTGATCTCTAGGCCACATGTGGTGAAAGGATAGAAATGAACAACTTTCATATATAAACATGTATGTGCACCCTTAAACATATAAATACACATACAAACACACACGTACATGAATTAATTTTAAAGTTTCCTCTGACTTATACTCATACTCAGGCACACACAGAGATAAACAAACAAACAAACAAACAATAAATAAATAAATAAATAAATAAATAAATAAATAAATGGCACTACAATAACATAATAGATAAAAAGAGCTCCTGTCAGCCAAGCGAAGTTGTTTGGAAATTTACTTATTTGGAAAGCCAATAAAGAAACAGGCATTGGCTCTCAATATTAATTGTTTATTTGCTTCATCAAGTCACCAAGAAGGATGTAGAGAGTTTCTTTGGGGAGAGATGGTAGAAAAGTGACAAGAATTCAAAGTTCAGTGGTTACACTTGGGATTATTCTACAAAAGCAGGCCCCATTTCCATTCCATTGGGAAGAGCTAGTAATTGGTCTTTCTCTCATTTTAGGGAACCTTGAAGCGAATGTTATGCCCTTGACCACTCTCACCTTGTTAGATACAGATGCCAAAGTCCACCTGCTTCAAGGAAATTTACCAGAACCTTGAGAAAGAAACATGTCAACTGTCAGTAGCCTAGAGAATGTCCCAATTCTGAACTGAATTACAGTCTTGGTTGACTGAATAGTCATTCTGTATTGTGAGCTGAACAATGATAAGTTGAGCCCATTCAAAGCCATAATAGTAGCTATATTCATATCTGTCCAAACTGGAGATCACCCAATACCCTTCAGTAGATGACTGGACAAGAAAGCTGAAGAATCTCTGTGGACTAGAATGACATTCAAAAAGGAACACAGAAAATTCAGTCTAACTTGGATGCCCTCAGACATATTTTCAGTAGCATCATATTGTGTGAATTAGGCCAGTCTCAAAGGTTTTACACTATATGATGCCATTCATCATTCTTAAATAGAAGTCAAGTCATGAAAAAGTAGAGCACATTAGAGCTGCCCATGTTAGGAATCAAGATAAGATACTTGAGCTAGCCTTTCTGGAATTTTGCTCTCTATCCTTAATATAGATTCTAGTCAGATCTATACACTTTTTAATGTATAGGACTAAATACCAAAATAACTGATTGTGCTTTATTTTTTTTAAATTTAGAAATAAAAATTAAACTTTCAGTAAATATTTATCCTGAAATAACTTTTAAAAGTTATATGTATGTAGAAACTGCTAACTGGCCAATGTTTTAAGAATAAGTAATAGACTGGTGATCACAGCCCAACACAGAAAGTACTGGAGTTTAGGATGTAGCAGGGTTGTTAAGAGCCAGAGAATGGGGAGATGTGCAGCTAAAAGAACACCATGGCCACTACACCAATGAAGGCCCTGAAAATTTGCTTATCTGCAAAATACCTGCATATATCTTGGCAATCAACATTTCATCATGATGGTGTAATGGTTACAAGTCTCTACCCTCCCTGAAGCACTTTTGTAAATTATGTAATTACGCCTTTAGTAGTGTCATATACTTCCATGGTATAACTACCAACACATTTCTTTTGCTCTAGAAAATAATATCCCATTCATATATAGGCAAGAAATCCTAATCAAACTCCATGGGTCACATACAGAGTGAAGATATGAACATAGAAGGGAGATTGTTGAAAACAGCTTCAACTGGAGAAGCAGGGAATTCAGAGACAATAGTGATTGAGCTGAAGACCACTGACAGTAATTTTATAAATGATAGCCTATCAAATAATAAAATTTTATTTTGTTTGTTTAATTTCATACTGAGTTCTAGAATAAGGAATCATGCACAAGCTTTAAGGTTGAGTGTCATAATGTCTACTGGAAGAGATGTTAGCAGAACAGTCCAAAGAATTGGATGTTTACGTGTCTCACTTGAGTCTACTTTACAAAAGAAATTCACTTTTATTTTCTCATAAAAATGGCGATCCATTTGACTCATTTGGCATTTGGCTCCAAGCTCCCTTTTCATGGAACAAAGTGGGGTACATTTTACTTCTGCTATAAAACATGATTATTTTGAATATCTTTTTTACTATCAACCAAGTAATGGGGAGAAGAGAAATGAGAGATATTTTTCTTAATCAGTCTAATTATATGACATGAATTAGTTCTAAAGATCTGCTTGATAACACAGTATCTAAAGTCAACAAGATTTTAGGTTGTAATGTAAAGAGATAGAAACCATGATAAGGTTTACATACAACAAAACAAAAGTAAAATAAAGAAAACATTAGTAAATGATGGATATATTGGTTGTTTTATATGTACTCTTGACAGACACACAACTGTTGTATAGATATTTATTGTAACTATATAAAAATATAGAAAAAAACAAATCAACACCATCATGGACCTCCACAGTGTATTGCTAGTTCCTTAAGACCACAACAGCCTGTTTCAGTTACTTTTGTGAGTTGGATAGATATCGTTGTTAATACTTCAAGTATTTAATCTCTAGGAAGAAAAGTTTAAATTATATAGTTTAACAAGATTCCAGTATAAAGAAAATCTTGTATTCCAATAGTGTGGAGACATGATTTCAAGATATTTTAAATTTATGTAAGTTCTAATTCCATCATTGCCTGGCATTTTCAGTTCAAGGTATGTTCAGTCAATAAACATAACTATAGCCAGAACAAGTATAAATAATGATTACTTAATATCATTATTATAAATATTTGTTGCATTATTCCATGAAAAACTATAGAAGTCACTATCAGCATTGTCTTGTTCCTAGGTTTATACTCCAAAGCCTTTAAGATACTTCCTCATTCACTGGTCAAACAGGTGATTATGGCCATTATGTGATAGCCACACAGATATCCAAAATATAATAACTAAACTACTATTAAATATCGAGCTTTGGCATAGCCCTCGAGGTAAAATACAACAAAAGCATAATCATTTCTCTTACGTAACTAAAACATTAGGCAGTTTAAGTTCTCAGAAGTGTAAACAGTATTCTGTGTTTTGTACAATACTCCCAAACATTCACATACAAAGGGTGGAAACTGTATTCCTCTTTAGGAAAAAAACTAGTACATGAAAAAGTAAAGAGATATGTCAAGGATATTACATGAGTGAGGCCAAGATCTCTTCTTTCCTAATTCAGCAGTTTCTACCTGCATATAAGAACAACCAACTACAGGAACACAGGACAAACTTTCATCTTTATCATGACTGGGATGTATTAGAGTGAATCATATTCAATAATGACTCAAGGTCAAATATGTGATATCAAGAAAATAAAAGAGAAATGGAAAGGAAAAAAGGATCGAGGGATTTCATCCTATTTTCTTAAGAAGAGGTAGACGTATTTTACAAAATAATATTTTTACAAAAATACAGTGTACTAAAAAAACCAGAGATCATTTCCATTTCTACTTTCAAGAAAGGGGAGAAAACCCACTTAATACCAAGTTGGTGTGCTCTTATTAGAGAATATTTTCTAAGCTCCAATATTTCAAGGCAGATGGTACTCCTCAAGGGTCTGAGTAAGAAAATACTAACTGCATCCTGAATAAATACTTGTACTTTCACCATCATTATAAATGGCATTTTCTTCCTGAGAAGTTATTACAATAGTGACATATATAATTAATGTCAGTCTTAATTATCTAACCTTAAGAAGCTTATTCACTACAAAATTCCATTTGTCTATAGATGATTTTCTTTTCTCCTAAACTAGCCTCAAGAATAAACTGTTGTAATTGAAATAAATGTGCATAAATTCACATTCTATGTACACAGTGAATGCCATCAATCTACATGGGTTTAAAAGCTTCCTAGATTATTGCAGTAGCAGGATTTTAAGAAGAGTCTTATGGTGAGATAGTACCATAGAGGAGGCTTATTTTCTGAGATAGTACCTGCAATTTATGAGATCTTTAATAGTTCACAGATAAGATTTTTTTCTGTGTATGTATCATTGTTTTAAGCAGGAACATGTGTATGTGTCTTTCTCTGTAGGTGTCTGTCTGTCTGCCTGTATGTCTGTGTGTGTGTGTGTGTGTGTGTGTGTATTTATGTGTTTGTATGTAATTAATTTGAGCTACAGGGAATGATAATGTTCTCGATAAGAGCCATAGACAACCAACAGAATTCTCAATACTAGACACAGAAAGCTTTCCTTTGAATGATTGTTCAGGAGAGTCCAAAATCTCCCAAAATAGTGTAGGATATTGATGGTGCCCTTGCCTGCTATGAATAACATGAAGGTATATCCTTATTTTTGAATACATGACACACGTTAGAAACAGAATATAGAAGAACAAAACTGGGTATGACTTGGTAGATTCCTTTCTGAGGAATGTATTTATAGTATTTGAAGTTGCTATATAAGCTGAGGAAGAAAAATGAACAATATTCTTCCCAAATCATAATGCATATGCACCTGAGCAATGAACACCATGACAAGTACAGTACAGCAAAAGATTAACAGTTATAAATTTTATATAAGGTCCATTTAATAGCAGAAAAATCTATGCCTGATATTGTAAACTCAGCCAGTAATCATTGTATAGTAAGACATTTGAACCTAATCCTGATACTTAAGTATACCAGTCTAATTCTAAACTGCATTCTAAATACCTATTCTTATGTCCACAGAAAAGTGTCACTCTCACCACACACATAAACAGCTTTCTGTTTGCAGAAGACACAGTTCATTACAGAACCCATGACAGGTCAAAATGCAAAGAATAACTGACCAGGAAGAGCCCAAACAGAACACGTACAGTTTTATATATATATATATTATATATATATATTATATATATATTATATATATTATATATATTATATATTATATATAATATGTGTATATATAATATATTATATATATAATATATATACACACATATACATATATATACTTATATACATATACATATATATACATAATGTGTATGTACATGTGTATGTATGTATGTGTGTATATATGTATGTATATACCACTATTCTTACATCTAAGGCACTCAAAGAACATCATGTAAAGAAAGTATGGAAAGATAGTAAGATAACAAGGACAAGAACATCTGCTAATAAGATTGTGTCTCGCATCTATGACAGAGAAGTTGCTCACATTATATCACAACATTATGGCTGCCAAAACAAAACTTGAACAATGACATCACCAGTTGATGTGGGGGTCCATGCCTAAAAGAACTACAAGGAGATAATGACTTCATGGGAGGGGGTTCAGTATTCCTTTAAGATGAACCCTCTAGTTGCTTCTCCAATACCAAATGTTCAGCTGAAACACACACACACACACACATACATACACACACACACACACACACACACACACACACACACACTTTGTGTTAGTGTAGCGTGTGTTGCTTGCTTAGTGTAGGTTATATATCTTTATGAAAGAAAAGAAGTCATGATTTGAGAAGTGTAAGTAAGGTGAAGATGGAGGAAAACATAAATACAGTACAGTTGTTTCTCTATGGGAAAAGAGGTTTCTTCTTACATGTTTGAAAATAAATATGGAGTAAACAGAGTAAACCCAGTCTGAATTTTCAGTGAGAAATGATATGGTCCAAAGTCTCTTGCATCTTGCTGTTGACTGGCATTTATTGAAGCTGTCATAATAAAATAAGTTTTTGGGACAGTTAAGCAATAGCCTGACCAAACACAGTCAGTGAAAGAACAGAGATATAGAACAAAAATTTTTAGGGATGGTGAATGACATGTCCTGACATGAATGGAAGATGGGTGGGAGAGGGAGAAATGGTTATTATAAGAGAAAACTGTTTTCAGACCTATATTTATTGTGGTGGGAGTCATTTGGTATATTTAAGTAGGGCTGTTCAGAAGTGAGGTCTGATTTGTAAAGAAATCCTAATGGAAGGTAACTGTTTGTGAGGTTCTCATTTCAAAAATCATGATAAATATATGATCAGGAAGAAAGAAAAAGGAAATAAACTAATTCCTAAAAAATATTAATTAATTAAAAATATTAATTAATTAAATCTCATTTATATGGTTGTGATCTACCAAGAGGTTGTTGGCAACTGAACTCAGAATCTTTAGAAGAGCAGCCAGAGCTCTTAACTGCTGAGCCATCTCTATAGACAGGAAATAAACTAATTCTAAAACTTTACCTATTAAACCACCAGTAGAATCAAACAACACACTTCTAGAAATGTATATTCACAACCCTGGTCTGTCATTAAGAAGGCTAATTAGAGTCTAGTCAATTAAGCTTTAATATGAGAATGGATTTTCCCACACATCCTTGATGTAAGAGATTCTCATCTAATATATGTCTTCAGTTCAAAGACTATTCATGTATTTTAGTTCTGAATATAGTTACCTCAGACAATGAATAATTAACATTTAAGACCTAGAATCTTAGGCAAATTTCATAGAAGTCCAATGACCTTTGGTGAGACATGGAAACCAAACTGTCTATCAAATCACTTTGCTTTCATATGACTGCCATAACAAATGAGGATAGTGTAGGTCTTAACACCAAAATCACTTACTATCTAATGGATTGGTTAGCATCAAACATGGCTTCTGATGAGGTTATTTTTTTCTCTTCGCAGAACCTTTCCTTAGTATATGGGAATAAGAAGGAGGAAGGATGGGTGGGAAGGGTAAGTTTGGGAATGAGAAAATGAACCAGTGTTCTCTTGTGATTTCCTCTTCCAAAGGATACTACTCTTTAAACAGTTTATCTTTTCACTTTTTTTTCATCTGATAATAATTATCTTCTTGATGGTACTGTCTTCTAGGACAACCATACAGGCCCTTAGACTTTCAGCATTTTTGTTAAATAAACTTTTATAGACTGTCACTTAAACATGTACTTCTATTCATAGCCTGGTATTGCTCTCAGCCTGCATCACAGCTTCTTCTTCTTCTTCTTCTTCTTCTTCTTCTTCTTCTTCTTCTTCTTCTTCTTCTTCTTCTTCTTCTTCTTCTTCTTCTTCTTCTTCTTCTTCTTCTTCTTCTTCTTCTTCTTCTTCTCTTTTTTTCTCTTTCCTTTTTTTCCCCAAAAGATATCAGTTAATGCAGAGACACATATTAGGTCAGAATGCTGAGAATAGGTAACTATTGATTGTTCAAACCAAATAATGATCTGAATATCACTCATTTCAATGTACAGGAAGTATCACAGAGTAGAGATCAGAAGAAAATGGTTTCTATTGCATACTGTCTTTTGCATAGTGAATGCCCATCGTAACAGGTATGCAAACTTGCATATACACAATGAAATATGAGTAGGATGTGAACTGGTTAAGGAAGAAGGACATGAATAAGTATAATTGGATAATGGTATAAATATATTCACAATATAATTTGTACATGTAAAGGTTTTATTTTTTAAAAAATATTTTACTACATAAAATTTAGTTAAGCAGAGTTTAGTCCATAATAACCCTATTTAAAGAATTTGTTTTCAATGTATGGTATTGGTACAGAAACAGACACATGGATCAATGGGATCAAATCAACAACCCAGAAATGAACCAATGAACCAGGAGACACTTGATTTTTGAAAAAGAAAGTGAAACCATAAAAAGGAATTGGAAATGGTGCTGGACCATCTGGATGTCCAGATGTAGAAGAATGCAAATAGATCAGTATTTATTACCCTGCACAAAACTCAAGTCTAGGTGAATAAAGTGCTTCAACTTAAAACTGCATACACGAAATCTCATTGAAAGGAAAGTAAAAAAATACCCTTGAATGAATTGGTATGGGAGAAAATTGTTTGAAAAATACACCAATGGCTCAGGCTCTAAGATCAACAATTGATAAAATGGAGTGCCATGAATCTGAAAAACTTTTGTAAGGCAAAGAATATTGTCATTTGGATAAAATGACAGCCTGAATATATGAAAAGTATCTCCAACATGTCTATATATGACATAGAGGCAATTTCAAAAATATATAAAGAACTTAGTTAGACATGAACAACCCAAATAACCCAAATTAAAAATGTGGTACAGGGATAAATAGAATATTCTCATGAGGAATCTCAAATGGTAAAGGAGCACTTAAAGAAGTGTTTGAAGTATTTAGTCAAAAGGGAAATGTAAATCAAATCAAATCTTAGATTCCATTTTATACCAGTCAGTTCACCTAAGATCAAAAACACAAACAATAGCATATGCTTCTGAGGATGTGGAACAAGGGGAATAATCCTCCATTACTGGGGGGAGTACAAAATTGTATAACCCTTTTTTTGAAACCGATTTGGCACTTTATGAGAAAAACAGAAATAGTTATACATTAAAACCCAGCGATATCATTCATGGATATAAATCAAATGTTGCTCCAATGTCCCATAAATACATTGGCTCAACTGTGCCCACAATAGCTTTATTTGTAGTAACCAGAAACTGGAAACAACTTAGATGGGTCTCAACTGAGGACTGGATAAAGAAAACATGTTACATTTACAAAATGGAATGCTAATCAGCTATGAAAAACAAAGAAATCGTGATTTTTTTCCATGCAAATGATTGGAAGGTGAGAAGTGTGTGAGGTAACCCAGTCATAAAAGGACATGCCGCCATAAGTTCCACTTATAAGTGGAACTATCCACAAAATACACAATTCTTACACTATCATCCATACCCCCCCCAAATCTAAACAAGAGCGAAGGCATAAGCGAAAAGGCATGAATATCACTTAAAGGGGGAATAAAATAGTGATAAAAGGCAAATGGAGGGTGGAAACTGCAAGGAAGAGAGGATTGAAATGAGGATGGCAATTGGGTTCAGGATCAGGTATGGGGAGTGACAGTGGAGATGGCCAGATGGCTATGAGAATGAATGGACATATGCAACTGACATGAGTGGGGATACTGGAGGACTACATCTCCAAGACTAGACAGAGACCTAGGATAAGATAGGGGATAGCATTTGAAATGGAAATGAAGAAAACATCTGATAAAATAGAAAAAAAGAAAGAAAGAAAGAAAGACAGACAGACAGACAGACAGACAGAAAGAAAGAAAGAAAGAAAGAAAGAAAGAAAGAAAGAAAGAAAGAAAGAAAGAAAGAAGGAAAGAAAGAATGAATCCACTCTGGAAAACTTTAAACCAGTTCTTGGGTAAAAATTATTTCTATTCATCCTATCCTAGAAACTAATCAACCCTTGAAAAATCTACCCTCTATTTCAACTTTGAAAAGAGTCAAATTTCACTACTGCTTTCAATATGAATAAACCATTCTATACCTTTATGTTTGTAAATCTGAACCAACCAAGAATCACTTGTGAGTTGACTGTCACTGTAAGAATGCTTATATTGATTTGGCTTGTATCTGTTGAGGATTGCCTTACGTTCATTGATATTTGAATGTACAGTCCACTTTGAGCAACATCATGAAGGGGTTCCTGACCCATATAAAAGTGTAGAAATTGAGTTAAATATTAGCAAGCAAATAAATATAAATACAGGTACTTTTTTCCACTTTTAGATATAATGTGACTTTGAGTCCCTGCCTTAGCTTCCACTTGGTACTAGACAATGAATTAGAATTATAAGCCAAATAAACTCTTTATCCCCAAAGTTCACTTTTTTTCATGGTATTTTGTCACAGGAAACAGAAAGAAAAACTACAGGAGTAGGGCACATTATTATCTCAGAAACCCATTGTGGTGTTCATAGTCTTGAACTTCTAAGAGATCATTCACTGAGAAGATCAGTCTAGTCATTATTGAAACCTGACTATATGTGGAACAGATATCAGCAACTTCAATTACAAAAGGCAATGTTGTTGACTACTTGAATAACAGTCCCCTGTCTACAATGGCAGTGAAGACTGTATTACTCTCTCTACTGCTAGTTTCGGTTGCTGTTATTGTTCCTTACAGATGATTTAATTTTTTTTCTACTAATGAGTCAGTGCAGGAATTCTGATGTGCAAAAGGAAAAATAAAATCATAGTTTGTAAAATAAATAAATGTATCAATAGGTGTGTTGTGTATGTGCGTGTATATGTGTTTGGGTGTGTTTGGAAAATTGTTTCATGAAATTCCCATTAAAAAGCAAATATAGTTTGTGAGCTATGTCTATACTTTGAACTTCATATTTATAAATTGCCTCTTCACATAACCTCAGATTAAACTATATAAACTAAAACAGGTGAAATTTCTAAAAATAAATAAATAAACAATCTGGGTCCATTTTTTCCTTCTTCCCCATGGTGCCCAGGAGCCACCGCACACCAAGCTGGGAAGGATGAAGCAAAGCTAGGTTCCACAACAGTTGGGTGTACACCAGGATGGAATGGATGAAGCAGAGCCAAATTTCAAGTTCCAAGTATTTCCTTGGAGATGTGGTATCTTTCCTTGATATTTCTGTTCCTGGAAGCACACTAGATGGTAAATGATCCAGAACCAGTGGTTCAGCATATTCCAATCCAGCAGTAATGCCAAAGGGAGGAGTGTCCCCTGAAGGTTTCAGTGTTATAGGTTTTTATTGGTTAATGTTTCAAATTGATTGTATCTCTATCCCCACATGCATGGCCATATACTCACAGAGATACTGTTTACTGCAATTACAAAAAGCAAATGGGTTGACTATCTGACTAACAGTTCCTTCCCAACAATGTGAGTTAGGATTGTAGTAGTCTTTCCACTGCTAGCATTGGTTACTGTTGTTAATCTTTTCAGAAAACTGACATTTCTTACCCAGTCTTTTAGTGCAGGAAGATTATGGTTTCTTTTGAATATGGGTTGACTCCTTAGTTATAGCATCTTACAAGATCAAAAGAGTCAAAACTCAGTTACAGAGTTTGAAGTAGGTAATTAAAACACACACACAGAGGGAGAGACAGAGAGACAGACAGACAGACAGACAGACAGACAGACAGAGAGAGAGAGAGAGAGAGAGAGAGAGAGAGAGAGAGAGAGAGAGAGAGAGAGAGAGGTATACCCTACAGTAAGAATAACAAGAAAATCGAATGATATTTCAGCAAAGGTTGTTTTAAAAATTAAATTATTATTTAGAAAATATTCTAACAATATTATTTAGAAAATATTTTATACAAAAGGTCAGTAAGTGGTGATGTGTTTAGAATTATGTATAAAAGCACAGGATAAGAACACTGTCACCTGCTGTGAGAGAAAGACAGTGTGAAATGGGGTAGCAAAATTGGACAGTTCCTTAAGAAGAAGGAAAAGAGAAGGCCTAAACCAGCTGGCTCTCAATATGAATGGCTGAGATATTACCAGATTATACAAACAAATTTTTCTGGTCTTTGATCAGAAGATCCCAGAAGCATTGAAGAAAATTTAAGCTCTCAGCTGTATCTTCCATATTTTTTAAGATAAGTCAGTCACAAATGTCCTAAGGTACATCTTCCCAAACCTACAAAGGTATGTGATTCTATTCTTCTGTTTGTTATATATTCTATGTTCAGCTAATAACAAAAGTACTGCCTGAAATCATGACCATTTTACCTGAATAAGTTACTAGTTATTACTAGATATTTTATTATTACATAATTATTTTTCTGAAGAATTTGTAGTTCGTTATTAGAAAAACATTAGAAGAAAGATTTTAGCATTAAGCAGGTGTATGGGTCTGCATGTGTGTGGATATATATATATATCTTACAGTCATTGTACCCTTTCTCTCAATAATGTTCCTGATGTAGTTTTTTTGTACATCTATCCACTGGGACTGAGCTCTACAATACTGTATTTTGATTGGTTGGTTTTTGGTAATGTTTCTATTTGTTACAAAGGAAACTTTTCTTAATGTGGAGCGAGGAGTACACATATGTATGACTATAAAGACAAATAGTTAGAATTCAGAAATTCAGGGATTATTTGATGAATTTTGTTTCTAAAGAATTGAGAATTATATATTTCCCTTATATTTTAGAACAATCATAAACTTCTATAAACTAACAAACTTAATGACAAATATATATCACTAAAGGAATAATTAATGGTTGAAGGATATATTTTTATATAAATTTGAACCTAAAAGATAAAAGTTATAAACTTCAAAAAAAATTCTGTTACCATTACTTCATTTCAAATTCCATGTAACACCACTAGTTGCCAATGTTCATGAGCAAGAAACCACTCAAAATTTATTTCATTATTATTCTTCCCGCATGGATATTTCCCTTTTTATTTATCTGATCAATAAATTCATGAGTTCATAATTTATTCTAATGTCATTTCCTAAACCTAGTGCAGAATATTCATATGTCTCCCTTAAGGGGTTCAAAAATAATACAAACAGAAAGCCAGAAATGGGGATAAATTTATGCTTCAGATACAATGACCATGCTATAGTTAAATTAGTATTAAAATTATAAAAACTCTATTATATCAAACACCTATGTATTATTTAAGGGAAATTCTGGTCATTTCAAACACAAGACCTTTGTTCTAACAAAGCCAACACTTGCTAGGAACACAGATAAATTACGTAGGCAGAGTTAATTTGTTATGTATGCTTTTTTGTTTGTTTTTTGTTTGTTTGTGTGTTTGATTTGCATAAGTAAATTAGAACATGGAGATTAGATCACACTCCATCTGTTTCTTTTTAAACTATACTCTATGGTCTATGCAATTCCAAGACAATATTAGACTTTCCTATCCAGAACTTATACAAGAAAACACACACACACACACACACACACAAGATGCTAAATTAAAATACACATGCAAATTGCTTCAGTGGATTCCTCTGGCAATGGTTCCATAAATGCATCCCATCACTGGTGCCATCAAATGGTCCCTGCTCTGTGTATGGAGTTCATTTATAAAAGAATAATTCAGCAAGATTAAACAATATTGATGACTGAACAGGTTTGTCCTGGTTCATGTTCTATTACATTACTGAACAAAGGAATTAACAATTTTTCTACTTTTTTGTTGTTGTTGTTGTTTTGTTTGTTTGTTTTATGTTTTTGGATACAGGGTTTCTCTGTGTAGCTCTGGCTGTCCTGGAACTCACTTTGTAGACCAGGATGGCCTCGAATTCAGAAATCTACCTGTCTTTGCTTCCTTAGTGCTGGGATTAAAGGCGTGTGCAAATCAAATGGTTTCTCTTGAAAGTTTTTGTTTCAATACATTAATATTAGCTTTATCCTTATTTTCTGTAGAAGGAATATTATAGAAAGAGGTTGGCATAGAAGAAGATTATTTCTTTTTCATGAAAGGTACCAAAAAAGAGAGATGTCAGTAGACATATAGAAAATCATATACCAGTTATGGATTGATGGTTCAGTAACTTAATGGTATTGCTTAGTAATCTGAGATGGTATTTTAAAACAGGCTATGTAAATGTGGCTACTGTCATTTGATTTTGAATATCCCATAAAATCTCATGAATCTAAACACTTGATACCTAACTAAAGTCACTATATGAAAAAATTGTAACCTTTGGTATATGGAGCCTCACTGGAGTAAGTAAATTATTAGAAAATAGGTCTTGAAGTTTTAAAGCCTGTGTTCACTTTTTATCTACTTTTTTCTTGTTTCAAAATGTGAAGACCAATTGCTTACTCTTGATAATATGCAGTCAGATCAGACAATGGTTATTCAACTGTAAGTAAAACAAGTTCTTCCCCACTTCATCTGCTGCTTGCAAATTACAAAAAAAATAAATAAATAAGTAGATAATGCACATGGTCTACAGGGTAATTTATCACATTTGTTGGAGACTTCGGGTATTAAAAATACATCTCTCACATATTCTACTTCTGATGGCTTGAATGAGAAATGTCCCAAGCAGCCCTATACATTTAACACAGGATTTCTCAGCAGGTGTTGGGAAGATTAGGGAAATTTTAGGAGTAGCTTTAATGGGAGAAGTACATAACTGAGATTAGACTTTGAATTTCTGTAACTGGCTGGCCTTACTCTCAGTTATCTTTGTTATTCCTATGCTCAGGTAAAATTTTATAAGGCAGTATCCATTGAATGCTGCCTGAAGTAACTTTTGCCACAAGTTCTCTACCATGATTTTCTACTTCCATTCTGGAATATTAAGATGAAATAAGCTCAATTCTTCCTGAACTTGATTTTGGCATGGAAATCTATTACAGTCTCAAAGATTAACTGTTACCCTCTTCAAGGTTCACTGTAAATATTATCTGGCTTTTATCTAGTACCTCAGGTCTTGATCTATATTAATGCTACTATTGAACTTTTTTAACAATTTTTATTAAATATTTTCTTCATTTACATTTCAAATGCTATCCCAAAAATCCCCTATACCCTTCCCCAGTCCTGCTCCCCAAACCACCCACTTCTGCTACCTGGCCCTGGTGTTCCTTTGTACTGGAGCATATAAAGTTTGCAAGACCAAGGGTCCTCTCTTCAAAATGATGGCCGAATAGGACATCTTCTGCTACATATGAAGCTAGAAGCACGAGCTCTAGGGGGACTGGTTAGTTCATATTGTTGTTCCACCTATAGGGTTACAGATGCCTTCAGCTCCTTGGGTACTTACTCTAGCTCCTCATTTGAGGCCCTGTGTTCCATGCCAATAGATGACTGTGAGCATTCACTTCTGTATTTGCCAAGCACTGGCATAGCATCACAAGAGACAGCTATATCAGGGTCGTGTCAGCAAAATATTTCTGATACATGCAATAGTGTCTGCTTTTGTTGGCTGATTATGGGATGGATCCCAGCGTGGGGCAGTCTCTGGATGGACCATTCTTCCATCTCAGCTACAAAAGTTGTCTCTATGAATCTTTCCATGAGTATTTTGTTCCCAATTATAAGGAGGAATGAAGAATCCACACTCTGGTCTTCCTTCTTCTTGACTTTCAGGTGTTTTGCAAATTGTATCTTGGATATTCTAAGTTTCTGGGCTAATATCCAGTTATCAGTGAGTGCATATCAAGTGAGTTCTTTTGTGATTGGGTTACCCCACTCAGGATGATATTCTCCAGATACATCGATTTGCCTAAGAATTTCATATATTCGTTGTTTTTAATTACTAAGTAATACTCCAGTGTGAAAATGAACCACATTTTCTGTATCCATTCCAATATTGGACATCTGGGTTCTTTCAAGCTTCTGGCTATTATAAATAAGGCTGCTATGAACATAGTGGAGCGTGTGTCCTTATTATCAATTGGAATATCTTCTGGGAATATGCCCAGGAGAGGTATTGCTGGATCTTCCAGTAGTACTATGTCCAATTTTCTGAGAAACCTCCAGACTGATTTCCAGTGTGGTTGTGTGAACTGGCAATCCCACCAGCAATGGAGGAGTGTTCCTCTTTCTCCACATCCTTGCCAGCATCTGCTGTCACATGAATTTTGAAAATTAGCCCTTTTGACTGGTATAAGGTGGAATCTAAGGGTTATTTTGATATGCATTTCCCTAATGAACAAGAATATTGAACATTTTTTCAGGTGCTTCTCAGCCATTCGGTATTCCTCAGTTGAGAATTCTTTGTTTAGCACTGTACCCCATTTTCAAATGGGCTTATTTGAATGTCTGGAGTCCAGCTTCTTGAGCTCTTTGTATACATTGGATATTAATCCCCTATCAAATTTAGGATTGGTAAAAATCCTTTCCCAATCTGTTGGTGGCCTTTTTGTCTTATTGACAGTGTCTTATGCCTTACAGAAGCTTTGAAATTTTATGAGGTCCCATTTGCTGATTCTTGATTGTATAGCACAAGCCATTGCTGTTCTGTTTAGGAAAATTTCCCCTGTGCCCATATCTTCAAGCCTTTTCCTTACTTTCTCCTCTATAAATTTCAGTATCTCCAGCTTTATGTGGAGTTCTTTGATTCACTTAGACTTGACCTTTGTACAAGGAGATAAGAATGGATCAATTCACATTCTTGTACTTGATAACCTCCTGTTGTGCCAGCACCATTTGTTGAAAATGCTGTCTTTTTCTTTCCACTGGATGTCTTTAGCTTCCTTTTCAAAGATCAAGTAACCATAGGTGTGTGGGTTCATTTCTGGGTCTTCAGTTCTATTCCATTGATCTCTCTATCTGTCGCTGCACTAGCACCAGACACTTTTTATCACAATTGCTCTGTAGTACAGCTTTAAGTCAGGCATGGTGATTCCCCCAGAGGTCCTTTTATTGTTGAGAATAGTTTTTGCTATCCTAGGTTTATTGTTATTCCAGATGAATTTGCAAATTGCCCTTGCTAACTCAATGAAGAATTGAGTTGGAATTTTGATGGGAATTGCATTGTATCTGTAGACTGCTTTCTGCAGGTTAGCCATTTTTACAATATTAATCCTGCCAATCAATGAGCATAGGAGATCTTTCCATCTTCTGAGATCTTCTTCAATTTCTTTCTTCAGAGACTTGAAGTTCTTGTCATACAGATCTTTCATTTCCTTACTTAGAGTTGCACCAAGGTATTTTATATTATTTGTGACTATTTTGAAGGTTGTTGTTTCCCTAATTTCTTTCTCATCCTATTTAACCTGTCTAGAGAAAGGCCACTGATTTGTTTGAGTTAATTTTATATCTAGCAACTGCACTGAAGCTGTTTATCAGGTTTAGGAGATCTCTAGTGGAATTTTGAGGGTCACTTGCATATACTATCATATCATATGCAAATAGTGATAATTTGACTTCTCCCTTTCCAATTTACATCCCCTTGATTTCCTTTTGTTGTCAAATTACTCTGATTAGGACTTCAAGTACTATACCGAATAGGTAGGGAGAAAGTGGGCAGCCTTTTCAAGTCCCTGATTTCAGTGGGATTGCTTCCAGCTTCTCTCCATTACTTTGATGTTGGCTACTGGTTTGCTATAGATTGCGTTTATTATGTTTAGGTATGGTCCTTGAATTCCTGATCTTTCCAAGACTTTTATCATGAATGGGTGTAGGACTTTCTCAAATGTTTTTTCAGCATCTAATGAAATGACCATGTGATTTTTGTCTTTGAATTTGTTTATATAGTGCATTACTTTGATAGATTTCCATATATTAAACCATCCCTGCATCTCTGGGATGAAGCCTATTTGGTCATGATGTCATGATGGATGATCATTTTGATGTGTTTTTGGATTTGGTTTGTGAGAATTTTATTTTATTTTATTTTATTTATTTATTTTTTTATTTTATTACTTTTTTTTTTTTTTGGTTTTTTTGAGACAGGGTTTCTCTGTATAGACCTGGCTGTCCTGGAACTCACTGTGTAGACCAGGCTGGCCTCGAACTCAGAAATCCGCCTGCCTCTGCCTCCCGAGTGCTGGGACTAAAGGTGTGCGTCACCACGCCCGGCTGAATTTTATTATTTTTGCATTGATACTCATAACAGAAATTGGTCTGAACTTCTCTTTCTTTTTTGTATCTTTGTGTGGCTTAGTATCAGAGTAATTGTGGCTTCCTAGAATGGGTTGGGAAGAGTAATTCTGTTTCTATTTTGTGGAACTCTGCACTAAACCTTTCTGGTCCTGGGCTTTTTTTTTTTTTTTTTTTTTTTGGTTGGGAGACTATTAATTACTGCTTCTATTTCTTTAGGGGAAATGGGACTGTTCAAATCCTTAATCTGATCCTGTTTTAACTTTGGTACCTGGTATCTCTCTAGAAAATTGTCCATTTCATTCAGATTTTCCACTTTTGTTGAGTATAGCCTTTTGTAGTATGATCTGATGATGTTTGGATTTCCTCAGGTTCTGTTCAGTTTCCCCGTGAATGTTGGCTTTCTATTATTTATGTGGTTATAGAAGATCAGCCTTAGTCCATGGTGATCTGATAGGATGCATTGGACAATTTCAATAGTTTTTGTATCTGTTGAGGCCTGTTTTGTGACCGATTATATGGTCAATTTTGGAGGAGGTACCATGAAGTGCTAGAAGAAGGTATATACTTTTGTTTTTAAGATAAAATATTTTGTAGATATCTGTTAAATCCATTTGTTTCAGAATGTCTGTCAGTTTCACTGTGTCTCTGTTTAGTTCCTGTTTCGAGGATCTGTCCTTTGATGAGAGTCTGGTGTTGAAGTCTCCCAATTTTGTGAGGTGCACTGTGTGCTTTGAGCTTTACTAAAGTTTCTTTAATGAATGTGGATGTCCTTGCATTTGGAGCATAGATATTCAGAACTGAGGTTTCATCTCGGTAGATTTTACCTTTAATTAGTATGCAGTGCCCCTCCTTGACTTTTTTGATAACTTGGGTTGGAAGTCAAATTTATTAGATATTAAGAATGGCTACTCAAGCTTGTTTCTTTGTACCATTTCCTTGGAAAATTGTTTTCCAGCCTTTCACTCGAGGTAGTGTCTGTCCTTTTCCCGGAGGTGGGTTTCCTGTAAGCAGAAAAATGATGGGTCCTGTTTGTGTAGCTAGACTGTTAGTATATGTCTTTTTATTTGCGATTTGAGTCCATTGCTATTAAGAGAAATTAAAGAAATGCAATTGTTTCTTCCTGTTATTTTTTTTTCTTTTTTTTTCCCCCCACTGGTTTTTTTATTACATATTTTCCTCAATTACATTTCCAATGCTATCCCAAAAGTCCCCCATACCGCCCCCCACTTCCCTACCCTCCCATTCCCATTCTTTTGGCCCTGGCATTCCCCTATATTGGGGCATGTAAAGTTTGCAACTCCAATGGGCCTCTCTTTCCAGTGATGGCCGACTAGGCCATCTTTCGATACATATGCAGCTAGAGACAAGAGCTCCGGGGTACTGGTTAGTTCATCATGTTGTTCCAACTATAGGGTTGCAGATCCCTTTAGCTCCTTGGGTACTTTCTCTAGCTTCTCCATTGGGAGCCCTGTGATACATCCAATAGCTGACTGTGAGCATCCACTCCTGTGTTTGCTAGGCCCCTGCATAGTCTCACAAGAGACAGCTATCTTTGGGTCCTTTCAGCAAAATCTTGCTAGTGTATGCAATGGTGTCAGCGTTTAGAAGTTGATTATGGGATGGATCCCTGGATACGGCAGTCTCTAGATGGTCCATCCTTTCATCACATCTCCAAACTTTGTCTCTGTAACTCCTTCCCTGGGTGTTTTGTTCCCAATTCAAAAAGGGGCACAGTGTCCACATTTTGGTCTTCATTCTTCTTGAGTTTCATGCGTTTAGCAAATTGTATCTTATATCTTGGGTATCCTAAGTTTTGGGCTAATATCCAATTATCAGTGAATACATATTGTGTGAGTTCCTTTGTGATTGTGTTACCTCACTCAAGATGATGCCCTCCAGGTCCATCCATTTGGCTAGGAATTTCATAAATTCATTATTTTTAATAGCTGAGTAGTACTCCATTGTGTAAATGTACCATAATTTCTGTATCCATTCCTCTGTTGAGGGACATCTGGGTTCTTTCCAGCTTCTGGCTATTATAAATAGGGCTGCTATGAACATAGTGGAGCATGTGTCCTTCTTACCGGTTGGGACATCTTCTGGATATATGCCCAGGAGTGGTATTGCTGGATCCTCCGGTAGTACTATGTCCAATTTTCTGAGGAACCGCCAGACTGATTTCCAGAGTGGTTGTACAAGCTTGCAATCCCACCAACAATGGAGGAGTGTTCCTCTTTCTCCACATCCTCACCAGCATCTGCTGTCACCTGAATTTTTGATCTTAGCCATTCTGACTGGTGTCAGGTAATCCCTCTAAAATCAGGGACTAGACAAGGCTGTCCACTTTCTCCATACCTATTCAACATCGTACTTGAAGTCGTAGCCAGAGCAATTTGACAACAAAAGGAGATCAAAGGGATACAAATTGGAAAAGATGAAGTCAAAATATCACTTTTTGCAGATGATATGATAGTATATATAAGTGACCCTAAAAATTCCACCAGAGAACTCCTAAACCTGATAAACAGCTTCGGTGAAGTAGCTGGATATAAAATTGACTCAAACAAATCAATGGCCTTTCTCTACACAAAGAATAAACAGGCTGAAAAAGAAATCAGGGAAACAACACCCTTCTCAATAGTCACAAATAATATAAAATATCTTGGCGTGTCTCTAACTAAGGAAGTGAAAGATCTGTATAATAAAACCTTCAAGTCACTGAAGAAAGAAATTATAGAAGATCTCAGAAGATGGAAAGATATCCCATGCTCATGGATTGGCAGGATCAACATTGTAAAAATGGCTATCTTGCCAAAAGCAATCTACAGATTCAATCCCCATCAAAATTCCAACTCAATACTTCAACGAATTAGAAAATGCAATCTACAAATTCATCTGGAATAACAAAAAACCTATGATAGCAAAAACTCTTCTCAAGGATAAAAGAACCTCTGGTGGAATCACCATGCTGGACCTAAAGCTTTATTACAGAGCAATTTTGATGAAAACTGCATGGTACTGGTATAGTAACAGACAAGTACCAATGGAATAGAATTGAAGACCCAGAAATGAACCCACACACCTACGGTCACTTGATCTTCGACAAGGGAGCTAAAATCATCCAGTGGAAGAAAGACAGCATTTTCAGCAAATGATGCTGGCACAACTGTTTGTTAACATGTAGAAGAATGTGAATCGATCCATTCCTATCTCCTTGTACTAAGGTCAAGTCTAAGTGGATCAAGGAACTTCACATAAAACCAGAGACACTGAAACTTATAGAGGAGAAAGTGGGAAAAGCCTAGAAGATATGGGCACAGGGGAAAAATTCTTGAATAGAACAGCAATGGCTTGTGCTGTAAGATCGAGAATTGACAAGTGGGACCTCATGAAACTGCAAAGCTTCTGCAAGGCAAAAGACACCATCAATAAGACAAAAAAACCACCAACAGATTGGGAAAGTATCTTTACCTATCCTAAATCAGATGAGGGACTATTATCCAATATATATAAAGAACTGAAGAAGGTGGAATCCCGAAAATCAAATAACCCCATGAAAAAATGGGGCTCAGATCTGAACAAGGAATTCTCACCTGAGGAATACCGAATGGCAGAGAAGCACCTGAAAAAATGTTCAACATCCTTAATCATCAGGGAAATGCAAATCAAAACAACCCTGAGATTCCACCTCACACCAGTCAGAATGGCTAGCCTTATTTATAAATATCAATTTTGGACTGGATCCCTCTTCATCAGAAGAAGGGAGCGCCATCTTGGATCCAGGACTCCACTGAACTTAGGAACTTAGTCTGCACAGGTGAGAGTGTGCACCACAGAGGCAGACAGCTTCTGGGACAGGCGGGAGCCACAGAGCAGCTGAGGCAGCACCCTTTTGGGGCCGCAGACATCCGGCACCCTCCCAGCTGGAGGACAGTGGTCCCACCCTGCATGGGAGCCCTCTGCATCAGGAGAAGGGAGTGACATCTTGGTGCCGGGACTCCACCGAACTTAGGAACTTAGTCTGCACAGGTGAGAGTGTTTACCACAGAAGCTGACAGCTTCTGTGACCTGCCAAAGCAACACAGAATCAGGGAAAGATCCTGTTTTGGGCCTTCTTCTTCGACCAGGAGGAGGTTCAAACACCAGATATCTGTGCACCTTCCCTGTAAGAGGAGAACTTGTCAGCAGAGAGTGCTCTAACCACTGAAACTCAGAGGAAAGAGCTTGTCTCCTAGTTCTGCTGATAGACAGTAATCAGAATCACCAGAAGAACAATCTCTAAACAGAGACAACTATAAGGATTCCAGAGATTACCAGATGGCGAAAGGTAAACATAAGAATCTTACTAACAGAAACCAAGACCACTCACCATCATCAGAACCCAGCACTCCCACTTCGCCCAGTCAGGGTACCACAACACACCTGAAAAGCTAGACCTGGATTTAAAAGCATATCTCATGATGATGGTAGAGGACATCAGGAAGGACTTTAATAACTCACTTAAAGAATTACAGGAGAGTATTGCTAAAGAGTTACAAGTCCTTAAAGAAAAACAGGATAACACAATCAAACAGGTAGAAGTCCTTAAAAAAAACAGGAAAACACATCCAAACAGATGATGGAAATGAACAAAACCATACTAGACCTAAAACGGGAAGTAGACACAATAAAGAAAACGCAAAATGAGGCAATGCTGGAGATAGAAACCCTACGAAAGAAATCTGGAACCATAGATTCGAGCATCACCAACAGAATACAAGAGATGGAAGAGAGAATCTCAGGTGCAGAAGATTCCATAGAGAACATCAGCACAACCATCAAGGAAAATGGAAAATGCAAAAAGATCATAACTCAAAACATCCAGGAAATCCAGGACACAATGAGAAGATCAAATCTACGGATAATAGGAGTGGATGAGAATGAAGATTTTCAACTCAAAGGACCAGCAAACATCTTCAACAAAATTATAGAAGAAAACTTCCCAAATTTAAAGAAAGAGATGCCCATGAACATACAAGAAGCCTACAGAACTCCAAATAGACTGGACCAGAAAAGAAATACCTTAATAATCAGAACACTTAATAATCATAACAACAAATGCACTAAATAAAGATAGAATACTAAAAGCAGTAAGAGAAAAATGCCAAGTAACATACAAAGGCAAGCCTATCAGAATTACACCAGATTTTTCACCAGAGACTATGAAAGCCAGAAGATCCTGGACAGATGTTATACAGATACTAAAAGAACACAAATTCCAGCACAGGCTACTATACCCAGCCAAACCCTCAATTACCATAGATGGAGAAACCAAAGTATTCCACGACAAAACCAAATTCACACATTATCTCTCCAGGAATCCAGCCCTTCAAAGGATAATAACAGAAAAAAAAAAAACAATACAAGGACGGGAACCAAGTCCTAGAAAAAACAAGAAGGCAATCCCTCAACAAACCTTAAAGAAGACAGCCACAAGAACAGAATGCCAACTTTAACAGCAAAAATAACAGGAAGCAACAATTACTTTTCCTTAATATCTCTTAATATCAATGGACTCAACTCCCCAATAAAAAGACATAGAATAACAAACTGGCTACACAAACAAAACCCAACATTTTGCTGCTTACAGGAAACTCATCTCAGAGAAAAAGATAGACACTACCTCAGTGTGAAAGGCTGTAAAACAATTTTCCAAGCAAATGGTCTGAAGAAACAAGCTGGAGTAGCCATTCTAATATCAGATAAGATTGACTTCCAACCCAAAGTCATCAAAAAAGACAGGGAGGAGCACTTCATACTCATCAAAGGTAAAATCCTCCAAGAGGAACTATCAATCCTGAATATCTATGCTCCAAATACAAAGGCAGCCTCATTCATTAAAGAAACTTTAGTAAATCTCAAAGCACACATTGCACCTCATACAATAATAGTGGGAGACTTCAACACACCACTTTCACCAATGGACAGATCATGGAAACAGAAACTAAACAGGGACACAGTGAAACTAACAGAAGTTATGGATCAAATGGATCTGGCAGATATCTACAGAACATTTTACCCTAAGACAAAAGGATACACCTTCTTCTCAGCACCTCATGGTACCTTCTCCAAAATTGACCACGTAATTGGGCACAAAACAGGACTCAACAGATACAAAAATATTGAAATTGTCCCATGCATCCTATCAGATCACCATGAACTAAGGCTGATCATCAATAACAAAATAAATAATAGAAAGCCAACATTCACGTGGAAACTGAACAACACTCTTCTCAATGATACCTTGGTCAAGGAAGGAATAAAGAAAGAAATCAAGGACTTTTTAGAGTTCAATGAAAATGAAGCCACAACATACCCAAACTTATGGGACGCAATGAAATCATTTCTAAGAGGAAAACTCATAGCTCTGAGTGCCTCCAAAAAGAAACTAGAAAGAGCACACATTAGCAGCTTGACAACACACCTAAAAGCACTAGAACAAAAGGAAGCAAATTCACCCAAGAGGAGTAGACAGCAGGAAATAATCAAACTCAGGGGTGAAATCAATCAAGTGGAAACAAGAAGAACTATTCAAAGAATCAACCAATCAAGGAGCTGGTTCTTTGAGAAAATCAACAAGATAGATAAACCCTTAGCCAGACTAACTAGAGGGCACAGGGAAAGTATTCTAATTAACAAAATCAGAAATGAAAAAGGAGACATAACAACAGATCCTGAAGACATCCAAAACACCATCAGATCCTTCTACCAAAGGCTATACTCAACAAAACTGGAGAACCTGGATGAAATGGAGAAGTTCCTAGACAGATACCAGGTACCAAAGTTGAACCAAGATCAGGTTAATGATCTAAACAACCCTATATCCCCCAAAGAAATAGAAGCAGTCATTAATAGTCTCCCAACCAAAAAAAGCCCAGGACCAGATGGGTTTAGTGCAGAGTTCTATCAGACCTTCAAAGAAGATCTAATCCCAGTTCTTCACAAACTAATCCACAAAATAGAAACAGAAGGTACTTTACCCAACTCATTCTATGAAGCCACAATTACTCTGATACCTAAACAACAAAAAGACCCAACAAAGATAGAAAACTTCAGACCAATATCCCTTATGAATATTGATGCAAAAATCCTCAATAAAGTTCTTGCTAACCGAATCCAAGAACACATCAAAACAATCATCCATCCTGACCAAGTAGGTTTCATCCCAGGGATGCAGGGATGGTTCAATATACGGAAATCCATCAACGTAATCCAGTATATAAACAAACTCAAAGACAAAAACCACATGGTCATCTCGTTAGATGCAGAAAAAGCATTTGACAAGATCCAACACCCATTCATGATAAAAGTCTTGGAAAGATCAGGAATTCAAGGCCCATACCTAAACATGATAAAAGCAATCTACAGCAAACCAGTAGCCAACATCAAAGTAAATGGTGAGAAGCTTGAAGCAATCCCTCTAAAATCAGGGACTAGACAAGGCTGTCCACTTTCTCCATACCTATTCAACATTGTACTTGAAGTCCTAGCCAGAGCAATTCGACAACAAAAGGAGATCAAAGGGATACAAATTGGAAAAGATGAAGTCAAAATATCACTCTTTGCAGATGATATGATAGTATATATAAGGGACCCTAAAAATTCCACCAGAGAACTCCTAAGCCTGATAAACAGCTTCGGTGAAGTAGCTGGATATAAAATTAACTCAAACAAATCAATGGCCTTTCTCTACACAAAGAATAAACAGGCTGAGAAAGAAATTAGGGAAACAACACCCTTCTCAATAGTCACAAATAATATTAAATATCTTGGCGTGACTCTAACTAAGGAAGTGAAAGATCTGTATAATAAAAACTTCAAGTCTCTGAAGAAAGAAATTATAGAAGATCTCAGAAGATGGAAAGATCTCCCATGCTCATGGATTGGCAGGATCAACATTGTAAAAATGGCTATCTTGCCAAAAGCAATCTACAGATTCAATGCAATCCCCATCAAAATTCCAAATCAATTCTTCAACGAATTAGAAAGTGCAATCTGCAAATTCATCTGGAATAACAAAAAACCTAGGATAGCAAAAACTCTTCTCAAGGATAAAAGAACCTCTGGTGGAATCACCATGCCTGACCTAAAGCTCTACTACAGAGCAATTGTGATAAAAACTGCATGGTACTGGTATAGTGACAGACAAATAGACCAATGGAATAGAATTGAAGACCCAGAAATGAACCCACACACCTACGGTCACTTGATCTTCGACAAGGGAGCTAAAAACATCCAGTGGAAGAAAGACAGCATTTTCAACAAATGGTGCTGGCACAACTGGTTGTTAACATGTAGAAGAATGCGAATCGATCCATTCCTATCTTCCTGTTATTTTTGTTGTTAAAGCTGGGATTATGTTCTGCGGCTGTGTTCTTTTAGGTTTATTGAAGGATTACTTTCTTGCTTTTTCTTGGGTATAGTTTCCATTCTTGTGTTGATGTTTTCCCTTTATTATCCTTTGAAGGGCTGTATTCGTGGAAAGATATTGTGCGAATTTGGTTTTGTAATGTAATACTTTGGTTTCTCCATCTACAGTAATTGAGAATTTTGCTGGATATCGTAGCCTGCGCTGGCATTTATGTTCTTTTAGTGTCTGTATAACATCTGTCCAGGATCTTCTTGCTTTCATATTCTCTGTTGAGAAGTCTGGAGTAATTCTAATAGGCCTGCCTGTGTATGTTACTTTACCTTTTTCCCTAACTGCTTTTAATATTCTATATTTATTTAGTTCCCTTTATTTGTTCTGATCATTATATGTCAGGAGGAATTTCTTTTCTGGTCCAGTCTATTTGGAGTTCTGTAGGCTTTCTATATGTTTATGGGCATCACCTTTTTTATAAGGGAGATTATATTGTAATTATATTGTTTTGTTGTGTCTTTATGTGGTTGATAAACACAGCAACTGTGACTTCATAAAATACATTTTGCAATGTTATTTCTGTTTTTATTTCATGCAATAATTTGCGAAGTATTGGAGTTAACTTTTCCTTAAAGCTTGTTAGTATTCTGTTCTAAAACCTCTCTTGTTTTAGGCAATTATTATTATTATTATTATTATTATTATTATTATTATTATTTTGGTAAGAGGCTTTTTAGTGAATGCCACTATTTTAATAATTAGAGTATATTTAAATTGTTTCCCTGGTCTTGATATCACTTTGGTAAGTGGTACATATCAAGAAAATTATCCACTTATTTTTTTCCAATTTGATGAGGTACAGGTTTTTAAAGTATTTTCCTAAGGTTTTGTGTTTGTAGGTTTGTTTTTGTTTTCTTAGTGTCTATTTTTATGTCTGTCTCTTTGTTTATAATTTTGTTAATTTGATATTTTGATATTTTCTTGAGGTCTTTTATTAAGTTTGAATAATGTTTTATCTATCTTGTTTATTTTCTTAACATCCAAATGTTTTCATTGATTCTTTGTATTGTTGAATTTGTTGCTCTTTAATTGAATTCAGTCCTCAGTTTAATTATGTCTTGCTGTCTGCTCCTCTTGGATTTGATTAATTATGTTTTCAGGTAGGAAGTTGTACTATTAAGTTCATTTACATAGGCACTTGGTGGCTATGAACTTTTATCACTGCTTTCTTTATGTTCTATTAGTTTGGCTATGTTGCATATTTGTTTTCATTGAAATCTAGGATATCTTACTTACGTTTTTATTTCAGTCTTGACATATTTTCATTTTGTAGAGAATTTTAATTTTCCTGTTATTTTTAAAAATCTTTTTGGGGTTAGTGATATCGAGTTTTAATTCATGGTGGTCTGAAAATCTTCAGGGATTTATTTCAATTTTTTGTATGTTCAAAAACTTGTTTTGTGATCAAGTATGTGAACAATTTTGCAGAAAGTTCCAAGATGTGCTTAGAGACAGGTATACACACACACACACACACACACACACACACACACACATATATATATATATATATATATATATATATATATATATTTATATATATATATATATATATATTTTTTTTTTTCTGTGTTTGGGTGAAATGGTGTGTAATTATGTCTTATGTCCAATTGGTTTATAGTGACTGTTAGCCCCAATATTTCCACCATTTTTTTTTTATCTTGTCCAGATATTAGAGTGAGTTTTAACATTTCTCATTATCAGTGTGTTAGGGTCAATATGAGTGTTTAAGCTATAGTCGTTCAAAAGTAGGTGGCCTTATGTTTGGGGAACAGTCATTAAAACTAAGACTTTTTCCATACAATAGATGACTGTGAGCATCCACTTTTGTATTTGCCAGGCATTGGCATAGCCTCACAAGAGACACATATACGATGGTCCTGTCAGCAAAATCTCACTGTCATCTATTGGATGGAACACAGGGTCCCCAATGAAGGAGCTAGAGAAAATACCAAAAGAGTTAAAGGGGTTTGCAACCGTATAGGAAGAAAAAAAAATATGAATTAACCAGTACCTTCCACCCCCAAGAGCTTGTGTCTCTAGTTGCATATATAGCAGAGGATGTCCTAGTAGGCCATCAATGGGAGGAGAGGACCTTGATCTTGTGAAGAATATATGTCCCAGTACAGGGGAATGCCCAGTCCAGGAAGCAGGAGTGGGTGGTTTGAGTAATAGGGCACTTTCAGGATAGCATTTGAAATATAAATGTAGAAAATATCTAATAGAAAATAGATTATTTTATCAAACTGAAAGAAAAGAAAACTAAGACTTGAAATGTAATTTTGGTGAATTTTTCCTTTGAGGAATATGTAGTGTCTTTTGCTTTGTCTTTTGATTGATTTTAGTTTTAAGACTATTCCATTAAGTATTAAATTTGTGATACCAGCTGACTCTTAGATCCATTTGTTTGTAATATCATATTTGAACCTGTTACTCTGAGGTAATGTTTTTTGTTAGTGTTGAAATATGCTTCTATTTTTAATTTTTTTTTGAAATATGCTTCTTATATGCAGCCTAAGGATGGATAATCCTTTGGATCCATTCTGTTAATTTTGTATTTTTAATTGGAAAATTAAAATCATTAATATTAACAGATATCAATAACAAATAATTGCTAGTTTATGTTATTTTTTGGTGGTTATAGTAGTAATGGTGGTGATGTGTGTATGTTTGTGTGTGTGTTTACCTTCTTTTGGTTTTGCTGGTGTGAGATTAATAATTTTCTGTTTTTTATACATGTAATTAGCATCCTTTATGTTGGAGTTTTTCTGCTAGCACATTCTGTAGTGTTAGGTTTGTATTGGTTAAATTTTACTTCATTGCAGAACATCTTATTTTCTCCATCTATGGTCACTGAAACTTTTGAGGATATAATGATATGTATTGACACATGTGATCTCATATAGTGTACAGGATATATGTATTAGGTCCTTCTGACTTTTGGATTTTCCACTGAGAAGTCAGGTTTAACTCTAATTTGTTTGCCAAAAAAAAAAAATAAAGTCACATGGCCTTTTTTCTTTGTAGTTTTTAATATTCTTTCTTTTTTTTTGTATGTTTAGGGTTTTGATTTTATGCAGATAGAGAATTTTCTGTTTTTTTAGTGTTATGTATATGTCTTGTATCTTAATAGGCATCTATTACTTGAGATTGAGAAAAGTTCTTCTATAATATTGTTTAAAATATTTTCTGAGCCTTTTTACCTGGCCAATTTTACCTTCCTCCATTCCTATTATTTTTATGGGTCTGGAACTAAAAAGTGGGCCCAGGGGAAGAGGGGGAGGGAAAAGGCCCACACCCCACCAGAGTTCCACCTATTCTCTGGTTAGTCAGGAGTGGGAGGGCTGAAAACTACCTTCCACTCATCCCTGGGTGGGCATTCCTCTATCCCACTCTTCAGGTGTTAGCCAGGGGCAGCCCTATCTGGGGACCCTGGAGCTACATTGCTAAAGCCACCAGGGTTCTGGGACAGAGGGATAAGGGAAGAGGTACCCAACACCTGGGAGAGTGAGTGCAGCAGATCTTGATGAGCAGAGACTCTCTATGTTTTAAGAGCTTTATTAGAGAAAGGCAGGGGGAAAGAGAGAAGGGAGAGAGAGGGGGGGGGTAAGGCTAGAGAGAAAGAGAGAGTAAGAGGGAGAGAGGAGAGGAAAGGAGAAAGAAGAAGACAAAGAGAGGGGAGAGAGGGTGGGAGTGAGTGGTAAGAAGGAGACAAGTAAGAGCACAAGAGGTACAAGAGTGAGGTGGAGCTGAAGAGCCCTTTTTATGGTCTTTACTGTTGCTAGGTATCTGGGAGGAGTTTAGCCTGAAGGTCAGAAGCTTGGGACATTGCCTACTTGACTACTTACCATGCTTCTCTTGTGGGGGTTGTGGGAGGTGTTAACTTAAGCAGGAGCCAGAGTTCTGGGAGCATGAGGGAACACCTACCTGGTCATGAAGGGGAATTATCACCATTCCCTGGTTTCAGACCACAGCTCAACTGGAGACCAGCCTGCAATTCCCTACATGTTTGGTGATTTTATAGTGGCCCAGATTTCCTGATTGCTTTAGGTTGCCAGCTTTTTAAATTTAACAATATCTTCCTCTTTCTTTTTTATTACATATTTTCTTTATTTACATTTCAAATGTTCCTCATTTCCCCTCTGAAAATCCTCCTTCCCCTCACCCTCCTACCTAACACACCTCTTCCTGCTTCCAGGACCTGGCATTACCCTATACTAGAGCATAGAACCTTCACAGGACCAAGGACCTCTCCTTTCATTGATTACCAACTAGGCCATCCTCTGCTATATATGCAGCTAGAGCCATGAGTCCCTCCATTTGTTTTCCTTTATTGGTGATATAGTTCCAGGGAGCTTGATTAATCAATCCATTTCTTCTATTGTACCTTCCATTATTGGGATTCTGTCTTTTATCTTTTGTGTTATGTTTGTGACATTTGCCTCTGTATTTCCTGTTCACATTCCTAAACTCTTTTATTTCCAGAATTCTCTGTTTGTGTTTTCTTTATTGTTTTTATATCTATTTCAGGACTTCATCTGTTTTATTCATTTTTCTTCAACAGTTTTTTATTTGTTTGTTTGTTTTTTGTTTTGTTTTGTTTGGCTTTACAGAATGAGAACTATACATTTCCTCCAATTGTTTGTTTATGCCTATGAATTTATTTAAGGAATATCTGAGTTTTTCTTTGTTGGGCTGGAGTTTTGCCTTTGGTTTCATTATCTTTTTGGACATTCCAAGTATATCTGCTCTTTTACAGGTTACCTTGGCTTGTGTGCTTAAGGAAAATTCTTGCTGGTACTGGTAGATAGGAGAAGAGAAGGCCAAGGGCAAGGATGAGAGGGAGGGGGAGATGATCTGTGGGATACACAGAAGACATGGACATTAAGAAGTGGAAACTACAGGTGGTGTTCTGTTGCAGTACTTGGAATTAATCAGAGAGTTGGATCTGGGTTTACAGAGGGACGGATAAAGGTCCCTAGCAGCCTCCTTGGTCATGTGGTAGACATGACTTTTAGTTGAGCATGACTTGCTGATCTTAAGTGGGGCCAGATGCGCAGCAATTATTGGGGAAGAATATTGGTGGTCAGTAGGATTCACAGGAAGCATGCCCAGTGGGAAGGGGAGACTTTAGACAGTTGGTATTATGTTGAAGCTCAAGGGTAAAATCTGAATACTGTATCTGGAGGGAAAAAAAAGTCATTTTTTTTTTATTTGATAGAAAAAAATCATAAATCTGAAAAGATTTGCTTGTTTGTTTGGTTGGTTTTTTTTGTTTTTGTTTTGTTTTGTTTCTTATTTTTTTTAATTCTGTATTTTCTTCATTTACATTTCAAATGCTATCCTAAAAGTTCCCCATACCCTCCCTCCCCGACTCCCCTACCCAACCACTCCTACTTCTTGGCCCTGGCATTCCCTTGTACTTAGGCATATGGAGTTTGCAAGACCAAGGGGCCTCTCTTCCCAGTGATGGCCAACAAGGCCATCTTCTGCTACATATGCAGCTAGAGACACGAGCTCTGGGAGTACCATACCAGTTAGTTCATATTGTTATTCCACCTACAGGGTCGCAGACCACTTTAGCTCCTTGTGTAATTTCTCTAGCTCCTCCATTGGGGGCCCTGTGTTCCATTCAATAGCTGACTGTGAGCATTCACTTCTGTGTTTGCCAGGCACCAGCATAGCCTCCCAAGAGACAGCTATATCAGTGTCCTATCAGCATGTGTCCTTCTTACCAGTTGGAACATCTTCTGGATATATGCCCAGGAGAGGTATTGTGGAATCCTCCAGTAGTACTATGTCCAGTTTTCTGAGGAACCACCAGACTGATTTCCAGAGTGTTTTCTTTTTTTTTTTTTTTTAATTTTTTTATTTTTATTTTTTGAGACAGGGTTTCTCTGTGTAGCCCTGGCTGTCCTGGCACTCACTTTGTATACCAGGCTGGCCTCAAACTCAGAAATCTGCCTTCCTCTGCCTCCCGAGTGGTGGGATTAAAGGCGTGCACCACCTCACCCGGCTCAGAGTGGTTTTACAAGCTTGCAATTCCACCAAAAATGGAGGAGTGTTCCTCTTTCTCCACATCCTCCCAAGCATCTGCTGACACCTGAATTTTTTATCTTAGTCATCCTGACTGGTATGAGGTGGAATCTCAGGGTACTTTTGATTTGCATTTCTTTGATGATTAAGAATGCTGAACATTTTTTTCAGGTGCTTCTGATCCATTCAGTATTCCTCAGGTGAGAATTATTTGTTTAGCTCTGAGCCCCATTTCTTAATAGGGTTATTTGATTTTCTGTAGTCCACCTTCTTGAGTTCTTTATATATATTGCATATTAGTACCCTATCTGATTTAAGATTGGTAAAGAAACTTTCCCAATATGTTGGTGGCCTTTTTGTCTTACTGATGGTGTCTTTTGCCTTACAGAAGCTTTGCAATTTTATGAGGTCCCATTTGCCGATTCTCAATTTTACAGCACAAGCCATTGCTTTTCTATTCAGGAATTTTTTTCCCCTCTGCCCATATCTTCGAGGCTTTCCCCAACTTTCTCCTCTATAAATTTCAGTGTCTTGGGTTTTTTATGCAGTTCCTTGATCCACTTAGACTTGACCTTTGTACAAGGAGATAAGAATGGATCAATCCGGATTCTTCTACATAATAACTGACAGCTGTGCCAGGACCATTTGTTGAAAATGCTGTCTTTGTTCCACTGGATGGTTTTAGCTCCCTTGTCAAAGATCAAGTGACCATAGGTGTATGGGTTCATTTCTGGGTCTTCACTTCTATTCCATTGGTCTGCTTGTCTGTCACTATACCAGTACCATGCAGTTTTTAATCACAATTGCTCTGTAGTACAGCTTTAGGTCAGGTATGGTGATTCCATCAGAGGTTCTTTTATCACTGAGAAGAGTTTTTGCTGTCCTAGGTTTTTTGTTATTCCACATGAATTTGCAAATTGCCCTTCCTAATTCGTTGAAGAATTGAGTAGGAATTTTGATGGGGATTGCATTGAATCTGTACATTGATTTTGGCATGATAGCCATTTTTACTCTATTTATCCGGCAAATCCATGAGCATGGGTGATCTTTCCAATGTCTGAGATCTTCTTTGATTTCTTTCTTCAGACTTGATGTTCTTATCATACAGATTTTTTACTTCCTTAGTTAGAGTCACAGCAAAGTATTTTATATTATTTGAGACTATTGTGAAGGGTATTGTTTCCCTAATTTCTTTCTCAGCCTGTTTATCCTTTGTGTAGAGAAAGGCCATTGACTTGTTTGAGTTAATTTTATATCCAGCTACTTCATTGAAGCTGTTTATCAGGTTTAAGAGTTCTCTGGTGGAATTTTTAGGGTCTCTTATATATACTATCATATCATCTGCAAATAGTGATATTTTGACTTCTTCCTTTCCAATTTAAATCAGCTTTATCTCCTTTTTTGTCGAATTTTTCTGGCTAGGACTTCAAGTACTATGTAGGTAGGGAGAAAGTGGGCAGCCTTGTCTAGTTCCTGATTTTAGTGGGATTGCTTCCTGCTTCTCACCACTTACTTTAATGTTGACTACTCATTTGCTGTAGGATGCCTTTATCATGTTTAGGTATGGGCCTTGAATTCCTGATCTTTCCAAGACTTTTATCATGAATGGGTGTTGGATTTTGTCAAATGCTTTCTCTGCATCTAATGAGATGATCATGTGATTTTGTCTTTGAGTTTGTTTATATAGTTGATTATATTGATGGATTTCCATATATTAAACCATCCCTGCATGCCTGGAATGAAATCTACTTGTTCAGGATGGATTTTTGTTTTGATGTGTTCTTAGATTCAGTTAGTGAGAATTTTACTGAGTATTTTTGAATTTATATTCATAAGGGAAATTGGTCTGAAGTTCTCTATCTTTGTTTGGTCCTTCGGTGGTTTAGGTTTCAGAGTAATTGTGGCTTCATAGAATGAATTGGGTAGAGTACCTTGTTTCTATTTTGTAGGAATAGTTTGAGAAGAACTGGAATTAGATCTTCTTTGAAGCTCTGATAGAACTCTGCACTAAACCCATCGGGTCCTGGGTTTTTTTTTTGGTTGGGAGATTATTAATGACTGCTTTTATTTCTTTAAGGGATATAGGAATGTTTATGTCATTAATCTGATCCTGATTTTACTTTGGTACATGATATCTGTATAGAAATTTGTCCATTTCATCGAGTTTTTCTAATTTTGTTGAGTATAGCCTTTTGTAGAAGGACCTGATGGTGTTTTGGATTTCTTCAGGATCTGTTGTTATTTCTCCCTTTTCATTTCTGATTTTATAAATTAGGATACTTTCCCTGTGCCCTCTAGTTAGTCTGGCTACAGGTTTATCTATCTTGTTGATTTTCTCAAAGAACCAGGTCTCCTCGTTTGGTTGATTCTTTGAATAGTTCTTCTTGTTTCCACTTGGTTGATTTTACCCCTGAGTTTTATTATTTCCAGCTGTCTACTCCTCTTGGGTGTGTTTGCTTCCTTTTGTTCTAGAGCTTTTAGGTGTTTTGTCAAGCTGTTAGTGTGTGCTCTCTCTAGTTTCTTTTTTGAGGCACTCAGAGCTATGAGTTTTCGTCTTAGAAATGCTTTCATTGTGTCCCATAAGTTTGGGTATGTTGTGGCTTCATTTTCATTAAACTCTAAAAAGTCTTTAATTTCTTTCTTTATTCCTTCCTTGAACAAGGTATCATTAAGGAGAGTGTTGTTCAGTTTCCATGTGAATGTTGGCTTTCTATTATTTATGTTGTTATTGATGATCAGCCTTAGTCCATGGTGATCTGATATAATGTGTGGGACTATTTCCATAATTTTGTATCTGTTGAGGCCTGTTTTGTGAACAATTATATGGTCAGTTTTGGAGAAGGTACCATGAGTTCCTAAGAAAGTATATCCTTTGGTTTTAGGATAAAATGTTCCGTAAATATCTGTTAAATCCATTTGTTTCATAACTTCTGTTAGTTTCACTGTGTCCCTGTTCGGTTTCAGTTTCCACAATCTGTCCATTGATGAAAATGGGGTGTTGAAGTCTCCCACTATTATTGTGTGAGGTGCAATATGTGCTTTGAGCTTTAGTAAAGTATCTTTAATGAATGTGGCTGCCCTTGCATTTGGATCATAGATATTCAGAATAGTGAATTCCTCTTGGAACTTTTTACCTTTGAGGAGTATGAAGTGCCCCTCCTTGTCTTTTTTGATAGCTTTGGTTTGGAAGTCGATTTTATTCAATATTAGAATGGCTACTCTAGCTTGTTTCTTCAGACCATTTGCTTGGAAAATATTTTTCCATCCTTTTACTCTGAGGTAGTGTCTGTCTTTTTCCCTGAGATGGGTTTTCTGTAAATAGGAAAATGTTGGGTCCTGTTTGTGTAGCCAATCTGTTAGTCTATGTCTTTTTATTAAGAGATATTAAGAAAAGTAATTGTTGCTTCCTATTATTATTTTTTTGTTAGAGTTGGTATTCTGTTCTTGTGGCTGTCTTCTTTTAGGTTTGTTGATGGATTACTTCTTGCTTTTTCTAGGGTGTAGTTTCCCGCCTTGTATTGTTTTTGTTTTTTTTTTTTCCTCTGATATTAACCTTTGAAGGGCTGGATTCCTGGAAAGATATTGTGTGAATTTGGTCTTGTCATGGAATACTTTGGTTTCTCCATCTATGGTAATTGAAAGTTTGGCTGGGGATTGTAGCCTGTGCTGGTGTTTGTGTTCTCTTAGTGTCTGTATAACATCTGTCAAGGATCTTCTGGCTTTCATAGTCTCTAGTGAAAAAGTCTGGTATAATTCTAATAGGCCTGCCTTTATATGTTACTTGATCTTTTTCCCTTACTGCTTTTAATATTCTATCTTTATTTAGTTCATATGTTGTTCTGATTATTTTGTGTTGGGAGAAATTTCTTTTCTGGTCCAGTCTATTTGGAGTTCAGTAGGCTTTTTGTAGGTTCATGGGCCCCTCTTTCTTTAGGTTTGGGATGTTTTCTTCTATAACTTTGTTAAAGATATTTGCTAGCCCTTTAAGTTGAAAATCTTCATTTTCATTTACTCCTATTATCCATAGGTTCGGTGTTCTCATTTTGTCCTGGATTTACTTGGTGTATTGAGTTTGGATCTTTTTGCATTTTTCATTTTCTTTGATTGTTTTGCCCATGTTGTCTATGGAATCTTCTGTCCCTGAGATTCTCTCTTTCATCTCTTGTATTTTGTTGCTGATGCTCGCATCAATGGTTCCAGATTTCTTTCCTAGGGTTTCTATCTCCAGCGTTGTCTCACTTTGTGTTTTCTTATTGTGTCTACTTCCCTTTTTAGGTTTTACATGGTTTTGTTCAATTCTATCACCTGTTTAGTTGTGTTTTCCTGTTTAGTTTTTATTTTTTTAATTCAGAACTTGTACCTTTTTAGCAGTGTTCTCCTGTATTCCTTTAGGTGTGTTATTAAAGTCCTTCATGGTGTCCTCTACCATCATCATGAGATATGCTTTTAAATATGGTTCTACGTTTTTGGATTTGTTGGGGAATCCAGGACTGGCTGAGGTGTGAGTGCTGGGTTCTGATGATGGTGAGTGGTCTTGGTGTCTGTTAGTAAGATTCTTATGTTTGACTTTCACCATCTGGTAATCTCTGGAGTTAGTTGTTATAGTTGTCTCTGGTTGGAGCTTGTTCCTCCTGTGATTCTGTTAGCCTCTATCAGTAGACCTGGGAGACTAGATATCTCCTGAGTTTCAGTGTTCAGGGTACTCTCTGCAGGCAAGCTCTCCTCTTGCAGGGAAGGTGCACAGATATCTGGCATTTGGACCTGCCTCCTGATATAAGATGAAGGCCTGAAACAGGGCCTGTCCCAGAAGCTGTGTAGCTTCTGTAGTCCGCACTATCACCTACACAGACTAGTTTCTGAGAGATCCTTGACCAGAGATGGCTTCCCCGGTGCTACAGCAAAACCCTCCCGGGCTGGATGGAGACCTCTCCTCTGGCAGGGAAGGTGCCTGAATGTCTGGAGCCTGAAATGGGGTCTGCTGGAGAAGCTGTGTTACTTCTGCCTGTCTCAGAAGCTGTGTAGCTTCTGTAGTCCACACTCTCACCTGTGCAGACTAGTCTCTGAGGGATCCGGGAACCAAGATGGCCTTGTTTTTGTTTTTGCTTTGTTTTCTTTTTATTTTCGTCTTTTAGCTTTCCAGTGGTCTGACTATAAACATTCTTTTCCTTCTTTGATTATACTTTTTACTTACCCATTACTTGTAGATTGCCCTGGTGCTGTTTGTATTCTGATGATAATTCTGCTTCCTCTGAACTGGAAAGGTTTCAAATGGGGGAAGGGAAGGTTGCATGTGAGTGTGTGTGTGTGTGTGTGTGTGTGTGTGTGTGTGTGTTAATTATTGAAACTTTGGAAGTTAAAGATGTTCAACCGTGTGAACTTTACAGGTTAATATACTTGTCTTCTTACGACAGACTTTGAATTGTTTTTAAATATCATGAAAGGAAAAACTTTCATATTGCAGTATTCATACTATGTATCAGAATCAGTGATACTGATCTGAATTTAATGTAATACTAATTTGTTATTGTTATAGTCTATTTCCCCAGATATTCTTTTAAAAAACTTTATATAATTGAGATTATTCACATTAACCTGAACATATTATGTTTGCTATTTTCTCTGGGTTTCTGTATCCTCTATTCTTAGACTGAGGAAAATAAATGTTTCTATGAAAAATCAAGTTCATTTGCATGATTATTGTTTGTTCTTCTCATTAAAAAGACTTGCTGGTTATACATAGGCTGCAGTTGCCCAGGCTGGGAGCTGAGATTAGTTAAAAGTATTCATCTGGACTCTGCTGCCCAGACTGACTACTGACATTATCAGGTTTGCTAATAACTTGACCTGGATATTGATGAGACTATTTTTTCCTCCTCCTCCTCCTCGTTCTCCTCTTGTTCTTCTTGGATATTTTCTTTATTTGCATTTCAAATGCTATCCTTTTTCCTGGGTTCCTCTCCCAAAACCACCTATATTATTCCCCCCTCCCTATGCTTCTATGAGGGTGCTCCTCCACCAACCCACACATTCCTACCTCCTCACCTTGCCATTGCCCTACATTGGGGCATCATCGAGTTTTACAGGACCAAGAGTCTCTCCTCCTTTTGATGACTGACAATGCCTTCTCTGCTACACATACAGATGGAGCCATGGGTCCCTCCATGTATACTGCTTGGTTGGTGGTTTAGTCCCTGGGAACACTTGGGGCTCTGTATTTGTCAGAATCTGATGGACTCTCTAATGAGATATCTATATCAGGATCCTCTCAGCATGTAATTCTTACACTCCACAATCGTGTCTGGGTTGGGTGTCTATATGGGATGAATCCTCAACTGGGACAGTCTCTGGGTGGCCTTTCTTTCAATATCTATTCCACAGTTTATCTCCATATTTGCTCCCATTAGTATTTGTTCCCCCTTCTAAGAACTACCAAAGCACCCATGTTTTGGTCTTCCTTCTTCTTGTGTTTCATATGGTCTGTGAATTGTATCTTGGGTATTCTGAGCTTTTTGGTAATATTTACTTATCAGTGAGTGCATACCGTGTGTGTTCTTTTGTGGTCAGGTTACCACACTTGGGATATTTTTTAGTTCCTTTCATTTGCCTAAGAATTTCATGAAGTCACTGTTTTTCATAGCTGAGTAGTACTTTGAAACTGCAATACTACGTTTTTTTATTTATTCAGTCAGTGCTTATTTTATCACACATTAATTTATCATAAACCTCATTATGACTGCAGACTGGTCAAAGAGGACAATTTGGAGATCCAATTACTGCAATTATTTACAGCTACACTTTTCTTGAATGAACAATATTTGAAGAATGTTGAGACAACAAATCTTCATTCTATTGACTTATTTGTGATGCTTTGACCCATTTATAATATACTAGAAACATTTCATAGGTCAAAAAAGACAGTATGTAGAGAACCACAACTTCAATTATGATTACAAGTAAATGTTCTCAATAAACAAATGACTGAGTGGTATTAATCACATAAGTATTTAGTGACATACTCATTTACATTTAATCTCTTCATGCCCATTTAAATATTAATGTACTATATGTATATGTATGTATTTGTGCATGTTCATGTGAGATTACATGTACACACACATGTATATATGTGACCAGAAGCATGTGGAATTCAAAAGTACTCCTGCTGTAAGTGTTCATTTTTCATCTTATTTGAGACTGTATCAATTAATTGTCAGTTGCTCCTTATCACAGACTAAGTGGCCCAAAAGCTTACAGTGTTTTACCTGATTCCATCTCTTCAATCATAGTTTAAATACTGGGATAACAGATACTCATTACCCAGTCTGGATGCCCTGGTTTAGGAGATCTGATTTTAGGTCACCATGTTTAAATGACAAGCAGTTATCACACTAAGCTATTTAGTCAGAAAAAATGACTATTCTATCTCTCCTTCAGCAACAATCATTCTCCACCAAAAATATAGTTGTCTCCAAGCACTAGATATTAACAAATTTCAGAAATAGTCTCTTACACCATTTATTAAAATTTTTACAAAAAATAGAACTATAGCCCTTATTTTTTAAATTTTTAATATTTTTTATTACGTATTTTCCTCAATTAGATTTCCAATGCTATCCCAAAAGTCCCCCATACCCCCCCCCACTTCCCTACCCACCCATTCCCATTCTTTTGGCCCTGGCATTCCCCTGTATTGGGGCATATAAAGTTTTCAAGTCCAATGGGCCTCTCTTTCCAGTGATGGCCGACTAGGCCATCTTTTGATACACATTCAGCTAGAGACACGAGCTCCGGGGTTGTGGTTAGATCATCATGTTGTTGCCCCTATAGGGTTGCATATCCCTTTAACTCCTTGGGTACTTTCTCTAGCTTCTCCATTGGGAGCCCTGTGATCCATCCAATATCTGACTGTGAGCATCCACTTCTGTGTTTGCTAGGCCCCGGCATAGTCTCACAAGAGACAGCTATATCTGGGTCCTTTCAGCAAAATCTTGCTAGTGTATGCAATGGTGTCAGCGTTTAGAAGCTGATTATGGGATGGATCCCTGGATATGGCAGTCTCTAGATGGTCCATCCTTTCATCACAGCTCCAAACTTTGTCTGTATAACTCCTTCCATGGGTGTTTTGTTCCCAATTCTAAGAAGGGGCATAGTGTCCACACTTTGGTCTTCATTCTTCTTGAGTTTCATGCGTTTAGCAAAATGTATCTTGTATCTCATGTATCCTTAGTTTTGGGCTAATATCCACTTATCAGTGAATACATATTGTGTGAGTTCCTTTGTGATTGTGTTACCTCACTCAAGATGATGCCCTCCAGGTCCATCCATTTGGCTAGGAATTTCATAAATTCATTATTTTTAATAGCTGAGTAGTACTCCATTGTGTAAATGTACCATAATTTCTGTATCCATTCCTCTGTTGAGGGGCATCTGGGTTCTTTCCAGCTTCTGGCTATTATAAATAAGGCTGCTATGAACATAGTGGAGCATGTGTCCTTCTTACCGGTTGGGACATCTTCTGGATATATGCCCAGGAGTGGTATTGCTGGATCCTCCGGTAGTACTATGTCCAATTTTCTGAGGAACCGCCAGACTGATTTCCAGAGTGGTTGTACAAGCTTGCAATCCCACCAACAATGGAGGAGTGTTCCTCTTTCTCCACATCCTCACCAGCATCTGCTGTCACCTGAATTTTTGATCTTAGCCATTCTGACTGGTGTCAGGTAATCCCTCTAAAATCAGGGACTAGGATCTTAACAGGATCTATAATCTTCTGTGAGCAAGCCACCAGGCATACTTGTAAGGGATTATGTCGGTTATGTTAGAATGTTTTAAGGGAAGTTTTTAGTTTAGGCCTAAGCCTGATAAACAGCTTCGGTGAAGTAGCTAGATATAAAATTGACTCAAACAAATCAATGGCCTTTCTCTACACAAAGAATAAACAGGCTGAGAAAGAAATCAGGGAAACAACACCCTTCTCAATAGTCACAAATAATATAAAATATCTTGGCGTGACTCTAACTAAGGAAGTGAAAGATCTGTATAATAAAACCTTCAAGTCACTGAAGAAAGAAATTATAGAAGATCTCAGAAGATGGAAAGATCTCCCATGCTCATGGATTGGCAGGATCAACATTGTAAAAATGGCTATCTTGCCAAAAGCAATCTACAGATTCAATCCCCATCAAAATTCCAACTCAATACTTCAACGAATTAGAAAATGCAATCTACAAATTCATCTGGAATAACAAAAAACCTATGATAGCAAAAACTCTTCTCAAGGATAAAAGAACCTCTGGTGGAATCACCATGCTGGACCTAAAGCTTTATTACAGAGCAATTTTGATGAAAACTGCATGGTACTGGTATAGTAACAGACAAGTACCAATGGAATAGAATTGAAGACCCAGAAATGAACCCACACACCTACGGTCACTTGATCTTCGACAAGGGAGCTAAAATCATCCAGTGGAAGAAAGACAGCATTTTCAGCAAATGATGCTGGCACAACTGTTTGTTAACATGTAGAAGAATGTGAATCGATCCATTCCTATCTCCTTGTACTAAGGTCAAGTCTAAGTGGATCAAGGAACTTCACATAAAACCAGAGACACTGAAACTTATAGAGGAGAAAGTGGGAAAAGCCTAGAAGATATGGGCACAGGGGAAAAATTCTTGAATAGAACAGCAATGGCTTGTGCTGTAAGATCGAGAATTGACAAGTGGGACCTCATGAAACTGCAAAGCTTCTGCAAGGCAAAAGACACCATCAATAAGACAAAAAAACCACCAACAGATTGGGAAAGTATCTTTACCTATCCTAAATCAGATGAGGGACTATTATCCAATATATATAAAGAACTGAAGAAGGTGGAATCCCGAAAATCAAATAACCCCATGAAAAAATGGGGCTCAGATCTGAACAAGGAATTCTCACCTGAGGAATACCGAATGGCAGAGAAGCACCTGAAAAAATGTTCAACATCCTTAATCATCAGGGAAATGCAAATCAAAACAACCCTGAGATTCCACCTCACACCAGTCAGAATGGCTAGCCTTATTTATAAATATCAATTTTGGACTGGATCCCTCTTCATCAGAAGAAGGGAGCGCCATCTTGGATCCAGGACTCCACTGAACTTAGGAACTTAGTCTGCACAGGTGAGAGTGTGCACCACAGAGGCAGACAGCTTCTGGGACAGGCGGGAGCCACAGAGCAGCTGAGGCAGCACCCTTTTGGGGCCGCAGACATCCGGCACCCTCCCAGCTGGAGGACAGTGGTCCCACCCTGCATGGGAGCCCTCTGCATCAGGAGAAGGGAGTGACATCTTGGTGCCGGGACTCCACCGAACTTAGGAACTTAGTCTGCACAGGTGAGAGTGTTTACCACAGAAGCTGACAGCTTCTGTGACCTGCCAAAGCAACACAGAATCAGGGAAAGATCCTGTTTTGGGCCTTCTTCTTCGACCAGGAGGAGGTTCAAACACCAGATATCTGTGCACCTTCCCTGTAAGAGGAGAACTTGTCAGCAGAGAGTGCTCTAACCACTGAAACTCAGAGGAAAGAGCTTGTCTCCTAGTTCTGCTGATAGACAGTAATCAGAATCACCAGAAGAACAATCTCTAAACAGAGACAACTATAAGGATTCCAGAGATTACCAGATGGCGAAAGGTAAACATAAGAATCTTACTAACAGAAACCAAGACCACTCACCATCATCAGAACCCAGCACTCCCACTTCGCCCAGTCAGGGTACCACAACACACCTGAAAAGCTAGACCTGGATTTAAAAGCATATCTCATGATGATGGTAGAGGACATCAGGAAGGACTTTAATAACTCACTTAAAGAATTACAGGAGAGTATTGCTAAAGAGTTACAAGTCCTTAAAGAAAAACAGGATAACACAATCAAACAGGTAGAAGTCCTTAAAAAAAAAAACAGGAAAACACATCCAAACAGATGATGGAAATGAACAAAACCATACTAGACCTAAAACGGGAAGTAGACACAATAAAGAAAACGCAAAATGAGGCAATGCTGGAGATAGAAACCCTACGAAAGAAATCTGGAACCATAGATTCGAGCATCACCAACAGAATACAAGAGATGGAAGAGAGAATCTCAGGTGCAGAAGATTCCATAGAGAACATCAGCACAACCATCAAGGAAAATGGAAAATGCAAAAAGATCATAACTCAAAACATCCAGGAAATCCAGGACACAATGAGAAGATCAAATCTACGGATAATAGGAGTGGATGAGAATGAAGATTTTCAACTCAAAGGACCAGCAAACATCTTCAACAAAATTATAGAAGAAAACTTCCCAAATTTAAAGAAAGAGATGCCCATGAACATACAAGAAGCCTACAGAACTCCAAATAGACTGGACCAGAAAAGAAATACCTTAATAATCAGAACACTTAATAATCAGAACAACAAATGCACTAAATAAAGATAGAATACTAAAAGCAGTAAGAGAAAAATGCCAAGTAACATACAAAGGCAAGCCTATCAGAATTACACCAGATTTTTCACCAGAGACTATGAAAGCCAGAAGATCCTGGACAGATGTTATACAGATACTAAAAGAACACAAATTCCAGCACAGGCTACTATACCCAGCCAAACCCTCAATTACCATAGATGGAGAAACCAAAGTATTCCACGACAAAACCAAATTCACACATTATCTCTCCAGGAATCCAGCCCTTCAAAGGATAATAACAGAAAAAAAAAAAGAAAACAATACAAGGACGGGAACCAAGTCCTAGAAAAAACAAGAAGGTAATCCCTCAACAAACCTTAAAGAAGACAGCCACAAGAACAGAATGCCAACTTTAACAGCAAAAATAACAGGAAGCAACAATTACTTTTCCTTAATATCTCTTAATATCAATGGACTCAACTCCCCAATAAAAAGACATAGAATAACAAACTGGCTACACAAACAAAACCCAACATTTTGCTGCTTACAGGAAACTCATCTCAGAGAAAAAGATAGACACTACCTCAGAGTGAAAGGCTGTAAAACAATTTTCCATGCAAATGGTATGAAGAAACAAGCTGGAGTAGCCATTCTAATATCTGATAAGATTGACTTCCAACCCAAAATCATCAAAAAAGACAGGGAGGGGCCCGTCATACTCATCAAAGGTAAAATCCTCCAAGAGGAACTATCAATTCTGAATATCTATGCTCCAAATACAAAGGCAGCCACATTCATTAAAGAAACTTTATTAAATCTCAAAGCACACATTGTACCTCATACAATAATAGTGGGAGACTTCAACACACAACTTTCACCAATGGACAGATCATGGAAACAGAAACTAAGCAGGGACACAGTGAAACTAACAGAAGTTATGAATCAAATGGATCTGGCAGATATCTACAGAATATTCTGCTTAAAACAAAAGGATATACCTTCTTCTCAGAACCTCATGGTACCTTCTCCAAAATTGACCACATAATTGGTCACAAAACAGGCCTCAACAGATACAAAAATATTGAAATTGTCCCATGCATCCTATCAGATCACCATGGACTAAGGCTGATCTTCAATAACAAAATAAATAATAGAAAGCCAACATTCATGTGGAAACTAAACAACAGTCTTCTCAACGATACGTTGGTCAAGGAAGGAATAAAGAAAGAAATTAAGGACTTTTTAGAGTTCAATGACAATGAAGCCACAACATACCCAAACTTATGGGACGCAATGAAAGCATTTCTATGAGGAAAACTCATAGCTCTGAGTGCTTCCAAAAAGAAACTAGAAAGAGCACACATTAGCAGCTTGACAACACACCTAAAAGCACTAGAACAAAAGGAATCAAATTCACCCAAGAGGAGTAGACAGCAGGAAATAATCAAACTCAGGGGCGAAATCAACCAAGTGGAAACAAGAAGAACTATTCAAAGAATCAACCAATCAAGGAGCTGGTTCTTTGAGAAAATCAACAAGATAGATAAACCCTTAGCCAGACTCACTAGAGGGCACAGGGAAAGCATTCTAATTAACAAAATCAGGAATGAAAAAGGAGACATAACAACAGTTCCTGAAGACATCTAAAACACCATCAGATCCTTCTACAAAAGGCTATACTCAACAAAACTGGAGAATCTGGATGAAATGGAGGAGTTCCTAGACAGATACCAGGTACCAAAGTTGAATCAAGATCAGGTTAATGATCTAAACAGCCCTATATCCCCCAAAGAAATAGAGGCAGTCATTAATACTTTCCCAACTAAAAAAAGCCCAGGAGCAGATGGGTTTAGTGCAGAGTTCTATCAGACCTTCAAAGAAGATCTAATCCCAGTTCTTCACAAACTATTCCACAAAATAAAAACAGAAGGTACTTTACCCAACACATTCTATGAAGCCACAATTACTCTGATACCTAAACCACAAAAAGACCCAACAAAGATAGAAAACTTCAGACCAATATCCCTTATGAATATCAATGCAAAAATCCTCAATAAAGTTCTCGATAACCGAATCCAAGAACACATCAAAACAATCATCCATCCTGACCAAGTAGGTTTCATCCCAGGAATGCAGGGATGGTTCAATATATGGAAATCCATCAACGTAATCCAGTATATAAACAAACTCAAAGACAAAAACCACATGATCATCTCGTGAGATGCGGAAAAAGCATTTGACAAGATCCAACACCCATTCATGATAAAAGTCTTGGAAAGATCAGGAATTCAAGGCCTATACCTAAACATGATAAAAGCAATCTACAGCAAACCAGTAGCCAACATCAAAGTAAATGGTGAGAAGCTTGAAGCAATCCCTCTAAAATCAGGGGCTAGACAAGGCTGTCCACTTTCTCCATACCTATTCAACATTGTACTTGAAGTCCTAGACAGAGCAATTCGACAACAAAAGGAGATCAAAGGGATACAAATTGGAAAGGATGAAGTCAAAATATCACTTTTTGCAGATGATATGATAGTATATATAAGTAACCCTAGAAATTCCACCAGAGAACTCCTAAACCTTATCAACAGCTTCGGTGAAGTAGCTGGTTTTAAAATTAACTCAAACAAATCAATGGCCTTTCTCTACACAAAAAATAAACAGGCTGAGAAAGAAATCAGGGAATCAACACCCTACTCAATAGTCACAAATAATATAAAATATCTTGGCGTGACTCTAACTAAGGAAGTGAAAGATCTGTATAATAAAAACTTCAAGTCTCTGAAGAAAGAAATTCTAGAAGATCTCAGAAGATGGAAAGATCTCCCATGCTCATGGATTGGCAGGATCAACATTGTAAAAATGGCTATCTTGCCAAAAGCAATCTACAGATTCAATGCAATCCCCATCAAAATTTCAACTCAATTCTTCAACGAATTAGAAAGTGCAATCTGCAAATTCATCTGGAATAACAAAAAACCTAGGATAGCAAAAACCCTTCTCAAGGATAAAAGAACCTCTGTTGGAATCACCATGCAGGACCTAAACTTTATTACAGAGCAATTGTGATAAAAACTGCGTGGTACTGGTATAGTAACAGACAAGTAGACCAATGGAATAGAATTGAAGACCCAGAAATGAACCCATGCACCTATGGTCACTTGATCTTCAACAAGGGAGCTAAAACCATCCAGTGGAAGAAAGACAGCATTTTCAACAAATGGTGCTGGCACAACTGGTTGTTAACATGTAGAAGAATGTGAATCGATCCATTCCTATCTCCTTGTACTAAGGTCAAGTCTAAGTGGATCAAGGAATTTCACATAAAACCAGAGACACTGAAACTTATAGAGGAGAAAGTGGGAAAAGCCTAGAAGATATGGGCACAGGGGAAAAATTCTTGAATAGAACAGCAATGGCTTGTGCTGTAAGATCGAGAATTGACAAGTGGGACCTCATGAAACTGCAAAGCTTCTGCAAGGCAAAAGACACCATCAATAAGACAAAAAAACCACCAACAGATTGGGAAAGGATCTTTACCTATCCTAAATCAGATAAGGGACTAATATCCAATATATATAAAGAACTGAGGATGGTGGAATTCTGAAAATCAAATAACCCCATGAAAAAATGGGGCTCAGAACTGAACAAAGAATTCTCACCTGAGGAATACCGAATGGCAGAGAAGCACCTGAAAAAAATGTTCAACATCCTTAATCATCAGGGAAATGCAAATCAAAACAACCCTGAGATTCCACCTCACACCATTCAGAATGGCTAATATCAAAATTTCATGTGACAAAAGATGCTGGGGAGGATGTGGAGAAAGAGGAACACTCCTCCATTGTTGGTGGGATTGCAAGCTTGTACAACCACTCTGGAAATCAGTCTGGCGGTTCCTCAGAAAATTGGACATAGTACTACAGGAGGATCCAGCAATACCTCTCCTGGGCATATATCCAGAAGATGTCCCAACTGGTAAGAAGGACACATGCTCCACTATGTTCATAGCACCCTTATTTATAATAGCCAGAAGCTGGAAAGTACCCAGATGCCTCTCAACAAAGGAATGGATACAGAAATTTTGGTACATTTACACAATGGAGTACTACTCAGCTATTAAAAATAATGAATTTATGAAATTCCTAGCCAAATGGATGGACCTGGAGGGCATCATCTTGAGTGAGGTAACACAATCACAAAGGAACTCACACAATATGTATTCACTGATAAGTGGATATTAGCCCAAAACTAAGGATACATAAGATACAAGATACAATTTGCTAAATGCATGAAACTCAAGAAGAATGAAGACCAAAGTGTGGACACTATGCCCCTTCTTAGAATTGGGAACAAAACACCCATGGAAAGAGGTACAGAGACAAAGTTTGGAGCTGTGATGAAAGGATGGACCATCTAGAGACTGCCATATCCAGGGATCCATCCCATAATCAGCTTCTGAACCTTGACACCATTGCATACACTAGCAAGATATTGCTGAAAGGACCCAAATGTAGCTGTCTTTTGTGAGACTATGCCGGGACCTAGCAAACACAGAAGTGGATCCTCACAGTCAGCTATTGGATGTATCACAGGGCTCCCAATGGAGAAGCTAGAGAAAGTACCCAAGGAGCTAAAGGGATCTGCAACCCTATCGTTAGAACAACATGATGAACTAACCAGTACCCCGGAGCTGTTGTCTCTAGCTGCATATGTATTGAAAGATAGCCTAGTCGGCCATCACTGGAAAGAGAGGCCCATTGGACTTGCAAACTTTATATGCCCCAGTACAGGGTAATGCCTGGGCCAAAAAGTGGGAGTGGGTGGGTACGGAAGTGGGAGGGTTATGGGGGACTTTTGGGATAGCATTGGAAATGTAATTGAGGAAAATATGTAATAAAAAATATTAAAAATTAAAAAAAAATGCAGTGTTCCCTTCTGACCACCAGGAGGTAGTGCAAAATAAAAAATAAATATCAATTTTGAACCTAAGTACAGGTGATTTGACTGAATGGCTTATGAGGGATTAGTCAATAATATATATGTAATTGCATACATAATTTTAAAGCTATTTTTATATAAATCATATAATTTTTATCTTTATATTTGGATAGGAGAGTTGACACTTTTTAAAATTATTATTATTATTATTTTTTAGTGTTGATAAATTTTAGCGAATTTTAGTACAGAAGCATGCATTAGCAGCTAGGAAATAGTAGTGCAATACCACAGTTGGTCTACTAAAATATCTTTAGCACCAATGTGATTGGAGACAACTGTTGTAAAAGCTATCTGGAAGAAAAACTTAACACAAAACATTGAAAGTAATTCCAGTTTCGTCTGTGTCCTGGAGCTAATCTTGTGCCATATCTCTCCATATCTAAATCCATCCTGGAGAAAGTTGGACTCCCAGGAGTGCTGTTATTCCTAAGTTGAAATGTGACAGCACCAATAATGCTCAAATGAATGGCCCAAGAAGGATGTGCCAAAAGCCCACAGGGCAAAGGAACAACAGAACAGTCAGAAACAGGATTCTTCTGGTTTCCATCTGTGCCCCAGAGATAAACCCTGTCCCACAGCTCTAAGTACCAAAATTGCACCCAGAGAGTAGAGGTATCCCAGGAGTGCTGACACAACTAAGGTTAAAGGCTGAAAGACTCCCAGGCTCACAGACTCACAAGTTCATGAAAGAACAAGCTAGAGTCAGAGACAGCAAATCAAGCTAACACCAGAGATATCCAGATGATGAGAGGCAAGCACAGGAACATAAGCAAAAGAAACCAAGGCTATTTGTCATCATCAGAACCCAGTTCTGCCACCACAATAAACCCTGGATATGCCAACACACCAGAAAAGCAAGACTCTGATTTAAAAACATATTTCATGATGATGATAGAGGACTTTAAGAAGGATATAAATGGTTTCAGTGTAGCTGGTTTAATATGGAGGTCCTTGATCCACTTGGACTTGAGCATTGTACAAGGAGATATGAATGAATCAATTTGCATCTTTCTACATCCTACCACCAGTGGCACCAGCACTATTTACTGAAAATGGTGTCATTTTTCCACTGGAAGGTTTTAGCTCCTTTGTCAAAGATCAAGTGACCATAAGTATGTGGGTTCATTTCTGGGATCTATTATATTCCATTCATCTTCATGCCTGTCTCTGTTTCAAAAGTAATAGAAGAGAAAGTGGAGAAGAGCCTCAAATCCATGGGCACAGAATAAAGTTCCTGAACAGAACACAAATGGCTTATGCTCTATGATCAATAATTCACTAATGGGAAATCATAAAATTGTAAAGCTTCTGTAAGGCAAAGGACACTGTCAATAGGACAAAAAGGCAACCAACAGATTGGGAAAAGATCTTTTCCAATTCTACATCTTATAGAAGGCTAATATCCAATATATACAAAGAAATCAAGAAATTAGACTCCAGACAATCAAATAACCCTACTAAAAATGGGATACAGAGCTAAACAAAGAATTCTCAACTGAGGTGGTCAAGAAATACCTAAAGAAATGTTGATCATTCTTAGTCATCAGGTCATTGGGCTATGCACAGACAGCCTGGTTTCCCATTGAAGCTACATGTTGAACCCTGGGGCCCAGTGGTGATAATTCACCTACATGGGATGGAAGGAGTTCTCTCATGTCTCCTGGAACTCTGGTTCCTTTCAAAGTTGTCTCCCCCTCAGCCCCCACAGGAGAAGCATGGCTAGTAGTCACTTAGGCAATGTCCCAAGTTTCTGACCTTCAGGCTAGACTCCTTGCCAGTTACCTAACAACTGTAAAGATAAAGACATACCATAAGAGGGGATGCTTGGCCCCATGTTGCTCTCTTACTCATCTGACTTCCCTTACTTTCCTCTCACTTTCTTACTCTCTAGTCTTTCTCCTCCCTCTCTCTCTCTCTCTCTCTCTCTCTCTCTCTCTCTCTCTCTTCTAATTTCTTTCTTTCCCCCTGCTCTAAAATCATAGACTGTCTCTGCTCATCAAGGCCCACTGCACTTACTCTCACCTCCATGAGAACCTCTCTCACTATGCCCTTACTTCCATAACCCCAGGGTGAAAGGGTTTCACCCCAGGAGCCCCCGATAGGGGGCTGCCCCTTGTCCACCCTCTGTCAAGTGGGGTCAATGGCTCAGATGCCCACCTGGGGCCGAGTGGAAAGTATCTGGAAGCCCTTCCCACGTCCGCCTGCCCAGGTCCCCCCTCTATGCCCTACACCCCATTTAGTTCCCACAATCAGGGAAAGGAAAATCAAAACAACCCTGAGATTCTACTTCACACCAGTGAGAATGACTGAGATCAAAACCTAAGGTCACAGCAGATACTGCAAAGGATGTGGAGAAAGAGGAATACTCCTCCATTTCTGGTGGGATTGTAATCTGATACAACCACTCTGGAAATCAATCTTGTGGTTTCTCAGAAAATTGGACATAGTATTACCTGAGGATCCAGCTATAACCCTCCCAGACATATAACCAAAGGTTGCTCAAACATATAACAAGGACACATGCTCCACTTTGTTCATAGCAGCCTTATTTATAATACCCAGAAGCTTGAAAGAAACCAGATGTCCTTCTACAGAGGAATGGATACAGAAAATGAGGTACATTTACACAATGGAGTATTACTCAGCTTTTAAAACCAATGAAATTATTAGACAAATGGATGGAACTAGAAAATATCATCCTCAGTAAGGTAACCCAATCACAAAAGAACACACATGGTGTGCACTCACTAATAAGTGGATGTTAGCCCAGAATTTCAGAATGCCCAAGATACAATTCATAGACTACATGAAACTTAAAAAGAAGGAAGACCAAAGTGTGGGTGTTTTCATCCTTCTTAGAAGGGGGGTGGGACTTCTCATGGGAGCAAATATGGAAATAAACAGTATAGCAGAGAGTGAAGGAAAGCCCATCCAAAGACTGACTCACCTTGAAATACATCCTATATACATTCACCAAATGTAGACACTATTGTGGATGGCAAAAAGTGCATGCTGACAAAAGCCTGATATAGCTGTCTCCTGAGAAGCTCTGCAAGAGCCTGACATATACAGAGGTGGATGCTGTTAGCCCACCATTGGACTGAGCGATGGTTCCCCAATGGAGGAGTTAGAGAAAGGACTGAAGAAGCTAAAAGGATTTGCAACTAAATAAGAACAGCAATATCAACCATCAGGAGCTCCAAGGGTGTAAACCACCAACCAAGGATTACACATGGAGGGACCCATGGCTCCAGCACTATATATAGCAGCCATATATTGGACTTGTTGGGCATCAATCGGAGAACAGGACCTTGATCTCATGAAGGCAAGATGCCCCAGTGTAGGGGAATGTGAGGGTCGGAAGGTGGGAGTGGGTAGGTGGATCAGGGCACACACTCACAGAAGCAGGAGGAGGGGGAGTGAGATAGGGGATTTCAGGGAAGGGGGACTGGAAAAGTGAATAACATTCAAAATATAAATAATGAAAACATACAATTTTAAAAATAAAAAAAATCAATGATCTCAGAAAATGCACAGATCTTCCATGATTATGGACTTTAAGATTAATATAGTACAAATGGCCATCCTGCTAAAAGGAATCTACAGTTTTAATGCAATCCCCATAAATATTCCAACTTCATTCTTCTTAGAGTTAGAAAAAACAATTTGGAATAACCAAACATCCAGGATAGCAAAAGCTATCCAAAACAATAAGATAACTTTTGGGGAAATCACAATCCTGACTTCAACCTGTATTAAAATACAATAGTGATAGCAACTGTGTGGTACTGGTACAGAGACAGGAAGATAGATCAATGCAATAGAAAAGAAGACCCAGAGAATAACCCATACACCTATGGTCACTTGATCTTTGATAAAGAAGCTAAAACCATCCAATGAAGTCATTGTTTTTAACAGCTGAGTACTACTCCATTGTGTAAATATGCTACATTTTCTATATACATTCTTCCATTGAGGGACCTATGGGCATTATAAATGAACATAGTAGAACTCTTATGAACATAGTAGAACATGTGTCCTTGTTATGTGTTGGAGCTACTTTGGGGTATATATCTAGGAGTGATATAGTTGGGTCCTCGGGTAATACTATGTCCAGTTTTTTGATAAACCACCAGACTGGTTTCCAGAGTTTTTGCTCTCACCCATTCTGACTGGTATGAGGTGGAATGTCATGTTGATTTTGATATGCCTTTACCTGATGATTGAGGCTGTTGAACATTTCTTAATGTGCTCTCGGTCATGTGAGATTCCTCAGTTGAGAATCCTTTATTTAGTTTGGCATGCCATTTTTAATAGGGTTATTTGGTTCTCTGGAGTCTAACTTTTTTTAATTCTTTGTATATACTGGATATTAGCCCTCTGTCAGATGTAGGTTTGGTAAAGAACTTTTCCCAATCTGAAAGTTGCTGTTTTGTCCTATTGACAGTGACCTTTGCCTTATAGAAAGCTTTTCAACTATTTGTCTATTGTTGATCTTACAGCATAAGCTATTGGTGTCCTGTTCAGCAAATTTTCCCCTGTGCCCATGTGCTCGAGGCTCTTCTCCACTTTCTCTTCTATTAGTTTCAGTGTATCTAATTTTATGTGGCAGTCCTTGATCCACATGGACCTGAGCTTTGTACAAGGAGATAAGAATGGATCATTTTCTATTCTTCTACATGTTGACCACCAGATGAGTCAGCACCATATGTTGAAAATACTGTCTTTTTTCCACTGGATGGTTTCAGCTCCTTTGTCAAAGATGAAGTTACCATAAGTGTGTGGGTTAATTTCTGGGTCTTCAATTCTATTCCATTGATCTATCTGCCTGTCTCTGTACCAATATCATGCATTTTGTTTGTTTTGTTGTTGTTGTTCTTGTTTATCACAATTGTTCTGTAGTACAGCTTGAGGTCAGGAATAGTGATTCCATAAGAAGTTGTTTTATTGTTGAGAATAGTTTTCGCATCCTAGATTTTATATTTGACATGAATTTTCAAATTGCCCTTTCTTAGTCTATGACAAATTGAGTTGGAATTTTGATGGGGGATTACATTGAATCTGTAGATTGCTTTTGGTAAGATGGCCATTTTTACTATATTAACCCTCCCAAACTATGAGCATGGGACATCTTTCCATCTTCTGAGATCTTTGATTTTTTTCTACAGAGACTTGAAGTTCATGTCATACAGATCTTTCACTTGCTTAGTTAAAGTCACGTCCAGGTATTTTATATTATTTCTGACTATTTTGAACGGTGTTGTTTCCCTAATTTTTTCTCAGTCTGTTTTTCCTTTGTGTAGAAGAAGGTCACTGTTCTAATAAAAAAGAAGAGGATGGAGGAAAATAGAAAAGAAAAGGAAATGTCAATGAAGAGCTATGATAAGAGACTTAAAATATATATTAAGTAAAATTGAAGGCACTAAATTAGTCCAAAGAACTTCCCTTCTTGGTTTACTTTCAAAGAGGTACTAAAACAAATGCAAAGCTTCTTATGGCTGTGATGACTAATAATGAAGAGTAACTTGAATTTCAATTATTCTGCTGATGTGCTTTTATACAACATACATGTTTTATAATGATTTTAATGGCATATTTCAGATAGCTAAATCCAGTAAACATGCAGTATTATAGATACCTTCAACAGAAAAAAAACAGACACATGAAAAAATAATAAAATAAAGACAAACATGGGTCAGAAAGATGGCTCTCAAAATTAAGGTGCTTGTTGCTAAGCCTGGAGATCTGAGTTTGAAGCCTGAGTTCCACAGGGTAGAAGAAAATATTCGACTCCTTCAGGGTTTCTTATGTTCTGTGCTTGCGTCCCATGACACAGCCATTGCTACATGCACACACTGAGGAAGGGGGAGGTAGGGAGATGGAGAGGGAGAGGGGGCAGGAAGAAGAAGAAGAAGAAGAAGAAGAAGAAGAAGAAGAAGAAGAAGAAGAAGAAGAAGAAGAAGAAGAAGAAGAAGAAGAAGAAGAAGAAGAAGAAGAAGAAGAAGAAGAAAGAGGAGGAGGAGGAGGAAGAGGAGGAGGGGAAGGGGGAGGGGAAGGGGAAGAAGAAGAAGAAGAACAAAAAGAAGAAGAAGAAGAAGAAGAAGAAGAAGAAGAAGAAGAAGAAGAAGAAGAAGAAGAAGAAGAAGAAGAAGAAGAAGAAGAAGAAGAAGAAGAAGAAGAAGAAGAAGAAGAAGAAGAAGAAGAAGAAGAAGAAACAAACCCAGGCATGATAGTACAAATGTGTTAGGCTTGCCCTGTGGAATTGGAGATTATTAGCAAGGAGATTATTAACAAAGAGATTATTCCTGGAACTTGCTGCCTAGCTGGTCTAGATAAAGCAGAATCTTGGGTTCAACTAAGGAAACTGAGGTTTTATCCTTTAAAAAAAATAATGCATAGATGAAGAGAGGAATACATCTCTATTATAACCTCTGGCCTCAACACACACTTTAACATATAAGTACACCTCAATATATATGCATATGCTCACATAAGCTTACACTATGTACTTACATGCAAAATATCATTTCATTCAATGTTGAGAGTAATATAGGATTTTCTTTCACTAGTGATTGTGCCTAGTAATGCTACAAATGTTTTTACAAGTGTTTTGTATATTTTGCTGTACTCTTAAAACAGCCTGTAGAGCTGTAGCCATTTTTTGTATAATATAATTAATATACTGACATCCAGTCCTTCTCAAATTCTTTTCAGAAAGTATTAGGTGCCCCATGGATACCAACCAACCATTCTATATTACGTTTCAGTAAGACAGGCACTTTCCCTTTCAGTAAGGCTGGACAAAGCAACCTGGTAGGAGGAAACGGTCCCTAAAACAGTCAAAAGAGTCAGAGACAGCCCCAGCTCCCACTGTTAGATCTCCCACAAGAAGACCAAGCTACACAACTGAAATATAGTTATTAGTCAGCTCAGGAAATTCTGTTGAAGAGAGGAAGAAAAACTGTAGGAGAAAAGTCAGACAAGAATCCCATAAGAAAACCCACGTAATCAACCAATGTGGGCCAGTAGAGTCTTACAGAGACTAAACCATCAAACTGAGAGCCTGCATAGGACTGACCTAGATCCTCTGCATGCTTGTGTCTTTTGATTATATGTTCCAGAGTACTGTTTGATGAGCTAGTTTTACTGTATGATTTTCAAGAAAATCCATAAATCACATTCATGAAAACAAAAAGATGTATGTTCTTTTATGAAATATGTCTTGTCCACATTTAGCCTCCAATGGTAACATAAGGGAGTTCTTATATAAATACTGCCTGCTGCTAAGACATTAACAGACATGAGAACCCCATGAAGAACTGTTCTATTGCTCAGTATTGGGTATAAGTTAAAGAACATAGAACAACAGACATTGTCAATTCAATGAGCAATACTGCAAAATATGAAGGTAGCACTACCATAAAAAACACAAATAGCAACAACATTGTGCTGTTATTCAAATGTTCTCCTAGACTCATATGTTTGAATATTTGAAACCTAGCTGGTGGTATTGTTTAGGAGACTTATGTGATCTCTAGAAGATTTAGTTTTGATGGATGAATTCTGTCACTGTAGGTAGGGTTTTTGAGATTATAGTCTGGTTTATTTCCTGATTATAGTATATTTTCTAAGTGCAGCTGCAATGTCATCACTTATCATATGCTCCTGCCACCATGCCTTCCCCACCAGGATGGACTGTCTACTCTCTGAACAAGATAAACCTTTCATCTACTAAAACTAACTAATATGTAATATAAGGTATAATATACAATGTAAGATTATACACAATGTAAGAATGTTATCAAGGTAGGTTGTACGTAACAGTAGATAAGACAGAATCTAGGATTCAAACTCCTTAGTTAAAAATCATCATTCTGGAATTTCAACCTATGTTACTTTGTCTAGCTTCAGTTTTCTGGATTTGTTAAATGGGAAGAATAATGTAACTATTTAGAGGATGAAACTGATTTGACTAATGTGAAGTAATAATCATAGTTGGACATTATAATGATATTAATGCCTTGAAAGGCATTATTAATTTTGTGTATTTTCAAATCTTTGTCACTAGTGAAAACTAAAATTATCTCTAAACTTATGTAAACTATGTCTTAGTGTATATGTATGGGCAAAAAAAATGAATCATCAGTTATGAGTATGCATTTTTCTTGCAGAATATCAAGGTTCAGTTCCCAGAATCCAAATAAGGTAGCTCATGATTACATATAACTCCAGCTTTGGAGTGGGGACAACATCATATCCTGGTATCTGCAGGAACATGCAGGAACAAGCTGCAATAATGTCACACAAAGATACCACACATAAATCATAATAAAGTAAAATAAAATTTTAAACTTATATTTAATATTGCAGACTTTAATACTTACTGTAGTTCTAGTTTTGTTGCTGTTTCTGTTTCTCCAAAAACAGTTTACATTTTGTATCATATATCATTAAGGTGACTTATTGAAATCCTCCTTTAACCAGGTATTTCTTTTTTTTCTTTTTTCTTTTTTTTTTTTTTTTTTGTCTTGGTGCAGTCATGTTTGTCTAAGTGGAGATATTTATTTTTACAAAGAAAACTTCATATTTGGAGAATACCAAAAAAAACTGTATAAACTCAACATGTGCTGGCATGACAGTGAGAAGAGTAGTGTGATGCCATGTCAAGTATAGGCCTTCTTTCTTTATTCCATAACCTATGAATATGCTATTTTTATACAACAAGATGAGTTTTATTATAAAAGATTTTGAGTTTACCATGTCTTATTCAAATGGTCCCATAGGAAAAAAAAACTGACACATTCCACATGTAGAAAAGAGAAGGAGCTTCATACAACTTTGAAAATACCAAGCATGTTGGGTATCCCAAACTTCTGGGTTACTATCCATTTTATCAGTGAGGACATACCATATGTGTTCTTTTGTGATTGGGTTACCTCACTCAGGATGATAATTTCTCGTTCCATCCATTTGCCTAAGAACTTCATGAGTTCCTAAATTTTAGTAGCTGTGTAGGACTCTATTGTGTAAAGGTACAATATTTTCTGTATACATTACTCTGTTGAAGGACATCTTGGTCCTTTTAAACAAGGCTGCTATGAAAAGAGTGGAGCATGTTTCCTTATTACATGTTGGAGCATCTTCTGGATATATGCCCACAGGCTGTATAGTTGGGTCCTCAGATAGTAATATGTCCAATTTTCTGAGGAACCATCAAGTTGATTTCCAGAGTACTTGTACCAGCTTGCAATCCTACCAGCAATGGATGAGTGTTACTGTTTCTCCACATCCTTGCCAGCATCTGCTCTCACCTAAGATTTGATCTTAGCCATTATTACTGGTGTGAGGTGGAATCCCAGGGTTGTTTTGATTCACATTTCTCTGATCAATAAAGATGCTGAACATTTACTTAGGTGCTTCTCATCCATTCAATATTTCTTCGATGTGAATTCTTTGTTTAGCTCTGTACCCTGTTTTTAATCGGGTTATTTTACTCTCTGGAATCTAACTTCTAGTGTTCTTTGTATATATTTTGAATATTAGCCCTCTATTGGATGTATGGTTGATAAAGGTCTTTTCCCAATCTGTTGGTTGTCATTGTGTCCTGTTGACAGTGTCCTTTGACTTACAAAAGCTTTGCAATTTTATGAGGTCCCATTTGCCAATTCTTGAAAGTGGATATTAGCTCATAGGTTTCAGATAACCAAGATAAAATTCATAGACCACATGCAGCTCAAGAAGAAGAAAGACCATGTGGGACAATGGGCTAACCAAGACAGCGTAGTCTCCAGTCAAGTTGAGAGGTGGAATATCAGTAGAACCTGGTGGTGATAATTCACCTACATGGGAAGGAAGGTGTTCTCTCATGTATCCTGGAACCCTGGCTGCTGTCAAATTTATTTCCACCACATCCCCCACAGGAGAAGCATGACTTTTAGTCACATACACAATGTCCCAAGCTTCTGACCTTCAGGCTAGACTCCTCCCAGTTATCTAGCAACAGCAAGATAACAAAGCCCACTAAATGAGTGGCTGCTTGGCCTCTCCTCACTCTCTAACCTCCCTCTCTCTCTCTCTCTCTCTCTCTCTCTCTCTCTCTCTCTCTCTCTCTCTCTCTCTCTCTCTCTCTCTCTCTCCATCTCTCTTTCCCCTGCTTTTCTACAATAAAGCTCTAAAACCATAGACTGTCTCTGTTCATCAAGGCCTGCTGTGCCTGGATGATGGGATAGGATTTCTCTTAATGAACTGTGCCTAATCTCCCATCAGAAGGCCTTCCTGTGCTCCAGCCACAGACTGGACTAAGGACTATTGCCTGTGTGGAAACCTCTCTCCCTCTGCCCTCTCACCCATACCTCTGGGGACAAGATTGTTGCCCTGGGGACCCTGGTATCAGGGGCTGTCCCTTGTGCACCCCCATCAAGTGGAATCCAGTGGATTCACACAGCCAAATGCCCACTCAGGGCTGAGTGGAAAACTTCCAGTAGTCCTCCTGCATCCCCCTGCCCAGAGCACTGGGACTCTGGTGGGATGTGGGCTCTGTCCCTCCCCCCTCTTCCCTGACACCCTCAACCTCACAAGACCACAGTATGAATACTTCAGTCCTTCTTAGAAGGGGAATCAAAATGTCCATGGGAGAAAATACAGACTCAATGTTTGGGGCAGAAACTGAAGGAAAAAACATTCAGTGACTATCCCACCTGAGAATCTACTCGATATACAGCTACCAAACCCAGACACTACTGTGGATGCCAACAAGTGCTTACTGACAGGAGCCTGATGTAGCTGTCTCCTGAGAGGTTCTGCCAGTTCTTGACAAATGCAGAAGTGGATGTTCCAGCCAACCATTGGACTTAGCACAGGATCCCCAACAGAGGATCTAGAGAAAGGACTGAAGGAGTTAAAGGAAGTTGAAGCTCCATTGGAGGAACCACAATATGAACCAACCAGTACCCCAGAGCTCCCATGGACTAAACTACTAACCAAAGGGTACATATGGAGAGACCCATATCTCCAGCCACATATGTAGCAGAGGATGACCTTGTAGGACATCAATGAGAGGAGAGGCCCTTGGTCTTGTGAAGGCTTAATGTCCCAGTGTAGGGGGATGCCAGGACAGGAAAGTAGGAGTGGGTTGGTTATTGACATGGGGGGTGGGGCAGGGGTAGGGGAGTTTTAGGAGGAGAAATGAGTAAAGAAGATCAGATGGTGTTTCTATAGCCATTTGCTCTTAAAATGCTTGGAATAAACTGGTATGAACTGATTGTTTGGATCAGATACACTGTTGATTGTCACCTGGTGAACAGGCTAATTCACTACAAACAATCTCAACATATTTCTGGGCAATAACTTCAGCTCCTTAATGGTGTGTTCTCCTAATGGATCAAATCTCAAGACCAGGCAAAGAGACTGACATCTATAAACATTGCTAATTGTTCCTACATTGAAAATAAAATATATATTCAGTTAGCTACTGAGCAGTTAAGATGCTCAAAATGTTTTCAGAGATTAGCCTTAATCTCCAGGCAATGGATTACTTTTACATAAAACTGTTTCTCTTTTATTAACATTGACAAATATACATTTATTGTTTGAAATTTTTACATATGTACACAGTGTGTTTTGCCGACAAAACATCTCCCTGACTTTGTCTTCCTCCATATAATTCCTTTCCATCTTCATACCTGCTTTTTTTATTTATTTTTGAACACACTAATTTCAATTACTACCAGGTTCCATAGGCAGATGAGGTTGAAGTCATTGACTAGGTTATTTCTCTATGTACACAAGTGCATGCAGCCAACTGGTGTGATGTATGTGTCAAGTATATATGACACACACATCACACCAGTTCTTTTAGTGAGATATACTTAGGAATATTTGTATGCTCTGCACATAAGCATCCTCTGTAAACTTGATCCTGACCTGCTTTGCAATTCATCTTCACCATAAAGTGAGTGAGAACAAAATTGTATTAGGTGCTTCTATAAGTCAGCTAACCTCACCTGGCTTAAACTCTGACCACAGTATAGGCCCTTTCCAGACTCTTTTAATCAATTTAAACTGACAGTATCTAGGAGAAAGAACCCTTATCAGAGAGTGAATAACAAGTCACAATGTAAGAAGTGGAGAATGGTAATATTGTGTTCCTAAGATATTAGCTCATTGAGTTTGGTTTGGGCTGAGCTTGATCTCAGAATACCTGCTACATCTCAAAATTAGATGTCAATCAATCAAAATTATTTTGACCTTCTACTATTAGATTTTAGGGAAACACAATATGGGTACAATTAAGTCAACAATATCTCCCAAACTGCCTGTCTTTTTCCTATACAACTGTGAGGGGAACTCCACACACTACATTTACTTAAGACCAGCTTCTGGGTGGATGTCCTTCTGCTTGGAAATTTATTGCTATGTGTTAGCTATTCAGTAAAGCACATGTGTTCTTTCTGGAACTCTGTTAATTCATAACAAAAAACATTTTAAATCTTGTCATTTTGCTTGCAATGCATTGCCTTTACAGTGTTTTTTTTTTTTTTATTCAGTAAATGATGAGGTTTAGAGGGGCCATTCTTTGGATAGTGTAAAGATTCCTAGAAGGCTGAAATGTAGTTCAGTTGGCAAAATTCTCACACAGCATGCATAGAGTTTTTTTTATTTGTTTGTTTGTTTGTTTGTTTTTTATTTTGGTTTCTCTTGTGTGGCCAAAAACCATAAACTAGGCCAGTAGATCACACCTATATACCCAGCATTAAGGAAAGGAAGGAAGATGGATCAGAAATTCTAGATCATAACTAAGTTCAGGGTTAGCCTGATCTAGAGACTGCATAAATTAAAGAAAAACAAAATTCCTTTTAAAGAGAAGAAACCATACAGTATATCAAAGTGAGTCACTACTAGAATTTGTTGAGGCCCTAAGAAAATATGAAATATCTGTTAAGTGACCAGTGCTTAATAGAGTCACATATACATAGAGACACAGCCATCTTCTACTATATTCAGATAGAAGCATATATATGTGAATCCTAAATCTGGCATAATACAACAGAGTTGGATTCATTTTGAAGGCCAACAAATATTATTTACATGGATAACATATTTATTCCAGTTTTTCTTTGGAGTTTACTAATTTCTTTATCAAAAATATATACTTTGAAAATCATTATAGAAGTACCTCATTAACTACTGAGTTCATGTTTTGAGCATGCAATGCTAGCTTTTTATCATCATGCAAAGTCTATAGTGGATGAAACAAACACATCCAAAGTATTAGTATTAGATAGTAATCACAAGGTCCCAGGGTTATGAACTTTGAACTATAGTTTGCTGAAATGCCATTATATGTCATTTTACTGTTTCTTATTCTCATTTTCTTGTTTGTTTTAGAATTCTAATTTTATTTTTAAAAATTGTACCAATATAAATTTTAGAAAATTAGCACAGAGCTTGGGCCACTAAAGTAATTTATTTTACTAGTGCATTTTCTCATACTGAGTTATGTATACATTAGTGGTTTAAGCATATGGCACTTTGAGCACTAAAGTGCTCAAACTAAATTGCTCATAACTAAAGGCTTGTTATGGTCCTAAAAGATTCTCATATTTTTAAAATATAGATTATATTTTATTCAACTTTTTTACCTTAGCTTGGAATACCAGATGTGATTCAGATTATGTACAATAATCATAAGTAAACAATAAATTAAGCTATGAGTTTCCATCACAGATGTTAACTCCTGGTGACCTTCTAAAAATGAAGACAAGATAATAAACCAGGGATGATACTAAAGGATTACACAGAGAAGATAAACATGACAAATTTGAAATTTTGTGCTCTCCTTCTCTCTCTCTCTCTCTCTCTCTCTCTCTCTCTCTCTCTCTCTCTCTCTGTGTGTGTGTGTGTGTGTGATTGTGTGTGTGTGCAAGTAGAAGCTTGAAGTCAATTTCCGGTACCTTCTTCAATCATTAACTACTTTTTTTTTGTGGGGGGAGGTTCTCCCACTAAACCTGGAGCTCCTAATTTGTCTCAACTTCATGACCCATGAATTCCAGGGATCCTCCGATTTATAGCTTCTCTGTGCTGGAATTACACGGACAAGACAAGCATGCCTGGCTTTGTATAAGTTTTCTGAGGATTGTGTTCTGATCCTTAAGCTTGCATGCCAAGTTCTTTAACAACTGAGAAATCTCCCCACCCTCATGGTGCCTTGCCATACCCACTCCAGTAGTGACTCATGTGACAGGGCCAAAAGCTTGGACACAGTCTCTAGGCAAAAAGGTCACAGAATCTTAGTCTCCTGGAACCATGGCATCCTGTAAAATGAATGCTCGAAATCTGTCCTTGCTTTAGTAGTTGAACAGATCTGTGTGATTTCCTTCAATATTGTTTTATTATAAGTAACTCCAAGGATTGATTTTGACATATAGTAAACTAGATTAGCCTCTACCAGTGTTCCAATGTCCTAGGCAGTCCTTGAGCTGACTCTGGGCTTGTAATTCAGTAAGAATGTTACCTATTCATTAACATTCAGAATTACCTCTAGTATTGTAAGAGAGACAGTGAAAGAAATCAGGCATTGCAATTAACTTGAATAGAGCTAGTAATCTCAGGGCTAGTCTACATAGTATACTTAGAACAACAGCAGAGTCACCCCCACACACAGGAATTTACAATGACCTAGGAAAAAGGAAGGTTGTGGTCTAAGATGTAACTAGAGTAAATATTTAGAACAGTAGAGAGCTGAGTCACTCCCATACACAGGAATTTACAATGGCCTAGGGGGAATGTGGACTATACACTAGACTAGAATTGGAACTATGGCAAGGACATGAAGCCCTTGCCCCAGGCTTCTATGTTTAAACTGACCTTTGGTGGGGCTGCTTTTGATACCAGTTGTTAACATCGATTTTATCCCAGTTGGTTCCTGTAGGATTTTATGTATGCAATCCTCTGTTTTATTGTAAAAGTAATTTTGCATCAGATAACTTCAATATACCTTGGATGGCCTTAATATATCACTTAACTCCTTTGTTTTCTCTAATATATAAGACTGATGCTCACTTTGACAAATTACATTCAGATACAGCACACTCCTTTGTGTCTCGTTTGTCATTTTTTTCTCCAACTCCCTGCTCACCTCTACCATGACCCTAATTCTCCTTGGGGGGGGGGACGAGGTTGGGGGGTAATGGGAGGGGAAGGATCAAATGAGGTCAGTCTGAAGTAGTGCCTAATTAAATTACAAATTTAGTCCTTCACTAAAATGCATGTAAGTTCCATTCTCATACCAAGTGAAATTTGAAATCATAGCAAAGAGTAAGGGAAGATCAGGGGAAAGGGAATGTATCCTTAGAAACTGAAGTAATTGTGTCTATTAGATAATATTTAATATGAAATAATTCTTACCAAATATGTCTTGATCTGAAAATTATTATCCTTAACTCATACATAAGAACACTGATGCCCATAGAATGTAGGCAATAAATCATTTATATGGAAAGGGGTTACACTTATATTCAAGTCCATGTCCATCCCATATGTGGTTGTTCATTGTTTCTGCATTGTTGTACTGGAATGTTGCACCCAGTAACTAAGAAGCACAAAAAATGCATATAGGGTTTTGGACCATGCCAAGGCAAGAAACACATCATCCCTATAATAAATTAATTGCAAAAGAACAAATGCAATTTATGATCAGGTGTGAGGTATTTAGGGAACCTACTTAGTGACCACTATCAGCCTATCTTTAGCCATGAAGCCACTTTACATGCCATGGTAACTAAAAAATAGGTTCTCTTAAAATGTTCTATTTCTCTAGCTCCAGGAATTAACCACATTGGCTTGGCTTGCCTCACACCTAGTTACTTGTCCATATATAAAGCACTTTGACTAATTTCCCTCCTGAGAATCCAGGACTTGAGACTGATCTGGGCAGAATTTCTATAGTAGCTAGATGAAGAGATTGACCAGAGTGAAGTGAGGTTCACTCTGTCACATCAGACACAGGCCATTTGTCTTTAATAACAAGGCAGTCTGTATTCCTGCACTTACACCAACCTGCTAATAGGTACTTTCTGAGGGACAGCCTTTTCCTCCTTCACAGGCAGAGCTGAGCAGAGCATTTATGGGCCCAAAGGATTGTTCAAACACTCACAGCTCTGTAGATTTTTAGCCTCAGAGGATTCCTCTATTTAAATGGAGAATGCTGGCTTTCAGGCATGCAGTAAATGAAGAAATTTAAAGTTATTCCACCAGCTTTTCATCTAACCATTCTCTTTGTTAAAAGCTCAAAGAATTGATTTAATTAAAACTTTACAGCAGTAAAATCTAATCTTCACTTCTCATCTTTTTCATCTGATTTAGCCTGGTATGTAACTTGAGTTAGCAATTACAGAACAGGAAATAGAGGAAATGCATGGGCTATTTTTACAGCCAGATGAAGCAAAGCACAGCTGAATAGGGCTGAATAAAGTGAATGGAACATAGATGGAGAGTGGAAGCTGCAAATTTCTAACTCAGAAAGAATTTCATCACCTTGTTATTTTGGGCAAAACCCTTCTGCACTCCAGGCTCTTTTTTGATTCCTTGAATGTCCTGGTACTATAAACCTGCTTAATTTTGAGAATGATGAAAGGGGTTAAAAACACCCAGAAGACTAAATTTCAAAGAGAGCAAAGAAAATGCTTGGGTAATCTTTGTGCTAGTAAAGTTCTTAGTGCCCTTGATTCAAGTATGCTGTCTGAATCCACTGACTATGTTGTGGTGCAAAGATTTCTAAGTATGGTTAGAAACAAGCTGGCCTTCTAGGCTTTTTTCACAATTTCTGTGAAGATCTAATAGTTTAGCAGGACATTGAAACATAGTGTGATCAGTGCTAAGAAACTGAAAACCAGAAATATTGCTTTCTATCTGCAGCTCTGTCTGTTTTTCTCTTCCATTCACAAGATGTACATTGCTCCAGTGTGGTTTTTCTCTTACCTAAACTATTCATCATGCTTGATTACAGTTTTGGTTCTGTGGATCTCTCCAGTGAAAACCATTTATAGACTTGAAGAAGGTTCTAATGGAATGGATGTACAAGCATGAGGACATATGTCTGGTTCATGAGATCAATTTAAAAAATGAAACAAAACTGAATGTGGTGACATATATTTTAAATTCCAGTACCAAGATATTGGAGACCATGGAATCCCAGACCTTGTAGTATGCTACCCCAACAGCATTGGTGAGACCCAGATGAAGGGAGAGAGACTTTCTCCAAAACCAAAATGGAAAGTGACTTAGAGAGAACACCAAAGATTTAACTGTGGTTGCTACCCTAACATGCATAGTTGCCCACATACACCGACATGTACAAATCTTTATGCATGGACACAAATGGACACGGAGACATACAACACACACACACACACACACACACACACACATTCTTAACTATGAATAGCTAAACAGTATCTGACACCTAATATAGACCAGGGATTTAATGATCCATTTGAGCATTAACTTAATTTTATAAGGAATTTTAACTGAATACATTCTCAAAGCACAAAAGAACAATACTCTTCAAAGTGTTGCAGCAGCATGTGCAAATTATATTTTACCCGATCTCTATCTTATGACATCTTCAATAATATTAGGACATTTTGGAAGAAAGTGCATTAATGGTGCTTTAATTTTTTGAACATTTTTTTTTTTTTGCTCAGAGGATACTTAACCTCCCAAAGTAAAAGTCTCTTTACAATATCTGCACAAACAAGCATTTCAATAATTTAATAAAAAAAAAAGTCTTCCACCCAATTCTGCCTGGTTCTTTCTGCTAAGGAAGACTGCTAGCTGGTCTGCTACCATGAAGACACCATATTCTGGCCCATCCTAGAGGATCCACTGCACTCAGAGCAGTTGGTAAGAAACACCTTACACATCCCTGCCATAGTTTCAGAGCTGCCCTCTGGGAACCGGTGTAATCGGCAACCATCACCCACCAAAACCCCAGTCCACCAAATAACACTCCACTTCTTACTCTTCTACCCTGTCCTTTCTGCTGGGACAGACTCCTAGCTAGTCTGCTCCCATGGAAACACAATATCCTGACCCTTCCTAGAGGATTCTCTGCACTCAGAGCATTTGACACCATATACTGAGCCACCCAGAAGATCCTCTGCACTCAGAACAGTAGGGAAACAGACACCACAGCCTGAGGCTTAATAGGAGATCTGCTGTACACAGGGCAACTGAGCAACTGACCACCAGCTTGTCTTCTCCCCTGAAGACACCAGAGCTTGAAGGTATTCCAGGAGCGCCTCTGTACACAGGGCAACTGGGCAACAGGCACCACAGTCTGAAGACTTCCTGCGGGCTCTGTGGCATGCAGGGCAACTGACTCTACATACTGAAAGCCTCCCTGGAGTTCTGCTGCACACAGGCAAACAGAAACCACAGTCCATAGGGCCCCTGGAGAACATCTTTACACAGGACAACAGCTTGACTGCTTATATGAAGAAACAACAGTTTGAAAGCTTTCTGGGGGATCTACTGCATCCAGGACAACAGATCAGAGGCTTCTCTGCCCCTCTGATGAGCACTCAGTTGGAAGGCCCCACAGGTGGTCTGCTACAGCCAGGGACACAGGCCTACCAAGAGACCTGAAGAAACCCAGGGACAAAAGGTACAAAGTCCAGACAGAGTCACCCAGACCAGCAAACACCAGGGATAATCAGAAGGTGAGAGAATAGCACAAGACCATAAGCAACAGAAATCAATATACAGAGCATCATCACAACCCAGTTCTCCAAGTACAGCAAGCCCTGAATACACTAACAATCCTAAAAATCATATCTCACAAAGATAGTAGGGTCCTTTAAGGATTGCATAAATAACTCACTGAAAGAAATACAGGAAAACATAGGTATACAGTTGGAAGCCTTTAAATAGGAAACACATAAATTCCTTAAATAAATACAGAAAAATACAATAAAAAAGGTGAAGGAATTAAATAAAGTAGTTCAAGACCTAAAAGTGGAAGTAGAAACAATAAAGAAAACACAAATAGAGGCAAACATGGAAATGGAAAACATAGGAAAGAGATAAAGAATTACAAAAGTATTATCAAAGGAATACAAGGTATACAAGATAGAATCCCTAGTATAGAAGATAACATTAAAAAAGATTGACACAACTTTCAAAGAAAATTCAAAACATAAAAAAACTCTTAACCCAAAGCTTCTAGGAAATTCAGTACACAATAAAAAGATCAAAACAAAGAATAATCAGAGTAGAGGAGTAAAAAGATTGCCATGTCAAAGAACCTGAAAATGTCTTCAACAAAATCATAGAAGAAAACTTCCCCAACCTAGAGAATAAAATGTCCATAAAGGTAAAAGAAGCCTATAGAGAACCAAATAAATGGGACCAGAAAAGAAAATCCTCTTGTCACAAAAGAATCAAAACACTAAATGTGCAAAACAAAGAAAGAATATTAAAAGCTGCAAGGGAAAAGAGCCAAATAACATACAAAGACCGATACCACATATCAAAGTTAAATCAAGAGCAAGTAAACTATCTAGACAGGCCCATATTGTACAAAGAAAAAATTCAGGGCCAGATGGATTTAGTGTAGAGTTCTACCAGACCTTCAAAGAAAGCCTGATACCAATGCTCTTCAAACTATTCCATAAAACAGGAGGAGAAGGAACACTACCTAACTCATTCAATGAGGCCACAATTACTCAGATCCATAAACCACACAAGGACTGAACCAAAAGAGAGAGAGAGAGAGAGAGAGAGAGAGAGAGAGAGAGAGAGAGAGAGAGAGAGAGAGAGAGAGAACTTCAGGACAATCTCACTTATAAATATTGTTGAATAAGTACTCACTAAAATTCTTGCAAAATGAATCCAAGAACACATCAAAACCATCAAGTAGGCTTCATCCCAGGGATGCAAGGTTTGTTTTATATATGAAAATCCATTAACATAACCCACTATATAAACAAAGTCAAAGAAAAAAGTTACATGATCATCTCCTTAGATGCAGAAAAATCATTTGACGAAAAAACAGCACCCATTCATGTTAAAAGTATGAGAGAGATAAGGCATTCATGGCCCATACCTAAGCATAGTAAAAGCAATTTACAGAAAACCAACTGCCAGTATCAAATTAAATTGGGAGATATTTGATCATATCTCACTAAAATTGGGAACAAGACAAGGATGACCACTCTCCCCATATTTATTCACTATAATACTCAAAGTGCTAGCTAGTAGAATAAGAAAATCAAGAGAGATCAAGAGTAAACAAATTGGCAAAGAAGAAATAAAGGAATCACTATTTGCAGAATATAAGATAGTATACATAAGCAACCTGCAAACTTCTACCAGACAACTAAACAGTCTCAGAAACTTGGCCAGATAAAAAAATTAACTCAAATAAATCAGTAGCCTTCCTTTATACAAAGGATAAACAGGCTGAGAAAGAAATTAGGGAAACAACTCCCTTCACATTAACCACAATTAATATGAAATATCTTGGGGTAACTCTAATCAAACAAGTGAAAGACCTATATGAAAATAATTTCAAGTCTTTCAACAAAGAAAGCAAACAAGATCTCAGAAATTGGATAAATCTTCCATGCTCATGGTTTGGCAGAATTAATATAGTAAAAATGTCTATCCTACCAAAGACAATCTATATATTCAATGCAATCCCCATCAAAATCTCAATACAATTCTTCAAAGACATGGAAAAGCAATTCTCAAATTCATCTGGAAAGGCAAAAAAAAAAAAACAAACCAAACCAAACCAAACAAACAAACTAAAAAAACAGAAAAGTCAGAACAATTTTAACAATTAAAGAAAGGCTGGGGGAATCACCATCCCAGAACTCAATCTTTACTACATAGCAATAGTGATGAAAACTGCATGTTATTGGTACAGAGAAAGACACATTTGTGAATGGAATAGTATTGAAGACCCAGGAATATACCACTCACTTATGGACACTTGATCTTTGACAAAGATGCCAAAAGCATGCAATGGAAAAAAGAAAGCATCTTCAATAAATGGTGCTGGCCTAACTGGCTCTCTATATGTAGAGAAATGAAAATAGACCCATATTTTTCACCTTTCACAAACTTCAAGTCCAAGTGGATCAAGTACATCAACATAAAACCAGATACACCAAATCTAAGAGGAGAGAAAGTGGGAAATTGCATCGAACTCATTGGCACAAGGGGAAATTTCCTAAACAGAACCCCAATGGCTCATGCTCATGCCCTTTTGGGGCCACAGACATCCGGCACCCTCCCAGCTGGAGAAGAGAGGTCTGCCCCGCAGGGAGCGCAATCTTGGCTCCGGGACTCCACCGAACTTAGTCTGCACAGGTGAGAGTGAGGACCACAGAGGCAGACAGCTTCTGGGACAGGCGGGAGCCACAGAGCCGCTGAGGCAGCACCCTTTTGGGGCCGCAGACATCCGGCACCCTCCCAGCTGGAAGAGAGTGGTCTGCCCTGCACAGGAGCCCTCTGCCTCAGGAGCAGGGAGCACATCTTGGATCCAGGACTCCACCGAACTTAGGAACTTAGTCTGCACAGCTGAGAGTGTGCACCACAGAAGCTGACATCTTCTGGGACCTGCCAAAGCAACACAGCATCTGGGAAAGGTCGTGTTTTCGGCCTTCTTCTTCGGCCAGGAGGAGGTCCAAACGCCAGATATCTGTACACCTTCCCTTTAAGAGGAAAGCTTGTCAGCAGGGAGTGCTCTAACCACTGAAACTCAGAGGAGAGAGCCTGTCTCCCAGGTCTGCTGACAGACCATACTCAGAATAACCAAAAGAACAACCTCTGAACAGAGACAACTATAACAACTCCAGAGATTACCAGATGGCGAGAAGTAAACGTAAGAATCTTACTAACAGAAACCAAGACCACTCACCAAATCAGGACCCAGCACTCCCACTTCGCCCAGGCCAGGGCACCCCAACACACCTGAAAAGCTAGACCTGGATTTAAAAGCGTATCTCATGATGATGGTAGAGGACATCAAGAAGGACTTTAAAGAACTACAGGAGAACATGGATAAAGAGTTACAAGTCCTTAAAGAAAAACAGGAAAACACAACCAAACTGGTAGAAGTCCTTAAAGAGAAACAGGAAAACACATCCAATCAGATGATGGAAAAGAACAAAACCATACTAGACCTAAAAACGGAAGTAGACACAATAAAGAAAACCCAAAATGAGGCAACACTGGAGATAGAAACCCTAGGAAAGAAATCTGGAACCATAGATTCGACCATCAGCAACAAAATACAAGAGATGGAAGAGAGAATCTCAGGTGCAGAAGATTCCATAGAGAAGATCAGCACAACAATCAAGGAAAATGGAAAATGCAAAAAGATCCTAACTCAAAACATCCAGGAAATAGAGGACACAATGAGAAGACCAAACCTACGGATAATAGGAGTAGATGAGAATGAAGATTTTTCAACTCAAAGGACCAGCAAACATCTTCAACAAAATTATAGAAGAAAACTTCCCAAATCTAAAGAAAGAGATGCCCATGAACATACAAGAAGCCTACAGACTCCAAATAGGCTGGACCAGAAAAGAAATACCTCCCGACACATAATAATCAGAACAACAAATGCACTAAATAAAGATAGAATACTAAAAGCAGTAAGAGAAAAAGGCCAAGTAACATATAAAGGCAAGCCTATCAGAATTACACCAGATTTTTCACCAGAGACTATGAAAGCTAGAAGATCCTGGACAGATGTTATACAGACACTAAAAGAACACAAATTCCAGCCCAAGCTACTATACCCAGCCAAACTCTCAATTAACATAGATGGAGAAACCAAAGTATTCCACGACAAAGCCAAATTCACACATTATCTCTCCACGAATCCAGCCCTTCAAAGGATAATAACAGAAAAAAACCAATACAAGGACAGGAACCACGCCCTAGAAACAACAAGAAGGTAATCCCTCAACAAACCTAAAAGAAGACAGCCACAAGAACAGAATGCCAACTTTAACAACAAAAATAACAGGAAACAACAATTACTTTTCCTTAATATCTCTTAATATCAATGGACTCAACTCCCCGATAAAAAGACATAGACTAACAAACTGGCTACACAAACAAGACCCAACATTTTGCTGCTTACAAGAAACTCATCTCAGAGAAAAAGATAGACACTACCTCAGAATGAAAGGCTGGAAAACAATTTTCCAAGCAAATGGTCTGAAGAAACAAGCTGGAGTAGCCATTCTAATATCAGATAAGATTGACTTCCAACCCAAAGTCATCAAAAAAGACAGGGAGGGGCACTTCATACTCATCAAAGGTAAAATCCTCCAAGAGGAACTATCAATCCTGAATATCTATGCTCCAAATACAAAGGCAGCCTCATTCATTAAAGAAACTTTAGTAAATCTCAAAGCACACATTGCACCTCATACAATAATAGTGGGAGACTTCAACACACCACTTTCACCAATGGACAGATCATGGAAACAGAAACTAAACAGGGACACAGTGAAACTAAAAGAAGTTATGGATCAAATGGATCTGGCAGATATCTACAGAACATTTTACCCTAAAACAAAAGGATACACCTTCTTCTCAGCACCTCATGGTACCTTCTCCAAAATTGACCACGTAATTGGGCACAAAACAGGACTCAACAGATACAAAAACATTGAAATTGTCCCATGCATTCTATCAGATCACCATGGACTAAGGCTGATCTTCAATAACAAAATAAATAATAGAAAGCCAACCTTCACGTGGAAACTGAACAACACTCTTCTCAATGATACCTTGGTCAAGGAAGGAATAAAGAAAGAAATTAAGGACTTTTTAGAGTTCAATGAAAATGAAGATACAACATACCCAAACTTATGGGACACAATGAAAGCATTTCTAAGAGGAAAACTCATAGCTCTGAGTGCCTCCAAAAGGAAACTAGAAAGAGCACACATTAGCAGCTTGACAACACACCTAAAAGCACTAGAACAAAAGGAAGCAAATTCACCCAAGAGGAGTAGACAGCAGGAAATAATCAAACTCAGGGGTGAAATCAACCAAGTGGAAACAAGAAAAACTATTCAAAGAATCAACCAATCAAGGAGCTGGTTCTTTGAGAAAATCAACAAGATAGATAAACCCTTAGCCAGACTCACTAGAGGGCACAGGGAAAGCATCCTAATTAACAAAATCAGAAATGAAAAAGGAGACATAACAACAGATCCTGAAGACATTCAAAACACCATCAGATCCTTCTATCAAAGGCTATACTCAACAAAACTGGAGAACCTGGATGAAATGGAGAAGTTCCTAGACAGATACCAGGTACCAAAGTTGAATCAAGATCAGGTTAATGATCTAAACAGCCCTATATCCCCCAAAGAAATAGAAGCAGTCATTAATAGTCTCCCAACCAAAAAAAGCCCAGGATCAGATGGGTTTAGTGCAGAGTTCTATCAGACCTTCAAAGAAGATCTAATCCCAGTTCTTCACAAACTATTCCACAAAATAGAAACAGAAGGTACTCTACCCAACTCATTCTATGAAGCCACAATTACTCTGATACCTAAACCACAAAAAGACCCAACAAAGATAGAAAACTTCAGACCAATATCCCTTATTAATATTGATGCAAAAATACTCAATAAAATTCTTGCTAACCGAATCCAAGAACACATCAAAACAATCATCCATCCTGACCAAGTAGGTTTCATCCCAGGGATGCAGGGATGGTTCAATATACGGAAATCCATCAACGTAATCCAGTATATAAACAAACTCAAAGACAAAAACCACATGGTCATCTCGTTAGATGCGGAAAAAGCATTTGACAAGATCCAACACCCATTCATGATAAAAGTCTTGGAAAGATCAGGAATTCAAGGCCCATACCTAAACATGATAAAAGCAATCTACAGCAAACCAGTAGCCAACATCAAAGTAAATGGTGAGAAGCTTGAAGCAATCCCTCTAAAATCAGGGACTAGACAAGGCTGTCCACTTTCTCCATACCTATTCAACATTGTACTTCAAGTCCTAGCCAGAGCAATTCGACAACAAAAGGAAATCAAAGGGATACAAATTGGAAAAGATGAAGTCAAAATATCACTCTTTGCAGATGATATGATAGTATATATAAGTGACCCTAAAAATTCCACCAGAGAACTCCTAAGCCTGATAAACAACTTCGGTGAAGTAGCTGGATATAAAATTAACTCAAACAAATCAATGGCCTTTCTCTACACAAAGAATAAACAGGCTGAGAAAGAAATTAGGGAAACAACACCCTTCTCAATAGTCACAAATAATATAAAATATCTTGGCGTGACTCTAACTAAGGAAGTGAAAGATCTGAATAATAAAAACTTCAAGTCTCTGAAGAAAGAAATTATAGAAGATCTCAGAAGATGGAAAGATCTCCCATGCTCATGGATTGGCAGGATCAACATTGTAAAAATGGCTATCTTGCCAAAAGCAATCTACAGATTCAATGCAATCCCCATCAAAATTCCAACTCAATTCTTCAACGAATTAGAAAGTGCAATCTGCAAATTCATCTGGAATAACAAAAAACCTAGGATAGCAAAAACTCTTCTCAAGGATAAAAGAACCTCTGGTGGAATCACCATGCTGGACCTAAAGCTCTACTACAGAGCAATTGTGATAAAAACTGCATGGTACTGGTATAGTGACAGACAAATAGACCAATGGAATAGAATTGAAGACCCAGAAATGAACCCACACACCTATGGTCACTTGATCTTCGACAAGGGAGCTAAAAACATCCAGTGGAAGAAAGACAGCATTTTCATCAAATGGTGCTGGCACAACTGGTTGTTAACATGTAGAAGAATGCGAATCGATCCATTCCTATCTCCTTGTACTAAGGTCAAGTCTAAGTGGATCAAGGAACTTCACATAAAACCAGAGACACTGAAACTTATAGAGGAGAATGTGGGGAAAAGCCTTGAAGATATGGGCACAGGGGAAAAATTCCTGAATAGAACAGTAATGGCTTGTGCTGTAAGATCGAGAATTGACAAGTGGGACCTCATGAAACTACAAAGCTTCTGCAAGGCTAAAGACACCATCAATAAGACAAAAAAACCACCAACAGATTGGGAAAGGATCTTCACCTATCCTAAATCAGATAAGGGACTAATATCCAATATATATAAAGAACTCAAGAAGGTGGACTCCAGAAAGTCAAATAACCCCATTAAAAAATGGGGCTCAGAACTGAACAAAGAATTCTCTCCTGAGGAATACCGAATGGCAGAGAAACACCTGAAAAAATGTTCAACATCCTTAATCATCAGGGAAATGCAAATCAAAACAACCCTGAGATTCCACCTCACACCAGTCAGAATGGCTAAGATCAAAAATTCAGGTGACAGCAGTTGCTGGCGAGGATGTGGAGAAAGAGGAACACTCCTCCATTGTTGGTGGGATTGCAAGCTTGTACAACCACTCTGGAAATCAGTCTGGCGGTTCCTCAGAAAATTGGACATAGTACTACTGGAGGATCCAGCAATACCTCTCCTGGGCATATATCCAGAAGATGTCCCAACCGGTAAAAAGGACACATGCTCCACTATGTTCATAGCAGCCCTATTTATAATAGCCAGAAGCTGGAAAGAACCCAGATGTCCCTCAACAGAGGAATGGATACAGAAATTATGGTACATTTACACAATGGAGTACTACTCAGCTATTAAAAAGAATGAATTTATGAAATTCCTAGCCAAATGGATGGACCTGGAGGGCATCATCTTGAGTGAAGTAACACAATCACAAAAGAACTCACACAATATGTATTCACTGATAAGTGGATATTAGCCCTAAACTTAGGATACCCAAGATTTAAGATACAATTTGCTAAACGCATGAAACTCAAGAAGAATGAAGACCAAAGTGTGGACACTGTGCACCTTCTCAGAATTGGGAACAAAACACCCAGGGAAGGAGTTACAGAGACAAAGTTCGTAGCGGTGATGAAAGGATGGACCATTTAGAGACTGCTGTATCCAGGGATCCATCCCATAAAAAACTTCTAAACGCTGACACCATTGCATACACTAGCAAGATTTTGCTGAAAGGACCCAAATATAGCTGTCTCTTGTGAGACGATGCTGGGGCCTAGCAAACACAGGAGTGGATGTTCACAGTCAGCTATTGGATGTATCACAGGGCTCCCAATGGAGAAGCTAGAGTAAGTACCCAAGGAGCTAAAGGGATCTGCAACCCTATTGTTGGAACAACATGATGTACTAACTAGAACCCCGGAGCTCTTGTCTCTAGCTGCATATGTATCAAAAGATGGCCTAGTCAGCCATCAATGGAAAGAGAGGCCCATTGGACTTGCAAACTTTATATGCCCCAATATAGGGGAATGCCAGGGCCAAAAGAATGGGAATGGGTGGATAGGGAAGTGGGGGGGGGGCGCTATGGGGGACTTTTGGGATAGCATTGGAAACGTAATTGAGGAAAATATGTAATAAAAATATTAAAAAAAAAAGAAAATACGTAATAAAAAATATTAAAAATTTAAAAAAAGAAAAAAAAAAAAAAGAAGCATACAGAACTCCAAATAGGCTGGACAAGAAAAGAAATACCTCCTGACACATAATAATCAGAACAACAAATGCACTAAATAAAGATAGAATACTAAAAGCAGTAAGAGAAAAAGGTCAAGTAACATATAAAGGCAAGCTTATCAGAATTACACCAGATTTTTCACCAGAGACTATGAAAGCCAGAAGATCCTGGACAGATGTTATACAGACACTAAAAGAACACAAATTCCAGCCCAGGCTACTATACCCAGCCAAACTCTCAATTAACATAGATGGAGAAACCAAAGTATTCCACGACAAAACCAAATTCACACATTATCTCTCCAGGAATCCAGCCCTTCAAAGGGTAATAACAGAAAGAAACCAATACAAGGACGGGAACCACGCCCTAGAAACAACAAGAAGGTAATCCCTCAACAAACCTAAAAGAAGACAGCCACAAGAACAGAATGCCAACTTTAACAACAAAAATAACAGGAAACAACAATTACTTTTCCTTAATATCTCTTAATATCAATGGACTCAACTCCCCAATAAAAAGACATAGAATAACAAACTGGCTACACAAACAAGACCCAACATTTTGCTGCTTACAGGAAACTCATCTCAGAGAAAAAGATAGACACTACCTCAGAATGAAAGGCTGGAAAACAATTTTCCAAGCAAATGGTATGTAGAAACAAGCTGGAGTAGCCATTCTAATATCTGATAAGATTGACTTCCAACCCAAAGTCATCAAAAAAGACAGGGAGGGGCACTTCATACTCATCAAAGGTAAAATCCTCCAAGAGGAACTATCAATCCTGAATATCTATGCTCCAAATACAAAGGCAGCCTCATTCATTACAGAAACTTTAGTAAATCTCAAAGCACACATTGCATCTCATACAATAATAGTGGGAGACTTCCACACCCCACTTTCACCAATGGATAGATCATGGAAACAGAAACTAAACAGGTACACAGTGAAACTAACAGAAGTTATGGTTCAAATGGATCTGGCAGATATTTACAGAACATTTTACCCTAAAACAAAAGGATATACCTTCTTCTCAGCACCTCATGGTACCTTCTACAAAACTGACCACGTAATTGGTCACAAAACAGGCCTCAACAGATACAAAAATATTGAAATTGTCCCATGCATCCTATCAGATCACCATGGACTAAGGCTGATCTTCAATAACAAAATAAATAATAGAAAGCCAACATTCACGTGGAAACTGAACAACACTCTTCTCAATGTTACCTTGGTCAAGGAAGGAATAAAGAAAGAAATTAAGGACTTTTTAGAGTTCAATGAAAATGAAGCCACAACATACCCAAACTTATGGGACGCAATGAAAGAATTTCTAAGAGGAAAACTCATAGCTCTGAGTGCCTCCAGAAAGAAACTAGAAAGAGCAAACATTAGCAGCTTGACAACACACCTAAAAGCACTAGAACAAAAGGAAGCAAATTCACCCAAGAGGAGTAGATGGCAGGAAATAATCAAACTCAGGGGCGAAATCAATCAAGTGGAAACAAGAAGAACTATTCAAAGAATCAACCAATCAAGGAGCTGGTTCTTTGAGAAAATCAACAAGATAGATAAACCCTTAGCCAGACACACTAGAGGACACAGGGAAAGCATTCTAATTAACAAAATCAGAAATGAAAAAGGAGACATAACAACAGATCCTGAAGACATCCAAAACACCATCAGATCCTTCTACCAAAGGCTATACTCAACAAAACTGGAGAACCTGGATGAAATGGAGAAGTTCCTAGACAGATACCAGGTACCAAAGTTGAACCAAGATCAGGTTAATGATCTAAACAGCCCTATATCCCCCAAAGAAATAGAAGCATTCATTAATAGTCTCCCAACCAAAAAAAGCCCAGGACCAGATGGGTTTAGTGCAGAGTTCTATCAGACCTTCAAAGAAGATCTAATCCCAGTTCTTCACAAACTATTCCACAAAATAGAAACAGAAGGTACTCTACCCAACTCATTCTATGAAGTCACAATTACTCTGATACCTAACCCTCAAAAAGACCCAACAAAGATAGAAAACTTCAGACCAATATCCCTTATGAATATTGATGCAAAAATCCTCAATAAAGTTCTTGCTAACCCAATCCAAGAACACATCAAAACAATCATCCATCCTGACCAAGTAGGTTTCATCCCAGGGATGCAGGGATGGTTCAATATACGGAAATCCATCAACGTAATCCAGTATATAAACAAACTCAAAGACAAAAACCACATGGTCATCTCGTTAGATGCGGAAAAAGCATTTGACAAGATCCAACATCCATTCATGATAAAAGTCTTGGAAAGATCAGGAATTCAAGGCCCATACCTAAACATGATAAAAGCAATCTACAGAAAACCAGTAGCCAACATCAAAGTAAATGGTGAGAAGCTTGAAGCAATCCCTCTAAAATCAGGGACTAGACAAGGCTGTCCACTTTCTCCATACCTATTCAACATAGTACTTGAAGTCCTAGCCAGAGCAATTCGACAACAAAAGGAGATCAAAGGGATACAAATTGGAAAAGATGAAGTCAAAATATCACTTTTTGCAGATGATATGATAGTATATATAAGTGACCCTAAAAATTCCACCAGTGAACTCCTAAGCCTGATAAACAGCTTCGGTGAAGTAGCTGGATATAAAATTAACTCAAACAAATCAATGGCCTTTCTCTACACAAAGAATAAACAGGCTGAGAAAGAAATTAGGGAAACAACACCCTTCTCAATAGTCACAAATAATATAAAATATCTTGGCGTGACTCTAACTAAGGAAGTGAAAGATCTGTATAATAAAAACTTCAAGTCTCTGAAGAAAGAAATTATAGAAGATCTCAGAAGATGGAAAGATCTCCCATGCTCATGGATTGGCAGGATCAACATTTTAAAAATGGCTATCTCGCCAAAAGCAATCTACAGATTCAATGCAATCCCCATCAAAAGTCCAACTCAATTCTTCAACTAATTAGAAAGTGCAATCTGCAAATTCATCTGGAATAACAAAAAACCTAGGATAGCAAAAACTCTTCTCAAGGATAATAGAATCTCTGGTGGAATCACCATGCCACACCTAAAGCTTTACTACAGAGCAATTGTGATAAAAACTGTGTGGTACTGGTATAGTGACAGACAAATAGACCAATGGAATAGAATTGAAGACCCAGAAATGAACCCACACACCTATGGTCACTTGATCTTCGACAAGGGAGCTAAAAACATCCAGTGGAAGAAAGACAGCATTTTCAACAAATGGTGCTGGCACAACTGGTTGTTATCATGTAGAAGAATGTGATTCGATCCATTCCTATCTCCTTGTACTAAGGTCAAGTCTAAGTGGATCAAGGAACTTCACATAAAACCAGAGACACTGAAACTTATAGAGGAGAAAGTGGGGAAAAGCCTTGAAGATATGGGCACAGGGGAAAAATTCTTGAATAGAACAGCAATGGCTTGTGCTGTAAGGTTGAGAATTGACAAATGGGACCTCATGAAACTGCAAAGCTTCTGCAAGGCAAAAGACACCATCAATAAGACAAAAAAAAAACACCAACAGATTGGGAAAGGATCTTTACCTATCCTAAATCAGATAAGGGTCTAATATCCAATATATATAAGGAACTCAAGAAGGTGGACTCCAGAAAGTCAAATAACCCCATTAAAAAATGGGACTCAGAAGTGAACAAAGAATTCTCACCTGAAGAATACCAAATGGCAGAGAAACACTTGAAAAAATGTTCAACATCCTTAATCATCAGGGAAATGCAAATCAAAACAACCCTGAGATTCCACCTCACACCAGTCAGAATGGCTAAGATCAAAAATTCAGGTGACAGCAGATGCTGGGGAGGATGTGGAGAAAGAGGAACACTCCTCCATTGTTGGTGGGATTGCAAGCTTGTACAACCACTCTGGAAATCATTCTGGCGGTTCCTCAGAAAATTGGACATAGTACTACTGGAGGATCCAGCAATACCTCTCCTGGGCATATATCCAGAAGATGTCCCAACCGGTAAGAAGGACACATGCTCCACTATGTTCATAGCAGCCCTATTTATAATAGCCAGAAGCTGGAAAGAACCCAGATGTCCCTCAACAGAGGAATGGATACAGAAATTATGGTACATTTACACAATGGAGTACTACTCAGATATTAAAAAGAATGAATTTATGAAATTCCTAGCTAAATGGATGGACCTGGAGGGCATCATCTTGAGTGAGGTAACACAATCACAAAGGAACTCACACAATATGTATTCACTGATAAGTGGATATTAGCCCAAAACTTAGGATACCCAAGATATAAGATACAATTTGCTAAATGCATGAAACTCAAGAAGAATGAAAACCAAAATGTGGACACTGTGCCCCTTCTTAGAATTGGGAACAAAACACCCATGGAAGGAGTTACAGAGACAAAGTTTTGAGCTGTGATGAAAGGATGGACCATCTAGAGACTGCCATATCCAGGGATCCATCCCATAATCAGCTTCTAAACTCAGACACCATTGCATACACTAGCAAGATTTTGCTGAAAGGACCCAAAGATAGCTGTCTCTTGTGAGACTATGCAGGGACCTAGCAAACACAGGAGTGGATGCTCACAGTCAGCTATTGGATGTATCACAGGGCTCCCAATGGAGAAGCTAGAGAAAGTACCCAAGGAGCTAAAGGGATCTGCATCCCTATAGTTGGAACAACATGATGAACTAACCAGTACCCTGGAGCTCTTGTCTCTAGCTGCATATGTATCGAAAGATGGCCATCACTGGAAAGAGAGGCCCATTGGACTTGCAAACTTTATATGCCCCCATATAGGGGAATGCCAGGGCCAAAAGAATGGGAATGGGTTGGTAGGGAAGTGGGGGGTGCTATGGGGGACTTTTGGGATAGCATTGGAAATGTAATTGAGGAAAATATGTAATAAAAAATATTAAAAATTAAAAAAATAATAATTGATAAATGGGACCTCATGTAACTGGAAAGCTTCTGAAAGGCTAGGACACAGTCCGTAATATAAATTGGCAAGCTACAGATTGTAAAAAACTTCACTAACTCCACATCTGATAGAGGGCTAATATCCAAAATATATAAATAACTCAAGAAGCTAACCAACAAAAAACCAAACAACTCAATCAAAATAAATGGGTATAGTACTAAACCAAGAATTCACAACATAAGAATCTTGAATGCTGAGAAACACCTAATGATATGTTCAAAGTCCTTAGTGATCAGAGAAATGCAAATCAAAACAACCCTGAGATTCCACCTTACACCAATCAGAATAGCTAAGATTAAAACTTCAGGTGACAACACATGTGTTTGTGGATGAGGAGAATGAGGAACATTCCTCCATTGTTGCTGGAATTGTAAACTGGTACAACCACGCTGGAAATCAAGTTGGAGGTTCCTTAGAAAACTGAAAATAGATCCTGAAGACCTAGCAATACCACTTTTGTGAATATACCCAAAAGATGCCCCACCATGCCACAGGGCCACATGTTCCAGTATGTTCACTGAGGTCTTATTTGTGATAGAAGCTGGAAACAACTCAGATGTCCCACAACAGAAGAATAGATACAGAAAATGTGTGTCATTTACACAGTGGAATACTACTTAGCTATTAAAAACAATGATATCCTGAGTTTTGAACGCAAATGGATGGAACTAAAAATTATCATCCTGAGTGAGGTAACTCAGACCCAAAAGGGCATGCATGGTATGTACTCAATAGTTTAGTATCACTTTTAAGATGGTTTTACTGTTTACAAACATCACTCAAATGAAACCAGAATCTATGGTTGAATTGCCTTAGGAATTTAAGTTTGGGAAATTTTGGATGAAGATTTCTCTCTCTCTCTCTCTCTCTCTCTCTCTCTCTCTCTCTCTCTCTCTCTCTCTGTCTCTTTCTCACTCTCTCTCTCTGTCGGTCTCATACATACACACACACACACACACACACACACACTCACACTCTCTCTCACACACACAAACACACACACACACACACACACACACAGGAGCTCCTTATGTAATTTTTACCTATATCACAACAAACACCTATATACAAATGCACAGTAACACTGAGCCATAGTCAAGGACTCATAAATGCAATCCAGGAATCAACACACATGCTTAAATCAGGAGACTCTCAGTAATCAACACATAGGCTCAGAAGATGGAAACCATTTTAGGACATTCTGTATTACAGGACAGAAACTGACAAGGTTTTGAAATGTAAATGCAGCTACTATACCCAAATCCTTGTAAACAGCCAGTACATTTCAGCTGTCAAGATCTGCTTGTTACTGTATTTTACCCACCGCATATGAAAGATTTAACGATCTTGTTTCAAAATATGGAAATGGGCTAGTGAGATGGCTCAGGGAGTAACAGAAGTAAAATCACTTGCTACAAACTGGATGACTGGCATTCAACCATCAGATCTCATGTCAAAAAAGCCAAACGTTGTGTAATTCCAACAGTCATATGGAAAGAAAAGAGGCAACACTGCAGCCAGCTAGACTGGAGTACACATGAGGGAGAAGTAACAAGAGCAATCCTTCATGAACAGGCTAGACAAACAGAACCTGCTCTTGCAATTGGTAGTCTGATTTTCCCTGTGTATCCTGTCATCCATGCACCCACACCATTCTTCACTCCTTTTCATGCTCCGGCCTTGTCCCTATTTCCTTAAGTGTGGTTAGAGGGGGAAGCATGCTCACAGGATCAATAATCACTCCTGCATGTGCTCACACACCTTCATTTTCATGTGATACAAGCCAGGAATCAACCTCAGTTGTTGTTTCTTAGGAACTGTCCAATTTGGATTTTGTTTCTTTGTTGTTTGCTTCTTTTTGATTTTTGTTTTGTTTTATATAATTTTATTTTTAACACGTGAATACAGTATATGTGTGAGAGGAGTGCTTAAATTTGGGTTTCATAAGAACTGCTGTTCAGTTTATTTACTGAAGAATCTGGAACCCTCTCTGCACCCCTAAGGTACCCACATATATGTGGTATATGCAGACAAAAATACATAAATGAATAGTAATAAATATTTTCCTATAAAGAACAGAGAGTGATAGATGAATGTACTCAGCAGAGCCTCATGTATTGGACTGCTATTGTTATTATTACTCCTTTCCTAATGGAATCCTGTCACTGATGTGGAAAAACTGCAAGAAGAGATAGTTTTTTATTCACAGACTGCTTGCATCTAACCATTGGACTGAGCCTGAGAACCCCAATAGAAAAGTTAGGGGAAGGACTGAAAGAACTGAAGGTGTTTGCAACACCATAGGAAGAAGAAAATATCAAACAACCAGATTCCCCACCCCCACGCTGAGCTCCCAGGGACTAAACTGCCAAGGAAAGAATACACATGGAGGGACCTATTACTGTAGCAGCATATGTAGTAGAGGATGTCTTTATCTTGCATCAGTGGGAAAGGAGGCCCTTGGTCCTATAAAGGCTTGATGCCCCAGTGTAGGAGAATGCTAGGATGGTGTTGCAGGAGGGGGTGGGACAGTACACTCATAGAAGCAGGGGGAGGGTGGTCAGGTAGGGGGTTTGCATAGGGGAAACTTGGAAGGAGTATAACATCTGAAATGTAAGTAAATAAAATAACCAATAAAAAAATTAAAAAGAAGATGAAAATTGACCCTTTCCTTGAGTCTTAATTGTCAGATCCTGACCATACAGCAGCTCCAGATAAAAACTCCTACAAGAGACTGCAGCAGTTTTTATCATCTTAATCTACTCAGGATTTATTCCTCAGCCTGTTGAACAATCACAGAAGCTTAAAACTGCTGATAATCAGAAGAACAGTTGTAGAGGGAACTCAAGTCCTGAAGACATGACCAAATAGCCATTGTCATCTAATAAAGATCAGAGATACAGTCAAGGCACATTGAGTGTTGTTCACCCCATTCCTGTCACTTGACTGTGGTGTGTTTGTAAGTAATTATTTACACTTTTGAAGAATGATTAAGACCATTTTAGGTGTTTACAGCTATTTTTACTTCAGTGATAAAACAGATAAATTATTACGTTTTGCTAGATTTCCACACTGATAATCCAAAATTCTTTAACAAAACATATCATTTCACAGATGGTTCTATTAAATATTGAGGAAAATCAAACTCCGAAATTGCTTGAGTCCATGAATTACTGGTCTTAAAATTCAATTACAGGGTGCTGGAGATATGACTCTACAATTTAGAGTACTTATTCTTCTTCCAGAGGACCCAGGCTCTGTTCCCAGCACTCATATCAGGTGGCTCATAACTGCTTATAACTCCAACTGTTATTGTAATGTGATATTCTTTTCTGGTCTCTATGACCACCTCTCACAGGTGACCATACAGATTCACAAACAAACTCACACATATATGTGTACATACGCACAGACAGAGAGATGGTAAAAATACATAGTTATGCACATGTATAATCACACACAAATGACAATCACAAACCCCCAACACACAGACCTATGTACAAACAGAAACACACACAAACACACAATGTATAAGCATATGTACATACATGTGTGCGCATATACACAATACATTTTGAAAACAGACCAAATTTCAAAGGAATCAAGTGCTATATTAAAGCTAAAAATCATGTAAAATCCATGCCAAATTTTCACTCTTTTACTTACAAGTTCTCACAATTTCAACTTTACTCCCAGAACACACTTCAAGAAATTACGGAAGGGGTTTTTCTCAGGAAACACAAAGCACATTCAACAAACATTTAAATCATTTGGGGAGGGCAGTTTTTTGAAAATATATATACATAAGTTAAAAAGAGAGATTCCTGATGATAATTCAGACTGATTACAACATATGGGCCTGTACAAATGTAGTTACACAATCTGTAAAGAGAACAGTCCTCTGAAAGTCAACTCAGTGCATGGCTTCTAGTATACTTTCTTCATTGTGTGTCCTGGGTCCCTGGACATTAATATTGATATCCATTTCTCTGAAAAAGTATAACTCTGCCTTCATTATAAGACTCAACTCTCCTGTTAAGGCAAATATATACCTCATATGGCTTTATATAAATAAGGCTTTACCACAAAGAGACTAAGAATTGACTAATAATGTAACCTGTGACTCTCACTTTCCAGAGGAAGTAATCCTTGTCCATTTAAAATTTCCAACAGCACTTGTAATGCAAGACAATTGGCCGAGACTCATGTTAACTGCTGCTGTTATCTTAATATTGGGTGTGTTTCTGTCCAATATTTTAAGTCAGTTTTAGGCTTATAAGCATAGCAATTTTCTTCATTTTCCTCTGCACTCTTACCAGCCATTTTATATAAGAAAGGAAAACAAATTTTAAAAAAGGAAAATTAAGTTACAAAGAAAAAAATTAAAGAAAACCGTAATCACATTATACTGAATAATTTTTTTAGAAAAAGAAAACAACAAAACCACAACAAGACAAAAAGCAAAGCAAAACAAACAGACAAAAACCTTGAAAATGTGATGGTAACAGAAGTCAATAGAACAGTCAATAGAACAGCTAGTAATGTGTGAAGTCAATAAGTCAAGATGTCATTGTTTACAGCAAAGTCTGTGGGGAACAACTGCCCCTTACTACAGTCAGAAGCACAATAAGCCTGCTGAAACATTGGCAAACTTAAATGAACTGGTTAAAACTAAAAGTATCTCAATATCAGGTGTGTTGGAGACAAAAAGTAGAAGCTATAACTGTAAATATGGTTGGAAATTAGTTGTAATTTATACACTAAATGCTATGTCTGGATATGGTTTTCTGAAACATGGACTGATGGTATTTACCAATCACTTGAAATAAATTACACTTGTGGAGTCCATAGTGACTTGCTTCTCTGTTTTCTGAACATTATTAGTTTCCTCTTTTGTTAACTTTTGACAGGTTTCAGAAAGTTTCCCAATAAACACAAAATAAATTGATCTATGGGAAAGCAAGTAAGTCACCAGATGAATGCTAGAAGCTAAAGAACCTCAATACAGATCCCTAGGAAGCAATCAAAATTCATTATTTCTGTTTGGATGTAAAGCTTTTAAGAGCCAGTTATGTACTCACACCCACTTGCCTCTACTCATCATCCAGTCCCTGCCTTTTAAAATGATTTTTAAATATTTGTCTCCTATGCCAGTGAACTACCCTCCTCTTCTTTGGAAACCACAACACCAAGAACCTGCAGCTGTTGCTGAAGCAATATGCAAAGGGTGACCAGGGATAGATGCAGATGTGGAAGGCTGGAAATGCAGGGAGCAGTCATATGCCTAATAACTAAACTAGAAATCTCAATCAGATAAATACCAGGCAATAATCCATTTCTGCAGGGGAAACTGAATCACACAATTCAAGCTTTCTTTAACTCTCCCCTGTGAAGTGAAGAAAAAGACAGTAGGCATCATGTTACATCATTGCTGAGAGATCCATAGGAATAGCCTCCCTCCTAAGGCTTCTCTCTTCAGAATCCATGATTCCTTTAGGCATCACTTCAGAGTAGTTGTTTGAAAACTTTACTTAAATGCTAGTATCTGGCCCTAAAATGAGAGAAAGAGAAAGAGAAGGGGTAAGTAGTTAGGTTGTTGGGTTGCATGGACAGAGAGGAGGGAGAGAGGAGGGAGAGCAGGACGGAGGGAGGGGGGGGGAAGAGAACAGAAAGCACACTTTTCCTTTTGCTTACCTAGCCAGAAATCAAAGCACACCTCAGCAGAGTATCTGCTGAAGCCCCCTGAGCGACCAAGAACAAGCCTAGGCCACTTTTTCAGGAGAGTGCTGGGGGCGGTGCTCTGCAGGATGCGCCTATGAGGAGCTGTCCGATATCCTGGTGCTAAACCCAGCTTTAGCGCTGGAAAGAGGTGCTTTGGGCAATTGGTGGAGCTGGGCGCCAAAAGCTGCCCTCAAGTTTGGATATGAATCTTTAAGAAAGGAAATCCGAAGGATGACGAGGTAGGCGAAGAAGGCAAGCATAGAAAGGAGCAGTGGGAGGAACCACAAACCCAGGTCGCACCTCGCAGCTCCAAGGAAACCCTGCTGGTTTTGGTTTGAGCATCTGAAGAAGATGGTCTGTTCAAGGTGTGTGGAAGGGGAAGAAACAGAGAGGGAGAGAAAGAAAAAGAGAAAATCGAAGGCTGGTGTCTGAAAATTTGTGATTCCATTGGAAACGATCGCTCACTCTGGGGAAATGGATTTTGTAACAATACTGAACAGCGTTTGGACTTTGGTGCTCTCTGCTTTGTGTCATTTAGGATTAACAGCGACAAATTGTGAGTACTCAGAACTGGGAGTGGGAAGGTGAGGTGTGATAGGATGCAGCTCCTAGGAATAAGAATACTCTGTCTGACCATATATAAACTGAGTGAAGGAAAAGTGCAGGGTGAATACCAGAGAGGTTTGACCGTTTCAAACATCCCAAAAGTTTCCAGAGCTCTAATGAGTTTGCATTGCTGAATTCCCTGACTTTCTTTGGAATCATAAATTTCTCTTAGCCTGCTACTATTTCTACAGTTCTTAATCACAGCTGGGGATGCACAGACCAGGAGCAAGCCTTTAGGAGCAAGGACATCCCAGATCCACAGAGTTCAGTGACAACAGAGAAAACAGCATGTACTGATTTGCAATGTGCTCAGAACTCCTCCAACCACATCTGCACCCTTACCACCTAGTTTGCTCCACTTCCTTAGGGATTATGGTTTCAACTGGGGGGCATTTTGCAACCAAACAGGCACCCGTATAAGGCGTTAGGGATATTGGACCTAAGAATTGTATCCCAAATATTGTTACCACAGGACATCAGTGACTGTCCTATGATAGGAGATAGAGCTTTAGTACACATTCCACCCTCCAAGTGGTGCCAGTGAAGCAACAGTGAGTATGCATTATGTTATTCACATTTCCACCCCATCAAACATAGGCAAATTTCTTGACTTCCAGAGATGTACCACCTGCTCTATATATTTTTTTTAAAAATCCAGTTTATCAAACTTGAATGAATAGCTAAAGTTCTGAGAAGTTAAAGTTCAGTTGCTCAGCTACTTATGTAGGCAGAGAAAGGAAAGTTTTTCCATCACTGGGAACTCCAAAAACAAAAAAGAATGCAATTAATCTATTTTATGTTGTTTGAAACAAGCTCAGTAGCAAATCTTACTTCTCCCTAAGGCTTTTGGGTTTTTCTCTTGGGCAAAATCATAATAATTTCAAGAAGAACGGGAGAAGAAGAGATGGAGCAAAGGGAAACAGAGGAAGGAATGGGGAGAAGGCAGATGAGAAATTCAATTTTCCTGACTATAACCTGCTTCAATATATACTCTAAAATAAATACTAGCTTGTTCCTATCTGAAGACAATGGAGGACATTTTTGTTCTCCTTTATAACACAAACTTTAAGATAATATCACTACGATGGACTTTGAACTTTCCAATGTTTGTATCATAGTAACACTAATCCTAACTTTGTTCATCTATTTGCCTGTCTTCTCTCTGAAATGCAAATTCTGGGACAAGATTGTCAAAGAATTAAAGAATAAAGAAGAAACATTTTCTCTGGTAAGTCTTCACACCTTTTTAAACCTGATATTGATAATACAGATTACAAAAGTAAAATAAAAATGTTTTAACAAAATTTCTGATGTTTATTGTAGGAAGAGAAATGGGGGAACACACCAGAAACATGAGAAGTAAGGCAATCCTTACAATCTACCTTCTCTAACACTTGAGGTCAATGTTAATCGATTCAAAGGCTCCGAACCGTACTTTTTGCTTAGCACATTCTGTTATTTGGGAAAAAAAATGATACTTTGAAGATTCAAAAGTTGGAAGTGAAGAATACTGATAAAATTGGGTAGAGTGCTCAGCAGCAGTGTCTTACTTGGACTTCTTCAAGTATCTCCCCTTTTGAAAATTCCTTCTCATAGCCATGTTTTCAGTAAATTAATTTAATGATGGTCAATTTTTTTCAATGTACATGAAACTATATGGCATGGCATTAGGATCTCAATCTATCATAGCCACACCAATTCTAAAGGCTGCTCTGGGAATGAAAAGAACAAAAACAAAAACAAAAATTAGTGATTATGATCATCAGAATTTCACAACACCTCCCATTTCTAAGCAACAAAGCAATTGAGCAGATACTCTGCTGAGGTGTACTTTCTTTCTTTCTTTTTTTTTTTTTTTTTGAGACAGGGTTTCTCTGTATAGCCCGGCTGTCCTGGAACTAACTTTGTAGACCAGGCTGGCCTCGAACTCAGAAATCTGCCTGCCTCTGCCTCCCGAGTGCTGGGATTAAAGTTGTGCGCCACCACGCCCGGCTTAGAGTTGGTTTTCTTAAGGAATAGAAGTAATTGTTTATTATATTGTGAAACTGTATACTTTCAGTAAAAAATAGGTTTGCAGCTACCACTGATTCTGAAATCAATTTATATTAGTGGTCACCAGGGCATATAAGGTAAAACCTTTGAAACAATCACAACTACTTTCCAGTCTTCTTCTACACACAATTTGTATTCTGCAAGTGTAAATATTGGATTTGCAATGGATGTATAGTCTTCTCCCACACATAAGTAGGTTTTGATGAGTTAGACAGTGTTTTTTTTCAAGCATTTCTTTGTAGTTTGATTTGAGAATAATTTTAAGGTTATTTTTCCTATATTTTCTAAGGAGAATCCTATGTCACTAGTAATGGCAGCCTTGAAAGACAGAGTGTGTGTCCAGTTTTCTCCATATTTGAGAGCTACATGTATTAAGTTGTATGTGTGAGGAGTCTCAAAAAAAAAAAAAAGAAGAACCTTTATTTTACCCCTTTTGTAATGACTTGCTGTTGCTGTTATTATTGTGTAGTGGGTGAGTATTTATTTATTTATTTTTAAATACTTTGATTTATTATATTCTTTACATATGTATTTCTAATGCGATCACAAAAGTTACCTATACCCTCCCCGCACCCTGCTCCCCTGTGCACTCCCTCCCAATTCTTGGCCATGGTGTCCCCCTGTACTGGGGCATATAGAGTTTGCAAGACCAAGGGGCCTCTCTTACCAATGATGGCCGACTAGGCCATCTTCTGCTACATATGCAGCTAGAGACACTAGCTCTGGGGGTACTGGTTAGTTCATATTGTTGTTCCACCTATAGGGTTGCAGACACCTTTAGCTCCTTTCTCTAGCTCCTTCATTGGGGGCCCTATGTTCCATCCAGTAGCTGATTGTGAGCATCCACTTCTGTGTTTGCCAGGCCCCCTGCATAGCCTCACAAGAGACAGCTATATCAGGATACTGAATTTTAGCAAAATTTTGCTGGCATATGCAATGGTGTCTGCGTTTGGAGGCTGATTATTGGATGGATCCCCGGATATGGCAGTCTATAGATGGTCCATCCTTTCGTCACAGCTCCAAACGTTGTCTCTGTAACTCCTTCCATGGGTGTTTTGTTCCCAATTCTAAGAAGGGGCAAAGTGTCCACACTTTCATCTTCATTCTTCTTGAGTTTCATGCATTTAGCAAATTGCATCTTATATCTTGGGTATCCTAAGTTTCAGGTCTAATATTCATTTATCAGTGAGTACATATCGTGTGAGTTCCTTTGTGATTAGGGTTACCTCACTCAGGATGATGCCCTCCAGGTCCATCCATTTACCCATGAATTTCATAATTTCATTATTTTTAATAGCTGAGTAGTACTCCATTGTGTAAATGTATCACATTTTCTGTATTAATTCCTCTGTTGAGGGGCATCTGCGTTCTTTCCACATTCTGGCTATTATAAATACGGCTGCTATAAACATAGTGGAGCATGTGGCCTTCTTACAGGTTGGGACATCATCTGGATATATGCCCAGGAGACATACTGTGGGTTCCTCTGGTAGTACTATGTTCAATTTTCTTAGGAACTGCCAGACTGATTTCCAGAGTAGTTGTACAAGCTTGCAATCCCACCAACAAGGGAGGAGTGTTCCCCTTTCTCCACTTCCTCGCCAGCATCTGCTGTCACATGAATTTTTGATCTTACCCATTATGACATTTGTGAGGTGGGAATGTCAGGGTTGTTTTGATTTGCATTTCCCAGAAGATTAAGGTTGTTGAACATTTATTCAGGTGCTTCTCTGCCATTCGATATTCCTCAGGTGAGAATTCTTTGTTCAGCTCTGAGCCCCATTTTTAATGGGGTTATTTGATTTTCTGGAGTCCACCTTCTTGAGTTCTTTATATATATTGGATATTAGTCCCCTATCTGATTTAGGATAGGTAAAGATCCTTTCCCAATCTGTTGGTGGTCTTTTTGTCCTATGGAAGGTGTCTTTTGCCTTGCAGAAGCTTTGCAACTTTATGACATCCCATTTGTCGATTCTCCATATTACAGCACAAACCATTGCTGTTCTATTCAGGAATTTTTCCCCTGTACCCATATCTTCGAGGCTTTTCCCTACTTTCTCCTCCATAAGTTTCAGTGTCTCCGGTTTTATGTGTAGTTCCTTAATCCACATAGATTTGACCTTAGAACAAGGAGATAGGAATGGATCAATTAAATTTCTTCTACATGATAACAGCAAGTTGTGCCAGCGCCATTTGTTGAAAATGCTTTCTTTTTTCTCTTGGATGATTTTAACTCCCTTGTCAAAGATCAAGTGACCATAGGTGTGTGTATTCATCTCTGGGTCTTCAATTTTGTTCCATTGGTCTACTTGTCTGTCGCTATAGCAGTACCATGCAGGTTTTATTACAATTGCTCTGTAGTAAAGCTTTAGGTCAGGCATGGTGTTTCCAACAGATTTTCTTTTATCCTTGAGAAGAGTTTTTGCTATCCTAGGATTTTTGTTATTCCAGATGAATATGACGAATGCCCTTTCTATTTCTTAGAAGAATTAGGTTGGAATTTTGATGGGGATTGCATTGAATCTGTATGTTGCTTTTGGCAAAAATAGCCATTTTTACTATATTGATCCTGCCAATCCATGAGCATGAGAGATCTTTCCATCTTCTGAGATCTTCTTTAATTTCTTTCTTCAGAGACTTGAAGTTCTTATCATACAGATCTTTCACTTCCTTATTTAGAGTCATGCCAAAGTATTTTATATTATTTATGACTATTGAGAAAGGTGTTGTTTTCCTAATTTCTTTCTCAGCTTGTTTATCCTTTGTGTACAGAAAGGCTATTGACTTGTTTGAGTTAATTTTATATCCACCTAATTCATTGAAGCTATTTATCAGGTTTATGAGTTCTCTGGTGGAATTTTTAGGGTCAATTATATATACCATCCTATCATCTGCCAAAAGTGATATTTTGACTTCTTCTTTTCCAATTTTTATCCCCTTTATCTCCTTTTGTTGTCTAATTGCTCTGGCTAGGACTTCAAGTACAATGTTGAATAGGAAGGGAGAGAGTAACCAGCCTAGTCTAGTCCCTGATTTTAGTGGGATTGCTTCCAGTTTCTCACCATTAACTTTGATGTTGGCTACTGGTTTGCTGTAGATTGCTTTTATCATGGTTAGGTATGGGCCTTGAATTCCTGATCTTTCCAAGACTTTTCTCATGAATGGGTGTTGGATCTTGTCAAATACTTTTTCCGCATCTAACGAGATGATCATGTGGTTTTTGTCTTTGAGTTGGTTTGTATACTGGATCATGTTGATGGATTTCCGTATATTGAACCATCCCTGCATCCCTGGGATGAAACCTACTTGGGCAGGATGGATGATTGTTTTGATGTGTTCTTGGATTTGGTTATCTAGAACTTTATTGAGGTTTTTTGCATCGATATTTAGAAGGGAAATTGGTCTGAAGTTCTCTAACTTTGTTGGGTCTTTTTGTGGTTTAGGTATCAGAGTAATTGTGACTTCATAGAATGAGTTTGGTAGAGTACCTTCTGTTTCTATTTTGTGGAATAGTTTGTGAAGAGCTGGGATTAGATCTTTTTTGAAGGTCTGATAGAACTCTGCATTAAATCCATCAGGTCCTGGGCTTTTTTTGTTGGGAGACTATTAATGATTGCTTCTATTTCTTTAGGGGATATAGAACTGTTTAGATCATTAATCTGATCTTGATTTAACTTTAGTACCTGATATCTGTCTAGAAACTTGTCCATTTCATCCAGGTTCTCCAGTTGTGTTGATGGATCTGATGGTGTTTTGGATTTCTTCAAGATCAGTTGTTATGTCTCCCTTTTCATTTCTGATGTTGTTAATTAGGATGCTTTCCCTGTGCACTCTAGTGAGTCAGGATAAGGGTTTATCTATCTTGTTCATTTTCTCAAAGAACCAGCTCCTTTTTGGTTGATTCTTTAAATAGTTCTTCTTTTTTCCACTTAGTTGATTTTGCCCTTGAGTTTGATTATTTCTTGTCTTCTACTCCTCTGGGGTGAATTTGCTTCCTTTCGTTCTAGAGCTTTTAGGTGTGTTTTCAAGCTGCTAATGTGTGCTCTCTCTAGTTTCTTTTTGGAAGCACTCAGAGCTATGAGTTTTCCTCATAGAAATGCTTTCATTGTGTCCCATAAGTTTGGGTATGTTGTGGCTTCGTTTTCATTAAACTCCAAAAAGTCCTTAATTTCTTTCTTTATTCCTTCCTTGACCAAGTTATCATTGAGCAGAGTGTTGTTCAGTCTCCAAGTGAATGTTGGCTTTCTATTATTTATTTTGTTATTGAAGATCAACATTAGTTCATGGTGATCTGATAGGATGTATGGGACAATTTCAATATTTTTGTTTATGTTGAGGCTTGTTTTGTGACCAATTATGTGGTCAATTTTGGAAAAGGTACCATGACGTGCTGAGAAGAAGTTATATCCTTTTGTTTTAGGATGAAATGTTCTTTAGATATCTGTTAGATCCATTTGTTTCATAACTTCTTTTAGTTTCACTGTGTCCCTGTTTAGTTTCTTTTTCCAGGATCTGTCCATTGGTGAAAGTGGTGTGTTGAAGTCTTCCATGATTATTGTGTGAGGTGCAATGTGTGCTTTGAGCTTTACAAAAGTTTCTTTAATGAATGTGGCTGCCCTTGTATTTGGAGCATATATATTCAGAATTGATAGTTCCTCTTGGTGGACTTTACCTTTGATGAGTATGAAGTGCCCCTCCTTGTCTTTTTTGATGACTTTGGGTTGGAAGTCAATTTTATTCGATATTAGAATGGTACTTCAGCTTGTTTCTTCATACATTTGCTTGGAAAATTGTTTTCCAGCCTTTCATTCTGAGGTAGTGTCTATCTTTTTCCTGAGATGAGTTTCTGTAAGCAGCAAAATGTTGGGGCCTGTTTGTGTAGCCAGTCTGTTAGTCTATGTCTTTGTATTGGGGAGTTGAGTCCATTGATATTAAGAGATATTAAGTAAAAGTAATTATTTCTTCTTATTATTTTTGTTGTTTAAGTTGGCATTCTGTTCTTGTGGCTGTCTTCTTTTAGGTTTGTTGAGGGATTACCTTCTTGCTTTTTCTAGGACGTGGTTTCCGTCCTTGTATTTTTTTTTTTTTTCTGTTATTATCCTTTGAAGGGTTGCATTCCTGGAAAGATAATGTGTGAATTTGGTTTTGTCGTGGAATACTTTGTTTTCTCCATCTATGGTAATTGAGGGTTTTGCTGGGTATAGTAGCCTGGGCTGGAGCTGTCTGGTCAGTGGTCCTATGATCAGGTGGATAGTCCTCTAGGGACCTTGGGGGTATCTTCTAACTCAACGCACAAGGTGACCTAGTGCTGGTGCTCACCTGAAGGAACTTGTGACCCTGGTTAGGCCCGTTTTCTGTTTCTCTAATGCTGTGTCAGGACCCATGAGATTGGATTTGAACAGAAGTTGTGTCCACTCACCAGAGGTCCTGAAATCGCATGGAGAGTCCTCTAGGAACCTTAGCGGTGTCTGCTGACTCCACATATAAGGTGATCTGGTGCTGGCGCTGAGTAGAAGGCAGGGGAGAGTATTTATTTTTATAACTTTGATTTTCTCATACTCTGTCTCTAACATTGGCATTTATACCTCTCTACTGTCATGATCAACATCTCACAGTTGCTAGGAAATCTAGTATGTGAGTAAAGTCTAGCACAGGGTTTTTAATATTTTTATTACAGTAAAATGTCTCTGAGACTAAAATAATTAACAGTAATAAATTTCAAATAGGTAAGTGTGATTATTCTAAGTTATTTCGAAGAACTAAAATTATTATAAAATTAAAAATGAAATTAAAATATACATCTGTGTGGTCACATGCAATCCTCCTATTCCAGACACCATACTTCTGTCATGATAAAATTTATCTTACTTAATCTTAGATGAATATTCTTAGTGAGATATTTAGTTGCTCTTCAATTTGGCATAGACACATATATCAATTGTTTGCTGTGTTTTCCTATCAGGTTGGAAAGGACAATAATTAAATAGGTATTTGATCTCTGAACTAAGACATCACTGGGTCTAGAATATCTTTGATTATGATTTCTGGTCTCCCAAGTCATATCATTTCTTCTTGTATCAAAGAAGTTGAATATGTTTAACACTTTTTTTTTTTTTTTTTTTTTTTTTTTTTGGTTTTTTCGAGACAGGGTTTCTCTATGTAGCCCTGGCTGTCCTGGCACTCACTTTGTAGACCAGGCTGGCCTCGAACTCAGAAATCCGCCTGCCTCTGCCTCCCGAGTGCTGGGATTAAAGGCGTGCGCCACCACGCCCGGCATGTTTAACACTTTTAAAATTGGTAACTACAGATGCTACATACTGGTTGTTTCACTTCTATATGAGATCAATGCAGTTCAAAACTGGGAGTCAATTGTAATCAGAACAAAAGTTTGATGTGATTTTAATTTCTAATAGTAAACAAGCAGCATATACTTCCTCCCTTTTACACACTTTACAAAGCAGCTCAGCAAGATAGTTTAAGTGATCTAGTTCTACATATGAATGAATTTCAGATGAGTAGAACATACCCGGTCCCCAAAATCACTATCCTAACCAATTATAAAATACGAATTCTGTCTTATATCCATTTTTAAACAGAATTATCTTTGCAACAAAGTATCTTCCAACTCATGTCCCTAGGTTATTTATATAGCATCTTCAGGAATTTGGAAAGGGTTATTTAAGATTAGCCTTGTAATGCTAGCCTTAGAGAAAAGCACAAGTTACGCAAATCTGACTCCTGAATTAAAAGAAAATGTCCAAAGCATTCATATCAAGACTTGAAGCATGACTGTAAATATCACATTGATCCAAGTAGACCAATTTTATATCTGGACTTGTTCCCAAGACTGAGGATTTATTTTTGTTTCATACTTTTGATTTAAAAAATCGAGAAGAGATGAAGAAAACCTTCAAAAGAAATTTAGAATACACTTTTGGGTACACACAAGCACATGGCAATGCCAAAAAAGGCATGTCTGCTGACTTCTGTCCCATTAGTCTGTCAATGTCTGGCAATGTTCTGCTCAAGTAGCTCTATGATGCTTCAACATGTGTGGCAGGGTGTAAACTGTGATCTGGCTTTGTGTACTAATCTAAATTCCATCTTCTCTATCCTTTCTCACAAAATATGAATCTGTACATTTTACCAACAAATAACACAACAAATAACACTGCCCCATATCTCTTTGATTTATTTGTATTCGCTTCTAATTAATTTCGACTACAATAACATTTTCTCTTTAAAAATTTTTCTCAGTGTGCCAACTACACACACACACACACACACACACACACACACACACACATTTTTCTAGTGTGTTAGGAGTATTGGGAAATTGTAAGGTAAGAATTTAGGTGGTAAGGATTAAGAATAATTGATATGTGTATTGAATTTTCATAGAAAAATCAAATGTTTGAATAATCTCGGTCTAGGTTAAGTGACCATATTTATCTAATTTTTATAGCACTTTCTGTAATCTTTTGGCCTCTACTAAGATGCATTACCTCTTTGTCAGGTTTTATTTGAATTACTGTATCCTCAGCCTAACAGAGTAAACAGATAAATGAGGCAATGATTTAATGTTTTTTTGTTTTTTTTTTTGCTAGAATTTTCTATTTTAAACTTAGATTTTTCTACTCCACGTAGGCTGAGTCTTGCTTTTAATATGTGTTTGTTTCTTGTTGCTATTTTATCAAGTATTACTTGTCACTGTTATGAAAATTCCAAGTAAAACTCAATTTTAAAATGAAACAGAAGTTCAAACTGCCTTACTGTCTTTTTTTTTTTTTTTTTTTTTTTTTTTGTCCTGGAAGAAAAAGTCCTAAACCACCTGTCCTTACTAAATTTGTAAGATTATTTGATTAACTATCTTTATACAATTTTAATGAATGCTTTCACTACAATTTGAAAACCATATGCACATATTGCTATAATAAATTACTCTCATTGCCTTAGGTTTTCTATAAAGGAGCATTTGAAAATTCTTCAAAAATTCTTCAAAAATGTGTTGGTTTATGGAAAAAATTGATTAATGCCAATTTCACTTAATTACTCACATAAAATGATTTTGAGAAAGGTGTAATTGTCCAGAGTTGTTGTATGTTACTCATTTGAAGAACTTGCTGATGAATTTAGTTCCAAGTATCTGGTTTATTTTATTATTTATTCTTAAAATTGAGTTTCCTATGTAGTTGGATAAGTGAGAATTAGCTATTAAAATATACTACATGATCTCAATGTGTGGTGAAAAGCTTGGCATCCAGGAAAATAATCTGATATCATGTCAGTGTTAAAAGTTGCAAGGCAGTTGAGCATGGGTGCCTTGGAAGGTATATAGTGGGCATCTTCCACTGGCTAGGACTTCCATGTATGTTCTTGAGGAATGTAAGCTTCCACCCTCTTTTGCTCCCAGAATTATTTCTCCTCCTCTTTTCCCACCTCTATTTCCTGCCTAATCCATAGGTCATATGCTTTATAGCTGAGAGGTAAGGTATCCGTACAATACACAAGATGATCTCTCTAAAGATAGGAACTTAATCTAAATACAGAGATTTTATGGACATGTTTTAACATACAGATGCATTATTTTAATATAGTGTGTGTGTGTGTTGCTTGTCTAGTGTATGTATGCACTTGAAGTCTATGCATGCCACAGTGTGTGTATGTTATAACCAACTTTGTGAAGATGATTCTCTCCTTCCACATTTGTATTATCATTAGTAATTTATCTTCAAGCATAAAAAGGTATCTATACTGTCTACTTGTCTTTGTGCATATTTTGTAGGCTATTAATTATATCTGTTTCCTATTTCAGTAATACTGATTGAGCTTTTCAGGGTGACACCAGAACTATGAAGTCAGAATGTGAAGACATGCCAACACACTTGCATGCCTACCATTATGCACAATTTATGTGTGAAGCAGAACTATCCCTCTGAATACAGCCAAAAGTCTGTAACAGTTCAGGAAACGTTCCAGGGCTTATAAGATAGCTCACTGACTAAAGTTTTGTTGTGTAAGAATGAGGGCCTGGGCTTGAATCCCCAACACTAATGAAGAGCCAGATATGATATTATACTTCTGTGATCACAATTTTCCAAGATATCTACCTTCACAAATGTAACAAGGTATTTTTAATATCCCTCTCTACACATGAACACACACAAGAATCACATACATTTCCACAAACATCACACGTACACACACGCAAAAACACACATTCCATATGTATATTCACCCATCATACAATATCACATACAGACATACATACAAAGCATTACACACAGATGTATACCTCATATAAACACATGGAAAAATACATTAGTTTGCTGAGAGAACCATATTTTATAGGAGCTCTTCAGTCATTGGGACTAAATATACCTTTCTTACTTTTTTGTTTTTTGTTTTTCTTTTTTTCTTCCTTCCTACTATCATTTGCATTTTCTCGGTCTCTACAACTTCTATTTCTGTGAGCTCATGTAGCGGGTGCATTATGGATATCTTTCTCTGAGCTTATTCCTGTGTAGAAGGTATAGGAGAAAATTTGAGGATTTGTTGAATTTCAGCTCCAATTTGTTATACTATGTGGGCAGTCACCAATATCATGCTTCCCAGGGAGGTTTGTTGCCGCACACACATGACACAGGTCACCCTACAAGACAATCCATTTAGTTCCATTGCCTGAACCATCTGTCTCTTAATCACTTCTCTATCAATTCCACTATTTTCCCAACTGTGTAATTATTTGGGAAAAAACTTCCAAGTCATAGAAATTATCCATGCAGTGTCCATTAGGAGTCTAAATCACTTCTCTACCATTCTACTAGTTCCCCAAAAGTGTAATTATTAGGAAAAAATCCAGTTCATAGAAATTAGCCTCAAAGAGTCCATTAGGAGAGAAACTCAAAAACAATCTCTAGATATCACTTTACTTCTTAGAGAACAGACTGTCCAGTAGCAATGCTACATATAAGGAAGAGAAAGGGAATTCTCTGACCTGGGAAAGGGGAAATTAGACATGTTCAGGATATCAGAATTAACTCTGCCATCTGCATAAATAGTTGACCATCGCTATTGTGCTCCTGCTTAGTGTAAAGGTGTCTTTCCTATTAGAGTTTAATCTCACCACTTTTTGCCTTTTAGCTGTCTTCTCCATTGTACTTTTGTTCTCTTCTCCTGTCCATGATATCTTTCCTTATTCCTACTCCATGTCTGTCTCCTGTTCTTCCTCCCCTTCTCTCCTTGATTAATTTACCATTTACTGAGTGATCATTTTACATATTGTGGCTTAGCTACTATTTTTTAGATTTCTCACTCAAATGCCACATCTATAAAAGCAGAGTCTCAGGAAAGCTTTGGGCATTTTGAACAGAACATTAGCCAGTGACCAATGAACTTTATAATGTCTAGAGGTTTTATCTTAAACATTCAGGCCAATTTGCATTTATCTCTATGTTACATACTTCTTTTGATAAAAATATTTTCCTCAAATTTTTAATTAAAATTGATGACACTAGTGTATTCCTTAGCCCATACACAGTGCTAAGGCACAGACTTGATGTTGCTTTTTTCCGTGTTCGTGTTTTACAGGATTCCTGTATTAGAAAGGCCGGTGTCTGTTTCATATTTTCATTCCCAATATCTACTATTATTGATCTTTAAGCTACAGATTATGATCAATCAAAAATAGGAAATAGAAAAACTTAATTCACAGAACCAGGCAGATCCACCAGCCTTGCATTGAATAAAAATAGAGCTTTGAGGAAGGACTATTGATAAGAAGACTCTCCCAACCTACCTGGGTCTGTAGTGCCTCAGTTACAGTCATCTGGGAGAGCAGGTCAGCTCTTTCTCCTTTGCTCACACTGATCCTGTGTGTGGCCTGGACTGGTCCCCAAGGGTAAGTTTTTTTTTTTTTTATAATGAGAGAATTAAGAAAAATTAGTATTTAATTGGTTAATTGGAATTGAAAATGTGTTTTCCTGAGGATTTCAGACATTTACTCTACCCTAGCTTTGGCACTTAGTGAGGTTTCACTTTGTCTCTCACTACAGTCATAGAGAAAAGGGATTTTGTTCTCATCACTAGGGGTGTGCTAGCTTAGCTGGTTAGGGAAGTGAACCAAGATTATATCTTGCACAGGGATTGCCGTGGGATTTGAAACTACTTTCCAAGATTTTAAATCTCTAATATATTTTTTTCAGTCTACTGTCTCGTTAAGATTTACAACCAAATGTAGCTGTTATTAAAACTTGAGGGGTTATGCAGAAAATTGGACATAGTACGAACTGAGGTTTGTCAAATTTTCAAGGCTAGCTGTCTCTGACTCCTGATGGGAAATGGCTTTGGAGTCCAGACAATGAGAATCTGCCACACTACTCTGTGAGGCAACTTATGCTATCTTTGAAAATATCCCCTTCCCCATCTGCAAAGGATACCACTGTTATGTAGCACTATCTATTTAGAAAAGTTAACTGAACTACTGATTAAATCTTTACACCACCTCTCCTGGTCAGAACTAACTTGTCAACAATAACACTGTAGCTTTCACTGTCAGCCCCTACTATTTGTGTATGATGAGTTTAATTCTGATGAGATTTGTAAGCACCATGGATACCATGTGACCAGCTGCCTCATCATCACAGTGACTTACACATCATTATGTAGTGATGATGGGGTATGTGTTTAAGAGCAAGCACATGGAGTGCAGACTATACTGATGTCAATTCGCATTGTCTACCTTACATTATAAAGATATATCATAACTGCCTATACCAGGTACTGGTCTCTGTGCTTGTAAGGATTCCACTGTCTCCTTGTTCTGTCTCTCCATAGTCGATCTGAAACCATGATACCTGAACTGACTCAGTTTACAGGAACTGCAGCCAATTTAGCAGAATTTCTTGACAAATGCTTATGCTTCTTTGAAATTTACCTAGCCCTATCAAATTCTTAGTTGCAAGAATCTAATTTCACATTTAGATACAATTTCATCATATTTTAAAAGTTTCAGGGAAAGAGAATCGAAGCAGCCATTATTCAGATGAGCACAAAACTAGTTCTGTTTGTAGTGGTTCCTATATGTCTGATAAGGTTATTAATATCATCTCTGCCTAAAGTTATAGTAAATCAGTAAATGTCATTTCTTGTGTTATTGGCAGACAATAATTATATATGTTTATGTGGTAGACTATAGTATTTTAATGTGCTATATTCATTGTATTTTGATCATCCTAGAACATTCAGCATAATGCCTCAAATATTTACCACTTATTTGTTGGTTGGTTAACAGCAACACATTCAGACATTCTTTTTTTGTTGTTGTTTTTTGTTTGTTTGTTTGTTTTTCAAGACGATGTTTCTCTGTGTAGCCCTGTCTGTCTTGGATCTCATTCTGTAGACTAGGCTGGCCTTGAACACAGAAATTCTCCTGCCTCTGCCTCCCAAGTGCTGGGATTAAATGTGTAAGCCACCAAACTCAGCTACATTCAGGCATTCTTAACTATACAGTAGAATCATCTAGCTAACAATAAAATATCATATACTCAAATATCTAGAAAAGATGGTCCTATTTTTACTTCTAACCCATAGGAAATCTGATTTTCTCCTGCTGCTATTTATGTGTGTCATCTTATTAGCATTTACTGATCTATAAAGATGGCAGCTTGTCAAAAATATCACTGCCTCTCTTTGTTCTCCTTAGTTTGCAGTCAACAGCTATTTTTATGTGAAGGAATTATCTTGTAAAGGCCCTCGCATTATCCATCTACATGTCAGGTCTCCTTGGGACTCCCTCAAAAGAAGAGATCTCATGTTAGCTATGATTACATTTTCCATGTTTAGCATAGTAAACAAACAAAAAAAAAACCCAGCTACTTGAAAAACTGAACCACCTACAAATTGAGTGAACCTCTTGCCAAGACAGCAAGCCCTCATTCAGGATATGTGGAACACCCCTCATTGCCTCATGCTTTTTGACACTGGGGTAGAAATCGAACCTTGGACCATCACTATCAAGAATAGTCCTGTTCTGCCTTTTACTGACCAATATGATTGGAAGAAAAGTCAGACAAAAATTAAAGCAAATGTTGTTTTCATAGATTTGGCTTTGTTCATTGATTCTGCCCCAAGTACTAATTTTCATCACATTCTTAGTGTTTACTCTGAACAACATCGTTCAGAACACCTATCCATTCAGATATTTAATGTTCTTACTCTTCCCTTTAGGGAATTCAAAATGCCTTTTGTTACATTTTATCAGAATCTAGTATTATTCATTATGATAATTTAACATAGTATATGATATTTAGATATTTCAAAAAAATATCATGATTAATATTTGAATACACATATGCTATGTAATGTTGTGAAGGTAGTGAGATAAATGTGTAGGGGATATACTTTTCCATGTGGGTCTATGTACAGGCTTTTGAACTTTTATTTTCATGTATTTTCAACAACATGAAGAGATCAGACATGGACATGACATGCCTTCTTCAACCACTCTCCATTTTATTTTTGTTAGACAGGTTCCTTAAACAAACCTGGAGATCAATGATTTGGCTTGGATGGATGACCAATAAGATCCAGAGATCTGCCTGTCTCCATACTCCTGGTGCTGGGGTTTGGGATATGGACTGATATAACTAGGTTTATATGGGTATTAGGGATTCAAACTCAAGTCCTAATGCTTGTGTGCCAATTACTTACAAGCCTAGCCTTCTCCCCAACATGCAGTTCTTATTTTCAATGTATTATTTGGTTTCTATCATGTTTAACATACCTAGTAGAATTGCACATGGGCCTTTTATTTAACCTAAATCTTTTGTTCTGGTGATCATCAGGGTTTATTTTCCTCCAAAGTTAATATTGACTCAGGTGTCACCATTGTGAATATTTACCTTTCCAGAAAAATATTTGAAATGTGCATTTGGATGAAATTAATACCTATTTATTTTCTGAAATCTAATGTTGTACCAGAAGTATGGAAGGTTATAGAGTCATGTGCCACAATGAATGATCTGTTTCAGGATGGCTTTTCAAAAGCCTGGATTGCATTCTGATTTCCTGGAGTCATTTTTATAAGCTTTGTCATGATGTACTATTTTCTAACTAACAGAATCCGAGCTTTAAATATATTCAGATTGACAGAAGGCTGTAATGCTTAAATATATGAATAAAAGACATAACCTGTGCCAATGTATACCTTTGCCTTGGTATTTATGTAGGCTAAAATTTGTTGTCAGAAAAGAGAGGACAACTCCAGTAATGATACAATGAATATTTTCCAATGGTTTCTGATCCTGATTTGCTTTTTCACTATCCCTGAAAACATGTTTCATGGTTAAACGAGCATGGCTATGTATGTGCATATGTGCATGGTATGTCTGAGGGTATTAGTGTCTGCGATATGTATCTGTATGTGTGCATGTGTGTGCACCTTAATCTCTCTCTGTCTCTGTCTGCCTCTCTGTCTCTGCCTCTCTCTCTCTCTCTCTCTCTCTCTCTCTCTCTCTCTCTCTCTGTGTGTGTGTGTGTGTGTGTGTGTGTGTGTGTGTGCGTGTATCTGTATCTGTGTAAACAGTGTTATACCCTTGCTTTCAGAAGTTAATAATTGTCGACTCCACAGTTTTGACCATGTTTGCATCCTGAGAACCACCCCTAAAACCCTCATTGTAGAAAATCACACATTGTTCATAGCATATATGTGTATATATATACACATATACATATGTGTATATACCCACATGAAACAACTACTTTTAAAGAGAAGTATTTGTTTCTCTTGATTTCTTTGTTGTGGTGACCAAATGCCTTTTAGAAACAAGTTAAAGAATGGTGGGCTTATTTAGAGAGTTATTCCATGAAACTGGGCCAGATGATGTGGCAAAAGCTGTCTCAATGATGGTAGGAGCAAGTGTCTGGGACTTCTCTCCTATTCTTATATTGGTAAGACAGGAAGAATAAAAGAGACAGATAATAATACTAGAGAATCTAAAAGCTACTTCCTCCAATTCAGTTCTGTCTTCTAAAGGCTACAAAACTTTCCATGACTGCCACCAGCCATTGGTAAAACATTGTATATGTATGTATAAGATACAATCTAGATATATTGTATGAATGTGAGCACCATTAAAAAAAAGCTCTTCAGAAGGTGGTTGTTTCCTTTTTTTTTTTCTGAGGCAGGGGCTTCCTTGGTATTTTTGCCATTGCACTGCATTCCATGTTACCAGTCCCCAAGTCTCTGACTCTATAGTATCCACCCATATATCTGTGGGAATATTAGGATTACAAATGTGTCCCATCAAATCTTTCTTTTTGTGTGGTTTATTAGTATTGAACTTAGGTTATCAGGTTTCAGTGGAAAGTGATTTTTCCTGCCCTGGCATTTGATATTCAAAACATAACAATGTGGCATGTAGACATAATTTCATATATCAGCTCCAGTTTAAATTCTTCCAAAGACTCTATATTTCAGATTATTTTCCTCCCCCTTCCCCCTCTTCCTCTTCCTCCTCCTCCTTCTTCTCCTCTTTCGTCTTCTTCTTCTTCTTCTTCTTCTTCTTCTTCTTCTTCTTCTTCTTCTTCTTCTTCTTCTTCTTCTTCTTCTTCATCTTCGGTTTTTCTGTGTAACACTGGCTGTCCTGGAGCACACTCTGTAGAGCAGACTGGCCTCAAACTCAGAAATCTGCCTGCCTCAGTCTCCCGAGTGCTGGGAATAAAGGCATGCACCACCATTGCCCAGCCTCCTATTATTCTTAATATCACCCTTGTATAAATTCTGGAAGAAGAATCACTCTTTCTTATTTGATTAAAATTTCACCTTATAAAGAACTGAAATAATCCTTCAATAAAAGTAAGAGGATGGCTGTTATGCATAATTATATGATCAAGAAATGCATTTCAAACTGGGAGTGGTGGTGCACATCTTTAATCCCAGCACTCAGGAGGCAGAGGCAGGCAGATTTCTGAGTTCGAGGCCAGCCTGGTCTACAAAGTGAGTTCCAGGACAGCCAGGGCTATGCAAAGAAACCGTGTCTCAAAAAATTATTAAAAAAAAAGAAATGCATTTCAGCATTTACATAAAGATATGCACAGATTCTATTTTCTTTGTTTGTTCATTAGTAAACAGCTGTCTAAGGTTTTCTAGCACTTCAGCAAATATTTTTCTGTTGATGGTCTGATAAAAGATCTGAACTTAGGAAATCATATGAACATGTTGTCTTATTTCATTTATATTCCAATTTGTCAAAGTTACAATTATGGAATATAATGCATAAAAGATAATTTAGCCTGGGTTTTCTTACCAACATGCAGAGGACAGAATATAAAAGTCACATAAAAGATGCTGTGGGATGACATCAGCTCAAAACAAAACAAAACAAAACAAAAAAGCAAAAGAAAATCTTGCTTGAGTCCATTATCCAGAATCCATATAAGGAAAAAAAGAAAAAAAGAAAAAAAAAAAAAAGCAGAGCATGATGAATCACATTTGTAATAGAAGCTCTTGGGACATAGAATTAAGTGGATTTCTGGAGCTTTGTGAACAGCCAGCTCAACCTAATTGGCAAAGTACAAACCAGTAACTGGGCTTGCTTCAAAGGATTAAAAATGAACAAATAAATAAAAATTGGATGATGGCTAAATAGAGATACTGAACATTGATTTCTGGACTACACATGCAGGCATATGCATACATATATACATACACACATACATACACACACACAACCCTAAATACCATTACATGTGTACTCTCAAATCTTCACACCTGAATATGCACAATTAATAAACTCATATGCACAGAATTATAAAAACACACATACAAATGCAACATAAAATTGGAAGTAAAAATTTCTTCAAAGTATCATCTCAAGAGAGCTGTTTTGTCTTCCAGTCTTCTCCTTTTCTCACCTAAACTTTTCATATAACAGACCTTCCATTAATAGATATAAATCTCTATTCTTACTCTTAGTTGTATTCTAAACTACAACTCAGTTTGTTTGGAAGACTAACATAAAATGCTGTGAATAAATTGAGGCTTTGGTCATACTAGAAGGCATGGAGTACCATCATCTCCAGATCTTTCTTTTTATATATAGTTCTTTAAACATTTTTTCCATTAAGAGAAGATATTCAACAGTGTGAGAGCACAGAGTGATGTGATATTTACATTCATCCTGTTTCTTATGTTCTTTGATAAAGCACAGTGAGTGTGTAAACCTTATTAACAGCCACCTTTCTGTTTAGTCTTATACGAAAATAGGACAAAAGCAATTCGTATGCTTGGCATTATATGTGTGTAAACTGAAATTGCAATTTGTCTTGCTGCTATAAAGGAATGCCTGGCAAAAGGGAATGTAGAGATGGCTCAGCAAAGAACATTTGCTGCTCTTTCAGAGGTACCAGAAGGAGGTACATGACCACTGGTAATTCCAGTTCCAGGGAATGGATGTCCTTTTTTAATTTCCAAGGGCATCAGTCACAAACATAATGCAAATACACACACACGCAAATAATAAACTTATAAACATAAAAATAAACAAATAAAAGAAAAAATCTAAATAAAAATATTTGACAAAAGCAACATAAGCAAAAAAGGTAAATTTTGTCTAAAGTTTCCAGGATACTAAATCATGGAAGTAATCGTGTGGTGGCAGGAACATGGGCCAACTGATCATATTAAATTGAGAATGAAGAGGGAGGAAAAGTTGAATGTTGGTGTTCACCTCGCTTTATCATTTTTCTTCAGCACAAACGTTGTACTGCCTACATTATCATGTGTCTTCCCAGTTCTATTAATCTAATAAAAATCTCCTACACAAATATATCCAAAGATTTTTTCCATATCTGTTTCAAATCCCGTCAAGCTGACAAAAAGATTATCCACCACAAGTGAGTGAAATAACATGATATTAATGGGAGCCTATTCCCACGTCCTTCATTTACTGTTCCTCAAGCTTGTTAAAAAAATTTTAGCACTCTTATAACTTTATTGATTGAATGATTGAATAACTGATGTTTTTGCTGGTTACAGGAATCATACCCACATCAACAGAAGTAGATCCCGTATTATTTAGAGACACTTATGTCTAAGAGAAGAATAGAACTTTTACATAAATGTGATTGTGTGTGTGTGTTTGTGTGTGTGTGTGTGTTTGTGTGTGTGTGTGTGTGTGTGTGTATGTATACACAGAGTCCAGAGGAAAGCATCAGGGGCCTTCTGCTATCTCACTCCACTTAATTCCTTTGAGGAAGGGTCTCTTACTAAAACTACAGATCATATTTTTCATCTAGGCAGTAATTAACAAAGCCAAGGATCCTCTTACCTCAACTCCTGATCAGTAATATTGGAATTATAGGCATGTAGAAGACCATGTATGCCATATAATGCACGTGCAAAAAAAGAGAACTTTAAAGTTGTCACCATTTTACCAGTGGCCAAATATGCAGTTTTCAAACAATCTGAGATTAATAGGAATGAACAATTTTAGTATATGTTAATACCTGGGAGTGACTCTAGTGTTAATACAAAGGGAATTTGTGATATCAAATTTACATTGGAGTATTGTGACATTCCCTGTTTAATCTATGCTTTATAAAGACAAACAGAACCCGGTCTGAGATTGGGATGAATAAAGCAAAATGCAAGCATGAGTATCATTTTAAAAATTAGATGAACATTGAAATGGCTATTAATATTTTCATTCATATGAAAATTATTTGATATCAAAAATTGACAAAGCATCAACCTGAACTTTTAGGAAATGGCACGTTTAAATCTACTATCCTCAGCCTCTACGATGGCATAAATACTGATTGCTTCTTACATGAAAACAACTACATGCCAAGAAAAAAAAATGAAAATAATCAGCCTTAATGCCTGTGACACTTAGAAGAATCCTAAGTCTATTCAAATTACGTATAACTCTTATAGCACATTAATCTTTACAGTAACTATAGTGAAGTGCATGATGAATTACACTTAACAGAAAGTAAACAGGAGTACAGATAGTTGAGTTGTTTGCTTGGGGTCATAAAGCTGAAAATAAGAAAATGAAACTTAATTGTTTCTGGAGATGGTGTTCACAGTTTTCAATGTGCACATTGGTAGAAGAATTTCCATTTGGCAAGTGTAGTGAATGATATTAATTAAAAACTTGATGCAATATAAAATTACCTAGGATATTTATCGCTGGTTCTTTCTAGACTGAGTTAAGTAGGATGGGAAGACCTATAAAATGTGGCATCCAAAATGTGGTAGTTTGAATGGGAATGCTTGCTCCAGAGACTCATATTTGAATACTTGATTGCCAGTTGATCAAACTGTTTGGAAAGGATTAAGAAATGTTGCCTCATTGGGGGTGTGTCCCTGGAAATGAATGCCCAGTGGATTCCCAGTTCTCTCTCTGTCTCTCTCTGTCTCTGTCTCTGCCTCTCTGTCTCTCTCTGTTTCTGTCTCTCTTTTCTCCCTCTCTCTACTCTCTTTCCTCTTTCCTGTTCTCTCTTTCCATCCTGTCTGTGAGTCAGATGTAAGATTTCAGCTACTTCTCCAGAATTATGCCTGCCTATCATTTTCCATGCTCCATAGCACAAGGCTCATACACTGTAATGCTTTGGAACTGTGAGGTTCCAAATAAAATTCTGTTTTCTAATAAGGTTGCTTAGTGATGTTATATTTTCACAATAATAGAAAATAATTAAAACATTTCGCAGTACCACTGTATGTGCTTTGGTCCATTAAACAAACACAAATAATGAAAAAGATAAAGTGAATTAAACATTAGTATTCATTCCTTTCTTTTTCCTGAATGTTGGTTCAATGTGACCAGTCTACACAGATAATACTATACTCATGAACTCTTAGCTGAAATAAGTTCTCTCTTCTTAAGAGAGTTGCTTAAATAAGTTGCTTTTGTTGGATTTTTTATTAAAGCAATGAATATAGTAAGTAATACAACAGAGGAGAAACAACAGCTGATGGAGGTCCACTGTTTTATCCAAGATTATTATTGATAAGCATGAAGTTTTGTTTTGATTTAAATTTCCTTATCATATGTCCCTCCCAAATTTAATATGATTTAATTTATTTCATGTAACCTAAACTAGGATATCATTATGTTGCAATCCATGGTCTGTCATTTTCTGTAGAGTTAGAGTCTCTCAATGAATGTGGAACTAGGACATTCTGCCCTCACAATGAAGGGACACTGAGTCATTAAATTATATGCAGGACCAACCTTGTCTTAAGACTAGAGACAGGATTTCAGGTGCTCATGTGTATAGCAATTATTCTTATACATGTAACCCAGCTCTCCAGTCTTTATCATTCTTAAACTAACACTGCAATACTTTCTATTTTAGTGTTTTTCCATCACTATCATGCACTTCTAGAAACTTCTAAACTTCTGTCTGTTTCTAGTTTTCTTGTCATATACCAACCACTACTCTGTACCCAGTAGGTTAGCCCTTGAAGACACTATCAACTGTTTTTGTTTTTGTTTTTGTTTTTGTTTTGTTTCGAGACAGGGTTTCACTGTATAGCCCTGGCTGTCCTGGAACAAACTTTGTAGATCAGACGGGCCTAGAACTCAGAAATCTGCCTATCTCTGCCTCCCAAGTGATGGGATTAAAGGCATGCACCACCTGGCTCTTATCAAACATCCTTTAGTTTATTAAACTGGTAACACATTACAGTAGAGGTAAATTTTTCAGAGTAAGTGGGAAAATAACCAGCACTATTCTAGGAATAAATGATGATAAAACTTGTAACTTGATGTTTCTTTGTAGAAAATTGTAAAATGTTTTCCTTGCATGTTTTGTGGGTATTAATGACAAAGAGCATGGTTGTTGCTCTTAAATGTCAGGGTTCCTTTCTATCATCCATTGAAGAGAGATTTTCACAATAGGACCCTGCAACCAGGCATTAAATTCCTTGGCAAGAGGTAGGGAATGTAGCAAGACTCAGTATGTGTGGATAGAAATTCCAATACCAGTGCCAATACCAATTATGATAATAATGATGATGAAGAAGAAGATGGTGAACATGACAGTAGTAGTAGCAGCAGCAGCAAAAAGTAGCATTAGTAGTAGATGTTCAAACCTGAGCACAGTACAGACTCTATTTCTTCATAGGCTCAATTGCAGTTTCCTCATATACTACTTGATTATAACAGTAACTACTTCTGTCAATAAAGAGAAGGATAAAGGAACTCTTACGTGGTAACTGAATGCTTTAGTACAAAATTCTAGTCTAGATATCTTTTCATACGCACATACACTCAGTGATTTGAGAATTTAACGTGCTGAATTGTAATGACATTCATCTCTGTACCAACTATTAACTCCACCAAGATATATACCCACATTCTATATGAATTCAACACTGTATAATTAAAAAGAAAACAAGACATTAAATCAAGTATTCAATTAGTGGTGTGTGTGTGTGTGTGTGTGTGTGTGTATTCATCCTCTGGAATTTGATAGAACTATCTGGGATCAGACCCTTAGAAAAACATCCTCTCCCTCACAACATGGCCATTCACTGCCAATACCTTTTTAACTAGGAGTATGGTTTCATGAGCACCTTCCCTCATCATGCTATGAACTTGTAGCGATTTACCTTACATAGGTCTTCTGCATGCTCTTCAGCAATTATGAGTTCATATATGCAATTGTCCTATTGTGTCTAAAGTAATACTGGTTTCCCTCTAAAACTTGAGTCTGGGAACATAAAAAAATAATAATAATAATCTAGTACTGACCTGGAAAGTTCATTGTTGTTTGCTAGTAGTAGAAGATGCCATGTACCCTGCTGGAAGAAAGAAAAATAATCAACCATCTTATCTAGTTGTGAACATTTCCAGGTCAACACACCTTGCAAGACATGCTTACTGGTGTAGTAGCTTGCATAAATGTTGTAAGAATAATCAACTACTTTCAACTTTCCAATTGTATTTAAGGCCTACTTCATAAGATAAAAGCCATATATGGCACCATTTTCAAGTCCAAAAAAATGAGAGTAGGAAAGGTAAAGGCCCCAGAGTAGAGTGTACTACTATATAAAGGGGCATAGTATTAACCAACTTCTAAGTGTATTGTTATGGCAATAAATCAGTCAATCAGCCCTCATCAGAAAAACTTTTTGTTTTTATTTTTTATTTTCTTTTGTGACTAGATGGTGACAAACACAAAATAACACTATACTATGAATCCTGAACGATAAAAGCTTATTTCTGACCATTCTATGAGATGGTGATCCTAAATTTAAGTACTCAATGATATTAAATGGGATGTGAACCCTCTTCTAGCCCATAGGCAGAACTTGTTATTGTAGCCTTCACAGGGTGAAAGAAATCTGGGAAGGAAGGACTCCCTGGGGTCTGTTTTATAACTGAGGTCCTTACCCCATGATACAATGTCTCAGCAAAGACTACACTTCTTGGTAGGGCAGTATTGGGACAAAGAATTTCAATATTAACTTGAGGATCGTCAAATTTCAAGTCATCATACTACTTAATATTCACAAATATCTATCATACAGAACTGGGACTGAGAGCAGGCTTCGTGTTTAAAAGACTGTTGGTCTTCTAGAGGACCAGAATTTAGTTCTTTCCACCTACGTTGGGCTCACATTGATCTGTAACTACAGTTCCAAGGCATCCGGTGCTCTCTTCTATAATCCAGTGATTCCTCATGTATGGTTTGCCAGGGGAAGGAGATATTCACTCTCCTTCCCCACCTTAGTTAGTCTTTTCAAGAAATGTACCCCCAAGCTCACCCAGAAGCATGTTTCTAAACTGACAACTAAGATCAATCATGACACCCATGTACTTGTCTCCACTGTTAACTTCCAGGGTAGTATGACTCCAGGGTGTTCCCAAACAATCAACAATACACTGATGTGAATACCCATAACACTGCCTAAAACAGATTATGAATTTTTAAAATGTCATTTGACAGGGACATTTACAAAGCAAGGAACGTTATCAGGATACCTTAATGACCTTAGCTACAAAGGAAGCTAAATCTAGTGCTATCACTAAATATTATGAAAAGGTAAGAAAGCTCAAGTTACTAGAGAGTATTGACTCAGAGATTACTTTATATGAGATTGCTTCCACAACAAACCATCTGAATGTACACTTCTAGGCAATCCCTTCATATTCTAAATGACTGTAATAGCCACCTTATAAGCTTGGGTGAAAACAAGTAAATCTAAAATTTCTCTGCTAGACACACATTCAATAGCATTAAGATAACCCTGCAAATCTGTGATCCTACTGTTCCAGTGTCAAGACAGTAGAATCAGTGTATTCGAATTTCATAGCATTACTTACAGACTCTATCTTAAATCTAACAATTTCTACAAGAATAAGAATAAAATATGTAAAATAGTCTAGAACGAAGGATCTTTTTCTTTCCTAAATCTTCCATCTCTCTACATCTATTCTAGACTAATACTATCATAAAATACAATTGAAGAAATAATAGAAAAAGAAAATAGAAAAAAATCTCCAAGGTGAAATACTGTAATGGGCAAATATTAATGACTCTAATCAATAGACATAAAATCCAGATTGATACAAATGTCCTGGTGCTTACCTTAATATTCTACATATGTCTCACTTTGTATTGTTTCAGAGATGCCCTAGACCTCCCCTTGTGAGAAAAGTGTATTCAAATATCATCATCCATGAGTAAACGATACTATAAATCACTGAGATGGTCCACTGCAATACTTTACCAAAGAAATTTATTACTGAATTAATAAAAGAAAAATATTGGCACCTGGAGAGATTACTTCATCCTCAAGAACACTTACTGCTTAAACATGAGGATAGGAGTTCAGTGTATCTGCAGTAGGCAGTTAACAAGCACTTGGTACCTCAGTTACAAGTGACTGGTCTCTGTGGGGCACTTGTATAAAATAAGTATGAATATACGAACACAGCCTGATATAAACAGTCACAGGAACACACATACACACAAATCAAACAAAATAGCACCAGCAATGAAGGAATCCTGGGGAAGTCTGGACTTTGACTTTATTCTCTCTAGAACAAAGATCTTGGTATTCATAGCAGACAGGAAGTAGAAAGAATGTCAGCAGTTTTACATTGCACAATTTTTAGAATTTTGTAGATTTCAATTACAGAGCTTCCTCTCAGAAAATAATCATTTAGCACTCTTGACCATCTTGAGATTACTAGGCTTATGGAAATAATTATTCCCTAATTCTAAATGCACCTGGCAACTTTTGACAAAATGGATCCTGTAAAACGTTCACATGTTCTTCTCATATCCTTCCCTATTATGAAGCATTGCTACTGCCATAATGTCCCATTTCTATCTGGCTTCTCTCATCCCTCCTTATTAAAGCTTTACTTCTTGTTATAATTTCTTAGAGTTCTGGTAAATTGCTTGCTTGCTTGCTTGCTTGCTTGATTGATTGATTGATTGATTGATTGATTTCTGTGTGTGTGTATGTTATGCTTTTTAAGTGTATACTTTTCTATATATTAATATGTGGGAGTCAGAGTTTAGCTTCCATATGTCTTCCTCAATCCCATTTCCAGCTTCTTATTTGTTAAGATTTATTTATTCATTTCCCTATTACGTGCATATATGGGCCCCAATTGAGTATATACACTTCATGGATATACAGGATCTACCTCATTTTTTGAAGATCAAATCTCTTACTGATTCTCACCATTTTCCTGTAGAATAGTTGTTTACTGAGCTGCTAGGTACCACTTATCTCTGTCCCCTAGAGTTATAGGTTTATAGCTTTTAGCACTGTACAGAGGTTTCTACATGAGCCTTGCTCAGAACTCATGGCAGTCCCTGCTCCCTCTTCATGTTTTCAAGTCTCTGTGCCTTTCTCTTTTCTGCTTAGTCCAATGTTAATAACATCTCACCTGGAAGAATTCTAGTGCCCCATCTACACTTGTATACATATCCCTGATCAGTATGCTCATACTTTCCCCTGATTACCTTGACCATTGAACCAACTATATTGACCTAAAACCATCTGTTTGTCCTCATGTCTGATTCATCATTCTTGCTTCATCATCTAAACAGAAGTTTGAGTATTGACCATAACTTAATATTCTGAGAAGTCTGCATCAGGAAACCCTAAAGAATAGCTCTGCATATTGAGCAATGTTATGCAAACGTGCATACTTGAGTGAGTCATATCAGAACCAAAATTTACCAGTCAAGCAATAAACTCATTGATAAAAGAAAAATGAAATATTTTTGCCCTACTGTTGGTTCTAGTTCTCTTATTACACATTAATTATTTACACATGCATGATAGGTACAGCCAGTGAAGCCACCAGCATCAGAACACAAAGTCCTTTTTAGTCTAGACAAAGTGCTTGAAAGTGGTGAGACAGGCTCTTGAATCAGGAGCACACGTTTATATGACTATATGACTACTGCCTCACTGCTTATAAGCTCAAATGGATATTGGTTTTTCTGAGACTTGCTTTACTCAAAAGGAAAAAAAAAAAAAAAAATAGGATACAATAGGATATGTGATTGAGTAAATTAAAGGTTTAATGTCATGATATGCATAAACATTTAGTGTGGTATCGGGTCCAAAAAATGGTAGTTAAGCAGAAGAGGGTTTAAGACAGAGATAAAAAACCAACAAGTCCCACTTACTTTGACATACTTCCTCCAATGAGACTCTATCTAACTGAAAGGTCCACAACCTTCCCAAACAGTGCCATCAACTGTGGATCAAGTCTTCAATCACGTGACCCTCTACGGGACATTTCATACTCAAACTACAACTTTCATCTTAACTATATCTTTAATGATTTTTGTTTGTCTCTGCTGCTAAGAAAATCTGTACAAATGGAATGAAAGTTTTGCTAAGTGACTCCCATGGTAAATAGTTTCATAGTTTCTTTGTCAGAACTATTTTGTGAAGTGTTCTTTCAGTGAAATAATAGATTAATAGCATGTTAGAACTCTGTATGCAGAGAGGCAGTTGAGAAGGTGGCTTTAGGTGACTTTGTCCTAGTAAAATAGCATTCAAATTATTGACAGAAACATATTGAGGAAATGTAAAATGAAAAATATCGAGTTAGGGAAGCAGAAACCGGCCTGAGTAGGACCACAGGCCTCATCCGGCTGGATCAGCGCCGGGGTAGCGGGAGCGCAGGGTTGCCTGACACCCGCCAGCTACCCACGACCCCCGCCGCAGGATTTTGGGACTGCTGGTGAGTGGAACACAGCTTCTGCTCCAATCCAATTGCGCGGGACCTGAGACTGCATTAGTTAGGGAAGCAGAAACCGGCCTGAGTAGGGCCACAGGCCTCACCCGGCCGGATCAGCGCCAGGGTAGCGGGAGCGCAGGGTTGCCTGACACCCGCCAGCTACCCACGACCCCCGCCGCAGGATTTTGGGACTGCTGGTGAGTGGAACACAGCTTCTGCTCCAGTCCAATCACGCGGGACCTGAGACTGCTCTGGTTGGGGAGAGAGAAATCCGGCCCACACAGGGCCACAACCCTCTTCCGGTCAGAAAAGCACCTGAGCAGCTGGGGCGCAGGGTCTGCTGACACTCGCCAACTGCCCACAACACCCACCACAGGATCTTAAGACTTCTGGTGAGGGGAGCACAGCTTCTGCTCCAATCCAATTGCGCGGGACCTGAGACTGCATTAGTTAGGGAAGCAGAAACCGGCCTGAGTAGGACCACAGGCCTCATCCGGCTGGATCAGCGCCGGGGTAGCGGGAGCGCAGGGTTGCCTGACACCCGCCAGCTACCCACGACCCCCGCCGCAGGATTTTGGGACTGCTGGTGAGTGGAACACAGCTTCTGCTCCAATCCAATTGCGCGGGACCTGAGACTGCATTAGTTAGGGAAGCAGAAACCGGCCTGAGTAGGGCCACAGGCCTCACCCGGCCGGATCAGCGCCAGGGTAGCGGGAGCGCAGGGTTGCCTGACACCCGCCAGCTACCCACGACCCCCGCCGCAGGATTTTGGGACTGCTGGTGAGTGGAACACAGCTTCTGCTCCAGTCCAATCACGCGGGACCTGAGACTGCTCTGGTTGGGGAGAGAGAAATCCGGCCCACACAGGGCCACAACCCTCTTCCGGTCAGAAAAGCACCTGAGCAGCTGGGGCGCAGGGTCTGCTGACACTCGCCAACTGCCCACAACACCCACCACAGGATCTTAAGACTTCTGGTGAGGGGAGCACAGCTTCTGCTCCAATCCAATTGCGCGGGACCTGAGACTGCATTAGTTAGGGAAGCAGAAACCGGCCTGAGTAGGACCACAGGCCTCATCCGGCTGGATCAGCGCCGGGGTAGCGGGAGCGCAGGGTTGCCTGACACCCGCCAGCTACCCACGACCCCCGCCGCAGGATTTTGGGACTGCTGGTGAGTGGAACACAGCTTCTGCTCCAATCCAATTGCGCGGGACCTGAGACTGCATTAGTTAGGGAAGCAGAAACCGGCCTGAGTAGGGCCACAGGCCTCACCCGGCCGGATCAGCGCCAGGGTAGCGGGAGCGCAGGGTTGCCTGACACCCGCCAGCTACCCACGACCCCCGCCGCAGGATTTTGGGACTGCTGGTGAGTGGAACACAGCTTCTGCTCCAGTCCAATCACGCGGGACCTGAGACTGCTCTGGTTGGGGAGAGAGAAATCCGGCCCACACAGGGCCACAACCCTCTTCCGGTCAGAAAAGCACCTGAGCAGCTGGGGCGCAGGGTCTGCTGACACTCGCCAACTGCCCACAACACCCGCCACAGGATCTTAAGACTTCTGGTGAGGGGAGCACAGCTTCTGCTCCAATCCAATTGCGCGGGACCTGAGACTGCATTAGTTAGGGAAGCAGAAACCAGCCTGAGTAGGGCCACAGGCCTCACCCGGCCGGATCAGCGCCAGGGTAGCGGGAGCGCAGGGTTGCCTGACACCCGCCAGCTACCCACGACCCCCGCCGCAGGATTTTGGGACTGCTGGTGAGTGGAACACAGCTTCTGCTCCAATCTTTAAATAGTGACAACGATAACAACTAACCCCAGAGATTACCAGATGGCGAAAGGTAAACGTAATAATCTTACTAACAGAAACCAAGACCACTCACCATCATCAGAACCCAGCACCCCCACTTCACCCAGTCCAGGGCACCCCAACACACCGGAAAAGCTAGACACGGATTTAAAAGCATATCTCCTGATGATGATAGAGGACTTCAAGAAGGACGTTAATAACACACTTAAAGAAATGCAGGAGAACACTGCTAAAAAGGAAGAAGACAATAAAGAGGAAGCACAAAAATCCCTTAAAGAATTGCAGGAGAACACTGCTAAAGAGTTACAAATCCTTAAAGAAAAACATGATAACATAATCAAACAGGTAGAAGTCCTTACAGAAAAACAGGAAAACACATCCAAACAGATGATGGAAATGAACAAAACCATACTAGACCTAAAAAGGGAAGTAGACACAATAAAGAAAACCCAAAATGAGGCAACACTGGAGATAGAAACCCTAGGAAAGAAATCTGGAACCATAGATGCAAGCATCAGCAACAGAATACAAGAGATGGAAGAGAGAATCTCAGGTGCAGAAGATTCCATAGAGAACATCGGCACAACAATCAAGGAAAATGTAAAATGCAAAAAGATCCTAACTCAAAACATCCAAGAAATCCAGGACGCAATGAGAAGACCAAACCTACGGATAATAGGAGTGGATGAGAATGAAGATTTTCAACTCAAAGGACCAGCGAACATCTTCAACAAAATTATAGAAGAAAACTTCCCAAATCTAAAGAAAGAGATGCCCATGAACATACAAGAAGCCTACAGAACTCCAAATAGACTGGATCAGAAAAGAAATACCTCCCGACACATAATAATCAGAGCAACAAATGCTCTAAATAAAGATAGAATACTAAAAGCAGTAAGAGAAAAAGGCCAAGTAACATATAAAGGCAAGCCTATCAGAATTACACCAGATTTTTCACCAGAGACTATGAAAGCCAGAAGATCCTGGACAGATGTTATACAGACACTAAAAGAACACAAATTCCAGCCCAGGCTACTATACCCAGCCAAACTCTCAATTAACATAGATGGAGAAACCAAAGTATTCCACGACAAAACCAAATTCACACATTATCTCTCCACGAATCCAGCCCTTCAAAGGATAATAACAGAAAAAAACCAATACAAGGACAGGAACCACGCCCTAGAAACAACAAGAAGGTAATCCCTCAACAAACCTAAAAGAAGACAGCCACAAGAACAAAATGCCAACTTTAACATCAAAAATAACAGGAAACACCAATTTCTTTTCCTTAATATCTCTTAATATCAATGGACTCAACTCCCCGATAAAAAGACATAGACTAACAAACTGGCTACACAAACAAGACCCAACATTTTGCTGCTTACAGGAAACTCATCTCAGAGAAAAGGATAGACACTACCTCAGAATGAAAGGCTGGAAAACAATTCTCCAAGCAAATGGCATGAAGAAACAAGCTGGAGTAGCCATTCTAATATCTGATAAGATTGACTTCCAACCCAAAGTCATTAAAAAAGACAGGGAGGGACACTTCATACTCATCAAAGGTAAAATCCTCCAAGAGGAACTATCAATCCTGAATATCTATGCTCCAAATACAAAGGCAGCCACATTCATTAAAGAAACTTTAGTAAATCTCAAAGCACACATTGCACCTCATACAATAATAGTGGGAGACTTCAACACACCACTTTCACCAATGGACAGATCATGGAAACAGAAACTAAACAGGGACACAGTGAAACTAAGAGAAATTATGAATCAAATGGATCTGGCAGATATCTACAGAACATTCTATCCTAAAACAAAAGGATATACCTTCTTCTCAGCACCTCATGGTACCTTCTCCAAAATTGACCACATAATTGGTCACAAAACAGGCCTCAACAGATATAAAAATATTGAAATTGTCCCATGCATCCTATCAGATCACCATGGACTAAGGCTGATCTTCAATAACAAAATAAATAATAGAAAGCCCACCTTCACGTGGAAACTGAACAACACTCTTCTCAATGATACCTTGGTCAAGGAAGGAATAAAGAAAGAAATTAAGGACTTTTTAGAGTTCAATGAAAATGAAGCCACAACATACCCAAACTTATGGGACGCAATGAAAGCATTTTTAAGAGGAAAACTCATAGCTCTGAGTGCCTCCAAAAGGAAACTAGAGAGAGCACACATTAGCAGCTTGACATCACACCTAAAAGCACTAGAACAAAAGGAAGCAAATTCACCCAAGAGGAGTAGACGGCAGGAAATAATCAAACTCAGGGGTGAAATCAACCAAGTGGAAACAAGAAAAACTATTCAAAGAATCAACCAATCAAGGAGCTGGTTCTTTGAGAAAATCAACAAGATAGATAAACCCTTAGCCAGACTCACTAGAGGGCACAGGGAAAGCATCCTAATTAACAAAATCAGAAATGAAAAAGGAGACATAACAACAGATCCTGAAGACATCCAAAACACCATCAGATCCTTCTACCAAAGGCTATACTCAACAAAACTGGAGAACCTGGATGAAATGGACAAATTCCTAGACAGATACCAGGTACCAAAGTTGAATCAAGATCAGGTTAATGATCTAAACAGCCCTATATCCCCCAAAGAAATAGAAGCAGTCATTAATAGTCTCCCAACTAAAAAAAGCCCAGGACCAGATGGGTTTAGTGCAGAGTTCTATCAGACCTTCAAAGAAGATCTAATCCCAGTTCTTCACAAACTATTCCACAAAATAGAAACAGAAGGTACTCTACCCAACTCATTCTATGAAGCCACAATTACTCTGATACCTAAACCACAAAAAGACCCAACAAAGATAGAAAACTTCAGACCAATATCCCTTATGAATATTGATGCAAAAATCCTCAATAAAGTTCTTGCTAACCGAATCCAAGAACACATCAAAACAATCATCCATCCTGACCAAGTAGGTTTCATCCCAGGGATGCAGGGATGGTTCAATATACGGAAATCCATCAACGTAATCCAGTATATAAACAAACTCAAAGATAAAAACCACATGGTCATCTCCTTAGATGCGGAAAAAGCATTTGACAAGATCCAACACCCATTCATGATAAAAGTCTTGGAAAGATCAGGAATTCAAGGCCCATACCTAAACATGATAAAAGCAATCTACAGCAAACCAGTAGCCAACATCAAAGTAAATGGTGAGAAGCTTGAAGCAATCCCTCTAAAATCAGGGACTAGACAAGGCTGTCCACTTTCTCCATACCTATTCAACATTGTACTTGAAGTCCTAGCCAGAGCAATTCGACAACAAAAGGAGATCAAAGGGATACAAATTGGAAAAGAGGAAGTCAAAATATCACTTTTTGCAGATGATATGATAGTATATATAAGTGACCCTAAAAATTCCACCAGAGAACTCCTAAGCCTGATAAACAGCTTCGGTGAAGTAGCTGGATATAAAATTAACTCAAACAAATCAATGGCCTTTCTCTACACAAAGAATAAACAGGCTGAGAAAGAAATTAGGGAAACAACACCCTTCTCAATAGTCACAAATAATATAAAATATCTTGGCGTGACTCTAACTAAGGAAGTGAAAGATCTGTATAATAAAAACTTCAAGTCTCTGAAGAAAGAAATTATAGAAGATCTCAGAAGATGGAAAGATCTCCCATGCTCATGGATTGGCAGGATCAACATTGTAAAAATGGCTATCTTGCCAAAAGCAATCTACAGATTCAATGCAATCCCCATCAAAATTCCAAATCAATTCTTCAACGAATTAGAAAGTGCAATCTGCAAATTCATCTGGAATAACAAAAAACCTAGGATAGCAAAAACTCTTCTCAAGGATAAAAGAACCTCTGGTGGAATCACCATGCCGGACCTAAAGCTCTACTACAGAGCAATTGTGATAAAAACTGCATGGTACTGGTATAGTGACAGACAAATAGACCAATGGAATAGAATTGAAGACCCAGAAATGAACCCACACACCTATGGTCACTTGATCTTCGACAAGGGAGCTAAAAACATCCAGTGGAAGAAAGACAGCATTTTCAACAAATGGTGCTGGCACAACTGGTTGTTAACATGTAGAAGAATGCGAATCGATCCATTCCTATCTCCTTGTACTAAGGTCAAGTCTAAGTGGATCAAGGAACTTCACATAAAACCAGAGACACTGAAACTTATAGAGGAGAAAGTGGGGAAAAGCCTTGAAGATATGGGCACAGGGGAAAAATTCCTGAATAGAACAGTAATGGCTTGTGCTGTAAGATCGAGAATTGACAAGTGGGACCTCATGAAACTACAAAGCTTCTGCAAGGCTAAAGACACCATCAATAAGACAAAAAAACCACCAACAGATTGGGAAAGGATCTTCACCTATCCTAAATCAGATAAGGGACTAATATCCAATATATATAAAGAACTCAAGAAGGTGGACTCCAGAAAGTCAAATAACCCCATTAAAAAATGGGGCTCAGAACTGAACAAAGAATTCTCACCTGAGGAATACCGAATGGCAGAGAAGCACCTGAAAAAATGTTCAACATCCTTAATCATCAGGGAAATGCAACTCAAAACAACCCTGAGATTCCACCTCACACCAGTCAGAATGGCTAAGATCAAAAATTCAGGTGACAGCAGATGCTGGCGAGGATGTGGAGAAAGAGGAACACTCCTCCATTGTTGGTGGGATTGCAAGCTTGTACAACCACTCTGGAAATCAGTCTGGCGGTTCCTCAGAAAATTGGACATAGTACTACCGGAGGATCCAGCAATACCTCTCCTGGGCATATATCCAGAAGATGTCCCAACCGGTAAAAAGGACACATGCTCCACTATGTTCATAGCAGCCCTATTTATAATAGCCAGAAGCTGGAAAGAACCCAGATGTCCCTCAACAGAGGAATGGATACAGAAATTATGGTACATCTACACAATGGAGTACTACTCAGCTATTAAAAAGAATGAATTTATGAAATTCCTAGCCAAATGGATGGACCTGGAGGGCATCATCTTGAGTGAGGTAACACAATCACAAAGGAACTCACACAATATGTATTCACTGATAAGTGGATATTAGCCCAAAACTTAGGATACCCAAGATATAAGATACAATTTGCTAAACGCATGAAACTCAAGAAGAATGAAGACCAAAGTGTGGACACTGTGCACCTTCTTAGAATTGGGAACAAAACACCCAGGGAAGGAGCTACAGAGACAAAGTTCGTAGCTGTGATGAAAGGATGGACCATTTAGAGACTGCTGTATCCAGGGATCCGTCCCATAATCAGCTTCTAAACGCTGACACCATTGCATACACTAGCAAGATCTTGCTGAAAGGACCCAAATATAGCTGTCTCTTGTGAGACGATGCCGGGGCCTAGCAAACACAGGAGTGGATGTTCACAGTCAGCTATTGGATGTATCACAGGGCTCCCAATGGAGAAGCTAGAGAAAGTACCCAAGGAGCTAAAGGGATCTGCAACCCTATTGTTGGAACAACATGATGTACTAACCGGAACCCTGGAGCTCTTGTCTCTAGCTGCATATGTATCGAAAGATGGCCTAGTCGGCCATCAATGGAAAGAGAGGCCCATTGGACTTGCAAACTTTATATGCCCCAATATAGGGGAATGCCAGGGCCAAAAGAATGGGAATGGGTGGGTAGGGAAGTGGGGGGCGCTATGGGGGACTTTTGGGATAGTATTGGAAATGTAATTGAGGAAATTATGTAATAAAAATATTAAAAAAAAAAAAAAAAAAAAAAAAAAAAAAAAAAAAAAAAGAAAAATATCTTTGCCAAATAAAGAAGATCACTGATGCTGTGTTCAATGACAAAATTAATTTTGAGTGATTTAGATACACACAAACACAAACACACACATACACACACACACACACACACACACACACACAAAGTGTATAAAGTGATAGAGGCTCCTCTGATTTAGCAAAAACAATAAAAATAAATAAGAAAATTCCCACTTTTTGGTGAAAATTCAATAAAGAGAATAAATAAGCCTAGGGTGAACAGAAAGTGAGACCAAGTAAAGAGCCTGAATGCTCAGCTTTAGTCACTCACTTACTCCAACAAGATTCTACCACCACTACCACCCCCCCCCCAAAAATTAAGCCATGAACTGGTGGATAAGTATTCAAGCACAGGAGCTGGCAGAGGCCATTCACATTCAAAACATACAGACTGCTTAAAAAGGGAAAGAAACAAAGGGCACAGCCCAGGGACTCTATTCTGAAGTTGAAGGACAGGGCCATAAGCATGGCAGCACAATGCAGGTTAGAATACTGAGAACAACAAATTTCCAGGTATTTGAGGCTCAGATTTTTGGAACATACCTAGAGAATTTTCTTTTTTTTTTTGTTTTGTTTTGTTTTTTCTTTTTTCTTTTTTTTAAATTTTTAATATTTTTTATTACATATTTTCCTCAATTACATTTCCTCAATGCTATCCCAAAAGTCCCCCATACCGCCCCCCACTTCCCTACCCACCCATTCCCATTCTTTTGGCCCTGGCATTCCCCTGTATTGGGGCATATAAAGTTTGCAAGTCCAATGGGCCTCTCTTTCCAGTGATGGCAGACTAGGCCATCTTTCGATACATATGCAGCTAGAGACGAGAGCTCTGGGGTACTGGTTAGTTCATCATGTTGTTTCAACTATAGGGTTGCAGATCCCTTTAGCTCCTTGGGTACTTTCTCTAGCTTCTCCATTGGGAGCCCTGTGATACATCCAATAGCTGACTGTGAGCATCCACTCCTGTGTTTGCTAGGCCCCAGCATAGTCTCACAATTGTCTCCATTATCCCTTTCAACATCAGAGTTTTGTTGTTTTTGTTGTTATTTCAGACCACCATTGAAAAAAAAATACTGATCACTCACACAAACACAACACATAGTTGGTGACCTGAGAAAATTAACCAAAAGCAATCTTTAAAATGATAACACATTCTTTACAATAAGTGAAAAGCTTTTGTTCTTCCTTTCAAAGTTTTATTATATAAATGTACATACTGAATTTTGCTTATTTTCCTACCCCAACAACTTTTCCTATTTCTTTCTCTTTCACACTAAAATTCCTTTCTAACAAGGTCCCTCCCACATTTCTTCACTGCATTCCTTCATTCATGAGTTTTTGTGCAATATTGAGTTTAATGAAGGCTGTATGATTTTGAGCAAGGAGTTTCTTACTGGAATAAGGACAACTTGTCAGTGCTACTAAATGAAAGAATACTCCCTTCTCTGTAACATTTACTGCTCATAATCTCATAGTGAGTGGTTGGCAGGCAAGAGCCATGAAGAAATGATGGTCCAGTCCTGTACAGATAACTCCTGATGCAGTGTGTTTATGGGTGTAAAAACCCTGTCCTGTCCAGGAGACAAAATTCATATCACTCCTCCCCTATATTTGAATCTTATTTCTTTTCAATTTCTTCTCTGATGTTTTTTAAGGCTTGAAGGGGTGGTAATATATATATATATATGTGTGTGTGTGTGTGTGTGTATCTATATCTCTATATCTCTATATCTCTATATCTCTATATCTCTATATCTCTATATCTCTATATCTCTATATCTCTATATCTCTATATCTCTATATCTCTATATCTCTATATCTCTATATCTCTATATCTCTATATCTCTATATCTCTATATCTCTATATCTCTATATCTCTATATCTCTATATCTCTATATCTCTATATCTCTATATCTCTATATCTCTATATCTATCTCTATATCTCTATATCTCTATATCTCTATATCTCTATATCTCTATATCTATCTCTATATCTCTATATCTCTATATCTCTATATCTCTATATCTCTATATCTCTATATCATCTCTATATAGCTATATATCTATATCTCTATATCATCTCTATATATCTATATATCTAATCTATATATCTATATATCTATATATATATATCTATATATATCTATGTGTATATATATAGATATTCCATTCATTAATTAACATTGGTACACTTATTTTACACCTTTTAACCTTTATGTTAACATCTGTCTATTGCAAAGGGAGCTTTTTATCTAGTGGCTGGGAGTAGTGCTGCTAATCTAGGAACAAAGTCATGAAAACTTAGTAGGCAGTTTGCCACCATGCTCATTTAGAAAAACAATGGTAGTAAATTCTTCCCATATGACTATATTCTCTCAGGCTATAGGCTCTACTAATATTTATTCCACTGGCTCTATGTTCTATCCCAAAGAAGTAGGTTTTTGTTGTTGTTGTTGTTGTTGTTTTGTTTTGGTTTTTGCCTCTACTGTAGGCACAAAATACTAGTGGTAAACATCTCTTACCTTGTACAATTAGAAGTTATGTTTTTCAAGAAAAATTTTAATGTGTCTCAAATCAGACTATATTTGCTTCAAAATATGGGAGAATTATTGCTTCTAAACAAATGTAGCTTTGAAGATTCTCAAATTTATCCTGTAAGTCTGAACTGTGACTTACAGTTTTTAATTTTCAGAAATATGGAGCAATTACCAACAGGTACACGTTTCAAACTGAAGTCAGTCCAATATCAAATTCTGAGCTCATTGGCTGAAAGCTGGAGCCTTCCACACATGTGCAGGTTATGAACCCAGTCTGTGGACAGATGTCCTCATAATATTCTGCTCCAGTGTCAAGATTTCATATCCAAGAGATTTCAGTTTCTGCTTGACCTTTTCAATAACTCAGCCTTGCAGATGTAACCCGAGGCTTTCCTGTGGACTAGAGGAGGATTTGCCTGTTAGCACCTGAGCAGTTTCATAGCCAAAACCAACCTATTTTTGCCAGACATATTGATCACCTTCTGATTCCTTCCAAATAAATGAGGCATTAGCAGATGTTTAGATCAAACAAACTCACTTATCCTTTCCTGACTTAGGAAAGCTTAGCCTGATCAGGCCTGACAGATGTCTTCACAGTGGATAGATTTCTGCTTTAGCAAGTCTTGCAAGAGACTCAGAGCTGGAAACTCTACTCTGAGCTCAGTGGATTCATAGTTCCAAATCAACAAGGTCCAGAAATATAAAAGCCATCAACTACAGCAAAAGCCTTAATGTCAGTCTCAGAAAAGATACAAACCACTTGTAACTTTGTCATTTAAGGATCATGTATTTATTAGAATGAAATTATTCTAATGTGCTTGCCTGATGTGCTCCCAATATATAGTTTCTTGTCAACATTCCCCTTATTGCATCTTGCAGACATTTTTATGCAAAGACCACACTATTTGACTTGATATCAGGGTTTCTTGTGCTTAGGGAATTTGCCATCATATTGTGAAGACAAGAGTCATACTTATTAGCCAACTTAATGGCAGGTAGCAAGAGAGAGAGACAGAAGACTATCAAGTTGACAGGAAGTTGACAGAAAATAGGCAGTTTTCTCAATTATTTGTTAATGAATCTATAAGAACATAAAACTCCCTCCTATGACAAAAATTGATTAAATAAGCAAATTACCCAGAAAAATTAATGTCAAGTGCCTGATAAAGTTACCTCTCACAAGAGACAATATTATCGGTCTACCTATGACCAACTACAGTGTTCACACAATTGCATATGCTTCATTCTCTTATTCATTTTTATTTTTTTCTTTTACTGAAAATAGATTATTTTCTCATACAATATTCTTGATAATAGTTTTTCCTCCCTCCATTTCCCAGTTCTCCCTACTTGCCTTCCTCTTTACATCAACCCACTTTCTGTCTCTCATTAAAAAAAGAAGAAGATTATAAGAACTATCAGTTTCACACAAGAAATAAATATAATAAGGTGAAGAAAAAAACTATCATAAGTTGAAAACAGCAACTTAACAGGAGGAAAATCATTCCAAAAACAAGAACAGAAATCGGAGACTCACTCTTTCTTATGGACGAACTCCCATAAAAACAATACTAAGTACAATCTATTTAAATATTAGTAGAGCAGGAGTCCTGTGATTAGACATGGAAAAGGAGAGAGAACTTAGAGTTGGAGAGGCAGAGAGAATGGGAGACAAAATAAGCCAAGATAGAGGCAGACAAACAGAAAGGAGATCATGATCCTGTGTGGTTTTAATAGCCACAGGTAGTTATGAATATTATGTAGGGATAGAATAATTGGGATAACTTATCTGATGTAGGTGAGTAGCTTGTATCATTATCAGTTGGCTCTTAAATTATTGTGTGGGCCTATTGTGGATTGAGAATTTATTTATTCACATATATGACTTGTTTACAAGCTCATAGAGATTTTCTTCTACCTGGTGGCTGGGTGTTGTGGTGATTGACCGCCTAGCAGCAAAGGGATCTCAGGAGTTCCAGCCCTGCCAGAGAGTTAGTGGACAGAGAGTACTGGATGGAGCATGGGAACTTGGCTGTTCTTTTTTGATATTTCCCTCAACAGTGAGTTATCATAACTCAAAGGATGTCAATTATAATCACTTTTGGGAAGGTGGTACTGACAAGCAAGCAGGCATGTGAGTGCTAACTCTAGATTACCTCCTCAGTTTCCCAGGCAAGCTCAACAGTCCAAATGGAGTTCTTAGTGTTGATACTAATGGTACCTTGTGCCTGGAGATTTAATACCTTAAAGCCCATCTTTTGCAGACTGGTTTGGATTTCCAATTAATAAATACATTCTAATGTGGTTAGCAGTAACTGGATATACTCTCAGAATTGGAGGTCTCTGTTCAGTGTGTGTCTGTGTGTGTGAATGGATGTGAATAAATGTTCTTATTTGTATGTGCACATCTCTGCAGCTGCCTGCATATATGTAAATGCATGATAACATATATGCAAATATGTGATATATAAATATATATGTATATGTTTGTGTATGTGTGTTTGTGTTTACCTGCACATATGTGTGCTGTGGTTAGGTGTGTATATGTGTGTACCCATATGCATATTTGGCACTGGAGAAATTGTTTGTATATGCTTTTGTATGCTTGCATGTGACAGAAGTCCATATAGGAAAAGGACCGCAGTTCGTTCTACCCATAGGAACATAACTCATTCTCTGGAATGCTTTTATTTAACTCCAGATTCCACTTTATCTTGATCCAAATCCAAACCTGAGATTAGTTTTTAAAAATGTTCATATCTACACAGATCTAGGAAAATTTCTTTTCACAATGTAATATTTGGAGATCAGAGTTTGTATTCTTAATCTAGTGATGAGTTTTACAATATCTGAAAAATCATTATTAAAATCATGACATCTCCTATCATTGATGGCATCAGTGTCTCTTATGTTCGTCATATTCCACAGTGACATATGTCTCTTCATCAAATCTCTTGGATCCCATATTTGTGTCATTTTCATTCCAAGGGTATATTTCTCCCTGGCACAACTCTCAGAAATCTCTTTTCTTGTTGTCTTATTAACAAAAGACATAACACTGGGAAATAAATCAAAATAAAGATTAAAATTAACAACATAATTCTATAACCTCTTTGAAATCCTGGACAATATCTCATATTGCATATTCAATTCCATGATCCATTTTGTATGTTTATGTGATGGTCTATTTTAATAAGTCTATACATGAATGTATTTCTCAAGACATTTGCTTGTAACCTTACTTTTGACGTCCAAGTAAAATTACATTATATGATTCTCTGCTGTTTTCACTGCAGCCTCAGAATTTAAATAATGGTGCAGTGTTAAACATATGCAATTTACACATTCATTAGTGTAAGAGCATCTAGAACCCAAAGGCCTTGTACTAGTCAATCTATGTAGATGTCTAGCTCCACATAACATGTACTTGGTCATTTCTCAGTAGCTATTTGTGGGCTTGCCAGAATTAATGTGCTAGCAAAGACACCCTTCCACAGAGATGCTCCTGAAATAAATCATCCATTTCCTATTTCAGCTTTAGGAGGTGGGCAGTATTCTTTCAGTGGTGGGCACATTACTTCAATCTCTGTTTGTAGTGATCACTTTATTACCTACAAATAAATTTTCCCTGTGTCTTCCTTATATGAGGAAACATATGACTACATTTAGACTCTAGCAGAAATTTCATGACAATCAGATGTCAATATCTGAAAATGAGTGGTATCTTCAAAAACACCTTGAGCTATATTAGGATAGTGTAAAGGTTCCAGTAGGAATTTGTTGTGCCTCATTCCTGAGTGCCAAAAGACCAGCCAGGAGCTGACTCCAGTTCAATCACATTACGCTCTCTTTATTCAATCTCGAGTTTGGCTTATTATCCCCTGACCCTGAAAAAACAGGGTGGTTTGGTAAAGAAACCTTGAATTCTCATCAGAGAAGATTTTACAGAAAATGGGAACAAGTGAGGAGGGCCCATTCTGGCAAACGTCTAGTTGAGTGACTATTATAAGCTGATGGGTGGGTTCTCTGAAGTAAAACTGACCATGAACAAACAAGATAGTCTGAAAGTACATCTGAAACAATCAGACTAATCTTTAATTAACTGTTGCTAGGAAGTAGCTAGGGAGTAACTCTGGGGTATATACTAAGAAAAAGCTGTGGAGTCCTTCCTGGTACCTGTGTATAGCTTGTGTTCAGCTGCAGATCAAGTTCTTGGGTTTTCTTTCCTTCTTTCCTTCTTTCCTTCTTTCCTTCTTTCCTTCTTTCCTTCTTTCCTTCTTTCCTTCTTTCCTTCTTTCCTTCTTTCCTTCTTTCCTTCTTTCCTTCCTTTCTTCCTTCATTCCTTCATTCCTTCCTTCCCTCCCTCCTTCCCCCTCTTTCTTTCTTTCTTTCTTTCTTTCTTTCTTTCTTTCTTTCTTTCTTTCTTTCTTTCTTTCTTCCTTCCTTTCTTTCTTTCTTTCTTTCTATTTCTTTTAAGATGCAGATTACTCCCCAGATGGAGTAGGTTTGGACTCTCATTCCCTCCTTTCTCATGTAACTTGAAGGCCCAATCATGGGACTTCCTGAAGCTCATAGACTGTACTGAAGAGGGACTCTTAGTTACTATTCATTACCGGTTAAATTGTTAAATAGTCCTAAGTATTTCTTTGAGAAACTAGAGTAATTTGTTTAGAATGCAGGAGCCAAAGGTAAGGAGTAGAAGTAAAATTATCAGTAGTTCCATTAGGTTACATATTAGGGTTGTCATCCATGGGGTGCTATTGAACCAATATCTTGTGACTATTTTCTTTCTCTTTTTCTTTTGGCCCAGGCCTTATTTAACTTTGGCCATCAGCTTTTTGACTTAAAAATCAGCATTCTTTTTTGAGAGCTGGACATAGCCCTTTTTTTTTTCATAAATAATTTATCTAGCCCCTTCTTAATTTGGAGAACTACTTCTGCAGGGAACCAAGGAAATGTTGGAAGTGAGAAAAATCTGTTTAAAATATCTCTATATTACTATCTATATCCACCTTTAGACTGTCATAATGTTGGTTTTGTAACACCAAGGAAGCTACCCCAGTTCCTGTGCCAGCTATGCCCAATTATATGAGAACTGCCAGAGTTACATCTGAAACTGGTTCAATCTTTGTTCTATTGGTGACTAATCCCAAGTTTCCATCTAGGAAATCTAGGACTTAGTTGTCTGTATGGTAGATGATCCTAGGTAACAACTAGAAATATATAGAGAATTACTTGTACAGATGTAGAATAACCCTGTGGATACACATGTAAGCCCTGCAGTGCATCCTCACCAGGCATGGGTGGGTGGTAATAGGTATTTATCATTATTTATATTCATCTTGTAGGTCTGGTTACAAGGTGGCTATAGGCCTCAGTGATACCTGTAAGGTCAGCTTACTCTCAACTTGTTGACATCTGAACTCATTTGGGTTCTCAGTTTCAGTAATGATTCCAGTCAGGTCTATGCCTTCAAAGTAGAATTGTCTTCTCTCGTAGCATAGCCAGTATTATTGAGCTATCTCAGGTCTGGCTGCATCTGTCACCTGAAAAGACTGGATCATCATATTACAGTGGAAGGTATCATTACTCAATCTTTGTGTTGCCCTTATGGTTTGGGTTAGAGCCTTATTAGGGAGAGATAGTCATGGCCCTTGGGATATGATTGGCATCTGAGTCCAGAGAAGTTGTGTAGGTAGGAGTTTATCCAGCAGGATACTGGGGCTGAGAGCAATTGGGGTTTTCTGAACATAGAGTCTGACTCCAGTGCCAAAATGGTTCAGACTCCAAGTCTTATAGATAGTCCAGTCAGCCTTTTTACCATCATCTGTGAATCCAACAAGAGGAGTGCATATCTCCCCACAGTCCTAGGTATTGAGCCTAGTTACAGTGATGAGGTCCTTACTGAATACTTCCAGTGTATCCATATAGTGGCTTTCCATGTCCAGGGTTCACAGAAGACCTCGGGGTTCTGAAATTATTGCATTGATTATAGTTCAGAAATTCCTGAGAAAACATAAAAAGCTTGGTGTCTAGTCTCCCATTGTACCAAATTTGTGTTGTGCTACATCTACTCCAGTAGTGTCTCTCGGGTGACAGGCCCAGAAACCTGGATGCAGTCCTGAGGCAAAAAGTTCACAGAAACTTAATCTCCTGGAACCATGGCATTCCTTATAACAAATGCTCCAAACGTGTCCTTGCAAATGGATCTGTGTGCTTTCTTTCAGTTTTGTGTTATTATAGGTGCCTCCAAGCAATAACTTGCCAAATACCTGAGCAAAATTGAACTTTGCTTCCTGGCCTTCACCAATGCCCTAGATTGTCCTTGAGCTGACCGTGGGCTTGGAATTCAGTAATAATGTTGCCAATTCAGTAACATTCAAAATTGCCTCTAGTATTGTAAGAGAGATAGTGAAAGAAATCAGGCATTACTGTCTATGACATAGAGTTAGAAATCTGAGGGCAAGCTTAGCAAAGCAAGATTAGAATTCTTATTATAGTTCTGTATGGCAGACTACATTACTTATTAGTAGAAAGTCCCCTGACATAATCACTTAGAATAAAAGCCAAGTCACTTCCATGTACAGGAATTTACAATGGTTTAGGAAGTAGATCCGGCTGTGGTTGTAGAGTATTGCTTTATTCATGAGAAGGTTAGCTAGAGCAGAACTCCCAAATTAGAACAATGACTTGGGCATGAAAGCCCTTGCTCTGGGAGTGTCAAGACCTCACACCTCACTTCTAAGACTGTGGCTGACTTTAGATAGCGCTGACTTTGTCTCAGTTGTTTTATTGCCCAGTTCCTGCCAGTCTTTATGTTTGCATCTCTCTGTTTTGTTTTAGAGTCATTAAGCATTCGGTAACCTCATTGTACCTTGCTGATGTGTCATCTAACTTCCCTTTTTTCTATTAAAAGTTTGATGCTCTATTTGACAAATTGCATTCAGATACCATACTCCTTTATGCTCGAATTTGTCATTTCTCACCAACTCCTTGCCAGCCTGTAACCTGAACCCTGAGTTTCGCCCATGGATTGAGGACCCAAGTGAGGTCAGTCTGTGGCGGTGTTGCAGCCATAAGTGTTGCAGCCACAATCTGGAAGGGGCTATTCCACAGTAGTTCTGGGCTTGGGGGATAAGTCTCAAAGTTTGCCAACTATAGCACAGAGATCAATGCTTTGAGGCCATGCCCAGCGTGAGTTCTTTCTTGTTAAGTCTCCTTGAGGCAGAAGAGGGGGGACAATGTCGGTGGAGAATAAGACTTGGTCTTATGATTCTGGGGGTAATTCTTTGTCTCACAAGATATTTAGGGTTTACAATTTTTGCAAGGCCATCCTCTACTACATATGCAACTAGAGACATAAATTCTGGGGGGGGGTGGTATTGGTTAATTCATATTGTTCTTCCTATAGAGATGCAGACCTCTTTATCTCCTTGGGTTCTAGCTCCTTCATTGGGGATCCTGTGTTCCATCCAATAGATGACTGTGAGCATCCACTTCTGTATATGCCAGGCACTGGCATAGCCTCACAAGAGATAGCTATATCAGGGTCCTGTCAGCAAAATCTTGCTGGCATATGCAATAGTGTCTGGGTTTGGTGGTTGTTTATGGGATGGATCCCTGGGTGGGACAGTTTCTGGTTGGTCCTTCCTTCCATCTCAGCTCCAAACTTTGTTTCTGTTATTCCTTCCATGGGTATATTGCTCCCAATTCTAAGAACGAATGAAATATCCACACTTTGGTTTTACTTCTTCTTGAGTTTCATGAAGCAGTAGTGGGTTGGTTAGTAGTAGTGGGTTAGTAGTAGTGAGTAGGGCAGGGTGGAGGGTATAGGGGATTTTCAGAGAAAAACTAGGAAAGGGGATATCAATTGAAATGTAAATGGAGAAAATAAAAAAAGAAAAGAAAAAGAAAATTTATCTTAAAATAATATATTATCTCATGTAAATGATGTAAATAAACTGTATATAAATAATAAATATAAATAAGGTGTTAATAAAAAACAAAAGCAAAACAAAAACAGAACAAAAAGACATTTAGGGTTGCTGTGTAATAATAAAAAGTATACTTATCTAAGTCTAAGTTACCTTGTTACTGTAGCAGACATGCCTTCTCTGATCCTCTGATGCCAGAAAAGGCAGTTTCTTGTACTTACCACCTCTTCATCAAACAGCAAAGAATGAAGTACTTTGTATTATCTCAGCAGGAACTGCACAGCTCTAACTTTCAACCAGCTAGTCAGAATTTGCAGGAAGATAAAGGGACAGACATTTAGAGAAGTGATTATAGAGTTTATTCCTAAGCTTGTTCTTATGAAAGCTATCTAAGGGGAAAAGCAGAAAGATCCTAAGCAGGGAAAGGGAAAAATTCTTCTAAGTGGGGAAAGGGAAAAAAAAATCCACTCTAAGTGGAGAAATGCAAAAAAGAATTCTCTCTCCTCTTTGTTTTCAATATTTATAAATCTTTCAGAATACATGATCACATTTTAAAAATTCATCACAAGTTCACAGAAAAAATCAAATCATAAATTGAAATAGAAGTTTACAACAAGAGAATGTTTATATCCATATCCATTAAGAGTAGTTATCTGGCTAAACATCTATCACCTGTCTCAGCTCCACAGGTTCACTGAAGGTTTAATACCATAACTAAGTGATTAGTGAAGTTTTGTATAGATAACTTCCATATTTTAATCTTCTCCTAACACCTATAATAGTTAGTTCCCCTTTTATGACCTTTAGTTAATTGTTTTATAACCTCTTATAAAATGTGCCCTGAGTAGGAGAAAGTCTGGTTACTATCTAAGAGCAATTAACCAATGACACTTGGGAGACTGGCAGAGTTTTTATTGAAGTTTTGACTATCAGAAAATGATCTAATAGTCCCTCTATAAAAAAAGTTTAATAATCACAGATGTAATTTTAGGAATTCTTATAGAATCATCATTAACACTTAAGTCATCTATTTGTCTATATGACATCACTGCAAATCAGTACATCTTCATGGATCTGCAGAGATGTGCTCTAAATGGGTGCACTGTTACTTAGTGATTGTTATATATGTTGAATAATAACAGGAAAAGCATATTAATAGCAGGGATCTTTCCTAAAATAAATTCCTTACAGCTTTGCTTAATAAGGGTGAACCTTTCACAGATTATATAATAATCTCAGGCAGGCCATCTCAGGATGATCAGCTGCTAGTTATTAGCTTGTCCCATTATGGCTCCTGACAGGTCGACATGAATATCAAGGAACCTGGTATTCAAGGAATACAGTCAGGGAAATGGAGCTGATAGTCTTCCCTGTGGCAGTATTTGATGATGGTCCAGGTAAGGTTAAGGGGCTTGTGGTAGTTGGGTTTTGCAGTACATACAGTAAGGATGTTCATCAGGATGGCTACATTTAAGTTTCAGAGGTTTGGAAGTGTGTTTGATCTCCTTCCATATCTTTTATCTCGATTCATGTGTGTTGTCTTCATTGGCAAATGGATCCACAGTTCATGTATGAGTATGGTGGATCCATAATACAATCTCATCCATCTTCAGGGAAGTAGGTGCAGTCAGAATGATGACATAGGGGCCTTGTCATTGAGGCTCTTGTAACTCTTGACTAGGACCCAATCTCTGGGTCAGAATTGATGGAGCTTCAGAGGTGGACCTAGAGAAGATGAGGTTTAGGTGAAATACGTTTGTGTATCTATTGGACACCATTGAGATCTTCCAATAATTTGTGATCTTCTGCTTCTGCAATAACTTCTGCCTATAGGTTGGGGATAATGGTGTGGGGTAGTAAACCAAATGCCATTTTAAAAGGAGTGAGTCCTGTCTTGTATGGACAGTTCCATACTCTATAAAGGATGAAGTGGGAGAAGAGACACCCAGTCCTCACCTATTTCCAAGGTCAGTTTATTTAATGTCCCGATTAAGGTTCTATTCATCCTCTTTATCTGCTCTGCATTTTGGATTCTGTAAGTACAATGAAATATCTAAGAAATCCCCAGAATATTAGCTAATCTCTGATTTACCTGGGACACAAATGCAGGTTCACTCCATGACTCTATAAGCCTAGGAAACCAACACTTTGGAAGAATTTCTCCTAATAGTTTCTTTGCTGCTATACAAGCAGTGTGTTCAGGAAAGCTTCAGTCCATGCTGATATTGTATATATGAATATCAGTAACCATCTCTATCCAAAATTCCCTGCTTTTGCCTCTGTGAAGTATGTTTCCCAATAGACTCCTGGTTTGCTGTCTGGTACAAAATGCCAGGGGTTTTCTTACTGCTAACCCCCTGTTAAATAGACAAGCCTTACTGTTCTTAATAATGTCAGCTATTTTCCCATCTCTAATTCTGATATGAGGCTAGTAAAATACGTCTTTCATTCTTCAGGCACCCATATGTGAAGGGTGTATCTTTTGAAGTACTCATAAAACAATTTTCTCCGGTACAATTACTTTGTAGTCTGCTGCCCTTCACCATCTCATATGAAAATGAGACCTAGGTAGGTTCTTGGCCCATATCACATCCTCACTAGTATATTTTGGCTGATCCAGGAATGGGGGATATCCTCATTTGGGACAATATGGGCTATGAGGGGCCCACTTTCTAAGACTACCCTCCAGGCTGTTTTATCTTCTTTGTTGTTACTCTCCGAGATTGAGTATTTTTCTTTTAGATGCCCCGCACAGAGGATAATAGCCAATTGTTTAGGTCACCACAGGGCCTTTAGTAGGGAAAGGATTTCCTCTTTATTTTTCATAGTCGTTCCTTCTGCCATCAGAAGGCCTCTTTCCCTATAAACAGTCCTACGGATACAAACAATAGCAAAGACATACAGGCTTTCCATGTAAATAGTAAGTCCCTTGTCTTTTTGTCATTATAATGTTTTGTTTAGAGCTTTCCAACTGGTAGTGACTTTTCCCATGTCATCTCAGTGTATGAGATCACCACTGTCCCAGCATACCTCTATCCATCCTGAATGAAGCTACTACCATTGGTGAATCATGTTATCTTTGCATCCATCAAATGTGTTTCTTGAAGTTCTGGTCTGGTCCCATAGACCAGAATGTCTGAGCAATCATGTATCAGCCTTACAAGGTCTGGGTCAGGCAGAAGGGTAACTGGGTTTAGAGAAGTTGGTGCCTGAAAGGTTAACCTAGGGTGATTTAATAGAAGAAATAGGTAATTAGTCATTCTGGCATTGGTGAGTCCTTGATCAGAGGGCTTCTTAAGTACCCCTTCAATAGCATGAGGCTTGGTGATGCATGAGGCTCTGAACTAATGACAGTTTGTCAGCAACATTGACCAGGAAGGCCATAGTGGTGTTGATGTGTAAGCAAGGAGGCCCACCTCTGTTTACCTGGTTTAATTTCTTTGAAACCTAGGCCACCAGTTTATACCATGGATAAAGATTCTTAGTCAACACACCTTTGGTTATCGAAGATCTTTTGTACATAAAGAGATGAAAGGGGTTAGTCACTTCTGGCAAGCCCAAGGCTGGTGCAGAAATTAAGGTGTCAAAGGCTTTCTGATGTCTCTCTGTCCTTACAGGAGTCCCTTTGGTGGCCTCATCTAGTGGTTTGACTATTTCTGCAAAGCCTGGCAATCAAATTCTGCAGAATCCAGTGGACCCCAAGAATTACCTTACCTGTTGGGGAGTCTCAGGTGTTGGACAACATAGGGCAGCTACCTTCCTGGCCTCAAAAAACATCTCTGACCTTCGTTTAATATGAACCCAAGATAGGTGACTTGTGGTTGCCAGATTTGAGCTTTCTTAGGGAAGCTTGGTAGCCCAAATTTCCTAGGGTCTCCCAGAGGTCCCAAGTTTATTTCAGGAATTCTTGCTTGGCCTCTGCTGCCACTGGGAAGTCATCTGTATACTGCAAAAATGTCAGGTTAGGGTGCTGGGTTCTATACCCATTCAGTATCTTTATGGAGGGCCTCATAAAAGATGACAGGCAAGTTCTTCAATCCCTGGGACAGATAGGTCCAAGTCAGCTCTCTTCTAATCCCAAGCTCTAGATTGTGCCATTCAAAGGCAAAGAGGTCTTAGCTCTTGAGTGCCAAGTGTAAGCTGAAAAGCATCCTTTAAATCCAATACAATATCCATTGGCACTCAGGAGGAACAACACTCAAGAGGGTGTAGGGATTAGTTACTGTTGGGTAGATATCCATAATCCGTTTGATTACCTCTCCGTTGAACAGGTATATAATCATTAGTTCCAGGCTTTATGGTTGGCAGGAAGAGGAAGTTCCAGGCCAATTGACATAGGCTCACTAACCTCATATACAATAGGCTCCTGATATGGGGGATTATACCTTCCTAGGGAATCAGGGGCTTGGGGTACTACGAGACCTGTACAGAATCAATGCCCGGTTTGAGTTCAAAACAAATTAGGGTCCAATGTTTACCCATCCTGTCTCCTCCTATATTTACATAAGCATTGGAGAAGCAATCTAGCAAAGTAGTAATTTTGTCATTTGAGTTGGCAAGAGGCTCAAATAAACTGTACACTCCTGCTAGAGTGGTGATCAGGATATGCATAGGCTTCCCCTCTGAATATAATAGTTTGGCTCCTTCTGGAGAGAAATGTAGTTGTGCTCTTATTTTTGTCAACAATTCTCTTCCTAGTAGAGGATAGGGACAATTTGGTACAACATTAAACAAGTGAGCTGTCCTGTTTATTCCCATGCCCATTGCTGTTTGGGTAGTCCATGAGTATTTTTTAATTTCTGTTATCCCTTGGACACAGGATTTCTTTGAAGAAAGTTTATCTTCAGGCTTCAGCCAGACAAAATGTTGAGCTCCACTATTTACAAGGAAACTGGTAAATTTTCCCTCAACTTTTCGGGTTTTCCTGGGCTCAGAGATAATGTAGAAACCCCACCCCCATCCCCATTTCTCATCTTTAGTTTCATCTTCTAATGCCAGTGTTTGAATAGGATTCCCTTTCTTGGGGCATTCCCTTGACCCATTACAATAAACATATTGGTTCTTTTTCAAGCATGCGAGTCCTTGATCCTTAGGACACCCCTCCCTGTCCATACCTCCTTCTTCAGAAGTCATCCTTTTAAGGCATCTCCTACAGTCTTGTAGTTTGATGGATGCTGCCAACAGGATCTTGGTCAGGTTGCGAGTCTGTTGCCTCTGTCTTTTCATCTGTCTTTCCTCCATTCATTTCTCTGCCTTAATCTGCTTCTCCTCTGAACTCTCCTATTAAACAGTTTCTCTGCTACTAAGTTTCTTAGACTCTTTTCTCCTAACATCTCAATCCTCTGGAGATTTCTCTTGATATCTGATGCTGCTTGTTTAATAAAGGTTACCGCTACCACTGCTTTGCTTCTGGTGACTCAGGGTCCATGGGATTGTATTGCCAGAATGCCTCCATAACCTTATCTAAGAAAGCTGCAGGGTTCTCATTAACTCCCTGAATACTGTCATACACTTTGAGCAAGTAAGTGGGAATCCATGCGGCTGTCTTGAGACCTGCCAACAGAGCCTAAACATAAACCAAAACCCTACCCTTACCTCTACATGTGTTAAAGTCCCAATTTGGCTGGGTTAGGGAAAAGTCAGTATCAATAGCTTCTTGGTTATTGATGGGTTCCCCAGTGGGGCAAGGAAACAAATTCTTGGACTATGACTGGATTCTCACCCTCTCTTTTATGCTGAAGAGAACCTGCAAAAGCTGCTGGCAATCATCCCAAGTGGGCTGGTGAGAGAAGAGGACTTTGTCGAAGAGATTAATTAAATCCTGGGAGTTGTATGAAAAGGGAGAGTTCTGAGTTCTTCAATTATAAAGGTTGCATTAGAGTGTAATTTTAAAAGAATCCCACACTTTCTCTGACTAGGTGCAGGCAAGGGTGATCTCACTCAGCCCCCACAGCTAGTTACAAACAGCCTTCTGGCCCTGGTTCCTGTGGCTGGTTTACAGAACACCAACAATTCCAGTCTCACCCAGTTTCCTCTACCCCCATGAAAGGAAAACAAGAGACTATGTTTATACCAGCCAGATTTATATTGGTAAAATTCCAACCCCTCTATCCTCATGCAAAGAACACATAACTCAGTTAAAATATTTACAAGCTGTATACCTAGATTGGGCAGATATACCACTACACTACTATACTGCCCATCTCTGAAATTCCTAGTTACTTGTGGTTCTGCCAAAGGGTTCTGCTCCATCTTCCACCTCTTCTTTCTCCATCTTCTTATTTCTTGATCTTCTGTCTTGTCTTCCCTTTACTTACCCTCTCTCCTTCTCTAAAACTTTCAGCTTTAGAGAACTTTTTTGGAACTTTTCCTTCCACTGCACAGGTTGTAGACTTTATTTAAAGTTAAATTGGAGAATAAGTTCTCATGGAATCACTGGACTATGTGATCAGATCCTTATCAAGGACAGGATTAGCATCAAAATACAAACAGCACCAAGGCAATCCACAACATACTGACAAAGGGCCAATAGTGATAAGGTTGTTTTCCTTGATCATCTATTGGCCCTCCTGGCCAAGGGCAGAACCTAGCAGATCCAGGTACAAGAAGTATCCCCTGTCAGCCTTCCGTTCCTGTGCCTACAATGGGGATGCCTGTTTCAGAGCTGCTGTTCTACCTGAGCAGTTAAATAAGGTGGGATTGGAAAGAAAACATACTCCTCTATTGTTACCTTGGAGAACCAGGTAGAGGGATGATGCAGGAGCAGATATATCATCCAGTATTTCTTCCTTTTTACGCTTCAGTATTTTTATAGCCAAGACAAGAACTTCTGCCTGTGATGGGGCTGCCTTTGTCTGGAGAGGAAAAATTTAAGGCAAGAAGGCAGGTCCTCAAGGAGAGTTTGCCCAAGCACCACATAAGGTATTTTGCCAGGGTGGACAAATTGGGGGTTGAAAATGACTTTTTTTTTTCTGATCCTCTGAACCAAACTCAGGTCAAAAGGTCCCTCTAAGGTTCAGATGGTGTTGAAATGCTGAAAGCAGGCCATTCTTACCTACAAAATGCTATTAATGTATCTTTCTTAATAATAACAGAGAAATTCCTGCCAGCGCTCCCCAGTTATACCATCCCTAAAATGGCCAAGGAACAATTCCTATTCTTCTGTCAGGAAGGGATGGGAAATAACCAGAAGGTGGTGCTCATTGCTCTCAAAGCACAGCACTAGAGGCCAGATTAGGCGAGGGATGTCACCAGATTGGAACATAGACCTTTTTGCTGCAGACTCCTAGTGTGCAAGTCTTAACCCCCTATGCCCATGGGTACAGATTCAAAGCCAAGTCTGACAGACATGGCACCACTCAGAGTTTATGTACAAACAAGGATGTGGACCACAGAAAAAAAGTTATTGCAGAGCTTCAGTGAGTGAAAGTGATTGCAAGACTGCCCAGAACCAACAGAGCACCACACACACAGCCCACAGCCCTTCATGGATGCCCAGCACCAAAGCTACCCCAGAGCTGCCTAGAATCAACACAACACTACACAAACAATGACAAATAACAACAACATATTCTACACTGCACACAGACAATTCCCAGAATCAAGACCCACTTGAGTTACTATGGAAGTCATAAGGCCTTTTCCAATACAACACAACACAACAAAATGGTGTTCCTAGTTATTGAGCTCCAAAAGACCAACCAGGAGCAGACTCCAATGCTATCACATTAGGGTCTTTTTACTCAACTCCAAGCTTGGACTTACTCAACCCTGACCCTGACAGAGCAGGATGGCTTGGTGAAAAAAGCCCAAACTCTCATCTGGACAAGGTTTTATAGGAAGTGGGAGCAAGTGAGGGCTGTCCATCCTGGCAAGCATTTAATTGAATAACTATTATAAGCTGACCTGTGGGTATGCTGAAGAAAGACTGTGAAAAATAACAAATGATCTAAAAATCTCATCATCATGAATGTTGTAAGTGTAAGCACACTGTAAATAGCATAGATTTCTCTTTATCACTTTACATAGTTCTCTGCAGATTCAGTATTGCATTAACCTAGACAATCATCATTTATCCATTTCCAATTCTTGACTAGTAGTTTTTCACTGGGTGATCACACTTTGTTTACCTATCCTTTGTTGAAGGATAATTGCATTGCCTAAATTTAACTTCTATTGGATATGAAGTTGATGTAAATTTGGACAATGGCCTTTGTATGAATTATTTTATCTTAAGTAAATACCAAAGAATATAATAGCCAAGCTAGGAGGTGTTGACACAAACACTTTTAAGGACCAGCCAGCATATGTTCCAAATGTTTGTACAGGTTTTTACCTTCACTGTGCTTGGCAAGAAATTTGATTTCTCCAAATTTCAGAAACTACTTGATAGCATCACTGTTTTTCAGGTTGTACACTGCTCTAGATATGTGTTGATCTCACCCTGTATTTTAATTTTCATTTCTCCACTGTCTAATGAGGCTGAATATCTTTCAGATGGTGATTTACCATCTGAATGTTCTTTGAGTGGAAATTCACTTTTATAATCTTTTCCTGATAACTGACTGTTTACTTACTTTTGAGGCTTTGGAGTTAGTCCCCACACTGGATATAGGTCTTTGGTTGTGGATATGGTTTGAGTAAGGTGTCAGCAGTGTTCTTCATTTTCATAGTCTCATTTAGAGGAACATTTTCTGATTTGCAAGACATTGGATTTATCTTTATGGATCTTGTATACTTTGCCAAGTCTTTGGTGCCAAAGATTCTCTGCCAGGGTTGGCTTATTAAGCTTTAATGCTTTCAAGGTTATGTTTCTCCACTGAACAGCTTTTAAGCATTTTTCTAAAATCAGTTATTCTGAATACCAATTCTGTTGCATTGACCTATGCATCTGCTGACCCACCAACATCTTACAAAAGTTTCCTTCAGAGGGCTGCAAGAATTCATCAGAAGGTAAATTGATATTGCACCTCATACCTTCCCTTTTTTTATTAACATTCTATTTTTAAAAAACTGAAATCTCTTTTCCATTTGAATATACACATAGGTATCTTTGTGAAACAGAATGCCTGCTTTGGTCTCTGATGAGAAACATTGCTCCTATGTGCTTTTCTAGGAATAATGGAGCCTCTCCTCATCTAAGTTTGTACCATAGACATTCTTCATTCTCCACTTTTGAAGAACAACTATTTTCACAATAAATTGCTAGTTTCCAACATATAAAATACTATCTGCATTTGGTCTATTTTTATATACAACTGTTAATTATTTGATTTACAAATATATGTAATTTGTATTGCTATGTATACTCATTCTAAGTATATACAATTTATTATTATTATTATTATTATTATTATTATTATTGTGTTTCCCTCAAATTCTTCAACTCACCTAATAGGGTCTTTTTAATATTCTTACCTCATTATTTAGTGAATCATTTTGAACAGTCTTTGCTTCCCTCCCATTTTGTGAGCAAAATATTCAGTGCTTTGCCAGGAAATGTAGTGCTAGACACAATATTTTCAAAAGTACTTAATTTGCTATGTTTTTGTATATATGATGTGTTTCTTGGACATCTGTGCCATGGTTCCAATACGAAGGTCACAGGACAGCATTGAGATGTCAGTTCTCTTCTTTCCCTTTCATGTGGGTTCCCCAGGGTCATAGTCATGTCTTCAGGGGCAGAACAGTTTATCTTTTATCTACTAAGTCATCAAACCAATTCTTGCCCTCATGTTATATGGATAGTTTTTCTTTAGGTGACAAACAGCTCTGTGTTGGGTATTCTGAGAGATTTTCCTGGGATGGTGTGGGAATGTCAAGAAAAGGGATCCAGGGACTTGCATATGCTTGCCTGTGGGACTGTGAAAGGCAGCTTGGTTCCCAGTTGAGCTAAGTCTTGAAACCCCAGTGACCCTGAAGGGACCATAGCCATTTCACTTGATTCCGGGGCACCAAGCCCCTGTCACTAGCTGCAGCCCTCCATAAATCTGTGGCTATCAGTCATGTAAGGGAAACGCCCCAAGCCCATCCACAGGTAGACATATCTCTATTTTAATGAGGTACTTAAAGACTTGGAAGACTTAGTCAATAAGCTTTCCTTCCAAGACACTCCTCCCTGTAAAACATCTGGTCCACTCTAAGAAGTGGGATATGGTTTTGCTCATCCACCTTCCACCATAACAATAAATGCTTTAAAACCAAGGACTGCCTCTGTTCATCGTATCTGCCTTGGGGAACCATGGAGAAAGCCTTTGCATATAGAGCTGTTGTCTTATTTTCTGTAGTAGGCCTCTCTGCACTCCCAGCCATGGCCACTACCAAGACCAAGTCTGCTGCCAGCCAATAAGCAAGAACTCCCCACCTCAAGACCAGCCAGAGCTCACCTCCTTTCCCCTGGCACTGGAACCAGATCGAGCTTGTGTGACCCCACTCCAGTTTTTAGCTTTCTGTGGCATCCAGCAGCACCTGGGTGTCCAAGAGCCTGAGAACATGATGACCCTAGCCTCATTGCAGGCCCTGGGATAACCAAGCCAGCTCTGACTCTCCTGCACCTCAGACTGTGCTTCCCCACCGCTAAAGTGACAGCATGGGATAAGCCTGATCAAACTTCCCTTGTCCTGACTCCCTAAGAGGCAGAGCCCTATGGCAGAGGGGAAGTGGGATACAGAACCCTACAGTTGACCAAAATTCTAAAATTGGTCTACATCTCCAGCCCTGAAGACCTTCCTTCATAAAATAGGTGATGAGTTTTTCAAAAGCTTTTATTATATTGATTCCAGATTTTCTCCCTTTACACCCTAAGGAATTGGCTTATATTAAACTACTTTTAAATGTTTGTTACTTAATTTTTAAGTTATCTGAGAATAAGGTCACCTCATTTCAATATAATTCTGAATTACTTCTGTATGCTGAAAATTGTATAAAGATTCTGTATCTCTATTTATGAGAATTGTAATCTCTCTCTCTCTCTCTCTCTCTCTCTCTTCTCTTTGTGTGTGTGTGTGTGTGTGTGTGAGAGAGAGAGAGAGAGAGAGAGAGAGAGAGAGAGAGAGAGAGAGAGAGAGAGAGAGAGTGTGTGTGTGTGTGTGTGTGTATGTGTGTGTGTGTTTGAACCAAGTAATTGTTAGGTTATGCAGGTGTTGAAATACCAGTCTCCTATTAAGCCTTCATCACTGTGTGATTTCATGATTCCTTACTACTATGTCTCCTCAGCCAGAAAAGAACCATCCTCTCTCAGAGATCTTTAGGACTCTGTGGTTGAGGGATCAGTACTGCCCAATGCCCTCAAGTCCTAGCTGTGTACTTAGCCTTTGTTCTCACCATAAAGTTGCTTCCTTACAGTTTTTAGAGATAGGAGCCAAATTCTATATTCAGTATGTGTATGCAGAGAGAAATTTGTTTGATACTTGACTGAAGTATCACATTTCTGTAAGTTTTCTGATTTTTGACATTTCTTTTTTCATATCCACTTTCCTCTGGTAAACAGTCCTGTGTGCAATTGGGATGGTGATTGGATTTTTTTAAATTTGTTTGTCTAGTTTGTTTTTGTTTGTTTGTTTGAAGTTTTGTTTGTTCACCTTTATTGTTTGTTGTTCCTCTTCAAACATTGACTTTTGCAGGTACCAATTCTTCACCTTCAAGTTTGATCCATATGATGGAGAAAGAGAAGTGGGACCTTCCCTGCTGTATTTTCAGATCTCAAGTTCCCTGTCAGGTCTGCTGGAGCCTCCTCAGTTCTCAGACTCTAATTATGTTTATTTGATTTACAAAGTCTAGATTTTTCATTTTCATTAAATGAGAAGAATGTAAATATTTTGTCTATTTCATCTCCTCTGAAATAATGGTTTCTTCAATGTAGGATAAAATCAACAGTTATTAAGCTGTCAATTCCCTGGAGACAACTTACTGAATGTTCTCACTCCTATTTAGTATATTGCATCTCAGAAAATTGAAGGATGTGACTAAAGAAATGACCCAGCAATTAAGAGAGATGCTTGCTGCTCTTGCAGAGCATCTCAGTTTGGTTTGTATCACCCACATTAGGCAGCTCACAATCTTTTAATTCCAGCTCTTGGAAATTCAGCATCCTCTTCTGGCTTCTGTAGATTACCTGTACCCACACATGTACATGCAGGCACACAGGCAAATTCAAAATAAATATCTACAAAGACTAGGGAAAAAAGGTAATGAAACTTACTCTGAGCAATACAAATAGAATATGAGGTATGATGATTTTATATGCATATGTAACTTCTAGCTCCAATATACTTGGTACTCCCTTTCAGTGTTTTAGCACATTGTCAGAGCAGTCTAAACTTTCTAAAGTAATGGAATGCAAATAACAGTTTAAGATTAGAATAACAACATCTGATCTATGTGGGATACATTTTTGTTAAGAGCATAAATTTGAGAATAATAAACCCAAAATGTATTTGATTGATCTCAAATGATTACTGCCCTCATTTGGAAGTTTCCTAATCTGGATCTCCTTGCTCTATTTAATAGTTCTTCCTTTTACAGAAGGGAAATGATTTAGTTGATTCATTACTATGTGAATATAGCTTAGTCCAGCAGATTTTATAAGTGAAAAAAATGTTTTAATAGACCATGACCACCTAAGAAGTTTAGTAGACCTTTACACCAATATTCCTAATTTTGTTTTGTGCTCTCTGACCATTCTCAGCTTCAAAAATTAACTGTGCAACAATGTCCATGACGACCTATTGAAGTGGCATCTCTCTAAGTCTACCTTTACTCCCAAGGGTAGAATCATTGATAAAAATAGCCTCACCTTTCTTTTTTGTTAATAATTATTTTAGTTTTGTGGTTTTTGCAGGTGTTGTCAGAGACAGGTATAGAGTATAAATCTCTAGGTGCTTAAGTTACAGATGGCTCTGAGTTTTCCAGAGTTTGTACTGGTAACTAAACTTAGTTTCCTGGAAAAGCAGTGCACATTCTTAACTTTTTATCTATCTCTCCAGCCCCTATTAAACTATTTGTCTTTCATTCTTCTATGGCATGTCCCTTCCCTTACATGGATTGTTTCAAGAAAAAAATATTGAAATGATGTGTGGATAAAGAAAATGAAATATAAACCAAAAAATGATCATGTATACTTGTAAGATTATTTCTTGATTAGCATTTTTGAAGAAAAAAACTTGGGACTATATTGAAAAAGAATTTCAAGTGATTATAAAAATAATGCAGATTATCAGACTTAATCTGATTTTTTTCTTTTGAACATTCTCAAATAAAGAAGGAAAGAAAGATTAACCTGTTACTTAAAAAAATTGTTTTTCTTTAATTAAAAATCTACAAGAATAGAAACCTTATGACACCTTGCTGGAGAAGTGTGCTTTATGCAAAATCAATTTATTTAGTAGGAAGTGATGTTAAGGTGGTTGATTTTGATCCACTATCTCCTGTGAATTAAATATGTTCGTTGAGTCCCTAAAGATGCACCAAATTTTAAAGTTAAATAGCATGAACATATATGCACATAAGCTTTATTATTTTCAACATGAACTATGAATTTTTATTTTTAAATTACTTCAATGTTTCTTTTCTTTAATTTTTAATATTTTTATTACATCTTTTCCTATCCCAAAAGTCCCCCATACGCCCCTCCCACTTCCCTACCCACCCATTCCCATTCTTTTGGCCCTGGCATTCCCCTGTATTGGGGCATATAAAGTTTGCAAGTCCAATGGGCCTCTCTTTCCAGTGATGGCCGACTAGGCCATCTTTCGATACATATGCAGCTAGAGACAAGAGCTCCGGGGTACTGGTTAGTTCATCATGTTGTTCCAACTATAGGGTTGCAGATCCCTTTAGCTCCTTGGGTACTTTCTCTAGCTTCTCCATTGGGAGCCCTGTGATACATCCAATAGCTGACTGTGAGCATCCACTTCTGTGTTTGCTAGGCCCCGGCATAATCTCACAAGAGACAGCTATCTTTGGGTCCTTTCAGCAAAATCTTGCTAGTGTATGCAATGGTGTTACTTCAATGTTTCTTGATCATATTCACCATCTTTCCTCCCACAACTCTTCCAAGAACCACTCATCACCACTCTATTTTCCAACTTCCTGTCTTTTTAATCTTAATTACCCATTTATTCCTATTTGTGGTTCCAATAATCATGGTTTGAGAGAAAATTTACTTGAGCATGGTCATCCTACCAGTGGCCATGCCCTTAATGAGAGTAGACTCTCAGGAGTCATCAGTTTCAATAGTTCCTTAGTTATGGTTGGGGACTAGAGAGCCTCTCATGCCTCCATGCCAGAACAATGATTGGGGTGGCCATGTACTTATCTGTACATTGAAATGTGGTTCAGTCATAGAGTACTTGTCTATACAAAGCCTAGAGATCAATCTTTAGTATGACCAAAAAATAAATAATATATGCGCATACAAAAAAGATGAAAACCATGCCAGTATCTTAAGTTGAACACTGAACTCTTTCTTGGTGTATTTTGTAATCACAATAGTGGGTTAGAAATATGAAGTGAACTAGAAAGTCAATAGAGTGGTGAAGAGTTCTCTTTGTATTATCATGAGGATAGAATATTGGAATCAGAACTGACTTTACAAGCTTAGAATGTCTTAAATACCCCTGCTAACTTCTCTGCAGAATTCAATACCTACTCATAGTCTTCTGGCCTCTGCATGTACATAAGTGTGTTGATCCTCCTACCCCCACTCATGTGCATATATTCAGAAAAATACTCATATAAATAGAAAATTAAAAATAAATACTATTTAATAAAAAGAAAAATATGGTAATGAAATATGCATGAATGTAGACTACACAGTGACTAAGACTCTTTTATGTTACCTTTTCAGAGAAAGCTTGCAAAATAGACAATACTCATTGAGATTTATACTCAAGAGAAAGCTGAAACATTGAGATATTGAACAGCTTGCATAGTGCTACACACTAGTGGAAAAAACCTAAATTCCCACAGAGATTAAAAAAATGGCTCAGTGTTCTGTTAAATACATTAAGCTTGATGGTTTCAGCAGCTACCAGGAATTTAATAAATATGCCTCTCAAGATTTGAAAGGAAAAGAGAATGAGAGGAAAGTAGAATCTCCTTATGGTGAAGGATGTAGGCTTTGCAGGGCTGTGATGCAAATAAGAGGAGAAATGTAGGGCAATAGTTGCAAACAGATTTCCTATACCTAGAAGAGCAGATGAATGTGTTCAAGAGGGAGACACAATAGGGACCACACAGAGCCTAACATGGTAGGGTCAAACAGAGGAAAGTGTGTCAGTACTAACACATGTAACAATGGACCAGAATCATGGCCTTTCAGTGTAGATCAACTAGAACAGCTCTTAAAGCGGAGAATGATGTCTGATGAACTACTTCCCAAATGCCGGGGATGAATGTGGAACAAACAGGAATGTTATGATCTAACACTCTTTTTCAACATCAGCAAAGCTGCTCACTCTATATTGTTGTGATGAAATTCTACTGTGTAGTGATATTATGCAGAGTAATTATATCCTTTAAAATATACATTCTGTGTGTTGGATTCTTTGGATTTAAAATTTGGCGAGTAGAAGTCAAAAGGTTGTAAGTTTATGATGGGAAAGATATGACTCATAAATCACTCTTAAGAGCTCTGAGTATACAAACTTTTTTTTCATTTTTATTAGTTATTTTATTTATTTACATATCAAATGTTATCCTCCTTCCCAGTTTCCCCTTCACAAGCCCTCATCCCCTCTTCCCTCCCCCTGCCTCTATACGGTGGCTTCCCAACCCACTCAAGTGTATAGATTCTTACGTTAATACAGTAACTTTCAAATTAAGAAGAAAACAGAAGTCTGGAATCATGAATGAATTTAGTAGCTCATAGGATTGCCCACATGTAGTGGAATATATATATATATATATATATATATATATATATATATATATATATATATATGGATATATGGATATATGGATATTGATGAAATAAGGAATAGTTAAAGAAAATATTAATCTTGTGTAGTATTCTATGTGTCTAAAACAATGCCTTCACATTTCTAATCTTTCTTTTCAATCTATGAAGTACAAAATAAGGAGAGCTATCCAGGAATTCCTGGTGAACTCCTGGTAAACTTGTCATTCCCTTAGACAAGACCATATGTGACCAATATTCAATGAATAGTCCTCATTGTTATTATTATTAAAAATATTATTATTAAAAGTACATTTTATATTGTTTAAGTTTCATTTTGTTTTATTCATTATGTTAGTGTGCAGATGAATGTAAACAAGCACATCCACGTGTATGTGAATGTGGGGAAGGGTCAGAAGTGACTTCAGGTAGTGATCTTTATTTTCTCCTAGTTTAAGGAAGGTTTATCCTTGTTCATGGCTACAAAGGCCAGTCTAGCTGACAGGTGAGTTCTTACAAGATCGAGTGTCTCTACTTTCCATCTCCACTCCATTAGGAATGTTCTGGGACCACAGACACTTGCTTTCAGGTACAGACTTGTAGACTTGTATTTTATAGGAGGGTTGCATTTAAACACACACACAGCTACAGTTCTGTACTCATAGAGTAAATATCTCTCAGAATATCTAAATCCCATGGATCTCACAGAATGTGTTCACTTCAGCATGTTAGTTAACAGGACCCTTTTATTTTAGAATGGGTGTGCACATGCAGACACATTACACCACAGAACATATTTAACACATGTGACAAGCAAAACACAGCCACAGATGATACATGATTCTGAAAATATTTTTGAAATCTGTACTCTTTCATGACTGCTAAATAGATCAATGGATCAATTGTTTGCCATCAAAGTTGAAGACTAGTTCAACAGGATGAACTAGCTAACTGAGCCTGCTGGATTGGTTTGCTCTATTTCAACTAAAAGATCCTGTTTTACAATGTGAGAGAACAACCAATTAAGAACAATCAATTCCTCCATAGGAATGCAAGTGAATACTAAACACACATACATACACACATACACACACACTCAAAATACTAAAATTAAAAACAAATCAAAATACCTCAGACATTATTTTACTTTTTCTTTTCTTTTATTCCCTGGCTCTAACTAGTATCTTTACATGGGCATAGCAAAAAGAAAATATGTGGACTATCAGACAACAGTGGCCACAGCATTGCTCCTAGATTGCACATGAATGAAGATCTGCTTTTCAACTTGTCATAATCTGTGCTTCGTGTTGCTGTGTTCATAACTTCAATGTTCAGAAGCCAGTATAGAAATCTACAGAAGCAACTAAATTCAGGGGGAAAAAAGTAATAGTAAGAACAAAAACTCACTCAAGAACTTTAATCTAATAGAAAACAATTAATGGGTTGCACATACAGTTTGGTGTACATAAACACTGACTAATAAGACTTCCAAAGTGGACTAAAGAAGGAAGACTTGATGATTTGTAAGTGTCATGGACACAATGAATCAAAACAACAACAACAACCAAAAAACAAAAAACCTACTTGTTAGAATAAATGACGTAAGTGGGCAATTTTTTGCTGTGATTTGTATTCCTGTGTACCTGAGTGCACATGGAGGTGACAGGTCAAACGTAGATGATTAGCCTCAAGAGACACATATCTTATTTATAAAACAGGGACCCAAAATGAATCCTGGGGCTCAATAAGTAAGCCAACCTGGCTGACCAACAGAGCTCAGCCATCCTCAGCTCCATGTTCTCCCAGTGATGTGTTTACATGCTTGCCCCACAATTCTTGCCTCTACATGAGGATTAATGATCAACTCAGATCCTTATACTTGTGTGGCAAATACTGTATGAGTTATCTCTCTGGTTTAGAATTGTTTTTGTTTTGCAGCAAAGGTTATATATGGCCAATGACTTTCTCTCCTAGAGTAAGAGGACAGTTTTTATTGAGTAACTACATAGAAGAATCCAGAGCCACTAGATGCCAAGGATAAGTCTCAGCATGGAAAGGGGTTCTGAGTGAAGGGGTATCTAGGAGCAGTGAAACCAAATGACTCAAAGTCAAATCATGGGTTCATGGGTCCAAGGGTTCTACTGAGATGTCATTCCAGACAGCTCTTTTCTTCTCTCTCTCTCTCTCTCTCTCTCTCTCTCTCTCTCTCTCTCTCTCTCTCTCTCTCTCTCTCTCGCTCTCTGTATATTTGTATGTGTGTTCTGCTCTAGACAGCTTTTTTTTCTTGCCATTCTAAAAATGCTGAGCTTGAAACAGCTTTATCTGCTAGTAAAAAATACTAAAAGCTGTTTAGGTAACTCATGGCTTTTCTGACTGAGTCAGAAAAGCTGCTATAAACTATTATTGAATTTCCTGACCAAGTCAGAAATCCTGTTAGAAAAAAATTCTTGAAGAGCAGTTTTTGCTTTTCAGAGATCTGCACATAGGTCATCTCTCACTAGATAAAATTCTGGAAGAGAACTGCTATGGCTTTCTGCTAGCATATTTCATCAATTCAGTTATTTATGCCAACTCTTCTTTTGATTCTTCTATGAATGAGCATCTAGTGATCCCAGCCCGCTAATACTTAGGTAATAGCAAACACACACACATTTATTTTAAAAGTAAATCAGAGATTTCAAAGGAAATCAGAGATCTGCCTGCCTCTGTTTCACTCAGATGTCAAGGTTGCTGGGTGGGAAGCCATCCTGAAATTACAATTTCTACCACACCTGAGCCCCACCTTGCTGTGTTCCAGGCTGACCTTGAGCTCAGGAATCTGACATTTGTATCTGCGTATCTTTGTATCTTTCTGACAACCTGGATCATAATGTTGTTTGTTTGTTCTTTTAGATTCTTAAAGACCCTCAAAATTCATATCGTTCCCTTATATGTTTGGAGAGTTGAGAAATTATATATTTTTGAACTCATGTACACAGCTCTTTCTCATTGCCTTAAGAAGGTTTGTCCTCAAGGTTCCAGCATTTACTATTTTGTTAAAACCTTAGACACACTTTTGCCTTCTAGACTCTTGCCTTCTCAGATAATCATGGAGTCATTAACACTAATAGAGAGGATATTCCTTTGAGGAATGTAAAAATATGTACATTATTTCATGAACAAGCATTAGGCCCACAACAGCCATCTATATTCCTGGGGGTTCACACAGGGGTTTAGTCTTAGGGGCAGGAACCATGTCATTCTGTTCAAACAGGGCCACTCTGGGCTTAAAAACTACACATAGAGCTAAGATTTAGCTTAGTAGGTGAGCATGAGATGAATGAAGAAGAAACTTTAATGTTTGGAATGTCACTTCTGTGGAATGCTATTTTTCTAGGCCAAACACATGAAGGAGTGTTTTCCTGAAGCAGACATAAGGGAAAGGATGTTTTTCTAAAACAAGTGATGAGGATTCTTCAATAACAACATATATTTATTGGTCCAAATTACATTTTGTAGTTTAGTTCCATTTGTAGTGACAACCATATAGAGAAAGACATCAATAAAGTTTTGGTGTACTGGAGGCTTCTTGCTGCTTCCATGGACCTGGGCTGATTGCCACAGTGATGTCAACTAATTAATGTGATATTTTCCTGAGACAAACTCACATGCTGAGGCAAAACATGTAGTGAGGCAAGACCCATATAAAACATGGCAGAGTTCCTGTGCTCTGGGATGCTAGACGAGCGAGGACAGCTGGAAGCTTTCCACACTGCTCCAGATGGGCATCTGCTGTGTAAAGCCACTAATCCCACATGGCAGGGGGTGGACAAGGTGCAGCCTCCATACCAGTCTCTGCCATCCCACACTGGATGCGGCAGAGGAGCTGAGAACAGAATAGGAGCCCAGGGTTGACACTCTTAGCTTTGGAGATACAGGAAGAGGGCAGAGGGAGTGGTTCCCAACCAGGCAAGAGTCTTTAGTCCAGGTGGTGGCTCGAGCATAGGAAGGTCTTCTGATGGGAGGTTAGAAGCGGCCCATTAGAAGAAAGCTTATCATCCAAGCTCAACAGACCTTCATGAACAGAGACAGCCTAGAGCTTTATTGTAGAAGGGCAGGGGAAAAGAGAGAAGATGAGAGAGAGAGAGAGAGAGAGAGAGAGAGAGAGAGAGAGAGAGAGAGAGAGAGAGAGAGAGAGAGAGAGAGAGAGAGAGAGAGAGACCGTGGCCAAGAGGAGAAAAGTAGGAAGGGAAACAGAGAGAGTTAGAGAATAAGAAAGGTGAACACTTAGAGAGAGAGAGAGGTAAAAGCTTAGAGAGAATAAGGAAAGTAAAAGCTTAAGAGAGCAAGGAGGGGCTAAGAGTCCCTCTTATACTGGGATGTGTTATCTTGCTGTTGCTAGGTAATTGTGTGGAGGAGTCTAGCCAGAAGGCCAGAAGCTTGTGACAATGTGTATGTGACTGATAGCCACAGCTTCTCTTGTGGGGGCTGCGGGAGTGGTGACTTCGACAGGAGCCAGGGGTCCAGGAGACATGAAGGAACACCTTCTGTCCCATTTAGGTGAAAATTATTACCATTGGGTCCAACCTGGTTTCAAGACCTCAGCTCAACTGGAGACCAGACTGTCTGTACATAGCCCATTGCTCACAGTTGGCTGGAGTATAATTCAGACACAAAGGACTATGAGGGAAGATTGCTTACAGAGATAACAGCACTTCTTGGTCTTGAGTCTTCCTTGATTTTTGATTTGTATAAAGAGGCACAGTCAAGAATTTCTGACATTTCTGCTGGGCCCAATCTCTCCTACTGACTCATGCTGATTTGGATGAGCCATGGCTATTTCTGCTAGGTTGTGCCACTATTGTTGCAATGTCTGTGAGATGTTTTCAAGTGAATTGAGCTATCCTCCTAATACCTGTCTATGTGCTTTATGGAAATATTGATACATTGCATAAGAGACTTGAGTTCATGAGTGAAGTACTGTCTTGGAGCCATTTAAGATATGAAGGGACATTGGTCTACTTGTCTGTCAGTATACCAGTACCATGCAGTTTTTATCACAATTTCTCTGTAGTAAAGCTTTAGGTCAGGCATGTTGATTCCACCAGAGGTTCTTTTACCCTTGAGAAGAGTTTTTGCTATCCTAGTTTTTTGTTATTCCAGATGAATTTGCAGATTCCACTTTCTAATTCGTTGAAGAATTGAGTTGGAATTTTGATGGGGATTGCATTGAATCTGTAGATTGCTTTTGGTAAGATAGCCATTTTTACAATGTTGATCCTGCCAATCCATGAGCATGGGAGATCTTTCCATCTTCTGAGACCTTCTATAATTTCTATCTTCAGAGACTTGAAGTTTTTATTATACAGATCTTTCACTTCCTTAGTTAGAGTCACGCCAAGATATTTTATATTATTTGTGACTATTGATAAGGGTGTTGTTTCCCTAATTTCTTTCTCAGCCTGTTTATTCTTTGTGTAGAGAAATGCCATTGACATGTTTGAGTTAATTTTATATCCAGCTACTTCACCGAAGCTGTTTATCAGGTTTAGGAGTTCTCTGGTGGAATTTTTAGGGTCACTTATATATACTATCATATCATCAGCAAAAAGTGATATTTTGACTTCATCTTTTCCAATTTGTATCCCTTTGAGATCTCCTTTTGTTGTCGAATTGCTCTGGCTAGGACTTCAAGTACAATGTTGAATAGGTATGGAGAGAGCAGAAATGAAGCCACACACCTATGGTCACTTGATCTTCTACAAGGGAGCTAAAACCATCCAATGGAAGAAAGACAGCATTTTCAACAAATGGTGCTGGCACAACTGGTTATTATCATGTAGAAGAATGCGAATTGATCCATTCCTATTTCCTTGTACTAAGGTCAAATCTAAGTGGATCATGGAACTTCACATAAAACCAGAGACACTGAAACTTATAGAGAATAAAGTGGGGCAAAGCCTTGAAGATATGGGCACAGGGGAAAAATTCTTGAATAGAACAGCAATGGTTTGTGCTGTAAGATCAAGAATTGACAAGTGGGACCTCATGAAACTGCAAAGCTTCTGCAAGGCAAAAGACACCATCAATAAGACAAAAAGACCACCAACAGATTGGGAAAGGATCTTTACCAATCCTAAATCAGATAAGGGACTAATATCCAATATATATAAAGAACTCAAGAAGGTGGACTCCAGAAAATCAAATAAACCCATTAAAAAATGGGTCTCAGAACTGAACAAAGAATTCTCACCTGAGGAATACCGAATGTCAGAGAAGCACCTGAAAAAAATGTTCAACATTCTTAATCATCTGGGAAATGCAAATCAAAACAACCCTGAGATTCCACCTCACACCAGTCAGAATGGCTAAGATCAAAAATTCAGGTGACAGCAGATGCTGGCGAGGATGTGGAGAAAGAGGAATACTCTTCCATTGTTGGTGGGATTGCAAGCTTGTACAACAGCTCTGGAAATCAGTCTGGCGGGTTCTCAGATAATTGGACATAGTACTACTGGAGGATCCAGCAATACCTCTCCTGGGCATATATCCAGAAGATGTCCCAACCGGTAAGAAGGCCACATGCTCCACTATGTTCATAGCAGCCTTATTTATAATAGCCAGAAGCTGGAAAGAACCAAGATGCCCCTCTACAGAGGAATGGATACAGAAAATATGGTACATTTACACAATGGAGTACTACTCAGCTATTAAAAAGAATGAATTTATGAAATTCCTAGCCAAATGGATGGACCTGGAGGGCATCATCTTGAGTGAGGTAACACAATCACAAAGGAACTCACACAATATGTATTCACTCATAAGTGGATATTAGCCCAAAACTTAGGATACACAAGATATAAGATTCAATTTGCTAAACGCATGAAACTCAAGAAGAATGAAGACCAAAGTGTGGACACTGTGACCCTTCTTAGAATTGGGAACAAAACACCCATGGAAGGAGTTACAGAGACAAAGTTTGGAGCTGTGATGAAAGGATGGACCCTCTAGAGACTGCCGTATCCAGGGATCCATCCCATAATCAGCCTCTAAACGCTGACACCTTTGCATACACTAGCAAGATTTTGCTGAAAGGACCCAGATATAGCTGTCTCTTGTGAGATTATGCAGGGGCCTAGCAAAAACATAAGTGGATGCTCACAGTCAGCTATTGGATGGATCACAGGGCTCCCAATGGAGGAGCTAGAGAAAGTACCCAAGGAGCTAAAGGTATCTGCAACCCTGTAGTTAGAAAAACATGATGAACTAACCAGTACCCCGGATCTCTTGTCTCTAGCTGCATATGTATCAAAAGATGGCCTAGTCGGCCATCACTGTAAAGAGAGGCCCATTGGACTTGCAAACTTTATATGCCCCAATACATGGGAATGCCAGGGCCAAAAGAATGAGAATGGGTGGGTAGGGAAGTGGGGGTGGTATGGAGGACTTTTGGGATAGCATTGGAAATGTAATTGAGGAAAATACGTAATAAAAAAAAAAAAGATATGAAGGGACAATATAATGAACAATGGAAACAGACTTCAAATGCAGATTCTCTGACATTTGAGCCTGTGGGAACACATTCCATATTGTCACTGGGCATGGCTGCTGTGAAAAAAAAAAGTGAAATGTGAGGCCTAGACAGCCTTTATCCCATGCAGATTTCATTGGTTCCTGGCCTGTTGAGAAGCCAGTACTCTTAACTATGAAGCCATATTTCTAGTCCCCTATATGTTTTCCTTAATGTCCTGTTAAGTGCCCTATTTATTCTCTAGTTCTTGGCAGTTTATAGTCCTGTTTCTATAGCTAGGTAATCCCTTCCTGTCTGTGCAACCCTAGACAGCAGTCTATATATTTCATGTTAAAATTGTAGACAAGCATGTAACTATTGCTATCTCTTGTTTATCTCCTCAATTGTCTTTCTACTATTTTTCATCTTTTTTTTTCTTTTTAGTACTAAATTTTGCCACATGTTTTTGTGTTTCCTTTTGTATTTTTTAATAATAGGCCTCCTATTTCATATTTCGTTTACTGTAAAGGAGACATTTGAACATTTTATTTATGACTGATAGTTAAAATCAGAAAGTAGAAAGAAGTTCCATATATGTATTTTATATAATGTTAAGCTTAGGACATAAAGCGAAACAAATAGTTTTTCATTATTCAGTTAAATACTGGCAGTGTGGATGGTAAATTACCTCAACTTTATTTAAAGTTAAATATATATTAAATGTATACCCAAAAGTAAAGCTAGCAAGAGAGCTGTGAATGATCTAATGTTGGTTTAAACTCTGCCAGTGACTGGAAAATACAGAAGTGGATGCTCACAGTCAGCCATTGGATGGAGCACAAAGTCCCCAATGAAGGAGCCAGAGAAATACCCAGGAAGCTGAAAGGGTTTGCAGCCCCATAGGAGGAGCATAAATATGAACTAACCAGTACCCCCAGAACTCCTTGAAACTATACCATCAATCAAAGAAAACACATGGTGGAACTTGTGGCTCTAGATTTATATGTAGCAGAGGATGGCCTAGTCAGCCATCAATGGGAGGAGAGGTCCTTGGTCCTCTGAAGGTTCTATGCCCCAGTATAGTGTAATGCAAGGACCAGGAATGGGAGTGGGTGGGTTGGAGAACAGGGGGAGGGGAGAGAAGATAAGGGATTTTCAGGGAGGGGGACTAGGAAAGGACATAACATTTGAAATGTAAATAAAGAAAATACCTAATAAAAAAGGTCTAAAACATAAAATACAAGTTTTATAATAATAGAATAATTCAAATTAAAATAATAATAATTATTATGCTTGGTAAAGATATGATTCCAAAAAATCTTGGCATTCTATGTAGTCACCTATATACCTAGAATTGAAAACACATGTACAGTATTATGGAAGGCCAGTTGTTCATTGATTGGTGGAGGAAAAATTGGAAAAGCCAGGAAAATAGTGGTTGATCCATGTATCCACCCACCCCTAGAATACCACAGGCAACAGACCTGTTCATCAGTGGGTGAGGACACATCACAGAATTTGGTTGCTGTAGCTTTCAATTGTGCTCTGATTCAGCTGTCTACTCATGGTGAGATGAGATGGAGAGGGAATGGCTTCCTCATCCCATGGAGGAGTTCTAGCTATAGGTTTTGTCCTACCTGCTTCGGTGCTAGCATTTGAAGGCACTGCCTGTGGTAATTTTACTAAAATAGACTCTGAAGGGCAAGCACAGTCTATTTTCATGATCATGGTTGTTGAGGAAAGCTGCTTAGATCAGATGTGATGGTAAGCCAAACATGGCTGGGGGGAGGGTCTGGTAAACGAGCTAGAGAAATGCTGGGGAACAAAGGAAGAAAGTAATCTACTCACATTGTTGGAGAAAATTTTGTCCTGCAGGAGGGTGGTTGGAAGAGAGTAAGGTCACGGTCAGGGTATTATAGAGGTAGGTGATGGACAGGAAAAGCTTCAGCAGTGTCAAAATGAATCTTCATTTGTCTTAGATCTCACCACTGTGTGTGTGTGTGTGTGTGTGTGTGTGTGTGTGTGTGTGTGTGTGTGTATGTGTGTGTGTAAGTATGTGTTTCTAAAGTGTGGAAGTCAGAGAATGTCTTTCAGTAGTTTGTTATATCTTTTCACTGTTGCCTCTTCTTGTCCTAGAACTCAAGTTTTCAGATATGTATAACAAGTCCTTTTGTCTGTGGAGCCATCCCAGTAGCACTCATTCTCTTATTTTTGAACCCAAAATTGGACATGGTAACTGTGTATGGGATGAATCCCCAGGTGGTAGAGTCACTGGATTGCCTTTGCTCCAGTCTCTGCTCTGCACTTGGTCTTTGTATTTGCTCCTGTGAGAACTTTGTTCTCATTCTAAGAGAGAAAGAAGCACCCACACTTTGGTCTTCCTTCTGGAGCTTCCTGTGGTCTCTGAATTGTATCTTGGTTATTTGAAGCTTTTGGACTACTATCCACTTATCAGTGACTGAATATCATCTGAATTCTTTTGCTTTTGGGTTATCTCACTCAGGATGATATTTTCTACTTCCATCCTTTTGCCTAAGAATTTCATCAATGCATTGCTTTTAATAGCTGAGTAGTACTCCATTGTGTAAATCTCTCACATTTTCTGAATTCATTCCTCTTTTGAAGGACATCTGGATTCTTTCCAGCTTCTGGCTATTATAAATAAGGCTGCTGTTGACATAGTAGAGCATGTGTCATTATTACATGTTGAAGCATCTTCTGGGTAAATGCCAGGAGTGGTATAGCTGGGTCCTCCAGCAGTATTATGTCCAAATTTCTTAGGAACCGCCAGAATGATTTTCAGAGTGGTGGTACCAGTTTGCAATCCCACCAGCAATGGAGGAGTGATCCTCTTTCTCCATATCCTTGCTAGCATCTGCTGTCACTGAATTTTTTGACTTAAGCCATTCTGACTGGTGTAATGTTGAATCTCAGGGTTGTTTTGATTTGCATTTCCCTGATGATTAAGGATGTTGGATATTTTTGCTTTTTAGGTGCTTCTCAGTCATTCAATATTTCTCAGTTGAAAAATTTTTTGTGTGCATTGTACCCCTTATTTAATAGGGTTTTTGGTTCTCAGTAGTCTAACTTCTTGTGTTCTTGGTATATACTGTATATTAGTCCTCTATAGAATGTAGGATTGGTAAAGATCTTTTCAAAATCTGTTGGTTGCCTCTTTGTCCTATTGAGAGTGTCCTTTGCTTTATACAACATTTGAAATATTATGAGGTACCATTTGTAGATTAGAGCATAGGACACTGGTGTTCTCTTCAAGAATTTTTCCACTGTGCCCATGTGTTTGAGGCTCTTTTCCACTTTGTCCTCTATAAGTTTCAGAGTACCTGATTTTATGTGGAGGTCTTTGATCCACTTGGACATGATCTCTGTACAGGGAGACAAGAATGGGTCAATTTGCATTTTTCTATATGCTGATCACCAGTTGAACCAGTACCATTTGTTACAAATGCTGTCTTTTTTCCCACTAGATGTTTTTATCTCCTTTGTCAAATACCAAGTGACCATATGTAGTTGGCTCATTTCTGTGTCTTCAATTCTATTCCATTGATCTTACTACCTGTGACTGTACTAATACCATGAATTTTTTTTTATCACTATTGCTCTGTAATACAGATTGAAATCAGGGATGGTGATTCCCCAGAAGTTCTTTTATTGTTGAGAATAGTTTCGGCTATCCTGTGTTTTATATTTTTGAAAAAGAATTTGCAAATTTCTCTCTGTAGCTCTATGAAGAATTGATTTGGAAGTTTGATGGGGATGGTGTTGAATCTGTAGATTGTTTGGGGGAAGAATGCCATTTTCACTATAGTAATCTTGCCAGTCCTTGAGTATGGAAGATCTTTCCTACTTCTGAGATCTTCTTTCTTCACAGACTTGAAGTTTATGTAGTACAGATCTTTTACTTGCTTATTTAGAGTCACACCAAGGTATGTTGTATTATAAGTGAATATTGTAAACGGTGTCATTTCCCTAATTTCTTTTTTTATTATGTATTTATTTCATTTACATTGCCAATGTTATCCCAAAAGACCCCCACCCGCTCCCCTACCCACTCCCCCACCCACCTACTACCACTTCTTGGCCCTGGCATTCTCCTGTACTGAGGCAGATAAAGTTTGCATGACCAATGGGCCTCTCTTTCCACTTATGGCCGACTAGGCCAACATCTGATACATATGCAGCTAGAGACACGAGCTCTGGGGAGTACTGGGTAGTTCATATTGTTGTTCCACCTATAGGATTGCAGATCCCTTTAGCTCCTTGATTATTTTCTCTAGCTCCTCCATTGGGGGCCCTGTGATCCATCCAATAGCTGACTGTGAGTATCCACTTCTGTGTTTGCTAGGCCCCTGCGTAGTCTCACAAGAGACAGCTCTATCTGGGTCCTTGCAGCAAAATCTTGCTAGTGTATGCAATGGTGTCAGTGTTTGGCAGCTGATTATGGGATGGATCCCTGGATATGGCAGTCTCTAGATGGTCGTTCTTTTCCTCTCAGCTCCAAACTATGTCTTTGTAACTCCTTACATGGGTGTTTTGTTCCCAATTCTAAGAAGGGGCAAAGTGTCCACACTTTGGTCTTCGTTCTTCTTGAATTTCATGTGTTTAGCAAAATTTATCTTATATCTTGGGTATTCTAAGTTTCTGAGCTAATATCCACTTCTCAGTGAGTACATATTGTGTGAGTTCTTTTGTGATTGGGATACCTCACTCAAGATGATGTCCTCAGGGTCCATCCATTTGCCTAGGAATTTCACAAATTCAATCTTTTTAATAGCTGAGTAGTACTCCATTGTGTAAATGTACCACATTTTTTGTATCCATTCCTCTGTTGAGGGGCATCTGGGTTCTTTACAGCTTCTGGGTATTATAAATAAGGCTGCTATGAACATAGCGGAGCATGTGTCCTTCTTACCAGTTGGAACATCTTCTGGATGTATTTTTGTTTTGTTTTGTTTTGTTTTTGAGGCACTTAGAGCTATGTGATTACTTCTCACCACTGCTTTCATTATATCCCATAATCTTTGATATGATTTATCCTAATTTTCATTAATTCTAAACTGTCTTTCCCTTTCCTGCCTTGCCTTGCCTTGCCTTGCCTTGCCTTGCCTTGCCTTGCCTTGCCTTGCCTTGCCTTGCCTTGCCTTGCCTTGCCTTGCCTTGCCTTGCCTTGCCTTGCCTTGCCTTGCCTTGCCAGCAAACCATCAACTGTGTTTTAAACGTTAAGCTAAATATTTTGTCTCTTAGGACTTGTTAAATGGAAGCTGTAGATGTGACACAATTTGTAACACACTTATATTGAGAGAATAAGGAGTTGATTTCAATTTTAAATAAATATGTATAAAAATCTCTAGCTTACTGGCTCCAGTCAGGCCATCCTTATTGGCCTGGCTAGGAAAAAATCACTGTTGTGTGCCTGTTCAGATCAGGGATGTTTCTTGGAATATATTGGGAGCTACTAAGCTAGAACTATGTGTTTAAAATTATGCAGTGATGGAAAAACGCAGATTAGGCACAATCTGGTGACTCAGAGCTTATAGTTTGAAGAAACTATAAACTTACAAATTAAAGCTACTTCTCTGGAAGAGGAACCAGTGTATGATGAATGTGAGGAAGAGGCAGAAAGAAGATGAATTGGTGTCATGAAGTGTTTATGTCAGCACCAGTGAGTCCTTGGATTTTGAAGTGTTGGCTATTTCTCCTCACAGCTGCCCATCTAGATTGGCATCAGTAATGTTGTAGATTCTCTACTGTATGCAATAATTCACATCAATTTTGAAGCATGGACTGAGAATAAAATTATTTGGACCCTCAAGCAGAGGACAATGCAATCATTCCTCTAGGTAATAGGATGAACATTCTAATACGATGTATGTATCAGAGTTAAGGTGATGTTGGGCTCATTGGTTAAATCCATGTCTCTCACATGATATAGTGGATCTGATTGACAAATGAAATTAACCAGTTCAGATTGTTCTGGAGCTCTGGAATCTGGATATAAAGTCTAAAGACCTGATTTGGATCCTGAGAAACATCATGTTTATTCTTTTACCTCCATGAATGCTCTGATGTGTATATATATGTGTGTGTGTGTATATATATATATATATATATATATATATATATATATATATATATATATATGTATAGTCTCTATCTCTTTCTCCATCACCCTCTCTCTCTCCCTCTTACAATTTCCCTCCCTTCCTCTTAGCTCCTCCCATCTCTCTCTGTCTCTGTCTGTCTCTTTCTCATATACATACATGCATGCATGCATATATACATAAATAAACACACATACATACACGCATAAACATACACACACGCACAAACACACACACACTTACACAAACAGGAACATATAAATTATACACTAAGTAAATAAAAAAATCATAAAAAAGAAGCCAGTTAGGGAAAGACTAGAACTTTTTCATCACTAAGGATACATTAAAGAAAAAAACAAAATGAGGATGCATGTGGAAAATCCAAGGACTTCAGAAAAGAGCATGTGGGAGACATAAGTAGAAAAGGAAAAATGTGTACAAACCGTCTGATCTAAGTTGTTAATTTTGCCATTGAGAAACTTATGATACAATATTACTATCCATTTTACACCAAACAAGCATCCAGATTCTGGTGAAGACAGTCTGGACTACTATAGCCTGGTGACTTCTGTGCAAGAGTGTCTGAGATTATATATATATAATCATAAAACTATTATCATGTTAGAGCACATTTTCCTTGCTTGTTTTCCATATTGGATTCATATTTCTTGAAAAAATTCAGAAGCATACTCCTTTTTCAATATGTTGGTTTCATTAGAGTATGTGTGGCTGAGACAACTGAGCTGTAAGAGAGAAACAGCCTGTGATTGGTATGCCTGTGCAGTCAACATACCTTCCAAGATTTTTATCATTGAAACTTACAGAGCTAAATGCATATGTCTTTGTGGGAGAATGCTGAATTGGAATTAAACATAGTCTACAGATGGGAAAATGTTGACACATTTTCACTTACAAGCTCTGCCATAGGAAATGAGCTAAGGAACTTATTGTTTCCATTGTCCTACCCATTGTAATCCAGTTTTACCCACTGATTGAAGACATGAAATCTTGCTGCCCAAGCAACACATGTTGATCTATTTCTTCTGGAAAGATCATCTGAGTTTTATAGTGTGTAGCCAACAACATAACAAGTTTAATTAAGTGAGATTAAGTGAAATCACTTCTGCAAAAGTGTCTGCTGTGAACAGTACTAAAGAAATGCATGGCAATATTACTGCCATTAATTAGATTATTTATCTTTGTGTCTTCCATCTCAATTCTTTGGTAAGCATTCTGCTGGAGGTTCAATTTTAGCCAGTTCACAAAATCAAAAAGGAGCAGATACTAAATGGCTGTGAAATTTTTATAGGTATAGTTACTTGATGAGGTAAAGTCATGATGATTTTATTAATTCTTGCAAGTGTTTTCTCCTTGAAATTTCTCACTCATCTTCGCAAGAGGAACAATGCAAGAACTTATTTAGACAATCAGAAATGAAATAACTATGATATGATAGGTAAGATTAAGCCCTGGTAAAGTATACTATTAATTAAATCATGAAATATTAGGTGGGTGTCAAGCACAAACATATTTATAGTCATAACAGTTCTTGCTTGTTTTCATTGTTTGCATATTGAGTGATTTAGGTGAAGCTGTTTCTATTTGTCAGGCCAAGTCTTAGTTTCTCATCTCTATAAAATTCACAAGGATAACAGTCCATCTGAAAGAAGTCTGCATTCAATAGGACAATTTTTTCCATATTCCACTTTCTCCTTAACACTTTTTTGTATATGATCTTTGTGCAATTTTAGAGTTTAAAGGTCCAAGCTTTACAATTTCTACAACCCAAAGCATAGTTTGAAGAAGGAAAAAGGAAAAGGTTAGAGAGACAACTATGAAGTAAAGCATATGTGACAGATTCATCCTATCTTCAGTTCAAAGACTGCACCTTTGTTTTTTGTTTTTTTGTTTTTTTGGTTTTTTTTTGGGGGGGAACAGGACACAACACCAAGAAAACAAAGTAAACAACTAACTAAACATAAAATTATACTCTCCAAAAATATTCAGTTTAGAAAGAGGAGATTCTATTTTTGAAATGTTTTATTAGTTTATAATTTTAATTATTTTAAAATGAAAAATTATATAATTTATTCTTTGTAATGACGGGGTTTGTTTTAACATAAGCTATTTTTATACATGTACATGTGATTTAATGTGATCACATTTACCCCAATATTCTTCTGTTGCCCAGTAATAATTCTAATCTCCTTCTTGTCCAATTCTACTTCTATGTGTTTGGTGACCCATCAAATTGTTTTGAGATTACTCAAGAAGCATAAAATGTGTTGTTTATAGGAGTGTGTATCCCTCACTGTTGGTTATACTACTAAAGTAAATCTCTATCTGGTATAAGCAATCTTTAATTAAATGTACTTCAAACGGAGGAATGGGAGCATCATATAACCGTCTGTACAAGTGAACCTGTTATAAGGATGACTTCATTTCCAATGAGGTATTTTTTTTTCCAAGATCTTTGTATACTTCTATATGTCCTCAATACATACTGTAGAAAAAAATAGAACAAATAAAAGCAGTTTTTCCTCAGATGTGGTCACTTCCTGAATTAAATAATTTCAAATATTACATACATGTAGCCTCTGAACAGTGAAGAGAATTGTTGGCTTGAAGTCAAGGTTATCTGTGGTCCCAAGTCAGATGACCATAAGCACCTCAGGTGACCCAGAATTATACTCATCTATTTCCCTAAAATGAAATAATAATATACACTCTGTTGGTTAAGAAAAAATTGAACAGAAGAAGTTTTTAATCAGCCTATGAGAAAACAAAAGGGACAGAGTAAAATGCTTAATTAGTAAAGTTTAATTGTTCAATCATAAGGAGCTGAGTTATGATTTCGAGAATGCACATAAAAGTCACATGCAGTAGTGTCTGATTCTAACCACAGAAGTGGGAAGAAAAGCCAGCAGGATACTTGATGCTCGCTGACCACTAATCTAGCTTTATCTCTGAGCTCCAGCTTCACTGAAACACACTTTCAAAACAAAGTGAAAGGGGACTAAAGAATGACCCAATGACCAAGAAATCTGCTTCTCACTTTCATGTATACACATTCACAGACCAGCACTAGCACACACACAAATACACATATAGCATACACATTCAGACACACACATACACATGCACACACATATATGCATGCACACACACACACATTTTCAAGAAGAAAAGAGAGAGGGCAAAGTAAAAAAAGCACACTTTCAAATTTATACTTATTGCTTATTCTCAGGATAAATAAACACTTAAATACAATATATTGCATATTTAAAGCACCACTAGTACATCTTATTAATCATATATTAGAGTTAATAGAATAAATATATAGCTTAAGATAAAAGGCTTGAGTATTTTGTTAATGCATATTCAGAAAACTTTAATTGAAGTTCAAGCATGATTTCTTTTAAAATCTCTTTATCTTCCTGTGTGATTTAACATCTAATCATAGAGAAAGAGAAGCTACTAGCTGACCTAACTTACATATCAAAATTCTGTTTGTCATTTTCCTTAATCTTTAAAGCAACAAATAAATTACAGGATATTAAATGCATAGGAAAAATGGCATTTGGGACATTAAATTTAGGCCTGGGATTTCATCTTCTTTCCATATACATTGTCACTTTGCCAGATTGAAGACCAGAAGCCATGGCTATAATTAAGCATTAACTTAATTTCTCTCCCAGGATTTCTGTTGACAAGGATTTGTACTTGAAATTACAAATTGCAAATCAGAGGTAACATCTGGTCAGTGTGTATGTCCACGTGTGTGTGCACATGGTTTCATGCCTGTTTGCATGTCTTGGTGTGTTGTAAATTTGACTGACTTTAAAGCCTTAATGATAACATGATTGAAGAAGAAGGAAAGTAAAATATGACTTGTCTTTTTTCCTGGAGCCTGTTTGGTCCTCAAGTGGAAAGGTATATTGTCAATCCTCTGAGCCTATCTAAGTTTTATCACACACAGAGTAACAGTCAAACACACACACACACACACACACACACACACACACACACACACACAGACAACTATATACAGTTGCCCAGATTCATATTCCTACCAGCCACACCTACCTTCGTCCTTTTGCACCCAAGTAATATTGTTCATCTAGAATGACTGCTTTTGGCCTATACATGAATTGACAACCTATCATTTGAAAGTGAAAAAAAGAAGATTATTGTTACTAAAAGATGTTTTAAGGTAATGAAACTTTACAGTGCCAGGCAAAAATTCTGGCCATTCCACCTGAATATTGCTATCCTATATCTGGAGATAGCCGTTTTGGCTCTTGAGGTCCTCTAATCACTTCAAGCAACACAAGATAGGCCGATATTCATTTTAGCATTTACACTTTCATTTTGGTGTGACTTATATAGATTTTGAAATAGTTTTATCTCACATAATAATTTACCATTATTGTCATAGATTCCTTCCATACCCGTGCTGCACTGCAAACTTAGTATGCTTCCAAATGTTATTCTAGTTACTTTTTCTGTCACTGTGTACAAATACCTGACAATGGCAGCTTAAGAGAGAAATGGCTTATTTGTGTTTACAGTTTAAGAGGCTACATTTCTTATATCATGGCTGGGAAGTCATGATAAGAAGATCTGGGATCACAGTTCACATTGCAACTGCAGGCAAGAAGCAGGAGAAAATGCAGTGTTGTGCTAAGCCAAGTTCTCTTCTTTATTGAACTCCTCCTGCCTATGGAATGAATGGACACATATCTAAGTTAACACAGTTAGAAACAACACACACACACACACACACACACACACACACACCACATACATACACATACACACCTAGTCTTGTGATTCCATGGTGATTCTATATTGTCAAACTGACAGTTCAGATTAATTCTCACAACACTGAACCAATCAGTACAACAAATATGCATCAATTATGATAAATTGTGTTTTCCACCATTGTTGTATGATGTCTTATGATGACAACTCTTAGAGTTAAAAAGGTTCTGTGAATCATGGTTCCACTAATCTTGGTGATAGCAGGCATTTTTGGAGTTTAATATTTTAAACGTTCTGAAAGCCAGAATATTCTTCTTGTCTGTGTCTGTGTGTGTGATAAGAGTTATGTTCAGTGGCTTGCTAATGCAGCCTTCCACTTGAGAACCAAACAGACTATAAAATAATCTAATTTGCTGTGTGCATTTACACTTCAGTAGATGTGCCATTGGCATAAGAACATTTGCTGACTGGGGCTATAGAGGTGTCTCTGATGGAAGGCTAGTAAAATCCTATGTGTATTCTCTCAAATTTATAGGATCTCAAGTTTTTTACTTGGACCTTATGTTAACACAGGAAGGTCAAAGTCTTCCTGTGATAGCACCTTTGAAACCAGTGCTCTTAAAGGCCATATTCAGAGTCGGAGACACCCAATTGTTTGTGAAATGAGATTGACCTGAGAAGATTCTCTGCAGTACCAAGTTATTATAAGTTTCCCATATTCATAACTCCATTTGCAGCTCAAAAACAGCTTGCTTCTGGAAGATCTAAAAGGCACTGAGGTAGCTACTTAGATGGATGCCTACACTAAAATTTGACTTTAAGTTTATTTGACCTGTAGTCAGGGATCTAGGTTCTTTTTTTCCTTCTTCAGACTCAGAAGAATATTCTGTGCATAGTTGACTGGGATAATAAATCTGAGTTTGGTCTCAGAATTCCTTTAGCTTTGAGGACTATATTTCAATTTGTTTTAGGTGTTTGTTCACAATTGGCTTGAAGGCAATGAAGCTCTTTCTCACTTGAAGGAAGTGGATGGTTTCTGTGCTGGAGCTAAATGAAAGAGGACTAAAAAGTGAAAAAAAAAAGCCTCACCATTATACTTGTTAATCATCTTTACTTTGTATATTTTCCATTCTACTCCTATATATTCTTAACAAACCAAATTATTCAGACTTACCCATAGCTCTCGGCTGCAAATCCAACCAGTGTTATTAACCTCACTTTCCAGATAAGCAACATGGTAAATCTTTGATAATTAATAGTATGGTTTTGGGGGCTACATATTACTTTTATTACTATAGTAGTATTCAAAGCTGTAATGCAAACATATTTGTGCTAATACAATACTATAAAAACCTTATATTTGATTATTGCTCTTTTTGTGTTAGCCACCTAGCTAATGACCATCTCATTGTTTTCTCCAGTAAATTAGGGATATAATTTGGCCCAATGACTACATAGAACTGCAGAAATATGACAAAAATGTGTGAGAGAATGTGTTGACTTGCTGGGTACAGTTCACCAGCAAGTGTTCATTTACACATGTACTGCCTATGCAGAAGAATCCTTCTCTAACAAAAAAAGTAAACCACTCAGCTCTGGCACTAAAGTCACTTTCTTTCAACTGCATCTTCATGTCAGCTTCTCTCTTTAATTCCTTAATAACAATATCAGGAACACAATATTTATGGGCTAATATTGATGGGTAATAATAGAATAACATTACTCTCCATTATAAGAGCCTGATTAACTTACATTTTTTCTAGATTTCCACAGTAAACTTTCCCTTGTGAAGATAGTAAAGCAGGTATCATGTTTTTCTTTTTTTTTCAGAGAAAGTAATTGAGATTTAGACCCAAAACTTGTAGCCCATTCCAGCAGAAAAGAGAAATTCATACCATTCTTTTATCTTCCAGAGAGCTGATTAACCCAGTGTTTATGGCCCTATCCTGAGACTCTTTACCTAGTGACATATACCTAACAATTCAACACATTCCCCCACACATTTTCCACATTTCAACAGCTCCTTTTAGTCATCGGACCAAATTATATCTCTGATTTGCTAGAGAAAATATTGAGATGGGCATTAACAATAATCAAATATGAGCCTTGTATAGCCTTTGCATTAGCATAATCATGATTGCATGATCTTATACTTCTTGGATGCTAATACAGTAACAAAACTAATGAGCAGTTCCCAAAACAATGGTTTTGTCTTTTTCAGGAATACTCGAATCATCATATGCTGCAAGACTGTAGCTACTCTTAAGTGACCCTGTCCACTGTGGTGCTCATCTTAAATTCTAGTTCTCTTTAGAGAACCTTATAATATCATGTGGGCCAAGAATCAGGGCTGCTTTTTCAATACAAGATGAATATTCTGTGCTTTACTTTCTGAAAGAGTAGAAGATTCTTTGCCAGTGTCTTCTGCAAATCCTTTCCCCACAAAATTCAATAATCTCTCTTGTTTTAGTGATTCTTCTGAACACACCATGCACTTTCCATGAAATACTGAAGACACCAGAGATCCTCTATAATTACAAATCAAAAGCATATCATGGGTGTTTCATTGAGTGCATACTCTAGCATAAAAAAATGGCACATAATAAACACCTGAAACTTTTTGGAGCAAAGGAATTGTAATGCTTCAGAATTTCAGTGCGCCAGTTAGGGAACAGAGGTTTGATCAATTCTGTGAAGAAGTTGAGATATGCTGGTGATTGGAGCATCTGAAGTAACTGCTTTATTCTTTAGTCATTAATTGCTGTTCTTTCCCACAATATTACTGGTGTAATGTGCTGGTTCTTTCTGCGTGTCACCCTGAAAAAATTTGCAAATGTACTTAGAATGTAATTCCTAATTGTGTTTGTACTCATTTGTAAAAGCCAAAGTTGGTTTAGTGCCAATATCTAACTCTGTTGTAACATCAAGCTTCTCAAGGGTTCATTCCTCAGGCCATTAGTGGCCTAATTTTATGCTCCCCATTTTCTTACATAAAACAAACCAGAAAAGCTACAGAGATGTCTAGACTGTCTACAGTAAAGGAAAAGAAGGGTGATTGGATTTAGAAGTACTCTCCAGACTCATTAGCTCATGGAAATAAAGAAGAAAGGTACAATCAATCATATTGATCTTTATACTACTGAGCAAAATTCCAAATGGAATTTATGTTGTATGTTAATAAAAATGAGTTAACAAAAAGCAGTATAGAAGATCCTATTATATGGCAGCCTCTTCTTCAGAAATGGTATTAGTGACATAATGGCAGCAAGTGGTCCGGCATGATTTGTGTTTCATGTCATAAAATCCAGACAATCTGCTTTTAGTACATCCACACTCTCCAGAAACACAATTGTGTATGGTCTGGGGTAACTGAAATGAAAAAATGCAAAATTATAAATAATTGTCTAAAGTCGATAGTGCTCATGATCATACCCCATGAGTCTTTCAATATACCTGCATTTATGAGTACATTCCCATGTCCTTATTAAACCTCATTGATGGAATCTATACTGTATGCCTGCCTAAGAAATTTTGTCCTGAGACTGGAGAGATGGTTCAGTAGATGAAGTGTGTGTTATATAAGTATGAGGGCTGAAATTTGGATCCCTAGAACATATAGTAAACTGGATACAGTAGCATATGTATGTAATCACACACTCCTAGGTCAAAATTAAGGTGGTGACAGGAAAGTCCCTCAAATACCTAACACAAGCAAAACATTCATATTTACTACACAGGCAAACACAAAAGCTCTAGCTCCCAACAAGAAAGAAGAGACTAACAGTCAAGGTTGCTCACTGAGACTCCCATTTCCTCTATTGAATATACTGTCACACATGACAAATACACATGAGCATACAGACCACTCACAAAAACACATACAAAAAATTTATAGTAAAGGAAAAGTCAAGATATAGAAATGCCACTAAACTCTATATTCAGACAATCTAGAATTATGAATGCAAATTTTAATACTTCCAGTTTGTTTGACATTTGTTATATCAGTATATTGGTTGATGTATCTTGTTTAATTAAAATAAACATATCTATGATAAAGATTTTTCGTGGAATTAAAATAAAAAAGACAGATGCTGTCACCATGAGTATTCCTGCTCTATATTATGACCCTTCTATTCATCACTCAGTATTAAGGCCTTGATATAAAGACAAAGGTAGGGCAGCCTGTATACACCTCTATGCCTTTGCATAACTTAAAAATTGGTCAAGATTTTCATTTTTTATGATGTCCTTCCTACAACTGGCAATGTTTCTGAGAATATATATATATATATATATATATATATATATATATATATACATTTGTTGTTGTTTTTTGTTTTTTGTTTTTTTGCTTTTGTTTTTGTTTTTTGAGACAGGGTTTCTATGTGCAGCCCTGGCTGTCCTTGAACTCACTTTGTAGACCAGGTTGGCCTCAAACTCAGAAATCTGCTTGCCTCTGCCTCCCGAGTGCTGGGATTAAAGGCATGCGCCATCACACCCGGATGAGAATATATATTGGAGCTTTTCTCCAAGTCCAACTCAATGGAAGGTCCTTTTTCATGTTCAGAAATCATTGTGAGCCTGAATCTTAGGTGCCTCTCATACCTCAAACACATGGCAAATGAGACTCCTATTAACCTGATACTTTATTGTTATTTTGTTACTATAGACTGAACATAAAGTTTTTCTTTGGAAATATTTCCCTGTCCTCTCACATTCCTTTGGGTCTCACTCTTACAAAAGGAATTAGTTTGCGTCCCTCTTTGTCTCTTTGTTTTGAATAAAGAAAGACATAAAGATCACTCTGCCCTTCAGGTGCTGGTAAGAACTTAACTCATCAAAAAATGTCAATTCTCCCTCAAGCTCAATTCCTTTATTAACTCTTCTCACCTGATCTTCGATTTGCCACAGTTAAAACAAATCACTATTGGCAACTCCTTCATGCTCACCCTCATCCAGCCATTACCTTCCCTTCCAGCAACAGTAAACAGAAACTTCATTTAGATGTATTTAGTTATTTTAGTTCTCTGATTTGGACTGTGTTTGTATAGCCTGAAGTACTGGCTTTACTTCCTGTTTACACTCCCAGTTATCATTTAAACATTAGTGATTCACTGCCATAACAAATGTAACATGGTCCCAAAATACTTTTCTTTTTATGCCTAGATTGGATACAAAAACAATATTTTAAAGTTTTTCTTAAAATGCTAAATTTCTTTGTGACATTTTCATACATCAATATCATCTACTTTAATAGTATTTATTTTGTTTACACACATTTTCCTTTGTTGACCTATCTCCTCTTTCCAAAGTATTTCCAATTCAGATTCTCCAATTCAGATAGATGACAGATAGATAGATGATAGATAGATAGATAGATAGATAGATAGATAGATAGATAGATGATAGACATATACATAGACATAAAGATAGATATGTGGATTATGATAGGTACAAATTAGATAGATGATGTGTAGGTGATAGAGACCCTATGTATGATGTATGAAATAAAATGTTCCTGACTTTTTAATTTAGCATGATGATCTTCATGATTATCCATTTCCTACAATTAAGATAATATTATTCTCCATAAAGATATTAGATCCCTTCATCTGTACTCATAATGGTTGTTTCTGACCTCTTATACAATGGATCATTGCAGTAACAATGAATTCTAAATCTCACAAACTCTTGCACAGAAGAGTACAATGACAAGTTTTAAAGCTGTGTCAACCAGGCAATCAAAGGCAAGTTGTTTTCATTACTAAAGATAGAGATGCCATGCTTTTGACTAAATATATCTCCAATTATTACTCTCAAAGCATGGCTTTGTCTTGCAGACATCTTGAAAACAGTGAGTCATGTTTTTATTGTTATATAAATACTGGAGCTGTAGATGAATCACAGAAAGCTGATCACTGACCCTGGGCCCTCATGTGTTTCTATAGCCAAAATGTATAAGAATTAAAAGAAGAGATCACAATGTAGGGAAGAATAAGAAATCTTGAATTATGCCCTCTAAGGTATATGTGTGAGAAAGAGTGTAATACAATTTATATTGTACCTTGCTGGTAAAAACTTCTCTATGTCCTGTTGGATTATTTATTGTGTCATCTAGGAAGTGTCTCTTAATAAGGAATCTTCTATCCAATGTAGAAAATGTGTATGTTTTCTCTCTCTCATGTATGTGTGTGTGTGTGTGTGTTTGTGTGTGTGTGTGTGCTCATGTTTAATTTCTGTACTGGTGAAGATGTACATATGTGTATAAACATGTGGAGGCAAAAGGATAATATTGGCTCTATTTATCTTTCCTCAAACGCTGTACACATCCTTCCAGATAATATGTCTTATACTAGGACTTGAATTTCAGGAATTGAGCTAAAATTTGCTTGTCAGTAAGGGTGAGACATCCTCTTGTATCCACCTCCTTAGCAGAGATTATAGGCATATATTCCTATGACCAGCTTCATCCATTGGTTATTGAAATATAGACTTTATATGCTTGTGTTAGCACAGCAGGGTTGGTATCAACTGAGCAATCTTTCTAGAACCTCAAATGTTGTTTCATAATTTTTAATTAGGTATTTTCTTATTTTACATTTCAAATGCTATATCAAAATACCCCATACCCTCCCATCCCCCACTTCCCTACCCACCCACTCCCATTTCTTGGCCCCGGTGTTCCCCTGTACTGAGGCATATAAAGTTTTCAAGACCAAGGGGCCTCTCCTCACAATAATGGCCGACTAGGCCATCTTCTACATATGCAGCTAGAGACATGAGCTATGGGGGTACTGGTTAGTTCAAATTGTTGTTCCACCAATAGGGTTGCAGATCCCTTTAGCTCCTTGGGTACTTTCTCTAGATCCTCCACTGGGGGCCTTGTGTTCTATCCAATAGATGACTATGAGCATCCATTTCTGTGTTTGCCAGGCACTGGCATATCTTCACAAGAGACAGCTATATCAGGGTCCTTTCAGCAAAACCTTGCTGGCACATGCAATGGTGTCTGCATTTGGAGGCTGATTATGGGATGGATCCCCATGTGTGGCAGTCTCTAGATGATCCATCCTTTCTTCTCAGCTCCAAACTTTGTCTCTGTAACTCCTTCCATGGGTGTTTTGTTCCTAATTCTAAGAAGGGTCAAAGTGACCACACTTTGGTCTTTGTTCTTCTTGAGTTTTATGTTTTCCAACTTGTATCTTGGGTATTCTAAGTTTCTGGGCTAATATGCACTTATCAGTGAGTACATATCATGTGAGTTCTTTTGTGATTGGGTTACCTCACTCAGAATGATACCCTTCATTTGCCTAGTAATTTCATAAATTCATTCTTTTTAATAGCTGAGTAGTATTCCATTGTGTAAATGTACCACATTTTCTGTATCCATTTCTCTGTTGAGGGGCATCTGGATTCTTTTCAGCTTCTGGCTATTATAAATTAGGCTGCTATGAACATAGTGGAGCATGTTTCCATATTACAAGTTGGAACATCTTCTGGGTATATGCTCATGAGAAGTATTGCAGGATCTACGGGTATCAAATTTATTTATTTATTATTTATTTATCTCATTTATCTCATTTATATCCTAATAACAGCGCTCATAACTCCTCTCCTCCCACTCCAACTGTATAAATCCTCCTGTCCCCTCATTTTTTATTAGAAAGCTCCCTGTACCCTCCCCCTGCCCTGCTCCCCTACCAACTCACTCCCACTTCTTGTCCCTAGTGTTCCCCTGTACTGGAGCATATAAAGTTAGCAAGACCAAGGGGCTCCTCTTCCCAATGATGGCTGACTAGGCCATCTTCTGCTACATATGCAGCTAGAGACACGAGCTCTGGGGTACTGGTTAGTTCATATAGTTGTTCCACCTATCAGGTTGCAGACCCCTTCAGCTTCTTGGGTACTTTATCTAGCTTCTCCATTGGGGGCCCTGTGTTCCGTCCAATGGATGACTGTGAGCATCCACTTCTCTATTTGCCAGGTCCTGATATAGCCTCACACGAGATAGCTATATCAGGGTCCAAAATAAATTATATATATATATATATATATATATATATATATATATATATATATATATATATATGCTATATTATATACTCTGGCCTGTTTTATCAGAGTAGGTAACATACCACCAAGTTCTATGGAGTTGCCTTATATTGATTGCAACTATTTTTTTTAGGTAAGCTAAGTATTTTTTTTAAGATTTATTTATTTATATGTAAGTACACTGTAGCTGTCTTCAGACACTCCAGAAGAGGGATTCAGATCTCCTTATTGATTGTGCCACCTTGTGGTTGCTGGGATTTGAACTCCAGACCTTTGGGAGAGCAGTCAGGTGCTCTTACCCACTGAGCCATCTCTCCTATCATTTGTAGTTCCAGGAGTCAACAGATCTCAAACCCATGATTCAGTAACACCTACTTCTGTACTGCATATATTTGTACAAAATTTGCTTGTTTCCTCAGGCTGCTAACACTGCATTAATTATCGTGTGGGAAACAGACACTGAGAGCAATTCTAAAAGGTAAGGAAGAGAGTCAGTCAAATAAGATCAGCTTTATGGATGCTAATTTTAAGACATCTGACTAATAAGTACTTTGCATTCAGGGTTCATTGAAATGAACCTGAGACTTTAGTGGTTATAAACTGTGGGGAATTGTAGGCTGGTCTCCAGTTGAGCTGAGATCTGAACCCCAGTAATGGTGATAATTCGCCTTCATGACAAGGTAGGCATTACCTTATGCTCCTGAAACTCTGGCCCCTTTCTAAGTTACTGTGAGAGAAACATGGTCAGTAGTAATGAGGGCATGGCCCAAGGTTCTGACCTTCAGGCTACTACTCCCCAGGTACCTAGCAACAGTAAAGACCATTAAAAAGGGGTGTTCAGTCCCTGCTTGCCCTCTTGCTCCTCTTGTCTCTCTTGCTTCTTACCCCTCACTCTCTATCCCTCTCTCCTCTCCCTTTGTAGTCTTTCCTGTCTCTTCTCTCTTTGTCTTCTCCTCTCTTCTCCCTCTCCCATACTCTCTCTTTCTCTCTAACCTCCCCCTCTCTTTCTCTTTCTACCTTCTCTCTTACCCCCTGCATTTCTATAATAAAGCTCTTATACCATTGAGAGTCTCTGCTCCTAAGATCTGCTACTCTCTCGCAGGTGTTGGGAACCTCTTCACTCATCCTCCTCTCCTATAACCCTGGGGCTTTAGCAAGGTAGCACTGGTGTTCCCATGGATTTAGCAAAGTAGCTCTGGGGTCCCCAGGAAGGGCTGCACCTTGCCCACCGCCTCAAGAGTGGGATTGAGGAATGACCACCCAGGGATAAGTGGATAGGTAGAAAGCAGCCCTCCCACACCTGACTGACCAGAGAATAGGTAAAACTCTGGTGGGGCATGGCCCTCTCCCCTTCCCCCACTTCCCCAGGGCTCCTTTTTAGTTACCACAATAAACTAATGCATTTTATACATTGTTGTGGAGCTAAGTAACATAAAGCTCTTGTCATTTGTGTTGTCTGTGATTGGTGTCTAGACTAGGTATTTTTAGGTTTTGGCATCTTACTCAAATGATCAGAATATGATCCAATCCTATCTCCTTGTACCAAGGTCAAATCTAAGTGGATTAAGGAACTCCACATAAAACCAGAGACACTGAAAATTATAGAGGAGAAAGTAGGGAAAAGCCTCGAAGATATGGGTACAGGGGAAAAATTTCTGAATAGAACAGCAAAGGCTTGCGCTGTAAGATCGAGAATCTATAAATGGGACCTCATAAAGTTGCAAAGCTTCTGCAAGGCAAAAGACACCATCAATAAGACAAAAAGACCACCAACAGATTGGGAAAGGATCTTTACCTATCCTAAATCAGATAGGGGACTAATATCCAATATATATAAGGAACTCAAGAAGGTGGACTCCAGAAAATCAAATAACCCCGTTAAAAAATGGGGCTCAGAACTGAACAAAGAATTCTCCCCTGAGGAATACCGAATGGCAGAGAAGCACCTGAAAAAATGTTCAACATCCTTAATCATCAGGGAAATGCAACTCAAAACAACCCTGAGATTCCACCTCACACCAGTCAGAATGGCTAAGATCAAAAATTCAGGTGACAGCAGATGCTGGCGAGGATGTGGAGAAAGAGGAACACTCCTCCATTGTTGGTGGGATTGCAAGCTGGTACAACCACTCTGGAAATCAGTTTGGAGGTTCCTCAGAAAATTGGACATAATACTACCAGAGGATCCAGCAATACCTCTCCTGGGCATATATCCTGAAGATGTTCCAACCGGTAAGAAGGACACATGCTCCACTATGTTCATAGCAGCCTTATTTATAATAGCCAGAAGCTGGAAAGAACCCAGATGCCCCTCAATAGAGGAATGGATACAGAAAATGTGTACATTTACACAATGGAGTACTACTCAGCTATTAAAAGGAATGAATTTATGAAATTCCTAGGCAAATGGATGGGTCTGGAGGGCATCATTCTGAGTGAGGTAACATATTCACAAAGGAACTCACACAATATGTACTCACTGATAAGTGGATATTAGACCCAAAACTTAGGATACCCAAGATATAAGATACAATTTGTTAAACGCATGAAACTCAAGAAAAACGAAGACCAAAGTGTGGACACTGTGCCCCTTCTTGGAATTGGGAACAAAACACCCATGGAAAGAGTTACAGAGATAATGTTTGGAGCTATGAAGAAAGGATGTACCATCTAAAGACTGCCATATCCAGGGATCCATCCCATAATCAGCTTCCAAACGCTGAGACCATTGCATACACTAGCAAGATTTTGCTGAAAGGACCCAGATATAGCTGTCTCTTGTGAGACAATGCCGGGGCCTAGCAAACACAGCAGTGGATGCTCACAGTCAGCTATTGGATGGATCACAGGGCCCCCAATGGAAGAGCTAGAGAAAGTACGCAAGGAGCTAAAGGGAACTGCAACCCCATAGGTTTATCATTATTATGAACTAACCAGTACCCCAGAGTTCTTGACTCTAGCTGCATTTGTATCAAAAGATGGCCTAGTAGGCCATCACTGGAAAGAGAGGCCCATTGGACTTGCCAACTTTATATGCCCCAGTACAGGGGAATGCCAGGGCCAAGGGGTGGGGGTGGGTGGGTGGGGGACTGGGTGGGGGAGTGTATTGGGGACTTTTTGGATAGCATTGGAAATGTAATTGAGGAAATTACCTAATTAAAAAAATGATCAGAATAAAGGCAGTTGGATTGCAAAGCAGCAAAGGACACAACCCAAAAGTAAAAAAGTTTCAGAAATACATGTAGCAGGATGGAATCTGAGCTGGAGAGTACTCACGGACCTGAGTTGTTTGCAGGGCTTCTGTTGTGCAAACCTAGGTTAAGAGAGACAATTGCCAAGATGATCAACTTGAATGACTTTCATTTTTTGGCAGGCTTGAATTATGTAAGCCTTATGCATTGTACATGTACTTTCCTGGGATGTACCTGATTTTAGTCATATGTATGTCCAATAAGGCATGGTCAAAACAGGATTTTCTCTAATAGTTTATATTACTATTCCTGTATTGAAACCCATTATGGAATGGATAAATCCTTCTTTCCTCAGCTGGATATGATCTGTTATACATTTGAGAGTTTAAATGTTTCATCGAAAGTTCTTGGTGGTTGTTAAACAAAGCATTCTTCAAAGTTTGGTGTTCATGTAACTCAATGCAGCCTGGGCCATATTCTGCTATGTATACACTTAGGACAAGGATTTTTGTGCACATGAAGTTCTTAGGTTTCCAAATGCATTGTTAAAAAAAAATATAAGCCTAATCCAACATAAGTGGAGTAATAAATTTCTAAGACATGCTCAATGCTCACCTACCTCATTGTAGTCTAATGTCTACTTATGAATACATTGCACAAGGAAATTGTCAGTTTATCTAATTTTTTAAAGCCCTGTGCTTTACCTAAACATACTTCAGGAAATAGCAAACTAAAATGCTGCTGAGGCTATAGTTGCAAATTACCTAATACATGGTCTAGCAATACTACCCTATTGATGTTTAGATTCCACTGTTATCCAGAGTTTGCATATAAAATCACTGGGTTCCATGAAAGTTAAGGCATAGTTCAAGGTCAAGTCCTCTGAGTAGACATGGGCTAAAGGTTTTATCATTTTGATGCATTTTCTTCTTTCCCAATATATTTAACAGCCGATTACAATAATCCCACTTACACAAAATGATGTGATATATATATATATATATATATATATATGTGTGTGTGTGTGTGTATGTGTGGGTGTGTATGTGTGTTGACATATATCTATGTATTGACATATCTGTGTGTGTGTGTATGTTTAATACTAAATATTTGATTTCTACTTAGAGTTGAGTTTAGTTAGTCCTAAATTCCTGCCTTGAGTTTCTGCCCTGACATCTTTGATAGTTTGTAATCTATACAGTGAAATAAAGCCTTTCCTCCCCAAGTTGCTTATGGCCATGATATTTATTTTAACCCCATTAAGACACTGACTTTGTCTAAGCAATAACTAAGCAGTAGGATAGAGTTTTCTTAACCAAATGGGGTCTTTTGAGTTGCATATAACAATGAGATTGGAAATTTTAAAATGTGAAATGTTACTTGTTACTGTACTGCATACCACCCAAATCAGTTTCTGGAATGTAATTTAGGGGTGAGATATTGCACAAGCTTACCACATTGTTTCAATGGGAAGACCTATCCAGGAAACACTGATCTTGTTTCATGAATGCATTCATTTTCTCTACAATATACTTAACTGTTGACCATTCAGGCATCTCTTAGAAACTTTTCACAAGACAACTCTAATATTCTCAGAAGTAAACTGCTCCCTTCTCTGACAGCAGTAATTGATCCTATTTTATTTTTCTTGGGCTAAGTCTTTTTTTTTTTTTTTTTTTTTTTTTACGACACACGATATCTCTGTGTTAGCCCTGGCTGTCCTGGAACTCACTCTGTAAACCAGGCTGGTCTGGAACTCAGAAATCCCTCTGCCTCTGCTTCCCAAGTGCTGGGATTAAAGACATGTGCCACCGTGCCCGGGCCAATCTTTACTTTGTACTTTGCATTCCTCATCTTTGCTCTGCAGTTTTGAAACAATGCTGAATGAGTCTAGTCCATTGTATAGATGACTATCTTTTTGATATTCAAATGCAGAAGTTGTGGCCCATCCCCATCTTCAATTTTATACTCAGAAAACCTCTCAGCACTTTCTGCCACTACTATTCAGTCAAATAAAAATTATTTGACTTTTCAAATACCACTTTATTCCTCTAATATTCTCACTGGAATCTGTGTGTCAGTTAATTAAAATATGCATAAAATCAAATATTACATCAAGTGATCAAGTTGTATGTGTGTTTTATATGAACAATTAACCCACTTAAAATTACAATTCTCAGTATTCAGAAACGTAAAGCAATATGAAACCCTTAAATGAACTTCTGAAAGAGAATAAATGACTTGTGAACACGTATATTTATTTCTGTGATGAAGTTTACTGCAAATATAAATGGAGACAGCTGAGTCTCCTCTGAATTCGAGGTGTTATGCTACATTAAAGATAGTGAGCATTCCAAGTTTTCCCAACTTACACAGAAAAGGGGACCAACTGCAAGGTAACCCTAGGGAAGATTTATGAAGAGGTAAATTCACAACAGCTAATGTGATACAACTCTGTGGAGAACAGTGCCATGATCAGTGACTTTATCAAGAAAATTGATTAGGAAATATAATCACCCTTGTACAAAACTCAAGCCTAAGTGGATCAAGGAAATCCTCATTAACCCAGAGACACTGAAACTTATAGAGAGGAAAGTGGCAAAGAGCCTCAGAGATATGGACACAGGGGAAAAATTCCTGATCAGAACACCAATAGCTTGTGCTGTAAGATCAAGAATTGACAAATGGGACCTCATAAAATTGCAAAGCTTCTGTAAGGCAACGGACATTGTCAATAAGACAAAATGGCAAGCAACAGATTGGGAAAAGATCTTTATCAATCCTAAATCCCATAGTGGTCTAATATCCAATATATATGAAGAACTCAAGAAGTTGAACTCCAGAAAACAAAATAACCCTATTAAAAATGGGGTACAAAGCTAAACATAGAATTCTCAACTGAGGAATACTGAATGGCTGAGAGTCACCTAAAAAAATGTTCAACATCCTTAATCATCAAGGAAATTCAAATCAAAACAGCCCTGAGATTCCACCTCACACCAGTCAGAATGGCTAAAGTCAAAACTCAGGTGACAGCAGATGCTGGAGTGGATATGGAGAAAGAGGAGCACTCCTCCATTGCTGGTAGGATTGCAAGTTGGTACAACTACTCTGGAAATCAGTTTGCTGGTTCCTCAGAAAATTGGAAATAGTTCTGCTGGAAGATCCACCAATACCACTCTTGGACATATACCCAGAAGACGCTCCAACATGTAATAAGGACATATGCAGAAGATGTTCCAACCGGTAAGAAGGACACATTCTAAACTATGTTCATAGAAGCTTTATTTATAATAGCAAGAACCTGGAAAGAACCCAGATGTCCATCAACAGTGAAATGGATACAGAAAATGTGGTGCATTTACACAATGGAGTACTACTCAGTTATTAGAAACAATGAATTTATAAAATTCTTAGACAGGTGGATGGGTCTGGAGGATATCATCCTAAGTGGCATAACACAATCAAAAAAGAACATGATCTGCACTCACTGATCAGTGGATATTAGCCAAGAAACTCAGAATATGCAAGATACAATTTGAAATACACATGAAACTCAAGAAGAAGGAAGATCAAAGTGTGGATATTTTGATCCTTCTTAGAAGGGGGAACAATATAATAAATGGATTAATAAGATCTTCTGACTCTGAAATTTCCTATGGCTCAATACTAACATATCTTTCTTATAGTTATGAGTGTATGTGTGGTTTCAATGTATTTACACATGTGCACATAGGCTTATGGATGCCAAAGGTCAATATCACATGCTTTCTACCGTACCTCTTTAACTTATTATTTGCAATATTTTCTCACTCTGAACCTGGAACTTGCTAATACATCTGGAGAAGATGTCCAATCATCTTCAAGTATCTTTCTGTTTTCATCTCCATAGCACTGGTACAGGCATGCACTGCCAAGCTACAGATCTTAAACCTTCATACAAGCATTTTATAAACCAATTTATCTTTTAAACCTCAAATATTTCTTCTTTATAAAACAACTTTTTAAAAGTCATAGAAAACTTGAGGGTGAGAATTTACTTGATGTGATTTTTGGAAACATTTTTTTCCTCAGCTTTATCTTTTTCTATATAGATTTATTCACACCCCCTAATAATATAATGTGCATACATATATATGTAAATTTACATATACATATATACTTTGTCATTGCTTCAGACATACAAACATAGCAGTTTGATGTTCACCGATTTTTTTCACTTGATAATAGAAAATGTGCCTCTAGCTCTGTTTGTGAGTTGGCTTTCAGTATGCATTTTTCCTTTATTTTTTTTTCTTTTTCCCTAGTTATTTTATTTATTTACATTTCAAGTATTATCCCATTTCCTGGTTTCCCTTCAGCAAATGCCCTAATCCATTCTCCCTCTCCCTGCTTCTATGAGTGTTCACCCCCACCTCCTGCCTCATTATCCTAGTATTGCTTTACACTGGGGCATCAAGACTTCACAGAACCAAGGGCATCTCCTCCCATTGATTCCAGATAAGGCTATCCTCTGCTACATATACAGCTGGAGCTATGAGTTCTTCCATGTGCACTCTTTCATTGGTAGTTTAGTCCCTGTGAGAGCTCTGGAGATTCTGGTTGGTTGGTATTTGGTGGGTCTGGTTGGCTAAGCAGAGGTCAGAAAAGGGCTGGACAATGAAAAGTCTTGGCTTTTCAGGTCATATGTTTTCTGTCACATTTACTTAATTTTTTTGTTAGATCAGCAAACTGCACAATATGTAAATGAACAAGTGCATGACCATCACAGTCAAACTGTCCTTGCAAGCATAGGTAGCTGGTGACATTTTGCCTCTAGGTCATAGTTTTCTAGCCCCTGGTCATGCTCAATAAAAAGAACAATTGAAACTTTGTGCCAGTTTTCTCCCTGACCAACTGTTTAGCCATTTCTGAAATTATTTACCCTCACTGAATTCTATTTTTCTCCCCCTGAAAAAACAAATTGTTAGACAAAGAAACTGTAGGTTTTCTTCCAGAGCTAACACATCTGTGTATGATGTTATTGACTTTTCACAGACAACGACTTAACTAAAAGTTAATAAAGAGGACAAAGATGATCTTTAATGAAAATATGTATGTGTGTGTGTGTGTGTGTGTGTTTGTATAAGGATTAATGACCACAAACACATGTGTGTATGCATATGACATTGAAAATCATGCTGTCTTCAATCACTCGGTATCTTAACTTGTTTTCTGCAGTCCACCTTTCCCTGTCTTTCCTGCACTAGTGTTATAGATATACACAAACATGCCAGGCTTTTCGTAGGTGCTTGGATCTGAACTCAAGTCTCATCCTTGCTTGATAGGTACTTTGTTGAGTAACCTGCCTCATTATCCTCAGCAACTCTTTGATGGCAGATGCTGCTGCATAATCTAATTTTATTTGTTATAGTGTCTGTGCTCTCTCTCTCTCTCTCTCTCTCTCTCTCTCTCTCTCTCTCTCTCTCTTTCTAAATTTGCCATGACACAGAAGCAGCAAACTATACAAAGTGTACATGTAGGTATGAAAAATTAATTGGAGAACTAATTTGACACATACCTAATGTGAAACACACACACACACACACACACACACTTACACACACACACACACACACACACACATAATGCACTTCTGAAGCATGGCAAATAGGTATTAATGGTAAGCTGTCTACACAAATGATTACAATTAGCATTGCTCCTGCACAGTCAGGCCATCTGTCAAGTTTTACATTTCTTACTGTTTTAAAATGTTGGGGATTTAGCGGGGCATGTTGGCGAACGCCTTTAATCCCAGCACTCCGGAGGTAGAGGCAGGCAGATTTCTGAGTTTTTTGGCCAGTCTGGTCTACAAAGTGAGTTCCAGGACAGCCAGGACTACACAGAGAAACACTGTCTCAAAAACCAAAAACCAAAAACCAAAAACCAAAAACCAAAAACCAAAAACCAAAAACCAAAAACCAAAAACCAAACCAAACCAAACCAAACCAAAACAAAACAAAACACAAAAAACAAAAACAAAAAGCAAAAACAAAAACAAAAACAAAAACAAAAACAAAAACAAAACAGAATTGGGGATTTATAAACATTATAACTGGAAAGCACAAGACACTTTGGAAATTTGTGTCCACAGTGCTATATTTATTTATTTATTTTTAATATATTTACATGTTTCCTTAGAGTGTCTCGAGAATTCTTGTCAGTTTTCCAAAAGGGCCTCATATATCAACTAAAAAGCAATTACTGGTGCTATACTAAAAGCATAACTGATTATACACAAAACATTAAGATCAGAGGAAACTCTAAGTAGGAAAGAAGGGATAAACGATACAAATAAGTAAGTTCTTGGTTCCTTCTAGCCATGCTTAGGTGAAATGGGGTCCTGAGTCTAACATTTCTGAACATACTTCAGGAGGTAAAGAATAGCTTTTGAGATCATTCTACAAAAGCTAGGCAAACAAATGCTAAGAATTTGCTTACCTTTATGGCTAATACAAAAACCAATGAGTTTATTTGAATATTCCATTCTGAAAGTAAAATACACTGGCAGTAGTGGTGCATGCCTTTAATTACAGCACTTGGGAGACAGAGGCAGGTGGATTTTTGAGTTCAAAGCCAGCCTGACCTTCAAATGAGTTCCAGGACAACCAGGGCTACACAAAGAAACCCTGTCTTTAAAAAAGCAAAACAAAAACAAACAAACAAACAAAAAAAACAAAAGGCAAAATAGATTTTTTTTTATGTCTTGATTTTAGGAAAGCTATAATTTTCTTTGACAACCATTGAGATTGTACCCTCCTTCATCCCACTTTTACAGGTCTTCTTTGTGTTCCAATCTATTTCTTTAGGTTCCTTGTATGTTTGTCAGTGGTCATGTGCATATTCACACATGTATTTATCTGCATGTATACCTGAATGTTTGTATGTGTGTGTTGAATCAGAGGTCAACATTGGATATACTTATCAATTGCACTTCATTGTATATTTTTAAATCAAAGTATATCCATGTCTCTTAGGCTTACAGATTCTTCTTGCCAGGCTGTACAATAGCCTCCACAGATCTTGACTGCTCATTCTACATTAGATTATAGGTACACATAACTGAGGTCTGGAGTCTTAACTCAAGTTCTCAAATTTGATCCATCTCCCAACCCCACAATTTCTTTTCATATATAATACAAATATATATTTTCAAATATTATATAAAAAGTATGTATGGAATAGAATGTCTTACATGTCCTCAGTATTAATGATTAACAATGCAACCAACTAAATACTACTGTATCTGTATCTTCCTCAATGAACTTGAGACATATTTCTATTAAGGATATCATTTTTGAGTGACATGAGTTATCTTTTTTTGAAAACTCCTCTTTCTACCACTTTTTGTAGCTAAACCTAGATAAATGGTAGGACACAATCTGAAGATGAAGTTCTATTTCTTAGCTACAGCTGATATGTGCTTCAGTGAATCTTCTTGTGTCATTTCACTTACAACCACAATATTCCAATTTAATTTGCTCCACACATATATGTTGTTTGTTTTAAAATGGAGTACACAATGAAAAAAAATCTAATATCTATCTATCTATCTATCTATCTATCTATCTATCTATTCATCCATCTTCTAGCAGTCTATTTATCTCTTTCTGAATCAGAAGGATTCTAATATTTATTCTGGAAATGTTTAAAGCTCAATGCTACAGATCTCAAATTATGGCCTATTGGTAGCTTACATATAAGCATTAGGAGGAAATGCATTACTCATATTTTAAACATTTGAAAACTGAAATTTTTTGATAAAAGTCTGAATATTCTATAATTATATGGAAGAGAAGAGAAACTGGCTAGTTCCATTGACCCTGTTCACTGCACTGAAACACCCCTCCCTGTCCTAGGACATTCAAAGACTGCCAGATACAGCCTGCTGTGCAGAGGATGAGGAGTGTGGAAAGGTTATCAAATGCAAGAAGAGGGAGAATAAAGTTTCACTTGGTAAACTGCTCAATGTGCAATTATGTCCTGAGTTTAATCCCTTTAAAGTCATAAGAACAACCAGGTTGCCTAGTAAAAACAAAACCTACAATAACAGTGATAAGAAGGAACAGACAGGGTCACTGTGACTTTTTGAATATGCTCATCTCAGGGTGTGGCATTATTAGAGTGTGTGGCCCTGTTGGAGTAGTCTATTGGAGTAGGTGTGTCACTGTGGAGGTCGGCTTTGCCCTAAATTACTGGAAGCTAGTCTTCCACTAGCATCCTTCAGATGAAGATGTAGAACTCTCAGCTCTGTCTGCACTATGCCTGCCTTGATAATAATGGACTGAACCTCTGACCCTGTAAAAGAGCCCTGATTAAATTTTGTCCTTTTAAGAGTTGCCTTGGTCATGTTGTTTGTTCATAGCAGTAAACCCCTAATTAAGACCAATGAGGCTTCTTCTCCTGTCAGTCTAGACAAACACACAGACATACAGACACACAGATACACAAGAGAGAGAGAGAGAGAGAGAGAGACAGAGACAGAGACAGAGACAGAGACAGAGATCTTGATCTGAATGTGATATTATCCAAACTTCATAGTTTTGCCTGGAATGTGAATGCCAATTATTCCCAACAAAACAAAAGTCAAAAGCCAGGCGTGATGGTTCACGCCTTTAATCCTAGCACGTGGGAGGCAGAGGATTTCTGTGTTCGAGGCCAGCCTAGTTTACAGAGTGAGTTCCAGGACAGCCAGGGGAAAACAGAGAAACCCTGTCTCGAAAAATTAAAAACAAACAAAACAAAACAAACAAACAAACAAAAACCAAAACAAACAAACAAAAAAAAACAAAAGTCAAAACAGCACAATGTTCATTCTGAGATTTGCCCCTTGTGTTTCCACTTCCTTCAGTTCTGTAGATTAACATCTGTGCTTCTGTAAACATTCCATGGTTTGAATTGCAGGGACTGTTGTTTTGTTTAAATAAATGTGCTATGATCCTGATTAAAATATCCTGTGGGAGATGTTATAATAATAATTATATATAGTTCCTGTTAAAGCCTGGGAGAACCTAAATCATGTTTAATAATCTAAAGCTTGGAGCTAGTCACACTCATTTACATCTGAAACCTGGAGCTGAATGAGGTTCAAAGAGGGCTATTACCACTGATGGTCTAATACAGGCAGTGGTGATAGCTTTTTCTTGCAGATCTTTGGCGAGTGGCCTCTCATCTCTCCTGTCCCTTGCTTCTCCTTCATTTATTTTCCATGCCTGTATATACCTATACTTGTGCCAATGATTCTGGATAATTAACAGGAGCTACCACAAATTTGAGTTAACTTATTTCAAGTGTCAGAGGACACTTTGGCACCATATTGGGAATGATCTGAGAATTTGGCTTTGCAAAGATATTCTGTCCTAGAACAGTTAGAGGGTCTATAGGATCCCAAATTTCCAGATGATTAAGTTCATTAACATGATTCTTCCTTCTACTGGCTTTCTTTAAATCTCTGTCTCAACATTCTCAAGAAATGAAAATGGAAATTGCATCCAGTTTTTGCTGAGTTCCCAGTGTGTGTGTGTGTGTGTGTGTGTGTGTGTGAGAGAGAGAGAGAGAGAGAGAGAGAGAGAGAGAGAGAGAGAGAGAGAGAGAGAGAGAGAGAGAGATATTCTGGTGGAATTGTGGAAACATTGGACTGTTATAGCTGAGTCAGCAAAACCTTATAATAAGCTATGGGAACTCCACACAATGCACTGTCAATATGTCTATGAACCTATTATCTTTCCTCTAGTGTTTGTTTAAAAAACAAAAAAACAAACAAACAAACAAACAAAAACTCTTCCTTTTATAGTGAACTCTGTAATTAGTTACCTGTGAGAAAACACCTAAAAACAGAAACCCAAGGAAGAAACAGTTCGTTTTGGCTTATAGTTTGAGGAAATGTCTATCACAGCTCAAAGCACAGCATCAGAAGCAGAAAGCAGGTAGTTGAATCCAATAATAGTAACCAGAGCATGATGAATGCTTATGCTCAGCTGGTTTCTCCATTTGATTCAGTCTGGAGGTCCCAGCCTGCAAAAATGCTGACTACAGATAGTGGGAGCATTCTAACCTCAAGTAACCCACTACAGGTACTCTCTTGTAGATATGGACATAGACTTGTCTCTTCTATGATTCTATACATCCTGTCAAGTTGCAGAAAGGTAAGAACACCTGCAGGAACATGACCTGAGCAAATAGAGGATGTGGAGTCAGTCTTAAACTTTTTTTTAACACTCTTTCCTTGCAAAATCATATCCCACAGACAAATACATTACTTGCTTTCATAGTCAAGAACAAATATTCTACACCAGTCTCCTCAGAACTCTCCAATGCACCACACTTCATTTTGTAAATTATCCCTTATACATTTACTTTTAGCAAAATAAGTCATTCCAAAGCTATACTAGGGGCACTCAGGCCACATGATGCCTCCTAAAGCCTTGATTGTAAAGCTCAACTGTTTCAGAAACCATATGTAATTCAGGTAAAAACTGTTGTTTATAACTGAAAGGAGAAGTTGTTTCTGATATATTTTCACATATTACGGTATTCTTACATGGAAAGTGTAGGCATGAAATCTAGTCATGCATCGTTTTTGTTGGATTTTTGTTGGTGGTGGTTGGTTTTCCTGTTTTTTATTTGTTTGTTTTTGTTTTGTTTTTATTATTATTTTTAGACAAAAATTCATCATTTCTGCAATACAGAGAAGGAAATTGGGAGAGAATGTAGAGCAATAACCCCCAGGTTTACTTATGGGAAGAAAAAGAGACTGAAGAGTCAATTCCTTCATTTAATTCTCAATTCTCTAGCCATCTCTTTTTGGGGGTTGACTTGTCCAATAGAGAAAGAAGAACATGAAGAGAATGCACCTAAATCATTTAGTCCTGACTATGTCATCAGAATACCACAAAAGTACAATCAAATGAAGTAGCTCTGAGAATTATCACCTCTGAAATAATCTTTTTTTTTTTTTTTTTTTTTTGGTTTTTTCGAGACAGGGTTTCTCTGTGTAGCCCTGGCTGTCCTGGCACTCACTTTGTAGACCAGGCTGGCCTCGAACTCAGAAATCCGCCTGCCTCTGCCTCCCGAGTGCTGGGATTAAAGGCGTGCGCCACCACGCCCGGCTGTTGAAATAATCTTATTTGTTACCCCAATCTAAGCTGTAGTAGTCATTTTATTGACACTACAACAGAACAACTGGTGCAGGTAATTTTCATAAACAGATTTGAGTCACAGTGATCGAGTCTGGCCAGGGATTCTTTGCATTTCACAAACCATCTCCAGGAAAGTAGCCTGAGAGATTACAGGGTGTGGGGACCAGCTTGCACTTTTGCAATGTTTTACTCTTGAAAATACAAAGCCCATAAAAAAATTTCATAGTCACATCAAAGGTCTTATGGACTATATTTATGATCACAAGTACAGTTGAGGATACACAAAACATACCCAAAGCATAACCACAAACCAAATACATGTATATTATTTATTAATACTAATTTCAAGTTGATATACAATGACGATGCTATGTAACAGCTTCTCTTAATTTAAACTCACCTCCAGAGGAAAAAACTGAGCTCCTAAGACTCAGAGAAGAAATGAAACTCATCAGGCTAAACAAGTCTGCTGACGGTGAAAAAATTAATAAGGTCTCTCCCCAGTAAACATTATAAACAGTATAAACAGTAGCAGGACCAGGGGAATGGATGTTCTCTGTTTGCCAGTCTGTCTGCAAGTTATACAGAGTGTTTCAGGAGTGCAGCTTTCAGGAGTCATTGTTTATGATGGGTGGGCTTTTCAGTGATGCAGCTTCCTAAGTCATCCATTCTTCTATAAGTAACCCCAGTAACTTCAGTGTTCCAGTAGAGATGACTCCTTTTGATCTGCCATTTGTGTCCTACCTGACTTTGAGAAAACTTTCGAGATAATTTTTTCTTTATTCTTTAATTTTTTTTACAGTCCAGAGTTTATCCCCTTCCCCATCCACCCTATGATAATATTATTGCATACCTCTAATAATAGCCAACTAGGAAAAACTGTTTATTAATACCAAGTTCCCACGGATGCAAGGCCTATGATGCTTCTACTGTAAAAACAAGGCACCTGTCTACCACTCCTTGTTTTCCCATCTCTCTGTTTAAAGTGCAATGAAGAGGACTGGCAGAGCTTCCTGCTCTTAGGCTCCAAAAGACTGAGGAGATAATCTAAAAGGTGCAGAGTGAAGGCAACAGAGTCTGGTTCAAGAAGCTAGAAGCACTGGAGCCAAGCATCAATCCTTTCATGGCTCCCAGAGTTGCTCTTTACTGTAGTGCCTATGGTTAGACAAAGCCTGACCAGGAAGCATCCATGTCTTCGTGGCTAGAAAATGGCTCCAGTAAACACATGTAGAAGAACAGCTTGTATGCTACACTTTGGAAAAAGAAAAAGGAGAGGGGTGTGGTTTGAAGAAAACTGCAATCTGAGAATGTGTAGTGTAGTACTTTGAGACATGCAGCAGATAAAGACAGTTCAGAACTGGCCATAAATTTCTTCAATTTTCTCTTGCCTTATAGAATGGCATGGGGTTGACTTCTGTTTCAGGCACTAACATAACCTTGTTTTTCCTCTGAGGTCTTGGGAAAATGTGGTTTGACTTTTTAACTTGACATGATTGAGTACCTCAGCGAGCCTTCTAGAAGCCTTGCCAATAGCATTGTGTACAGATGCTTCTCAAATGAGCATCACTCAGGGATGACAGTGAAATGGTGCCATTGATTTACATAGCAGTGTCCTTCTCAATTGTGTGAAAACAAGGTTAGGGTTTTGTAACTTTGAATGTTCATTGTCTGGTCAATAGTGGGGTTCTGTGGAGTCTGCAAGATTTAATTTCACACACATGAGATACTTAAGTGCAAGGTCAGGAGGGGATTAATACTCTATCAGAATAAATTATGTAGCTTTTTCTACAACACGTGAAAACACAACACAACACAACCTCCATGGTGAAAGGAAATGAGGATAAAAGATAAGAAGAGGATAGAAATTGGGGAAAGCTTTGTAAGACATAGTGATTGAAATAGGTATTTACAAACTAACAAACACACCAAAAGCCAGTGTTCATAGACCTCAGTGTGTGTCATTTCCTACTACATGATATATCAGTTACTCTGATCCGCCTGAGCAGTAGAGTTATAACTCTTTTTCTTAATTTTTAATATTTTTTATTACGTATTTTCCTCAATTACATTTCCAATGCTATCCCAAAAGTCCCCCATAGCTTCCTCCCCACTTCCCTACCCACCCATTCCCATTTTTTTGGCCCTGGCATTCCCCTGTACTGGGGCATATAAAGTTTGCATGTACAATGGGCCTCTCTTTCCAGTGATGGCCTCTTTAATATGACACCAAGTTTAATGAGTCATTTGACTTCCATGACCATCTCATTCATTTCTCCATGAAGTTTGATTATCCTTTTCCCCAAAATTGTTGAGAATTATATTCAAAAACACCCCTGAGCTGTCAATCAGATAGAAATGAGTGTATCTTCAAAATGACATAGAGTTACAGCAGGAATATACCAGGTTTCTGTCATTGGCTATATTCAGATGCCCTGGTGGCTTTTGTGTGGATGTTCTCCTACACACTGGTCTGACTACCATTCCTTGAGCATGGGTAGTTGAAAAATTGAGGAGTAAAACTTGAGCCACTTATACACAAAACATGGTACTCACCTGACTCTAGGGAGTATCTTTGTTTTGTTTTTCATCCTTAACATTTGTGATGACAAAGCTTCATCATTCAGCTATTCTAAGCTGTTCTCTATATATCAAAGCAGTGAATAGCATGTGACATCAGAAGCTGGGAGGACAGAAGAACTCAGATGATGAGATGGGCTCTGAGGTATAAGAGCCACTCCAAAGTCTCTGGGCCCACTTTACTAGCTAAAAAATTGTCTGTGGGACTGAGCTATTACAAAGTATGCAACTTGGTCTAGGACTTTCAATTTTTTCTTGCTCAGTTGTTTGAAATGGATTCCATCACAGAAGCCCTATCTGCTAGAACTAAGGGCTGGATCTCCTTAGCATGCTGTTCTGAAGGTAAAGGTCAAGGTTTTTGTTTTTGTTTTTGTTTTTGTTTTTAAAACAGATGGTAAATACTGAGACAGCATTCTCTGGAGGAATTATCCAAGAAGGTTTTCTGTAAGCTGAATTTGGTCGTGTTTTACATTACATCTCCACAATAGAAGCACTGTGACTCCCTCAAGTCAAACCCAAAGTCTCTTGTTTAACTTCGCACTCCAAAGCTGTGCCCATTTGTTCTTGTGGGGTCAAAACTAGGGCTAAGGAGAATCTTAGGGCTAAACCGAGTTCCTGCTATACGAGTAGTGAGTACTTGATATCCAGGACAAGAATAAATGTCAAGCAGGTATGGCAGCCCATTGAAATGCCAGTTTCCATCAGGCAGAAACCCCAGTTGTACCAGTAAGTTCTGAGTAAAGCTGATAGATGTATGCATGATGGCTTGCTGCAGTAGTCAACAGGGCACAGCCTACTCTCACATGGTTGAGTGTCAAGGTGTATTCTCTACCTGTGTTTGTTCTGTAGTCATATTTATGGAGGACTGTCAATTAAATCATGTGAGAAGACCGGTCATACTATACTGGCTCCATTCTGTAGGCATGGGCACTCTGAGTAGAGAAACTGAGCAGAGTACAAACATGTGAGGGTAAATGTGCTCCTCTTTCTCTTCTGTAAATGTGATGTGACTAGTTGTTTGAAGTTCCTGACTTGACTACCCAACAATGATAGAATATAACCTGGAATTGTATGCTGAAATAAACCTCTGTCTCTCCAGAGTTTTGCTTTTTCAGTATTTTATTATTGCACCAACAATGAAAAGTACCACAGACTCCTCCTGTAAATAAGGTGAGAAAGACGAGGAATTTTGATGTTAATCTTTGGCTACCACACGTACGTACGAACAGACATAGGTACCTCCACACATACATGTCCACACATGTGTAAAGGAATGAATACTACACTCTGATTTATTTTTGAGGAAGAACCATGCTTTGCATTTGAAAAATCCATGGCCCATGCTTTTCAATTGAACTTAAATGCTTCAAATTCTAGAATCTTTGTAAAATTTTTACATATCTCTATCAGAATTTCATAAATATATTCTTATTTGCCTTATATTTTCAAAAATTTCTACATTCATACAGCATATACTTTAAAAGGGTATATAGAGGAAAACCACATTCATGAAGACAAGTAACTGTAACTTGAATATTACTACTGTTTCTCCCTCCTCCAGTATGAGTTTTGAGAAAAGTAGTAACTATTAAGAGACTATAAAATATTTGTATGTTTGTTTGCTTACAAAACTAACAATTCTCACTTTAGAACCTAAAAAGTTCCATTTTAAGGAAAAATATGCAATTTTGCATTTAAATTGTTTATGAATAAAATCAACTTAATATTTTTAAATTTGGCTTTTAAATTTCTTCTTTCTTGATTTATGCATATGTATCTTGCATATAACTATGCAAAGGGCATAAATATATGCATATAACTGTGTATGTGTGTTTACATACATTCACTATGTATACATAAATGTGCTGCACGTATACCAAACAAGTAGATTCATCACTCCTGTATATATAGGTAAAGGCTTACATATTATAATTTTGTATATTTATGGTTTTCAACAGATTTTCTATTGAAATGTTCCCCATCGTCTTAACTACTCTCAGGATGTTTGCACAACTAAATTAAGAGACAAATGCATCGTGAACTAACTTGGCTCCTGAAATATGAGCATCACATGAGTTCTGGAGTCTGCGACCAACCTGAGCCATTTAGTGATGCTGTATCTCAAAACAGCTTTCTTATGCTTAAATTAATTTTAATATTTTTAAATTTGTAAATAATAAAAACCTATTCCCTTGTTTTACCATCCCTGAGAATGAAAACTGTGTGTCTAAGAGAGCTTGCTAAATCCCTTATTCTTCCATTTCCGTCTTTTTCTCTTCAGTCATTTCATGTTCCCTTATTCCACACCCATATCCCTGGTATGTAGACAGAATTGCCCATGCTGGCATGTGCTTGGCTAGTTCTCTCAAAGCCCAGCAAGTGATAATGACAGGAGAACAGCACCCTTGCTCAATGTGCTGTTTTTAGAAGACATGAATTAACTTGCATAGTGACAGAATTTGTGGTCCTATCTCCATTGTGAAATAATTATTGGAGTTGAATGTTCAATGCTTTAGAATGGGCTTCATCCACACAAGGCAACTGTCAGCTGTTCGGTTCTTCTAAAAAACAACTGTCAAGACCTCTGTCTATTGGGAACACTGTGGCTCTGAAATCAAACAAGACTTAAATCAGTTCTCTTCACTTACCTGAATGATATGTGTTCCAATCCTGGCTGTGTTTTTAGGTTAAAATTGGGGAAATTCTAATTAAGATGATGCTAGAATGAATAAATATACAAATAGTTTCTGGCATGAGATGGACAGTGTGTGTGTGCGTGTGGGTGTGTGTGTAGTCAAGTATCTAGAAAGAGCTGCACTCATGCACATATCAGAGATTTCATGAAGAAGATAATTCTATCGTTAACTTCGGTGTATACCAGGATAGCCTGCCCATGAGTTTCTAGGAATTTTCCAGTCTTCACTTCTTATCTTCCTTGTAAGTCCTAGGTTTACAATTGTTCACTGCCCTTTCTAGTTTTCAATAGATTCTAGATATTTCAGCTTGGGGATGGGCATATAATTTACCCAATGAGTCAGGACCAGCCAGAGTAGTGGATGTTTTTAATCAATGTTAATTCTATGCAATATACAGATTCCCAGAGATGTCTGAAAAGAGACTCATAATAGGAAAGCTGCTGACCCTGAAGTTTCACACTGTCCCTGCTTTCTGTATTAATTTTGTGTTTGTTTGATGCTTCTGTTTTTCTGTTTGTTTTTCTCTGTTTATGTTTTGAACATTTTTCTTCCTGTGCTAACTTTTTCTTCCAGTGTATATTCTCCAGTATCCATTCCTTTTACCACCTGTGTACTGAAAATGCTCAAAAAATAGCTGTCTTTATTGTTGCTTCTCTTTCCACAGTTTGTGAAATTTAACACTGCCACTCAAACCAGGAGTCTGCTAAGTTGTATGACCAATTTTTTAATCTATCTTATAGTCTATTTTCTTTCTTTTCCATTTCTTTTTACATGCATTTATCTGTATGCCTCCTTGCCATATGGAAGGATGCCAAGGAATGTATACCACTGTCATGAAGCTCAGTTCTCTCCTGATGCCATGAATTCTAGTGAGCAAATTCAGGTCATGTGCCTAAGCAGCAAGCAGTTTGAAAAAAGATTACAGTTAAAGAATTTTGTCTCTGGAAGTTGCCAGAGCAATTAAGTAAACTCAGTATTTCAAACTTGAGGAAAAGGATAGAGCCCCCTAGAATCCAAGTAAATGTTGGTTAAGTATAGGTACCTACCAGTATATCCATCCTCAGAAGGCAGAGTAAAAAAAACTATCTGGACCAAGCTGCCTAGTGAGACTATCAGTGTTGGTAATCATTGGAGTCAACTGAGAGAATTGTCTCAAAGATTAAGATGGAAGAGAAACAGAAGCAGATACCCAACTTTGATCTCTCAGTCTGCACATGCCCACACACAGACACATGTGCACCCACACATGCACATGCTCAAGATTTTGAAATCTTTGTTGGTGATGCCTGTAGCAAAACATAGACCATCTCAGTAATGTTGGCTTCATCTGACTTCTTCAGAGTTCCCTGACTTGGTCACCAGGACAAAAAAGCCAGATCCTCTGGCAGGACAATGAGCCATTTGCCTGTCCCATCCTGCATGCTTGCTTTGTTTGGCCCTCAGATTTCCCATGTCTGTCCTTGTTTCTTTCTCTCTGTCTCTGTCTCTTTCTCTGTCTCTGTTTCTCTCTCTCTCTCTTCCTTTCTTTCTCTTTTGATATATATTTATTTGTTTGTTTGTTTATTTATTTATTTATTTAATGTATATTAGTATGCTTCAAATCCTGTCACAGATGGATGTGAACCACTTTGTAATAACTTGGAATTGAACTCAGGACCTCAGGAAGAGCAGTCAGTGCTCTTAACCACTAGGCCATCTCCCCAGTCTCTCCCATATTTTTCTAGCCTGTGTCAACCTGAGCATGTTTGAGAATGATTGGCAGTTCCTACTTGCTGAGCTCCCTGTTTACCACAGTAATTTTCGTGATTCATTTAAACTCAGAGTCTTAGAGTGTGGTCAATACAAGTTTACTTGTAATTTTCTAATATATCAAGTCTTCTGTGGTCTCAGCGTTCCAAACATAGGATTCAGGCTCAAATTTGAATGTGAAGTTTGTGTTGCTGTGTTTGTTCTGATGATAAGTCAGAATTTGATTTTTTTTTTGTCTGTTTGTTTGGTTTATATCCTGGGGTTTGTTTTTGCTCATATTTGTTTTTATTGGCATTTAGGGAAATTTTTAAGATTCTTGGATTTCTAGTTTTTAGAATCTTGTCAATTTGCATATTATCACAGGGCTATAGATTATAGCAACATTTCTTCTGAAAGAACACACACTTATAAGTTCTATATCTCTCAGAGACCTTCCTCAAAAGTGTGCTGGAGTTAGGGCTGAGGGGGAAAACCCTTGTGCAAACTTGCCTTTCAATCTTTTGGTCTTGCACTTGAGCAACAGAACCCATAAGAAAAATCCAGGCATACTGACATGCTCTGGTAAGGCAGATCATGAATGACCCCAGGGTTTCTCTAGCTAGCTCTACCCTGGCTTTCTGGTAAGTTCCAACCTTGAGAGATTTTGTCTTTAAATAAGGTGAGGTTTTTCAATGGCTCACTTGGTGATAATGTTTGTTGCCTGTAATTGACAACATCAGTTGACTTCAAGGAATTAAAAAAAGGACTAGAGAACCAATTACACAGTGTTTTTTTTTTCTTATTTTCACAATCTCTACATGTGTACCATAACAGACAAGCCTAAACTCCTACTCTCTGCACACATATAACCATTGGCACACACACATGAGAGAGAGAGAGAGAGAGAGAGAGAGAGAGAGAGAGAGAGAGACCAGAGAGAGAAAACAATGGATGATGTTAAGATACTTTTTAGAGCTCACATATTATTGCAAAATTCCACAAACCAAGAGCAATCATCCTCAACTTCTTTCCTTTAATTACATGAAATGCTGTTCTTAATGCTGAATGGAGTAGATTTATGGATTCCATGTCAACCACAGACAAATGTACTTCCAATTTCCAACAATTAAAATCCAGTCCCTGTGGTTTTACACAGGATTAATAGATTTCCACAGCTAGTACCATGCCTGCTCTGGTGGCTACTCATCTGCTTATTTCTGCTCCCCATGGAGAAAACTAATACAGAATATATATTTTCTATGTACAGGAAAATACTAGGGAGGGCTGGTTTAAAAAATAAACCTGGGAGGATTTATTTCCTTTATACCACTATGACATGGATGGTTCTAACAATTTGAAACTGAAGAAGTGAAGAATTAGGCTACTTGTATCCTTCTCCAACTATTTCATGAAAGAATATTGTGGAATCTTACAAACAATGCATACAAATATGTGATGGTTCTGAACAAGCTATCAAAGGAACTACAGGGCTGACATGATTCCCAGAACAGAAAATCAATTTCTTGTAAACAGTAAAGAGGCAGGTGTTTGAGGATAACATCAGATATTGCTCTGGAGATTCTGTTTTCTGCTTTTTTTTTTTATGAAAGTACTGGCAAAAAATTTTGAAATAGATACTTTTACCCTAATTTAATTCATTTTTATTTTGCCATTTCCATTGTAGATATTAACCTTTACATGGTATGAGTTGGTTTAGATCTGCATTTATTCCAACATATGAGCAGGAAGGAAACAAAATGTATATCTATATAAGTTGAGTATTAAATAAGACATTTCTACATATGTAGATAAGATTACAACTATACATAAATTGAAGATTAATTTTATTATAACTCAATAACAACTTCAACAATTAAATGGAGATTGTTGTAAGAATGGTGATATTGGACTAAGAAGATGGGTCAGTAGTAAAGTGTTTGCTTGGCATGTGTGAGGATTTGTGTTACAATTTTAAAAGCCATCAGAAAGTTGTACCCTAAAGTGGACATGTACAATTTCACCATTTCTCTGGTGAGATGGGAGGTAAAATAATCCAAAAGGACAGCTGACTGACATCTATTAATGGAAAAACAACATAGAAAAGACCTGGTATAAGTAGGAGGCCAACAGATTTCTCAGTAGCTAAGAATACTTGATCCTCTTCCAGAGGATCTGGGTTCATTTTCTAGCATACACATAATAATGTACAATTCTAAGTAAATTCAATAGGATATGACTCTCTTTTCTTGTTTCCTAATGAACCAGACATGTACATATTTCACATATAAATGTGCACACAAGATACTCATACATATAAAAGTAAAAGAAACTTAAAAATTTGATCAATCACTGTTACAGACATAAGTATCTTCACACACACACACACACACACACATCAAATTCACATACACAAAAATCATGGTTTGAAAATTAATTATAGTACCACCTGAAATTATCTTACATAACACTGATAGTTATAAAATATTTATTTTGCTTCAGCACAGGGATCTAGAAAATTAATAGCCTTCCTCTTAGTGACCCCTTCCCCCATAATATAAGCTCTGCAATGTAAGCCAAAGGGGACACCAAACACCTTCTTTTGCTAGATCATTTCCTTTTATTTTTCATGTTAGTGCAGCCTTGTTAGCCATAGTTTCATGTTAGCCACAGTTCTGTGAGTCTTTCTCTGTATACACTGAGCAGCGGTAAAAGCATCAACACAGAAGGAGCTCAGTTAGAAAAGCCTATAGACTCTATACACTCTCATCTATAATGAAACTGAAGATTACTGTGATGGAAGCCAAAACTTCTTACCTCATTTGTGTTTACAGAAGACTGATTTTTCTCCTATTTTAAAGATAGTTTACCATTAGTACCATGGTAACTGTACATTCATATTTTTATTAAACATATGTCTTCTCTGACATCCTTGGTATTACATTAAATAATGTGCCCATTACTTTTTCTTCACTGAAAAAATTCTGACAAAAGCAAGGAAATAAAAGTGAATGTCTTAGTCACAACTTCTATTCCTGAACAGACATCATGACCAAGAAACAAGTTGGGGAGGAAAGAGTTTATTCAACTTATACTTCCACATTGCTGTTAACCACCAAACAAGTCAGGACTGGAACTCAAGCAGGTCAGGAAGCAGGAGCTGATGCAGAGGCCATGGAGGGATGTTACTTACTGGCTTGTTTCCCCTGCCTTGCTCAGCTTGCTTTCTTATAGAACCCAAGACTACCAGCCCAGGGATAGCAGCACCTACAATACATCCTCCCATCCTTGATCACTAATTGAGAAAATGGCTTATGGTTGAATCTTATGGAGGAATTTCCTCACCAGAATCTCCTTTCTCTGTGATAACTCCAGATTGTGTCAAGCACAAAATTAGCCAGTAAAACAAATTTTGGTAAAGTTTGGTGGCACACTCTGTAATGGGTCAAAAAGATTGGCAGCAGGAGTGCAAGACAGCTGATTACATCATGTTCAAAGTCAGGAAGTAGAAGGACATGGATGCTGGGCCTCAACTTCACTTTTCATTTTCATTCTGTCTGGGACACAGACCATGATCTGATACAGCCATCATTTAAGATGTTTCTTTGCACTTGAATTAGATCAGTCTAAAATTTCCCTTGTAGACATTTTCAGATGTATTTTTGACAAGTAACCACAGAACTTCAAACTTTAGGAACTCAAGAAACAATTGTGGGATACATTGACGACATGAATAAAAAAATTCACATTTTTGTGACTGTTATTAGATTTGTGATTCCATTTTTTTAAATTTTTTTATTACATATTTTCCTCAATTACATTTCCAATGCTATCCCAAAAGTGCCCCATACCCTCCCCCACACTTCCCTACCCACCCATTCCCATTTTTGGCCCTGGCGTTCCCCTGTACTGCGGCATATAAAGTTTGCATGTCCAATGGGCCTCTCGTTCCAGTGATGGCCTACTAGACCATCTTTTGATACATATGCAGCTAGAGTCAAGAGCTCCGGGGTACTGGTTAATTCATAATGTTGTTACACTTACAGGGTTGCAGATCTCTATAGCTCCTTGGATACTTTCTCTAGCTCCTCCATTGGGGGCTCTGTGATCCATCCAATAGCTGACTGTGAGCATCCACTTCTGTGTTTCCTAGGCCCCAGCCTAGTCTCACAAGAGACAGCTATATCAGGGTCCTTTCAGCAAAATCTTGCTAGTGTATGCAATGGTGTCATCATTTGGAGGCTAATTATGGGATGGATCCCTGGATATGGCAGTCTCTAGATGTTTCATCCTTTTGTCTCAGCTCCAAACTTTGTCTCTGTAACTCCTTCCATGGGTGATTGTTTCCAATTCTAAGAAGGGGCAAAGTGTCCACACTTTGGTCTTCGTTCTTATTCAGTTTCATGTGTTCTACAAATTGTCTCTTATATCTCGGGTATACTAAGTTTCTGGGCTAATATCCACTTATTAGTGAGTATATATCATTTGAGTTCTTTTGTGATTGTGTTACCTCACTCAGGATGATGCCCTCCAGGTGCAACCATTTGCCTAGGAATTTCATAAATTCATTCTTTTTAATAGCTGAGTAGTACGCCATTGTGTAAATGTACCACATTTTTTGTATCCATTCCTCTGTTGAGGGGCATCTGGGTTCTTTCCAGCTTCTGGCTATTATAAATAAGGCTGCTATGAACATAGTGGAGCATGTGTCCTTCTTACCGGTTGGAACATCTTCTGGATACATGCCCAAGAGAGGTATTGCGGGTTCCTCCAGTAGTACTATGTCCAATTTTCTGAGGATCCATCAGACTGATTTCCAGAGTGGTTGTACAAGCTTGCAATCCCACCAAAACTGGAGGCGTGTTCCTCTTTCTCCACATCCTCGCCAGCATCTGCTGTCACCTGAATTTTTGATCTTAGCCATTCTGACTGGTATGAGATGGAATCTCAGGGTTGTTTTGATTTGCATTTCTCTGATGATTAAGGATGATAAAAGTCTTGGAAAGATCAGGAATTCAAGGCCCATTCCTAAACATGATAAAAGCAATCTACAGCAAACCAGTAGCCAACATCAAAGTAAATGGAGAGAAGTTTGAAGCAATCCCACTAAAATCAGGGACTAGACAAGGCTGCCCACTTTCTCACTACCTATTCAACATAGTACTTGAAGTCCTAGCCAGAGCAATTTGACAAAAAAAGGAGATCAAGGGGATACAAATGGGAAGAGATGAAATCAAAATATCACTTTTTGCAAATGATATGATAGTATATATAAGTGACATTCAAAATTCCACCAGAGAACTCCTAAACCTGATAAACAGCTTCGGTGAAGTAGCTGCATATAAAATTAACTCAAACAAGTTAATTGCCTTTCTCTACACAAAGAATAAACAGGCTGAGAAAGAAATTAGGGAAACAACACCCTTTTCAATAGACACAAATATAAAATATCTTGGCGTGACTCTAACTAAGGAAGTGAAAGATCTCTATGATAAAAACTTCAACTCTCTGAAGAAAGAAATTAAAGAAGATCTCAGAAGATGGAAAGATCTCCCATGCTCATGGATTGGCAGGATCAACATTGTAAAAATGACTATCTTGCCAAAAGCAATCTACAGATTCAATGCAATCCCCATCAAAATTCCAACTCAATTCTTCAACGAATTAGAAAGAGCAATCTCCAAATTCATCTGGAATAACAAAAAACTTAGGATAGCAAAATCTCTTCTCAAGGATAAAAGTACCTCTGGTGGAATCACCATGCCTGACCTAAAGCTCTACTACAAAGCAATTGTGATAAAAACTGCATGGTCCTGGTATAGTGACAGACATGTAGACCAATGGAATAGAATTGAAGACCCAAAAATGAACCCACATACCTATGGTCACTTGATCTTTGACAAGGGAGCTAAAACCATCCAGTCACAGAAATACTGCATTTTCAACAAATGGTGCTGGCACAACTGGTTGTTATCATGTAGAAGAATGTGAATCGGTCCATTCCTATCTCCTTGTACTAAGGTCAAATCTAAGTGGATCAAGGAACTTCACATAAAACCAGAGACACTGAAACTTATAGAGGAGAAAGTGGGGAAAAGCCTCGAAAATATGGGCACAGGGGGAAAATTCCTGAATAGAACAGCAATGGCTTGTGCTGTAAGATCAAGGATTGACAAATGGGACCTCAGGAAACTGCAAAGCTTCTGCAAGGCAAAAGACACCGTCAATAAGACAAAAAGGCCACCAACAGATTGGGAAAGGATCTTTACCTATCTTAAATCAGATAGGGGACTAATATCCAATATATATAAAGAACTCAAGAAGGTGGACTCCAGAAAATTAAATAACCCCATTAAAAAATGTGGCTCAGAGCTAAACAAAAATTCTCACCTGAGGAATACCGAATGGCTGTGATTCCAAATTTGACTGGTTATAAATCCTTTCCTTTCCATAAAATCAAGCATGTATAGCATAGAACATAATGTGTTCTATATGTGCATAGAACAGTACAATCCCCCTTTTTCAGTGTTTTTATTATCTCCTTCTTGCTATCAATATATCTGCCATGAATTAATCCTGTGTCTTCTGATGCTATTTTATCTACAAAATAAGACAAAAAGAATGCTGACAAAGATTCTTCCAGGTAGACCTACCTCCAATGACACCAGCTGAACAATTCACTTCCATTTATGTCTGATATTCATCCCTTGTGAGTTAATAGACCAGTGCATCTCCTGTGTGCAGCATGGAGACATGGTGGGGTAGGGAATAGATGTGTCATGTGGAACAGTCAGAGGGTGGATGGGGAAAGGTTGGGAATGAAATATGGAGTGTAAAAGATGAATTACAAATAAAATTAAATTCAAAAAAGGATTACTTTATCTCATCTCCTGAAACAAAAAAATCAGGGATAGTTTTCCTTTCCTATTTTTCTTAGAAATGCTCTTTAGAAAAATGAATATGTCACCTTCATATTCTCCTCAAAATAAAGATGTGTGTGTGTGTGTGTATGCTCACGTGCCAGAGGGTCACCATGGATCCTTTGTTTCAGAAATTACTTAATTTGTTTTTGTTTTTGTTGTTTAGAGACAGTTTTTTTGTAGAACTGGAATGTGCCCAGCAGTCAAGCAAGTCCCATCTATCCCTCTCCAATTCTCAAATGTTGGGCTTTTAATTTCCACACTGCCATATATTGTTGCTTTTCCATAGATTTTGAGCAATATACTCAGGGAATCCTGCTTCCAAGGCAAGCAGGTTCCTGAGAGAAATTATCTCCTGAGCCCTGCACATATCTAGTTCAGAATACACCTCAGCTTCCCCCATCAATTTTCCTTTGAATCAGAAATGCATTTCTTCCACTTTTTTTTAACATTCCTAGCCAAGTTATTCTACTTTGATATTCACAAATCTTTCATTTTTACATTTAACCTCTCTTAAAACTTCTGCATATAATATTTTTTCCTCAGTAGAACAGAATAAAACTACACTTCTTAAAATAGAATAACATCCACATTTTACTTGTTCATGTCTGTACTTTGTACCTGTGCTTCATTATTTCATGATTGCAAAATTTTAATCTAGTCTGCCTGGCACATTGGGATGATAAATATTTCCTACTAGCCATGGCTGGCAATTCCTATACTGTACAACAATTATAGGCACAGAGCAGTATTCCACTAATAAAAGATTATAACAGAACACAAGCTGATAATAAACGATTGTGAATGCTCGTCTGTAGAGCAAACATCTATATGAACCTCTTTAATTAATGCTCAGAGAGTATGCCAGAAAAGGTTTTAAAAAGAATGTAATAGCCAGAAGATGGACTGGAATGCTGTGAAATACTGACATAATACTACAATACCCAGTTGTACCACTACTGGAAAAAGATACCCACTATACTACAAGGACATTTGTTCAATGATCTTCATAGCACTTTTATTCATTATAATCAGCAATTGGAAGCCTAGATGTCCCTCATCTGAAGAATGGATAAAGAAAATGTGGTATATCAACTGAATAGAATACTATTCAGCTATTAAAATTGGTATTTCTTCTCCATTTCATCCTTTATACTGCCACTAGTATGAAGCTGGGAGATTTAGTGCATAAAAATGCATGAATCTAATTGTAATGAGTTTCAAGGTAGTAATAAAATATTCTTTTTTATAGTAAATAGATGCTTCAGGCAAGACATAAAGTAGGATTATTTGTAACATAAGCATTACTTACTTGAATCTGAAATTTAACTCTATTTTATATCAGCATCCTGTTCTAAGGGGCTAGGTTGTTAATCTTGTCATTTTTTCTGATTACTTTAAAAGATTAATTCAAAGTTTTCATTTTTATTTATCCTCCTCATCTTCCTCTTCCTCCTCCTTCACCTTTTCTTCCTCCTCCTCCTCCTCCTCTTCCTCCTCCTCCTCCATTTCTCCTCATTATTATTCTTTTGAGAAGTAGTCTTACTATGTATTACTGGCTGTCTCCGAATTCCCTTTATAGATCAGGTTAGCTGTGAATTAAAAGGATTCTCTTGCCTCTTCCTCCTGAGTTTTGTTATTTTTATTTTTTTAATTATATGTTTATGTATGTTCTTGAATATGGATTTGTGAAAATGACCATAGTGCCCTCAGTGCTAACAAGAGAGCATTGAGTCCTCTGGAGGTGAAGTGATAGGTAGCAGTGAGCCACTTAACATAGGTTTTGGGAGCCACCAAGCTCTACTCCTTTGTAAGGGTAGTATGTGCCCCCAACTGATGAAGCATCTCTTCAGATTCACTCTCAATTTTTTTCTTTCTTTCTTTTTTCCTAGAAAACAGATTTTTATTTTTATACTATAAAAATATTGTACAGACTCATGATGATAAAAAACGTGATTAGTTTTTTTTTTCTCTTATTTACTTTACATTCTTCTCACTGCCCCATTTCTAGCCATCCCCTCCAACAATCCATCTCCCCTTCCTCATCCATTTCTCCTTTGAGAAAGTGAGCCCCCCCCAAGTATTCTACTATGCTGGTACATCAAGTCTCTGTGAGGCTACCACATTATCTTCCACAGAGCCCAGACAAATCAGTCAAACTTGAAGAGAATATCCCACACTCAGGAAACAGCTTTTGAGATATCTCCCACTCCAGTTGTTTCAGATCCACATATAGACTGCACATATAGACGCTGCACATCTGCTACATCTGTGAAAGGAGTCCTATGTCCAGCCTGTATATGGTCTTTGGTTGGTGTTTCAGTCACCGAGAACCACAGGGTCCAGGTTAGTTGACTCTGTTGGTCCTCTTTTGGAGTTACTATTCCCTTTTGGCTCACAATCCTCCTCTTATTCTTCCATAAGAGTCCCCATGCACCGTCTGCTGTTTGGTTATTGATGTCTGCATCTCTCTGAGTCAGCTACTGGAGTAGAATGTCTCAAAAGACATGTGTTTTTAAGTGCTTGAAGCTTGCCTCTGGTGACACACTCCCTCCAACAAGAAAAAGCCTCCTAAACCTCATCATCTTCACCAACTGGAAACCAGCCATCCAAATATATGAACCTATGAGGAGCATTTACCTCATGTTATTATAGGTCTTATCAGAACATGATATGGTAATGATAACTGTGAAAGGGGATCTCAGGCCTAAGGAATGAACACATATGGTAGACCAGAAGTCCAAGCAGGGTTCCTATATACCTCCATGAAAGAGCAAGCATTTGCTCAAGGGCCCAACTTGTTTGAAACCCTGTAGAAATTTGAACCTAGGCCACTGATGCTATATCCCATGAGTCTCATTTTACTCTTGTCCTTCAGAAATCTCAGGAAAGTGGGGTACAGTGTGTGGATAACTGCTCATAGCATCCTCTTTCCATTATTCTCACTAAACATAAGGATGGCATTTAGTTTATTATATGAATGATGGAACATTGACTATCAATTTGGCTAATGAAAGAACTCCACTTTCTGCTTAATTCAGAGATAATCAAGTATTTATAAATTTATAATTATACTTAGTAGATAAAAGAAGAGGAAGAGAAAGAATGAGAATGAGGAACAAGGGGAGGAAGGGGAGGAATGAGAGGAAGAGAACGGGGCTGCTGATTTGTCAGGCTAAGGTCAATCTTCCATTTTCTTTTTGAAACTGGGTCTGTGCTGGCTTTCAGCTTGCCAAGTAAACACTTGCAACTGAACCCTAGGGAGTCAACCTTCTCCACTTCATTGTTGCAAGGCAAACACTCGAACAATTGAGCTGTCTCCTCAACTGTATGCTTGTACTTTAAGCCAAATGTTAATACAAGGAGGTAAAAACTGAAATATGTTACACTGTAACAATATACTATAGTTAATCTATAATTAAGAAAGACTTATTTATTTATTTGTTGTTTATAAAGCTTTGAACGACCCATAATATTACACAAGGTTTCACTTTAATGCTCTGTTCTATCCTTGAACCACTCAGAGCATCTTTCAAACCTCCATACTGTATTCAAAACAAGTACCCTAGCCAGTACCTGGCATTATTTTTACTGTGTATTTTGTAAGTTTGGGTACAGAAATTCTTGCTGCTGGGTTATAATTGTTATGGCATTTCTTGTGGTAATACACTATACATGTTGGTAACATGCTATACATATTGGTAACTGGGACAATAGTCTGTATCATTTGGTCTAGGTATGTTTGACAGCTTGGCCATGCAGTTTGTCATAACATGTAATATTTGCAAGTCTCTGAAATTATCGAACAACATGTTTTACACATTGTAGCCCAATTGTCAAGCATCATACCAATTTCATACTAATTATCTTATAGGAGAACAGATGGTAAAAACTTGAAAAGAATTTATCTAAGAGTCTACATTAGGCTGACTAAAGAAGAGACTCTAGGCTTCACTCTTTCTGTGAAAGTAAGACTTTTCAGTTTAGAGACAATGTAATGTTATGAGAGCAATGGTCCAAGAAGCTGCTTGGATAGTTGTAAGCAAATGTTCACCTTACCAGAGGAAGTAAACTGCAAGGTTCAAACTTCAGATAATATGTAAACTTTGGCTGACTTAGATTTCCAGAATTTTGATTCATTACTAACTATTGAACTAGGGTAAAATCTTTCACTATTTTAAAGTCGTTAACAGAAAACCCAGGAATGAATATATAATCCCTTGTCTGCCCCAGGACTCAGGCCTCTTGGGGAGGCAGGACACAGGAAGTTTTGAATGTGCTTTCCTCAGGCTGGCACGGGGCAGTGTCAGGCTATGAGAAGCTGTGGATGGGGAACAGAGTTTGAAATCCTAGAGAGAGACTGCTGGAGACAGCTTAGGTATCTCCTGACCTGCACAAAAGTTGGAGACACCAGGTTCTCAGACTCTTGGGCACCCCATACCCAGCTGCATGCTACAGAAGTGCTGAATGTGGAGTTGGGGGCTGCAAGATGGATCTAGCCCAAGGCCAAAGGGGAAAAGAGGGGAGCAAGCTCCAGCTGGGTTCTAAGGGCATGAGAGTCCTTGACTTGCTCATTGGGCAGGTTGGCTTGGTAGAGGCCATGGCTGGGAGCAGTGAGAGGTCTTCTGTGGGACACTAGATGTGGCTCTTTAGACAAAGGTCTGTTCCATTGCTCCCCATGGCAAATCAAGAAGAAAAGAGACAGTCCATGGTTTTAAAGCATTTATTATCATGGCAGAGAGTTGTGATGAGTTAAACTGTGCCCCACTTTCTCAGAGCAGGCCTGAGGATAAATAACTGTTTCAGGGAGGAGTATCTAGGAAGGGGAGCTTATTGGGTAAGCCCTTTAGAACTTTAGGTACTTCGTTAAAATGGAGATCTGTCTTGAGGCTACATAATCTATGGTCACGTCCTCTACCTGTGGAGGGGCTTGGGGCATTTCTCTTACATGACTAATGACCACAAAATTATGGAGACTTGCTGCCTTGTGTCTGGTGTGTGGTGTCTGGAGCGTAGCAAAATGCCTATCATCTCTTGCAGGGTCACTTGCAGGATCACCAGGGTTTCAAATCTAGCTCAACCAGAAACTAGGCTGAATTTTATGGTATATATATATATATATATATATATATATATATATATATATATAAAGAAGGGAAGGAAGGGAAGAAAGGAAAGGAAAGAAGGAAGGAAGGGAGAGAGAGAGAGAAAGAGAGAGAGAGAAAAGAAAGAAAGAAAGAAAGAAAGAAAGAAAGAAAGAAAGAAAGAAAGAAAGAAAGAAAGTTATCAGAACAGTGTAACCTCCCCCCCAACCTGAAGCAGGCTGAGACAGACCTTGACCTAGCTGCCACTAAGGAGATTACCTAGGGTGGAGCCTTCCTCCTTACATCACTCTATTGTTCAGCCACTACCACTGTTCCCCTTCAAGATACTGCTACCTGCTGGGAGGCCTCTGAGCTATTCTGGAGACTACACCCTATCCTGCATGTCCTCACCTGCAGCTGGTTCCAGGCTACAAGGATGAATTGGTGGGAATGGGCCTCCCCCATCACCACCTTTATAAGAGCATTTGCCATTAAACATTCAGCTTTGATCAGGAACCATGATTTAGCTCCATTTTTCTCTTGACCACCTAATTCACCTCTCTTTCAGCTTGAGCCTGCCACTCAAGTGTACCCTGTCCATGTGAGCCACTGGCTGGCTCACAACAGAAAAGGGAGATGAATCTCTACCTTCTTTGTAAGAAAGCTCTATGTTACCTTATTGGTCAATATGCAATTAGAATGCCTAATAATATTTGATTAAAAGACTTGCATAGACAGACATGAAGTAGTACAAGAATATACGAACATGTTGCACCTTATACACTTTGGATCCCCTTAGGCCATTTTCTTTCCATGACTTGTAGAATCACATGAAAATGTATTTGCATAAGTAAAACAATATATTTACACAAGTAAAGCACATACAAAACTGTAGTCACATGACTATTTATAGGGTTTTCTCTTCATCCTAAAGAAAGTACAGAATGGAATATAAACCACACTAAGGAGGCAGAATATTAGCATGGGTTGATTAAAGTGCAACAGCAGCTATTTTTAGTTAAAAAGATGCTATTTTAAGGACACATCAGACACAAAGCGTCAGTGGATTCTCTTGTCCCTGAATTCCAAGTTCTCAAACAAGCACCATCTAAGAGAAATGGCTCAGAATATTAAGTGTACTTTCTGCTCTTGCAAAGGAGACAAGTTCAGATTCTAAGATCTGTGTTTGATGTTTTAAAATGATAATTGTGGCTCCTGGGTATCTTCTGCTCTCTTCATGCCTCTGATAATACCTGTATATGCACAGAATACCTTCAAGCACACACACATAAACACACACACACACACACACACACACACACACACATACACACACACAGAAATACAAATACATTTTTTTAAAAAAATTCTTCTCTCATACAATCCTTCCCAGCAGCACTTTCTCCTCCATCTTCTCTTCCAAGGCCCTTCCCCCAACTCCTCCCTTCACCATTTCCCTTCAAAATGAACAGATTTCCCAGGAATATCAACCAAATATAGCATAAGAATATTCAGTGAGCATAGGCACAAACTCTCATATAATGGAGGGAGGAGACAACCAATTGGAGGAAAGAGGTCCTAAAATTATGCATAAGAGTCAAATTCACACCTATTTTCACTGTTAAATGTTCTACAAAACCCAAAGTTAAATAATCATAATGCACATGCAAAGGGCCTAATGCAGACTCCACTTCAGTTTCTTTCTCTGGGAGCCACTATGAACCCTGCTTAGTTGGTTTTCTAAGCCTTGTTTCCAAGTGTTATTGAACCCTCTGGATCCTACAATCCTTCCTAGTGTTTGTGAATTTCTGTATCTGCTGACATCATTGCTGGATGATTCTCCTCTGATAACAATTGGACTAAGTACCAATTTATGAGTATAACAGAAAAGCAAACTATCATTAGAAAGCATCTCCTTTCCATAATTTCTTAACAGTCTTATTAGGTTCAACCTAGGTCTCTGTCCTATACAGGTTCCAGTTTCAGGCAGAGTTGGGGATGGACAACCTCTTGTAGGATGGACTTCAAATTAGACCAGTAATTGATTGGCCACTCCCATAAATATGGGACACCATTGCCCCAGTATATCTTTCAGACAGATATTTTTCTAAGTCAAAGGTATTGTGACTGGGCTGATGTGAATATATTTGTTTATAAATAGAAGGGGTGCTTGTGTCCAATTCCTATTGGACTTCCTAGGATGCCCTGCTTGGCACCTCGCTCCCTTTTTGATCTATTTAATTCAGTGTTCTTCAGCCACTGTCTAGTTCTATACTATTCTGGGAAGAGGTGTGTGAATTAATTCTCTCAACTTATCAAGGAAGGTAATCCCCAATTTCTTAACGTGCCCAACATTATGAGCAGTTAAACTGTATTCATAGTTATTTTCACTATGAATCCAACATGGTAGCATTTGGTGTATGTGTATATTTCTCTATATAAAACAACTACAAATCTGTTTCTTATGTATTGACTATGAGAGTCATATTCATGGTCCTGTGTAAATCAGAATCACACACAAGGATTGTTACTGCCCAACTTGCAGAATCTTGGGAATTAAAATGCAGTAGGTCCTCATGTATCTGAGATTTGGCAGATTTATCAAGTTCATAGAGGAGGCTATCTTTGCTGAAACAGAACCAAATATTGAAAGCAGTTTGTACAAGAAATAAATTCTGTTGATTTTCTGCATGTGTGCTATCTTTACATTCATATAATTATCATGTATAATTTAACATGTTGTTTAGAAGCAGATAATTGACCTGAACTATCTGTATTTCTATACTTACATTTATAAAATATAACCAAAATAGCCATTCATAAATAAATTTGCCAAAAAACTATTCACAAATATTTAGATAATCAACATAAATATTAATTTTATATACCCATTCATAGATAGAAATGTTTTATATGTATAGCTATTATTGTGGATGCTCATATATATGTATTTTTTATGGAAGTGTGTAAATTTGTAATGAACAGAGGTCTATTGTGGGTGTTACTTCTCAGTTTTTTTTTTCACCTTGGTTTTTAAGACAGGTTTTTGTGACACTAGCATCAAATTGGTAGACTACTTTGATTGGGCACCATGCCCAAGGGAATTGCTTACATCTGTCTCCACAGCACTGAGATTGCCTGGATAATCTTCTTTAGCATTTTAGGACTGAATTCTGCTCCAGGTAATTTCATGTCAAACACTTTTCCAATTAAGCCATCTTCCCAACCTTTGATGCACATTTCATCTGAAAATATAGTTATAAGTTCATTTCCTAGTGACATTTATGCAGAGCATATATCCATGCACATCATTAATCTGTCTCCAACTATAGCAAAGTTTAAGTCCTATTCCCTATTTCATGTTTAATTCATTACCAAACATTTTCTTTCCCTCTTTCTTTCTTTCTTTCTTTCTTTCTTTCTTTCTTTCTTTCTTTCTTTCTTTCTTTCTTTCTTTCTTTCTTTCTTTCTTCCTTCCTTCCTTCCTTCCTTCCTTCCTTCCTTCCTTCCTTCCTTTCTTTCTTTCTTTCTTGGTTTTTTGAGACAGGGTTTCTCTGTGTAGCACTGGCTGTCCTGGAACTCACTTTGTAGACCAGGCTGGCCTCAAACTCAGAAATCCACCTGCCTCTGTCTCCCAAGTGCTGGGATTAAAGGCATGCACCACCACACCGGGCACCAAACATTTTTTATCAGACTTGTCTTCCTGCTATCTGTATTTATCCTTTATTAGTAAGATAATATTTTCAATTTTGCTAAAGTACATTCAATATTGCCATATGTCATATGTGAATCTGCCAAATCAAATAAGGTTCACAAGGGTCTCACAAGTTTCCCTCATTTTCTTCCTCATTCAGACATACAGAAGTTGCTTCAGTGTTTATATAATGAAATCACAGCACAAAATCAAATTGTAATTCTCTCCTGGGTCATTTCTTCTCCTTCTGCTGAAAGTGGCTATTCACTTCAAAGGGAAATGTTTTCTTTTGAAGGGAGAAGAAGGAAATATCAGAGAAGAGATTTGGGGCCTTACAGTTAGAGAAAAAGGAGATACAAAATAATGAAAGCATAAGATGAACTATAGAGAACATGGCCCAGGGGTTAAATGCTTGTTATATAAACATGAAGACTTAAGATTAGATTCATAGGGAGAACAATCTTGGCAACATGCCACTGTAATACCAACACTCTTAGAGTGAGATTGAAATCAAATTCAGCAGATTTTCTGTAAGCTTTGGGTCCAGCTACACTAGATTGAAATGATATCCCTTTTTAAATAAAGTGGGAGGAAGGGCTTGACAATTGAGGCTGGACTCCACCCTTCACACACCATGATGTGTAAGTACCTAAACTCTAAAACAAAAGCATACACAATGTCACATATGCATCATCCGCATAAATAGAGAAACATCAACACTGAGTCAGAAAGAATGTGGCCAGTTGTCCAGAGCACATCAGGATACTCACTGCTCCTTCATCCCTGTTTGCCCTTACTCAATCAGAAACTACAAGGAAAATAGCACAGTCTAGCAAAAAGAGAGGACCTTGAGAAAACTGGTTCCTTTATTCTGTTGGCTGCTGGCTTCACAATGTACATTATCTTTATGCTACTGTTTTGAACAATATTATCCTTAAAGTATACTAATAGTGGGTTGTTGCGTTAGGCAACTAACACTACTAAAATCACCCCAGCAGTGTCAGCCAAAGTTCTTTACTATGTGCCCAATGTTCTGGATTCCCAAATGAAAAAAAAAAACATACAAACACACAGTCTTATATTTAAATGTGTCTTAAAGAGCTCAATATCTGGGCCATTGCAATCCTCCACATGGCTAGCACATTCTCCCCTCTAATATTCCGTAATTATTACTTACTAAACCCTATATTCCATTCTGGATACCCCTGACCTATGCCTGCAGCCCTCCTGGGCCATAATCCCCCACTCTTACAGGTTGACAGTTTCTCTGTCCTACACTTCTCAGGCCTGGACCTTCTCCTTCTTCTCCTACACAGAGGTTGTGTCTTTTTTTAACCCCCTTGCCCTTGAATCCTAGTGTAACACCTCTGTCTCCCTACTCAGCTATTGGATGAAGGCAACTTTATTTACTAATCAGAACCAACTAGGAGCAGGGACTCTTCGCATCTTACATAGTGAATTCTCATGCAATTTTGGGAACCCTGATAACAAAGTGAAACCCTTAGACAAAGTCAACAACATTTCCCTTTTTGTCATTTAAAAAGGTCTTTAAATAGTTATAACTGTTTGTAAACTATACGGTATGCTATATAATAATAACATCCAGTCTATAAGTTTTGTCAATTTAGGTACATTACTCTATTATCTATTGTAACTTAGGTTACAAAGCATCCTTTCAAATATACATCATCTTCCTCAATGTTAACAACTTAAGTTTGATTCTGAGATGAAAATTAATCTTCAGCCTCATCAGAGATCAGAGAACAAATTAAACATTACCTGAATATACAGAAAACACAAAAATACATCTTGAAAACTTAAATTATTTTCAGAGAGAGCTGACTACCTGGACAGTTCCCTATTATTCATAACATTGGATAATCTGCCTTCAGCCTACTGGCCAGAATCATCTGACACTTTAAGTGAAACAGGAATTATGAAGGACTTGTCTTAGTCTGTCTTGTCAGACTTATGATGTCAACTATACTGCATCTTGTGTCTTCTCTTGGACTGTATTTTTTTTTGATAAATAAGGGCAATCCAGTGGCTACATTGCCACTATTAGAGCAACTGTATATGGAGGTTATGATGCCCACTATGTTAATGAACTGTAAAGTCAGGAGTACATGTCCTGTCAGGACATGTCAGGTACATGTCAGGAGCAGACATATCTCTTAGTCAAAATGTAATAATAATGAAAAGATTATAAATTCCATATTATCTGGATTTTCTGATGCTTTTGAAGATTACCTATGTAAAGTTTTCTGAATTCGTAAACCTTGACTCCTTACAGCTATTTCTATTTGAATAATATTGAAAACACTGTATTTTAATTTAATTGGAATCTAACATAACCATGAGTTTAAATTCTAGCCCTTAACTTGTATTACTTAATCATCCTAAACAGTTCATAATAGTAGCTATTGAAGGATTGGATCAAAGCCTTGTATTCTTAAACAAGTTACATAGGTCCAGTGCCTATCTAAGAACAAGAACATGAATTTCAAATTTTGTTCCAATCTACAAAGATTATACCAATGAAAACCTTATACCTGCATTGATATATAAATCCTCTACCAATATAAGAAATTATAACTTCAATTTTGTATTAAATACAAAGATTTCTACCAATGTAATATTACAGCTGTGCAATGCTTTGTTTAAGAATAAATTTTGCAATACATCTCATACATCTAATTTCTTATAATATAACTCTATCACCCTTTTTCTATTCAACCCCCTTCCTTTTACTTAGGAAATAAAGGTCTAAGAGTAAAGGATAGACAGAAGTCTCCAAGTCTAAGCTCTCTATTTAATTTTCTACCTGTTCAAAAGTATGATCATTTCCAAATTATAACTTAAAAAGAAAACATATCTTTTATTTATAAAATAACCATAACTAGATACTCAGACACAAGGTATTGTGATGATGATTCTCTACAACTTCTTCCTGAAGAATTGAGGCAACATTTTTTTTTGTAGGTGTAAGGATTGGTAAGAGAATTAGAAAAGGTGGTTAGACTTAAGAAAGCTAGCTTTAGTATTTCTTATGCAATCTCTTTATGCTTAGAAGGTTTAGGCGTTGACTGTGACTGGATTAATCTGAAGTGTTGGATGAACCAAGCTCATAGGGAATTGGGAACCAAGCTCATAGGGAACCAGATGTTCTTGAAGTTGTTCTGAAAGCAAGTCACTGGAAACAGCATCAGGAGGCAGAGAGCTGAAATTGCAGGTCATTTCTGTGTCCCTGAGAATGAATCTTGTCAGAGCTGCAAATGTCTGAATTATAAACATTACAGCTAAACCTTTAGTACTGTTAAGATATTAGTATAGATTGGGCAAGGTGCACAGACTGGTTAAGGATGAATTTTGCTCCTCGTTTGAGGAAGTGAAATACAACTATCTTTTTCATGTGTTAACTAACTTTATCAATAATCAATTGTGATAAATCTTCATTCATGCCATTGGAAGGAAGGCATGATGAATCTTAAGGATTCCATAACCAACAAGATTTATTGTCTAATTTCAGCTGAACTTTTGGCTGGAGACACTTTTATGTCCAAACCAGTTGCAAGGCTGTACCCATGTGGAGGAAATAGCAAATCATTTTACTTGTCCTGTTTTATCTTCTCAAATTATTTTTCTATCTTGAGCCAAGATCTTCATGGGGCCTTCCCTTATCATATCTGATCCATATTACTTTGGAAATTATCCAAAGAATTTTTTCTTTCCTATTAACACAAATACAAAACCTCTTTCCCAAAATAGCATGTCCTTTGTTAAGCAACTCAAAATAATCCAAAGAATAGATTTATTTAAATTAGCAGCCTCCTTACTCTTTAGGTCTGTTGTATTTTGACCTCTCTCCTAGAGTACTTTTAACACTATAACCACCAAATTTATAACCACATTCATTTTCAAAACAATTAAAGTAATCTAAGCAATTATTATTGTCTGATGAGACAGTGCTCCTTCACTATCCCCTATCTTGTTCTTACAGAATTAATTTTGAATAGTGATATCAAGGCTTAAATTTATTTCCACATCTATGCATATTTAATGTCTCCCTCCTGTGGCAATTAGTATTTCCATATATATATATATATATATATATATATATATATATATATATATACTCCATATATATATATACTCCATATATATATATATACAATATATATATATATTCCATATATATATATATATACACTCTTTATATATAACTTGAATAAGCATTATTTCCTATGTATTTAACTTTAATTAAATTTCCTTTTCTATTTCTGTATAAGCCTATTTCCAGGCTATTAATTTGCCATACCAGGCTAAGAAATCTCAAGGAGCCCAAATTCTAAGCAACCTAAGTCTATGCCTGCCCTGGCATAGACTTTTTTCAAATCTCAAACCCAGCCACCCAGCTTTGTCTTGGTCAACTTAGGGGAACTTAGCTATATTCCAGCTCATGTCATGAACCCCCATAACCCAACAAATGATTTATTCTTAGATTATCCATGAATAAAAATAATTTAGCATGAGAATAAAATAGCTTGGTCAACATGATCATGATCCTAACAGGAGAAGGATGGAAAGGGAGGGGAATAAAATATGGAGTGTAAAATAGACAAATAAATAACTAAATTCAAAAGCAAAAAATAAAAAAAAAATACCCAGGAGGGAGAAGGTAATGACAAATTGAAAAAAATAAGAATTTATAGAAAAAAGGAGAAAAGATAGGGCCTGTGTAGAGAAATGATTCCTTGGAAAGCTGGGACTTATGTGGTGGGCTGGTCGGAATTGGCACACAGCAAAAGTAGGGTGTAGTTTTTTTTTTTTTCTTTCCAGACTCATTCTCTGGTCTCTAGGGTACTGTCACTGATAGCATGTCATGCTTCATCCTTCCCATTTTTCTGGGAAGAAAGTGGTCTCTATAGAACCTGTTACCACTAGTGTCCCTCATTAGAATTATTGTGACACTATTTGTTGACAAAGGTAGTACAGATTCCAGGATAAGGATTAGAGGCACAGCATTCTCAGGTCAAGGAAAAATGAAACAATTACCATTCCCTACAAAGTAATCCCTCAAAGTTTCTGGTTGTGAAAATATGGGAGAGAATGGGATGGTGACATCAGGCTAAAGAGCTAACCAATGTTCAGACCAATAGCTAAGACTTTAATTTAAGACGTATTAATGGATTCTAAAACACTTTCCCTGCTGATAAACAAGAAAGAAATTAATAGTCTTCACTTAGTGTGAATATGAAGCTTCCTTCATATCTCTTTCAGACACTGGAGGCTTTTTACATCTTCAGTTTTCATACTAAAGGCTGGGGATAAAACCTGTTGACTTGAATCCTATGGAACTCTTTCATCCTATGAAAAATACCTGCTTTGCAGGTCAAGGTTCTGTCCTGAAAATTTGGATTCTCTCTATGGTACCTTAAAAGTTTCTCACTGCTGTGACCAGATACATGATAGAATCTATTCCAAGAATGAAGGGTTTATTTGACTCCAGTTTGAGATTCCAGCCAACCATGTTGGGAATATGTGAGGCAATGGATTAGTTGCCTCACTGCATCCATAGTCAAGAATCAGTGGTCAGTGTTGTTCAGCTCACTTCCTCCTCTTTATACATTCCATGATTCTAGTACATAGGATCACACAGATGAATTTATGACATCTAGTTGATAATGTTTAGATCAAGTGTTCATACTAGGTCTCAAAAAGAAAAGTGGGGATTTTTAAAAGGTGTTTATGCTTCTTTTAGCATTGGTGTGCCTAAGCATGCAGGGCTGTGTGGAAAAGAAAGGGATATTCAACGGACCTTTTGTAAGTGGAAGAAAAGGCTGAATAAAATGCTATTTTAAAAATGAATGTGACATGAAATTCATCTCAGCATGAGGATGATGCCTTGGATGTTCTGGCTCATCTCCTGAAAAACAATCATGTTATAATTTGAAAAACACCAAGATCCTAGACATTTATTTGGCAAATACTATCTCAGTGTATCCTATGTGAATCTATGGTTCATTTTAATGATATTTTTTCTCTATTTCACAACCTATACATAAAGTTTACATCTTCATTTTAACTAATCCTTCATAGTCTTTCTGAGATTTAGATCTTAAAATTTAGATGTTTGATATGTACCTTGGATAGAAAGAGAAGGTAGAGTTAGGTGAGAGAAAGTGACCATGAACCCAACTAATTTCATTAGATAAACAGTGTAAGACTCAACATGTCCATGACTGCTCCTTGAGATCAGAGCATAGATGATCAATACTCATATACTTCTGACATTAGTTTTGTGCCTGGTCACTATCAATGTTCTACTTCTCACTCACCCTGGAACCTGTTGGTTATATGCATACCTTTGTGGGTTCCAGAATCACATGATGCTGTAATTCCTTTCCATTTCAAACAACCTCCCAGCCAATCTCAGAATGTTTACTCTTCAGAGAGTAAACTTTCTTTATATGCTTTTTTTTTTTTTAAAAAAATTACTGAATTAATTGCACAGCAATGTAGGCCAGGTATGGAGGAACAGATGTAGGGGGCATGTAGCTGATGTATATAGTTAAGGCCTAGATTATACATAGTAATTTCAGAAATTAGTCTGTATGAGAAGCTGAGGATATGGGCTTAGATAATCATATGGAGCTCATACTTCTCGGGAACAGGTGGTTATTTCATAAAGAGATATCTACTGGTTTCTCTGATTGCTTTAGAGAACAACAAATCATTACAAATATTGAACAATATTTTCCATTTTCTTCAATTATAATTACTAGATTACTGAATCTTAATAACATCACATTAAGAATTTTGTAATATTACAATTATATTATATAATATATGATTGCAATCACCATTGCAATCTTCTCCACAGCTCCCTGGCTTTCTTGCTCTCACATTCTTAGGGCCAGTTCACTGGTAACCTCTTCAGCCAAGGCCAGCTCTGCTCCACTCCCCAAGGGAGGTTCAAGGTCTGTTCTACTGAGTATTGCAGCCTGTAAGGGTTATGGACAGTTTTCACGCTCCCATTACTCCAGGGACAGCTCTCCATCCACCTGCCATAGTTGGCAAAGGATGACACAGTGGAGAATGTCATTTCCCCTCACTAGTGCTACTGAACAACAGACAAGAGAAACAGCCGACTCACCCATGATTACAATCTGGGAATCAGCTCACCTGCAGCCACCACATGCAGGGACAGCTCCACTGTGCTGCTAAGGTAAGGGAAAGGACACACTCTTTTGGGTTCTGCAGAAGGTGAGGAGCAGGGCCACCTCTCCTTCCTGACATAGGTGGTAAGTGGCAAAAGGAGGAAACATCTCTCTTTATCCATGTCAACTTGTGGGTTGGGATCAATTCTGCACATCCTCAGATATCAACTTGCACCCAAGGAACAGACCAGATGAGGGATCTCCACCTGGTCTTTGGCTATAACAAATCCCTGCTGCTGTATGGCCACTGACTCAGATGTGGCCCCAATTTGCAGCACAGGCCAGGACTCCACCATGATCTCAGGTCACATTACTGACTACTTACAGCAGGCTGTTCATCATGACCTTCAGTTCTGCATCTATTCATTTTGCCCATGTACTTCTTCTTCTCTTGTTCTTCTATGTCTCTACCACCTACTTTTTCATCTTTCAGAAACCTGGTTCTCTGTGTGTCTGGGGTCATCTCAGGAGTGCTATGCATTATTACACTAGGCAGCAGTCATCTCAGGTGTGGTCTGCTCTTTTAGTCCTGTAGGCTCTTCTCTTACCAGGTCTGCCCATGTGTACCTATGCAAAGGTAGTTTTTCCTGGGCTCACTTCTACCTATGGCCTACTGATATATATTCTATGACCTCTAGCCTCTGGCTCAAACCCTGCACTAGGATCCTGTCCCAGATCTGTGTGGCAGCAGACATACTTGTCTCCGGTTAGCTCCCTGTGCAGGCCCCTGGCTCTAGATTGTTGGTTATCTCAGGATTGCTTTTTATCAGGGAGTGTAAGACTACTAATAACGAATGAGTTGTTCATAGGGCAGAACATTGAAGTGGATGTAGCCTTTCTCCTCTCTTCCACTTATTGGCAAATATGAGAGACAGCATCCACACTTGGAATGCCTCTGGGGCAGTTTATTTAACATCTGAATGTGGTAGTTATATATCATTACATGTATACAGGATGTGATGCTTTATGTTCTTTCCTTGACTTCCCCAAATGAGAGACAATAATGCAGAAGTATGAGCTGAATATTCTTCTTTTAGGGTGTTCATCAATGTAACAGGAATGAAATCAGGACAAGACTTTTCTCCATTTTGTGCAAAATGGGAAAAATTAATTGAAGTGTCACAGAACAGCAAATATAACTCACAATATGTTAATTCAGAATGTATTGTTTAGAGACCATGGAAGAAGACTGAAAGTCTTAAATAACGATGGAAAGTAAAACCACACCAATGAGCAAGTTCTTAAAAGGCATTTAGAGAAAAACCAAAAAAAAAAAAAAAAAAAAAAACCTCAAAATGTATAAAAAGCATGTTGAAAAGACTGTCTTACTGAAAATCAATAATGTGTACTTAAGCAGTGATATGAATTTACTTACCATTTATTATCCTAGCAAGAAGCACAGAACTCTGTAAAAGCAGGAATGTAGATGCCCTGGAGGGCCAGATGGCAGAAAGAAGCAGAGAATGAAAGTACCTACCACAATGAGCAGACAGCTGAGTGAAGTGTAAAAGAGTTCCTCATGGGAAATACATTTTGAATTGGTGCATGCAGATTATTTTTTGTGCTTAGACTGGAATAAGTTATAGACACAAATCCACTACCTGAGGAGAAGTGATACCCAGTGAAGATCCTGGATAACTGGCAAGCAGGAGCTCTTGTCTCTCTCTTAGTTAATTCACAGTGCCCTCACTTCATTGAAAGTATACTTGTAGACTAGATGCAAATGAAGGGATCATAATACAGTAACATATGGTTCACAAAAATGAAGTCATGGAACTGAAGAGGTGGCACAGTGTTTAACTACACCCCAGAAAAAGCAAGAGTCTTTTTTTTATTACATGATTTCTTTATTTAAATTTCAAATGCAATCCCCTTTCCTAATTTCCACCCTGAAAATCCACTACCTCCTACCCTCTCCCCCTGTTAACGGACATACCCACTTCTGCTTCCTGACCCTGGCATTCCCCATTACTAGAGCATAGAACCTTCACAGGACCTAGGGCCTTTCCTACCAGTGATGACCAACTATGCCATCCTCTGCTACATATGCAGCTAGAGCTATGAGTCCCACCATGTGTTTTCTTTGATTGATGGTTTAGTTCCTGGGAGCTCTGGGGGTATTGCTTAGTTCATATTGTTGTTCCTAGTAGGAGGCTGCAAACCCCTTCAGCTCCTTGGGTACTTTCTCTAGCTCCTTCATTGAGGACCCTATGCTTTGTCCAGTGGATAGCTGTGAGCATCCACTTCTGTATTTGTCAGGCATTGGCAGAGCCTCTCAAGAGACAGCTTTATCAGGCTCCTGTCAGAAAGCTCTTGTTGGCATCCACAATAGTGTCCAGGTTTCGTGTTTTTTTTTTTTTTTTTTCCCATGGGGCAGTCTCTGGATGGTCTTTCCTTCCGTCTTAGATCCTAACTTTGTCTCTTTAACTGAAAGAACTTAGTGGGGAAACCCCCACTCAATTCTCGATTCTGCGAGCACCCAAGAATCACGAACAGACGGCCAACTTGATGTAAGAACACGAGGTAGTTTAATGTCGGAGCTCCGGGCCGACACATATCTCCCCGGAGGAGACAGAGGTGTCGACCACATGGTGAAGCCATAATGGCAGAGCTCCGGGTTGAACCGTATCTCACGCAGGCAGGAGACAGTGGATTCGACCCTGAGGCTTGGAAGCTAGGGGCTTTTATAGAAAAGGGTTGGGGCTGGGGGAGGAATTGGCGAGGTTTCACATGATTGGTCCATTTAAACATCAACAGACTGTCAGAAGGGTGGGAGATAGGGAGGCACCAGGCAAGTCAGGACATGTAACGATGGGCCTGTCTGGGCATGTCCTGGCCTGTTCTGCTATGTTCTCAGCCCCAGGTTTTAAAGCTCACAAACAACTCTTTGGGCTATTTGACATAAATTACATGAATCACAGGTCTCAAGTTTTATTTCCTTTCATAACTACTTTCATAGGTATTTTGTTTCCCATTCTAAGAAGGATCAAAGTAACCACACTTTGGTCTTCCTTCTTCTTGTGTTTCATATGTTTGACAAATTGTATCTTGGGTAGTCTAAGTTTCTGGGCTAATATCCACTTAGCAGTGAGTGTATATCATGTGTGTACTTTTGTGATTGGGTTATGTCACTTAGGATGATATACTTCAGATCCATTCATTTGTCTAAGAATTTCATAAATTCATTGTTTTTAATAGCTATGTAGTACTCCATTGTGTAAATGTACCAGATTTTGTGTCCTTTCCTCTGTTGAAGGGCATCTGGATTATTTCCAGCTGCTGGCTATTATAAATAAGGCTACTATGAACATAGTGTAACATGTGTCCTTATTTCAAGTTGGAGCATCTTTTGAGTATATGCCCAGGAATGGTATTGCTGGATCTTCCAGTAGTACTATGTGCAATTTTCTGAGGAACTGCCAGACTGATTTCCAGAGAAGTTGTACAAACTTGGAATCCCACCAACAATGGAGGAGTGTTCCTCTTTCTCCACATCCTCGCCAGCATCTGCTGTCACCTGATTTTTGATCTTAGCCATTTTGACTGGTGTGAGGTGGAATCTCAGGGTTGTTTTGATTTGCATTTCCCTCATGATTAAGGATGTTGAACTTTTTTAGGTGCTTCTCAGCCATTCGGCATTCCTCAGTTGAGAATTCTTTGTTTAGTTCTGTACCTCATTTTTAATAGGGTTATTTGGTTTCTTGAATTTCAACTTCTTGAGTTCTTTGTATATATTAGCCTCCTATCAGATTTATGATTGGTAAAGATCTTTTCCCAATCTATTTATTGTGTTTTTGTCTTATTGACAGTGTCCTTTGCCTTATAGAAACTTTGCAATTTTGTGAGGTCCGATTTTTGGATTCCTGATCTTACAGCACAAGCCATTGTTCTTCTGTTCCAGACGTTTTCTCCCCTGTGCCCATGTCTTCGAGCTGAGCTGCAGATACATTTGATATTGTGAACAATCACAATACATTTTACAACATTAAAGGAAATTTTATGTTAATAAAGTAGCAAATGTATGAATTAAGAACTTATCAGAGAAGTGCTTTGGAGTACATTTATTAAAATTAGTAAAGTGTTATAAACTGTTTAGAAAATAATTGAAAAAGACTAAAGAATAGAGTGAAATGAAAAATGTCAAAGAGAGACTCCAGGCCATATAGATCAGGCCACAGAAGATTCCGTAGAATCTAGAATTCCTTCTGAGAGAATCTGTGAGTTTTATTGCGTATAATTCCACTTATGATGTCATGTCCCAGCAAAAGTAACATCTTCATGTTTCTGCCCTGATTTTTTGACAGTTTTTTTTTTTTTTTCTCTGATAGAGGACTGGACACACACCTACCTTCTACAAATCACAGTATAGGCCGAATGGTAGGTAGAGTTTTCTGTATAAATGACATATAGCTAGTGTTTCAGATATCATATCAGCTCATAAGTATTACCTTTTCTTTTGTGTATGCTAAAGCATATTCAGGAACTTGCATATAAAAGTACACATTTACGTGAATGCACATATTTATACAGAATATAGAGGTTCATCCTTATTTATTTCTCTTTCTTTTGGACCTTTCTTTAGTAACCTCCCAGTTTAATGTCCTACAAACATATAGTTATGTACATTTAATCAAGCCTGTAGTATTTGTCTTTCTGCTTCTAGATGATTCATCTCACCATGATGGTTTCCAATTCTATCCATTTTCATGTCAATCATATAGTACCACTTTTATTCACAGATAAATACAATTTTTTGTGTATATAGGTCATATTTCTATATATTATTATTGTTGGTGATAAACAATTCCAGCTAATTCCAAATCTTGCCTATTAAAAATAGTGCTACATATAGATATTTGTATGAGTCCATCTGTGGATACTGACTTAGATTTCTTGTGACTTTTTCTTGTAGTGTAACTGTATCTTATGATAGCTATATTGTTACCTTGACATGGGACCTTCATGTTGATTTCTAGAATGACTATAACTGTTGATACTCCTGCCGACTGTGTGCAAGAGCAACTTCCCCATATTCTCACTAGCATTTATATATTTCCCTGATGGCTAAGGATGCTAATATATATATAGTTTCAATGACAATTTTGACCACATTTTTGAAAGCTATTCTTGATATATTTATTATTTTGATGAGCTGATAGGTGTTTTTGCTTAATATTTTGAGTCCACTATAGAATCTGGATTTTAAAAGCACTATTTGAGCATATCATTAGTACAGTTTTCATTTATACCTATGATTGTTCATTTTCATCTTGAGTAGTGTTAAAATAACCATGGAAACATATCTGTGGGTGTTTATATGAGGATATTTCCAAAAAGATTAAATGAGTAGAGAAGAGCCACATTGAGTGTGGCTGAAACTATCCCTAAAGATGGAGTCTGGACTGAATAAATAGGAGAAAGCTAAGATCTTGCATTCTTCTACCTCTTCCTGATAACATACCATGTGATGGATATCCTCTTCCTCCTATTCCTGTGTGCCCTCTACTCAAATGTACTGTACCATCTACTGAGTCAAATAAATCTGTCCTTCTGTAAGTTCTTGGCTCTTGGGTATTTGGTCACAACAACAAGATAAGTAACTAATAAAATCATCATCTGCTTTAATTTGCTGAAATTATTTGTCAATAATAGGTGATTAATTATTTTATTTCATATAGATTTTATCTATTAAAATAGTCACATTTTTCCTTTGGCTTTTAATTTTGAAGATAATATTACATAGTGTTCCATGTAAAGTCAATCTTGTTATCTTTACTGATGCTAAGTTCTTTTAGGTTCTTTTCTTTCTCAATGATATGCTTACTATTAATACAGTTCTCCTCCAGGCACCAATCTTTTTTTTTTTCAGTGCTATGCAAAATATTTTTTTCATTATTGTCATATAACCTATTTATCTTAATTATTCTAAAACCATGTGTTCATCTTAATTCATATTACATTTTTGGAGAAATTATAGTAGGACAAAATATGTGATCTATCTATTGGGAGTTGTTCATACACACATTACACTGTTGTCAAAGATGAGAAAACTGGAAATGGATTGCTAAACATCCAGTTGGCAACAGAAAAAAAAACACTTTCACAAATGCAAACCATTGCTAGTTTCAGTCTCTAACCTTGCTGAGAGGGTTCTGAGCTTTCTTGTTCTGCTTCTGTCCTTTCTTTTTTTAGTGTCCCTGAGTTTGTTCATGTGTATGCAGATGAGAACATGCATACTGCTGTATAAGCACATGTGTTTGTGTTGGTATAGAGTCTAGGGGACCATTTCAGGTGACTTTACTGTAGTTCCATCCATCGAACTCAGGTCCTCATGTTTGTGAAGGAATCACTTTACTGACTGAACTATTTTGACAGCTCCATACAATATATTTTCATACCCTAAATGAATTGTGACTCACAGGCAAGAGACATAATTAACCACCAAGTTATCTAGTTTCCACTTGATTGTCTGAAATTTACATGCTGACTATAACCTGGATTCCTTTCATCTCTCCCCAAACTCTCATAGACTTTTCTCTCTGGCCCCCAAATTCTTTAGAATCAGCCACTGTATATAAGAACAGTGTTGAGTAACTCCTTTGCTCACTTCACCATTCATGAATTGTAGAGTTGACTAGTATTGTGTGTAAAGAATTAATCTAGTCATTCATCATCTTTAAAGCTCACTCAAGTGTCTCATACCAGATCCAATCATGCAAAACTGCACTATTTGTGTATCATTCCACAATCACAGACTGGAACACTTTTAGGTATTCATATCACTTATAAAGGAGAAAATAATATTAAAGAGTGAAAATTTCTAAAGATTACAGAACTCATATCTATCTGCCTTGTAACCGGAATTACAGCATAGATATTTCAAAAAGAAAGTGAGACTCATTTAAATGACTCTGACAATGGGCTGAATTCTTGATGTCCCAGTCACATTTAATTCTCTTAAAAGCAGTCCAGCTAAGGAAAGCTGATAGCACCATTTATGCCAAAGAGAACCAAGTTCAGAGAGCATAAATAGATTACTCAGCAGTTTTCATCCTAAATTTCCCAGGCTTCTCATGGGACTTAGCATCAAGAACATGCAATAATCCTTATCTCATCCCTCAAGATTCTACCTCACGTGAGATAAGAACAGTAAGAATCAACTGAAGCTTTCTGGGATGAGACCAGACGCTATTTAGGACATGCATAGTGACAATTTTATAAGGAAAAGTAGAACATGCTGAAGCACTTTACCAGGAACAGACTTTTTACTTTATTTTATTAAATATCAAATCTTTACTTTATATGAATTTATAATATTTTTATTGAAAATATATTTTGATTTTACCCCAGATCCTTCCCACCTTTCTATCCATGCAACTTTATGTTCTTTTCCTCTTTCTTTAAAACAAACAAGCCCCAAACAAGAAACATACACACCCACACAAAGGAAAATAAAAACCAAGCAGAACACAAGTAAGAAAAATAATAATAAAATAAAATGTTCAGACAAAGCAAAGTGTGACAGAGTTTGTTTTGTGTTGGACATCTAGCCCTTGCTGTGAAGCCTTCCCTGAGGTATGTTTAATATACCCAGTGAGATTCCTTTAAAGAAAAATATTTTTTCCCTTTGCCAGTGGGTATCAATTGCTGATAGCATCTTGGTTACATGTGGAATCCCATGTACGCATCTACTTCACAGTGATGTAATCCTATCTGTCTTGAATATATTTCAAGTATCATACATGCTTTCACAGTAGCTGAGCTCATATGTGCATCAGTCCTATTATGTATAAAATATATGGTTTCTTTGGTGTCATCTGTTATCTCTAGCTCTTACAAATTTTCTGTCTCCTCTTCCAAATATATCCCTGACACTTGAGAGGAAAGATTTTATGAAGAAATCCAAAAGACTCAAAAATCAAAAGAATCCAAAAGAAATGCCAAAGACAGATACAGCTGGATCTTGATGTATACAGATTTCCAGCTTTCTGAAACCTGCCATACTGATTTCAATAGTTCCTGTACCAGTTTGTACTCCCAATAACAATGAAAAAGTATTCCGCTCCCCCACCATCTGATCTGATCTGTTTTATTTATCTTGGCCATTCTTACTGATGTAAGGTGAAATACATTTTTTGTTTTGTTTTGTTGTTTTCTTTCTACAAACTTTCACATATCCTTGTCACTGAGCAAATGCAGAGTCAACGAGTCTCCTCAATAAAGTTAAATACAGTTTACAGTGGTGGTTCAAAGAAGAAATGCCCTTTATAAACTCAAGTGTTTGAACACATGGTCTGGTCGCCAGTTGGTGGCATTGTTTGAGAGTGTTTTGGAACCTTTAGGAGGTGAATTGTTGCTGGAGGATGTGTGTCTGTAGAGAATTTATAGTCCTAACCAGCTTCCAGCTCACTCTCTCACTTATGTGTGATTTAAATGTGGGTCTCAGCTTCTGTTTCACTCTCTCACTTATGTGTGGTTTAAGTTTGGGTCTCTGCTTCCTGTTTCTAAGTTTTCCTGGTAATCATGGACTCTCTTCAAGGACAATAAGCCCAAAGAAATTCTGTTTTCCATCACTTTTGGTGGTGTTGTTTTATTTCGGTAACCGAATAGACTGACATATTAGAAAGTTTTAAGATAATATTTAGAAATAGGTTTTGGCTTTTTTTTTTCATTACTGAGAAACTGATTGCATTTTTTTTATCCAACTACTTAGAAAATTCTAACAATTCCAGAAAACCTGATAACTCAGTGGTGCATACACCCAAATAAAGCAAACTAATATTCATGCACAAGCACACACACACACACACACACACACACACACACACACACACACACACACACAAGAGCAGTAATAAAATGTACAGAAGAGAGTATCTACTTAGTTTCAAACCATATATAAAATCGATACAGTTTTGGTAAAGACCACTCATGTCCTTAGTGACCATTCATAGGTAATAAATAGCTATATCATAAACATAAAATACAGAATTCAAGCAACAAGGAGGCTGGTAATAAGTCAGAGTGTTAATGCCTTACAACTTTCTGGTTCATACATCACAATGTTATAGTTATGCTAGCTAAGCCTGTGCCACAGACAGACACTATTTACTCCCTGAAGCTCCAGCTATCTTTGAATGACAATACCTTGTGGAAAAGAGACATCATTCTTTCTGTCCTGAGTTCACACTGCAGCACAGAGAGGAGATGGTTTTGCTTAAATTGCCCAAGCCAGTGGGTTGAATGACACCTTCTTAGCAATGGGGTAGTAGAGACAGCTATAAATTTCGTTTTGCTTTTCTTGGCTTGCACATTTTTAAGACTTGTGAACTCTATATTATCAGACTCTTTTCATCTGATACATTTCATATATCTATACTGGCAAAATATGAGTTGTTTCTAGAATAAGTGTCTTGTTCAACAGAAGATCCCACATAACTTTGGATCCTATATGCTCCATTGTCTGTTTGATAATGACCATCATGCTTGTTTCTAATTGACTGAGAGAAATTTAAATCAAATAACATTTATAAATCACACTGTTGAATATAGTATTTATCTCCTCCATATCCCAGCCTAAAATCTCAGATTTCAACACTGTATGAATTGGTAAATGGGACTTTTTACTTATATTTTATGGTATTTTATATTTGAAGACTTAAAGTGTTTGCCTTACAAACACTAGGTTCTAAGTATGATTAATAAATGCCTTCTGTGAAAATATTCATGAACTGGCACAAACGAAGAATCCCAGCACTGATTAGGAAAGGGTAAAAGACAGAAAATAGGGCTTGTTCAGGAAAGACTCAATTAACAGTAACTGCAGCATTGTGATGGTGAAGAGACCTTTTTCCTCCCTGAAAAGGCATTCTATTGTAATCTGTGAGATATACTAAGATCCCATATCTCAGAAAATAACCTACAAGGTATTGATAAGAACTCCTGAGACCGCCTCTAGCATACTTATATAGACATATATCTGCTTGTGTGTACATAAACAAACAAACCTATACACATGTGCAATAGTACCTCTATGTGCACGATTTATAGACATGCACATATGTGCACAATTCCATAGAAAGCTGCTCAGAACCTAGATTCTGGTTCTAATTTAAAACTTTATATAGCATATTTTGTGTGTAAAAATTGTTTTTGTCATTATTGAGGAAATACTTGGTGAACCTCACTGTTAAAAGCAAGGAAGATGTGGTCTCTGTACTCAAAAAAGAAGTCACAATGTGATATCAACCCAACAGTTGTACATCAATAATTAGGTTTAATACTAGGGGATGCAGCATATCCAGAAACTGCCAGTAAACTAGAAAGATAGGGAGCCAAGATAACATTAACAATAGTCTGACCAACAATGGATATCCAGAAATAATGTACTAAAGTTATTTTGTTCCTGTATGTACTCACAATCTTAGGCACGTACATCTCTCATTTCCCAAATAACAGGACCCATTGTTCCCTGTCTTTGGACAGTAAAAACACAGCACCTTACATCATTCTGTGACTTGTTACTTGACTGTTTACAGAGAAATAGAGATGTGTAGTTTTTCTGTACTTTGCTGTGGTGGTTAATTATGAATGAAATGTTCCTCATAAGTTCAGGTATTTGACACTAAGTCCCTGGTTGACTGCTCTGCTTCCTGATGTTTAGGGGTAGAGTTGCCAGAGGAAAAACATCATTGGAATTGTGCTTTGAGAACCTAAAGCATCTCTGTCTCTGTCTGTCTCTCTCTGTCTCTCTGTCTGTCTCTCTGTCTCTGTCTCTGTCTCTCTGTATCTCTGTCTCTCTGTATCTCTCTCTGTCTCTGTCTCTCTCTCTTTCTCTCTCTCTCTCTCTCTCTCTCTCTCTCTCTCTCTCTCTCTCTCTCTCTCTCTCTCTCTCTCTCTCATATCTCTCTTTCCTTCATGTTTGGGGTTTAGACATGATCTCTCAGGTTCCTGCTTCCATGACTGTGACTGACCATTACTACCATGCCTCCTTATGAGTGAATGCAACTCACTCATGCTTTTGAAATATTAAACTAAAGTAACCTCATCTATAAGTTGTTCTTCCTATGGTGTTTTAACAGAATCATGCAATGCTACACACACCCTGTGATCTGCCACCTCATCACCAAATTACCCAGTAGAAATATGACTTGAAGCTTAATTACCCAATCAGATTTATATATCTATAAGATCATAATTTACAAGAAGCCAATCTAATAATTTCAGAGCCAAATGATAATGATAAATGCTTTACCCCAATAATTCTAACATTGTGAAAATCTTAGCTACCTGTGGCTGTCAAAAACCAAGTAAGATTAGGATCTTCTTCCTGTCTGTCTGCCTCCATGTTGCCCTCACCTCCTTTTCCCCATCGTGTTACCACCTCTAGTTTCTCCCCATCTCCTAGCTCCACCTCCATTTTCCTATTCAATCACAGGCCTGCCACTGTCCTAATGTGATTAGACAAGAAAAATCCTGCAACAGGTGGCACTTTCAAAGATCCTACACTTTAGTATGGTGGTATGGCAATTAAACACCGGTGATAGTTTTAGTGAGCACAAATATTCAAACCAATTATGTATATGGCATGAAAAAATGTGAAGACCAAGCCCCTCCATCTGAAATCCAATGGCTATAGATTTGTACGAACCTGGAGGAACATAACCCTGTTTTCAAGACATGTATTTGTCTGTGACCTTATTGTATTTAGTATTATCAAAATAGCCTTAGAATGTACCTCACCCGGGAAGAATAGAAAGTTAGCTATTGAAGTTCCCATCCCGTTCAAGATTATGAAATGTCTGAGACTATTGACTTTCACTTGTTTCTCCTTCTCAAGTTGTAGTAAGAAATTCAAAATTACTGTATTTTAATAGATATACTTCTTGCAAGGGTTCTTGGAAGCTGAAGATATGGTAATAAATACCATGTAAGAATCTCCCCTTTCCAAGACTAAACATGGACATGCTGTGAGGCTTTGGCGAAATGTTCAACCAAAGGAAAGGATGGGTAGCAGGGATTTTAACTCAAATGAATCTTCCCGAGAGATTTTGGTTATAATATTTACTGGTGTTGTGAGCTTAATTTGCTCCAGACTTCATTTTCTCCATCAATAAAAGGAAGTCATACCATATTTTAGGGCTATGAGAAATGACTGTAAATACGCACACTAGAAAATAGTTCTCTTTCGATACATATGCAGCTAGAGACAAGAGCCCCGGGGTCCTGGTTAGTTCATCATGTTGTTCCAACTATAGGGTTGCAGATCCCTTTAGCTCCTTGGGTACTTTCTCTAGCTTCTCCATTGGGAGCCCTGTGATCCATCCAATAGCTGACTGTGAACATCCACTCCTGTGTTTGCTAGGCCCCGGCATTGTCTCACAAGAGACAGCTATATTTGTGTCCTTTCAGCAAAATCTTGCTAGTGTATGCAATGGTGTCAGCGTTTGGAAGCTGATTATGTGATGGATCCCTGGATATGGCAGTCTCTAGATGGTCCATCCTTTCATCACAGCTCCAAACTTTGTCTCTGTAACTCCTTCCCTGGGTGTTTTGTTCCCACTTGTAAGAAGGGTCACAGTGTCCACACTTTGGTCTTCATTCTTCTTGAGTTTCATGCGTTTAGCAAATTGTATCTTATATCTTGGGTATCCTAAGTTTTGGGCTAATATCCACTTATCAGTGAATACATATTGTGTGAGTTCCTTTGTGATTGTGTTACCTCACTCAAGATGATGCCCACCAGGTCCATCCATTTGGATAGGATTTTCATAAATTTATTCTTTTTAATAGTTGAGTAGTACTCCATTGTGTAAATGTACCATATTTTCTGTATCCATTCCTCTGTTGTAGTCGGCCATCACTGGAAAGAGAGGCCCATTGCACTTGCAAACTTTATATGCCCCAATACAATGGGTGGGTAGGGAAGTGGGGGGGGGGTATGGGGGACTTTTGGGATAGCATTGGAAATGTAATTGAGGAAAATACGGAATAAAAAAAAAGAAAAAGAAAACTGAAACACAGCCAGGTGGAACATGAACCAAGAGGGAAGAGCAGTGATTGATTACATCTGACTATATGCATTCAGTTCTGGGAGAATACCCTGAGAGTACAGAGGGGACGAGGCAGCCTCCTCATATAAGGATTTCAGCTTGAACTATAAAATAAACTCAAAGTAAGTTGTAAGAATTTTAGTACTTTTTTGATGTAAGTCATAATATGTAAGGTATAACCTAATAATATCAATTTACAATATGGACTTCATAGGCAATGAGTAATAGTACTCCTGATATGTGGGTATTCTATGGGTTTTCAGAATACCACCTGTATTAAGTAAAATTAAGTTAAGTTTAACAATGTACCTGGGCTGTTTGGGAATGTAAATCATGGTCAAAGTCTCTTAGAGAAGGATACTGAGTGTCTTTGGTAGACTGCTGTACATGTCACAGCTATAACTTTTATATTTAAGAAACATTTTTAGAGCTATATGCAATTTAGAATGTTTGTTTTATTCTGTGTCAACAAGAATCTAAGAATCAATATATAGACAGAGAATGTATGGTGCTTTACTTTAGTTTTGACATCTATGGAATGAAAATTACATAAAGACGTTCGTTGAATAAAGTAAAAAAAAAAAAGAAAATAGTTCTCAGTCCTTTCAAAAGTAAATTAATAAAAGAGAGTGCCTATACGTTCCCTCTTTGTAAAATTTTTCCTGCACATAGAAACTGACCATTTCTGTTCTTTCTATCTTTTTAGATAATTGTGATGATCCATTGACCTCCTTCCTCTCACTAAGAGCTTTTTCCAGCTCCTCAGATCTCACTGGAAGTTTCAGCCCAGCTCAACTTACCTGGAGAATGGCTAAGGATCGTGACAACACCCACAATCCACGTGTTAGATGAGGACATCATGAGTGCTTAGGAGAAAGAAAGTTCTCTGCCTATACAGAGGTCATATCCAAACTCATAGTCCAAAAGAAAATCTGGGAGGTTATGTCTATAGCAAAAGTTCTTCCCATCATGTAATTGTCAACTCATTCCTCCAACTCAAAGATCCACTAATGAATTCTTTGTGTTTCGTTGTTGTTGTTGCTGCTGCTTCTGCTGCTCCTGCTGCTGCTATTATTTGAGGTACTGCTTCTGGAACCCAGGGCTTCATGCATGTTAAGAACATTCTTTCTTATTGGGGGGGGGGCACTTGCCATCCTGTGAAATTCTTTGTATATGTGAAACTTTGTGTACAAAAAAGAGATGTGAATGTATATATATATATATATATATATATACAATTTTATGATGTGGGAGTGTGAGAGGACAACCTTGAATGATATTTATTAGGTGCCATATATTTTTATGAGAAAGTGTGTCTCACTAGCCTGGATATTGAAGGTTAGGCTGCCTTTATTCCTTTCTCTGCCTCCAGATCTGTCATGCTAAGTATGCACCACTATGCCTGTTTGATTTATTAACATGGCTTCTGTGGGATCAAACGTAGGTCCTCATGATTGTGTTCAACCACTCCATACACTGAACCATCTCAAAACCTGTGAATTTCCTTTTTGTTGTTGTTGTTGTTGTCATCATATGAAGTATTGGTAGAAACCAATTTTGTAATATTTGTTTTACTACATATTTTATATGTCAGTATAAATAGCTACCAGGGCATGGTCCATGACAAGTTAGTGAAATATTTATTAAAATACTTCAATATGTTTAATTTTATTGTGAGGTTAATATATTTTAAATATACTTAAATGGACATACTATGTAATCTTAGCAGATAGTGTGTACCATATGTAAGTACTTGGTCTGGTAAAACTAGATTAGTTACAAACTGGGTTAGTCTGTAATGCAAAATTAACTTAAGCAATATAATTTTGGATATTTAATTATATATTTATATTGATTTTGTGATATATAGAGATTGATATACAGAACTAAATGATTTCTTTTTTAAAATACTTAAACTTATAAAGTTCTGAAATCAGATAAGTTTAACACAGTGGTTCTTGAATAAATATTGCTGATTGCCAGGGCTAGGGAGATGGCTCAGTATGAAAAATACTTGCCTCACAAGCATAAGGGAAGGGATTCAGATTTCTAGAAACCATGTAAATTCAAGGAGGATATGGTGGCTGGTTTTAATTTCAACATCCAGGAGGCAGGGACAGGCCATGCCTAGAGCAAGTTGTCTAGATAGAGTAGACAAATAGTGATATTCTGGTTTATAAGAAAGCTTGTTTCAAGAAGTAAGACTAAGCAACTGAGGAATACCTGCAAGACTTTCCCTTCTGTTCTTGTGATAAAAGTAATTTAACCAAAAACAAGTTAGGGAAGGAAGGTTTTATTCAAGCTTCTGGATTATAATTCACCATTAAAGAAAGCCTGGACATGAATTAAGGCAAGATTCTGAAGTCAGGACTGCTTGTTGTTGCATTACCTTTAACCAAAAATTGCACTCACTGCTAAAGAAGAAACTTTGGAGGAATGGGATGCTCCCTAATAATGTATTTGTAGACTTAATAAGCTTTTTAATATCATCTGGCACCGCCTGCTAAAGCAATGATATTTTCCATAGTATGCTGGCCTTTCTACATCTATTTACAACCAAGAAAATACCCTTAGACATTTCCTTAGCCACAATCTAGTCAGTCATTCAAGAGTCTTTCCTTAGGTGACTCCAACCTATAAGTTTGATAGTTACAGCTACATAGTACAACATTACTGTCAACTCTGGATCTTCTCATTCACAAACTTGTGCATATACAACCACAGACATTCACACACATACATACATACATACATACACACACACACACAAAACACACTCACACTTATGTGTACACACATATATACAAATTTACATACAGTTTTGTATGTAAGTGTAGCACCTCCATTGGTCTTTTCTCCTTCATGCCAACTCTTATCAAATGTACATCACATACGTGTATGAGGTTGACTATCACATTTTTTCTATTTTGATTTACCTTTGCATTTGGGAATTTATGTTAATCTGTTTTTGAATTATTGATATTTTAACCCTCAATGAATTTAATTTGTTAATATGTTATGCCTTTGAATCCCCATTATTTCAGATTTATAGATTTTTTATACACTTGTAGTATATTTCATGCAGTGTACTATAAGACCAATGTTGTAACAGTATCTATAAACAAAAATCTGAGTCACAATTTATTTGAGAATATCATTTAAGTATACAGATGCCTCTCTTCTTTATCCCTTTGGTGGAAACATGGGAAAAATTGCTTGTAGACTGAACATGAGTGTTTTTTTTTTTTTGTCATTGTTCCCAAAGTGTGTTGAACAGCAGTTATTTATTTAGCATTAGCAATACATTATTTCTTGTGAAAAGAATCACTATTCAGCCATTTTATATAAAAAATTCAAAAAACTCCAACTCTGGATATTATACAAAAGATTCTGTCACTAATCCCTGACATATCAAAGGGTTATATTATTATAAAATGAAAGAAATCCCATTGTAGCACACTAAAGAGGCTATTTATGTAATGTCTGTTCTAATAAGGTGTTTGATTAACCCTATAAATAGTAGTAAATTTTAATAATTGCTTGTGTATATTATCATATTATTTCATAGCAAAACTATTGTAAGATATGCATTTTACGTTTTTCCACCAGATAAAGTTGCTGAACTTCAGGGAAATGACATAGGTTGCTAACATATAGTAGGTAAAAGAAATACTTGGGTTAAAACCTAGTTAAACTGAATTCATGAAACATGATCATTGCTGCTATAAAAGCTTTCCTCGTTAACAAAGTTGGAAGATGGCTGAAACAGGGAGAAAATGGTTTAGAATCTAAACAGCAAGAGATCACATGCCAGCGATGACACTGTGGTGTTTCATGGGCATCATCAGGCAACTTGTTAAAATTGGATTTATATCTTTGGCATCTCTGGATGATAACTGACTTATAGTTTATCCTGGACAACCAGAATAGAGACTTGGGTCAAGAAGAGCTTCCATACTGCTTTATAAAAAGCTGGGAGTTAAGCAATGAGTCCCCCCTGCCTCCCCTTTTTTTTTTTATTTTAGGAAAAACATACAAACAAACAAACAAAAACCCCTGTTCAGACAATTTAATACAGCTTGAGATGTGCTTCTCAAGACAATTAGTCTCATTTCTACACAATGTGTGCGATACCAAGTCTGCACTGTATAGGAACTCCTTATTCACTTACAGGGATGCTGAGAGTTTCACTTTAGGCCTGTTACCTCTCTAATAGACAGGTATTGACTGGACACAGTATCTCCGGAATGATTAATCATACCCATCCATTTTATGGCTTTGTGGGGAGACTGGGTATTCTACCTCAGACCAGTTTGTGAGAGAGAGAAGACAATTCCTTGTTTCTTTTTCGTTAAGAGTCCGAACTGTGAAGACTCAACAGAAGGTCCAGTCATGAATTTGAGACTAGAACTCCCACTCTAGTCCAATGTACAATGTTCTGTCAGGGTTTTGCATTCACAGGGCTTCATCTTCCCTTAGGAGATAGAAAACTCAGGCTCCAGGGTAATTAAAACCTTGGTATGTTCTCTCTCTCACACATTACCCACTCCCCCATCTCAATATCAGTCTCTGTCTCCCTGTCTCTGTCTCTCTGTCTGTCTCTGTCTCTCTCTGTCTCTGTCTCTCTTTCTCTCTCTCTCTCTCTGTGTCTCTTCTATGCTACATTTGCAAATGACATTGTCCAATACATTTCACAGATATTTTAGCTGTATATTGATTGAATGACTTGTACAAATGATTTCTAGAAGGTTTTGAAATGCAACCAGAGTTACAAGCTAATACTTTAGAGCAATTAATGAATAGTTAATGCGCCTGTGACTATTTAAGATTTTTGAGTGCTAGGCACTAAGCAAGAACCTACACACATTATTGCTCTAAAGAGGAAGGACTGCTACTTAAAAAGAGTTGATAGGGCTGGAGAGATGGCTCAGCAGTTAAGAGCAATGACTGCTCTTCCAAAGGTCCTGAGTTCAAATCCCAGCAACCACATGGTGGCTCACAACCATCTGTAATGAGATCTGACTCCCTCTTCTGGAGTGTCTGAAGACAGCTACAGTGTACTTACATAGAATAATAAATAAATACATCTTTAAAAAAAAGAGTTGATAGTTTGAGAACACTTAATTGGCTAAGTGCTTACTTCTTAAATATGAAGATCAAGTCCATTACCCATATAAATATCCAGGACTTCTGCTATGCACAATAAATCATGCATTCTGAGACATAAATGGAATCAGGAGGATCTTTGTGCCATGCTGGCCATAGAGTCTAATCAAACTAATGAGCTTTCAGTTAGGTGAGAGACCCTGCCATACAATACCACAAAAACAACTGTCATAAATGGGTGACATACAGTCATCTGTCACACCATTTTCAGTGGCTGTGATGCCATTTTCTAGATTGCACAGCCATGTCACATTCATGCAAATATCCACACAAAGACACCTACAAAATAGCATATACATAAATTAAAAAATAATAAAAATAAATACCTTTAAATTTTAGTTTACATCCTCTTTGGGAATGTAAGGCCAGAACTCAAGAATTCAAAAAGCTAAAATTTTTGTGTATGTGAGTGACTAAAGTGCTGAATGTGTATGTGTGTGTGTGTGTGTGTGTGTGTGTGTGTGTGTGTGTGTGTGTGTGCAACTATATGTTCAACATAAGGAATACTGGGACATATGTTATGATTACATTATTATAAAACATGAAAGTATGATACTGTTGGAGAACACAAATTTTGTCCTGTGAATAGACAAGAAAATGCAAAATTTATCAAGCTAAGAAAATAACATTTAGCATTAATTAATAGAGAACATTGCTGAAAAATAGTTTATTTTTCTTTCTCACAGATTAGGCTTATGTCCTGCCTATAAACTATCAAGACTCAAAATGAATAAGAGTCTGAGCATCCCTTTTCTACTTGGAGTTCTTTAAATATCCACTTTTGTTTGATGAATGGACAGACATCAAATATATTCCTTCCCTAGAGCAAATAGATACACAGCTACAAAATGCTGTTCACTCTGATAGCTTCCAAGGTATCAATGAACTTCTCTGTTAGTACTGAATGGTGTGTCTAAGAATTCAGTCATGTTGCAAGCTTATGTAGCACATAGCTGAAAAAAAAATACGGGATAAACTTGCTATTTATCAAGCTTGCTGCTTCACTTCACACTATATGAGCCACTTTCCACAGAGGAATTACCCTCATTCCAGTTTCCAAGGTGACAAGCTACATCACAGGAAGGAATGACATGTTCATTTCAGAAATTCATTAAAAAATTTCCTCCCATATAATCATTCTATCCAGGGGTACCCTCTACATACATGTCTCTGTCCAGAAGATACTGCTAACTTCAATAATGTACAGAGAAATAGATTTTCATGATTCTTATTGGATCAAGTATTTCCCCCATGGTACTACTGAATCATAAGTAACAAAATTAATGTGATGATTTGACATGTGTCTACATTATAAAACGCTTATTATCAAGTTAGGTGACACAGCCTTCTCTTACCATAGGCTTTTTATTTATTTATTTATTTATTTATTTATTTATTTATTTATTTATTTATTTATTTATTTAGATGAATGTTTAGCTTCTATTTTATTAGATATTTTCTTTATTTACATTTCAAATTCTATCCCAAAATTTCCCTATACCCTCCCCCTGCCCTGCTCCCCTACCCAGACACTCCCACTTCTTGGTCCTGGCATTCTCCTGTACTGGGACATATAAAGTTTATAATACCAAGGGGCCTCTCTTCCCAATGATGGCCTAATAGGCCATCTTCTGCTACATATGCAACTAGAGACATGAGCTCTGGGGATACTGGTTAGTTCATATTATTGTTCAACCTATAGAGATGCAAACCCCTTCAGCTCCTTGGGTGCTTTCTCTATCTTCTCCATTGGGGGCCCTATGTTCCATCCAATAGATGACTATGAGGATCCACTTCTGTATTTGCAAGGCACTGGCATAGCCTCACAGGAGACAGCTATATCAGAGGCCCTTCAGCAAATTCTTGCTGGCATATGCAATAGTGTCTGGGTTTGGTGGCTGATTATGGGATGGATCCCCGGGTGGGGTAGTCTCTGGATAGTCCATCCGTTCCTCTTAGCTCAAAAATTTGTCTCTGTAACTCCTTTCATGGGTATCTTGTACCCTATTCTAAGGAGGAATGAAGTATCCACATGTTGGTCTTCCCTCTTCTTGATTTTCTTATTTTTGCAAATTGTTTTGCAATTTGTGTTTTGCAAATTTTCTTGGGTTTTCTAAGTTTCTGGGCTAATATCCACTTATCAGTGAGTGCATATCTAATGACTTCTTTTGTGATTGGGTTACCTCACTCAGGATGATATCTTACAGATACATCCATTTTCTCAAGAATTTCATAAATTCATTGTTTTTAATAGCTGAGTAGTACTCCAAGGGCAAATAGACATGTTCTGTATCCATTCCTCTGTTGAGGGACATCTGAGTTCTTTCCAACTTCTGGATATTAGGGTGCTATGAACATAGTAAAGCATGTGTTGTTGTCCTTGTTGTTGTTGCTGTTGTTGTTGTTGTTGTTGTTGTTTTGTTCGAGACAGGGTTTCTCTGTATAGCTCAGGCTGTCTTGGAACTCACTTTATAGACCAGGCTGGCCTCAAACTCAGAAATCCGCCTGCCTCTGCCTCTGGAGTGCTGGGATTAAAGGTGTGCACCAACAACGCCCAGCGAGCATGTGTTCTTATTACCAGTTGGAATATCTTCTGGGTATTTGCCCAGGAGAGGTATTGCTTGACCATCCGGTAGTATTATGTTCAGTTTTCTGAGGAACTGCCAGACTGACATCCAGAGTGGTTGTACAAGCTTGCAATCCCACCAGCAATGGAGGAGTGTTCCTCTTTCTCCACATCCTCACAAGCATCTGCTGTCACCTGAATTTTTGATCTTAGCCATTCTGACTGGTATGAGGTGGAATCTCATATTTGTTTTGATTTGCATTTCCCTGCTGATTAAGGATGTTGAACATTTTTTCAGGTACTTCTCAGACATTTCATATTCCTCAGTTGAGAATTCTTTGTTTAGCTCTGAGCCCCATTTTTTAATGGGGTTATTTGAATTTCTGTAGTCCAGCTTCTTAAGCTCTTGGTATATTGGATATTAGTCCCCTATCAGATATAGGATTGATAAAAGTCCTTTCCTAATCTGTTGGTGACCTTTTTTTTTTTTTTTTTTCTTTTCTTTTTTTCGAGACAGGGTTTCCTATATAGCCCTGGCTGTCCTGGAACTCACTTTGTAGACCAGGCTGGCCTCGAACTCAGAAATCTGCCTGCCTCTGCCTCCTGAGTGCTGGGATTAAAGGCGTGCGCCACCACGCCCGGCTGTTGGTGACCTTTTTGACTTATTGACAGTGTCTTTTGCCTTACAGAAGCTTTGCAATTTTATGAGGTCCCATTTGTCAATACTTAATTTTACAGCACAAGCCATTGCTGTTCTGGTTAGGAATTTTTCCCATGTGCCCATATCTTCAAGGCTTTTCCCCACTTTCTCCTCTATTAATTTCAGTGTCTCTGGTTTTATGAGGAGTTCCTTGATCCACTTAGATTTGATCTTTTTACAAGGAGATAAGAATGCATCAATTCACATTCTTCTACATGATAACTGCCAGTTGTGCCAGCACCATTTGTTGAAAATGCTGTCTTTTTTCCACTGGATGATCTTAGATTCCTTGTAAAAGATCAAGTGACCAATGTGTGTGGATTAATTTCTGGGTCTTCAATTCTATTCCATTAATCTACCTGTCTGTCATTGTACCAGTACCATGCAGTTTTTATCACAATTGCTCTGTATTACAGCTTAATGTCAGGCATGGTGATTCCACAAGAGGTTCTTTTATTGTTGAGAATATTTTTGCTAATCTTGCTTTTTTATTATTCCAGATGAATTTGCAAATTGCTGTTTCTCAGTGAAGAACTGAGTTGGATTTTGATGGAGATGGCATTGAATCTGTAGATTGCTTTTGGCAGGATAGCTAATTTTACTATATTAATCCTGCCAATCCATGAATATGGGGGTTCTTTCATCTTCTGAGATCTTCTTCAATTTCTTTCTTCAGAGACTTGAAGTTCTTAACATACAGATATTTCACTTCCTTAGAGTCACACCAAGGTATTTTATATTATTTGTGACTATTGTGAAGGGTGTTGTTTCCCTAATTTCTTTCTCAGTCCATTTATCCTTTGTGTAGAGAAAGGCCATTGATTTGTTTGAGTTAATTTTATATCCAGCTACTGCACTGAAGGTATTTATCAAGTTTAGGAGTTCTATGGTGAAATTTTTGTGTCACTTACATATACAATCATATCATCTGCAAATAAGGCCATTGATATGTTTGAGTTAATTTTATATCCAGCTACTGCACTGAAGGTATTTATCAAGTTTAAGAGTTCTCTGGTGAAATTTTTGTGTCACTTACATATACAATCATATCATCTGCAAATAGTGATATTTTTACTTCTTCCTTTCCAATTGTTATCCCCTTGATTTCCTTTTGTTGTCGAATTGCTCTGGCTAGGACTTCAAGTACTATATTTAATAGGTAGGGAGAAAGTGGGCAGCCTTGTCCAGTCCCTAATTTTAGTTGGATTGCTTCGAGTTTCTCTCCATTTAGTTTTATGTTGGCTACTGGTTTGCTGTATATTTCTTTTATTATGTTTAGGTATGAGCCTTGAATTCCTGATTTTTCCAAGACTTTTATCATGAAGGCGTGGTAGATTTTGTCAAATGCTTTCTTAGCATCTGACGAGATGATCATGTGGTTTTTGTCTTTGAGTTTGTTTATATAGTGGATTGCCTTGATGAATTTCTGTATATTAAACCATCCCTGCGTCCCTGGGATGAAGCCTACTTGGTCATGATGATGATCTTTTTGATGTGTTCTTGGTTTCAGTTTGCTAGATTTTTATTCAATATTTTTACATCGTTATTCATAAGGGAAACTGGTCTGAAGTTCTCTTTCTTTGTTGGATCTTTTTGTCTTTAGGTATCAGAGTTATTGTGGCTTCATAAAATGAATTGTGTAGAGTACCTTCTGTTTCTATTTTGTGGAATAGTTTGAGGAAAGTTGGAATTAGGTCTTCTTTGAAGGTCTGATAGAACTCTGCTCTAAACCCATCTTGTCCTGGGCTTTTATTGTTGTTGTTGTTGTTTTTGGAAGACTAATGATGCCTGCTTCTATTTCTTTAGGGGAAATGGGACTGTTAAGATCATTAATCTGATCCTGATTTAACTTTGATACCTGGTATCTGTCTAGGAAGCTGTCCATTTCATTCAGGTTTTCTAGGTTTGTTGAGTATAGCATTTTGTAGTAGGATCTGATGATGTTTTGGATTTCCTCAGGTTCTGTTGTTATGTCTCTTTTTTCATTTTTAATTTTTTTTTAATTAGGATACTGTCCCTGTATCCTCTGGTTCATCTCGCTAAGGGTTTATATATATTGTGATTTTCTCAAAGAACAAGCTCCTGGTTTGGTTGATTCTTTGAATAGATTTTTGCTTGTTTGTTTGTTTGTTTCCACTTGGTTGATTTCAGCTGTGAGTTTGATTATTTCCTGCCTTCTACTCCTCTTGGGTGAATTTGCTTCCTTTAGATCTAGAGCTTTATAGTTGTCTCTGGTTAGAGCTTGTTCCTCCTGTGATTCTGTTAGCCTCTGTCAGCAGTACTGGGAGTCCAGCTCTCTCCTGAGTCTCAGTGGTCAGAGTACTCTCTGCAGGCAAGCTCTCTCTTGCAGGGAAGTTACACAGAGTTCTCGTGTTCAGTCCTGACACCTGGCTGAAAATGAATGCCCAAAACAGGGCTTGTCCCAGAAGATGTGTTGCCACTGCAGTCTGCAAGTTCACCTGCAAAGACTGGTCTCTGGGAGATGCGGGACAGAAGATGGCTGTCTCACCTGCTCTGGATGTCAGAGCCCTCCCGGGGGGACACCTCTCCTCTGGCAGGGCAGGCGCCTGGATGTCTGGACTCTGGAATGGGGTGTGTCCCAGAAACTGTGTCACTTCTTCCTGTCCCAGAAGCTGTGTTGCTTTTGTAGTCTGCACTCTCACTTGTGCAGACTAGTCTCTGAGGAACCTGGGACCCAAGTTGGCTCCCTCACATGCTCCCACCATAGTCTTTTGAGTGTGTGTGTGAATGTATGTATCTTCTACAGTCTTGTTAAGTTTCAAGTGTACAGTAGAAGATTGCCACCTGTAGCAAACCAAATTGTGTCACTGGAGCCTCATAATTCTGTTGTTTCATCAATTTGGTCTTCAGCTCAGGAAGGCTAGGATCTCAATTTGTAGGTGAAAATCACCTTAAACTTCTGAGCCTCCATCAGTGCTGGGATTACAGGCTTTTAGTGAAATAAGTGAATTATACAGTGCTGGGAATCAAGACCTGACAAAACATTGACCAACTGAGCTGCATCACCACCCCTCTAATATAGTATTTTCCATAACAACATAAAATTTCAGCACCTATTTTAATTAACTACATTCATTTCTCTCCTTCCTGTCTCTAAGCATTACAAATTCACTGCCTCCTCTAAATATCTAAGCACCAGACTTGATGCATGCACAAATACAAACACAAACAAATAGTCATTTGCTCTAAATTATATTTAAATACTTAGTGATTGAGGAATAAAATACACATATCGATTCTCAATTCTAAAGGCATGGCTTAAAATTGCTAAGCAATAAATACCTTTCAGTGTATGATGTTTGGTTAATTAAAAACCACAGTTCTCAAAAAAATGTAGAATGACCACATTAAACAATATCCAACTCATTAAAAAGGGTAGTAAGAAGACACAAAAATTGTTCAAGTAGGGAGAAGTCTTAAAGAACTGAATCAAGGGGAAGTTTTATAATAAAATTGCAAATAGATGCAAAACTAGTTGGAGGTTGCATTCAGAAGGATATTCTAGAGAGATATATTTATGCATTGAGAATTTATGTGAAGAAATATAGTAAACATATGATAGATGTTACATATATGCAGAAAGAGGCTCATTGTGAAACTTGGTCATGTGGTATTGAAAACTCAGAAGACTCCCATGTGCTTTCTACAAACTAGACAACCAGGAAAGCTGGTACATTCTTGCATGCCCAGAGTTCTGAGAACAGATAAGGCTGTTGGAGTAATTCTTGAGCAGAAGCTTGAGAATAGGCAACTGCCTTTGTAACTCTCAAAGCCCAAAAGTGTTTGAGCCTAGAATTCTACAAGCTACGAATAAAAGAGAGCAGGAATGTCCACCCCAAGAGAGGGTTCAAGTTCCCTTCGGTTCCACTCTTATTTTATCTTATTTATTACTTTTCCAGGTATTTCATAGCATCTTCTAACATGGATAAGAATTGAGCTGTCCCAATAAGTGCAGTGATCAAAGTGCCAGTCTCTCAGAGAGCCATCCATTCGACATATCCAGAAATAATATTTTATCAGCTCTCTAGGTGTCCATTCACAAAGTCATACTGATATTTTTAACTAAACCTTATCATATCTTAAGTGTTGTCAAAACTTTACAGGGCAGGCATTCATTAGCTAACATGTAGCTTCCTGGTATCTGAACTCTAAGAATTCTTCAAATAGAAATAAATTTGAGATTTGACAAGATAGCTGACTTGGTCTGGATTAGTGAATAACCAGGGAGGAGTATTATAAAAGAGTCCTGGATGTTACTAAAAGGACACAGCTTTCTTTAATTTCTAAGATTTGTTCTGATTTTTGTCACATAATCTATTCATTCACTTTTGTTCCTGTCACAATAGGAACATCTAGCTTTGTGTTGTAACATCTAGCTTTTCACATGTGTTAGGGATTGCTCTCTTATTTCCCTGAAGTTGAAATCCAAGTTGTTAAAATCTTGTTTCACTGAAGTTTTCTTTTTTTGGTCTGCAGGCTCAGTGGTAGTGACTTGTCATTTTCTGGGATGATGTCAATAAATATCAGTTCACTACAGACAGGGAACTTAAGACATACCAAGCAAGGAATATACTCAAATCTAGTTCATTGAACCATTGAGTGTTTTGAGGTTTTTTACAAGGACTATGGTTGAGAGGCCACTAATGGCAACACTGATGACTCATTAGCAGTTAATCACTGAAAATCCCAGCTTCATCCTTCAGACAGCTCAGCTGATTTTAGAGTATTATTCCTCTAAACAATTATAGCTGAAAAAAACATCTAGGAGGGACCTGGTGAATATTGTAGCTTTCCAGAATTTCAGGAGACATGTAACTTTTGTTTAATTGCTTTGTCTCCTAAGACGTCCTCATACATCCAAGAAGTATTATTTAAGTCACTGTTTTGTTTTTGTTTTTGTTTTTTGGTTTGTTTGTTTGTTTGTTTGTTTGGTTGGTTTGTTGTTGTTGTTGTTGTTGTTGTTTTCTACTCAACAAGCCTTCTCCTTTTACGCAAGCCTGCTGAACCATTTCAAATGGAGGAAGGAATTTCTTGCAAGTCTAGGGCTTCCTTTAAAATATTTGAATCTCCTGGAAACCACATAAAATCCATTATGCATTGAATATGTGTAAATTATTTTACTTCTAATATAACATCAGATTTGAATATATTCAAGTCTGATTACACACAGAAAGTATACAGCTGGTAAATGTACACCATATTCAATGATTGTCCAAAATGAGAGCAATGATCAAGGATGTATGTGATCCAAGCCCAAGCAATAGAAGTGTAATGTGTTCTTTTGATGATGAAATAATTTCTTAAAACATAAAAATAAAATAAAATAAAATAATACCCCTAAATGCAGCTCTTGTGTAATAAAAATGTCTGGCAGCCCACCCAAGGAGCTGCGGACTAGCTGGTTAAAGTCTCCCTTATACTCCCATTGTTGCTATTTCCTCAGTTTAGGGGATTTTTCAAATGGATTTTATTGTTTCCCTTCCATAGCTTTTTAACTTCCATCTCAACTCACACAAGGAAAATGAAAAGCAAGAAGGAGCACTAATCCCTTCTGAAAAGACCTGGAAACTGCACTAAGCTAAGATTAGTTGCCATTTACTGAGGCAGCCAAGTCATTCTATGTAATTATGGTTTAGGTAGGATTTCTGTGTGGCAGATGTGAAGTGTTAGAGGTGAGAAACCACTGAGCTGGGATATTCTTAAAGCTGGGCTTTCAGAATCACTGTCAACACAAAATTTGGGAACTACTGGCCAAGGATCAAACTACCCAGATGTAATCTATATCTCGACAATTAAGGGAAGAATTTAAGTGGTAAAATGTTACTGTGCAATTCAAACAGAAATAAAGGTAGATGTCTTAATATCCCTAAAAGAAAAAAAAAGGTCCATGGCTATCTTTCCTATAAAACAGAGTTCTTAAGTAATAATCTTTAACATCACTTGAAATTTTAAGTCTTCTCTCTCATTTGAACATATATTCATTATATGTTTGCATTGGGAAGTTCAAATAATATACCTCTTCCCTGACAATTTTGATGACATGAAGAAATCCGTTCTTTTACATGAATCTGTTGTCAACTTCCCAAGTCCATTGATGAAAGAAAAGGCTTGGAGACATTGATTTTCTATTTTGGCATAGAATACACACCCATACTTCATGACTCATACACACTATGCACCACACATGACACAACACATAGACAAACACACACACACACACACACACACACACCAAAATCAGCACAAATTATCAGAATTTACCATCACACTCACACATACAAAACATATTTACACACACCACACAATGCATAAAACACAACAAAGACACACACCAGAAACTGCACACAACACAACACCAGATACACAGACATCGATCTTTCTTTGACAATACTAGTCACTAACAATCTATGGAGGTCTTTGGAAGTTGCTTTTCATTTTCAGTCATTTGGCTTTGAAGACACAGGACTGGAAAGAACGAGGGAATCAGAGTTCATTAGGTGGTTAGCATCATATGTTAAATAAGAACACTGAGAAGCCCATCATGGCAGTCCCACAATTTCTGATTGTTTAATGAAAGCTCAAGGCCTCATATAAACTGTCTGAAGCTGTGTTATTTTAATTTGATGTATTCTAAACAGGTTCAGAACTGGGGCTGTAGGTCAGTTAGAAATGGTAAGGTTTGTTCCTCAGGACTGAGTAAACAAATTGTGGTAGTGTGCCTGTAATTCTAGTACAAAAATGGACGCTAAGGCTGTGGATAAGAAGTTCAAAGTCATCCTCTACAACACAGAAAGCTTGAGGATAGCCTGAAATAAAGAACCTGTCTCAAAAAGTAAAAAACAAAAGAATGTTTTAAGTCAGATTTGTAGAAGTTGGCCTACCCATTCCCTCTTCTAGCATCATCTTTTTCAGGTTTATTAATGTCAGCTCTTTCCTGTCTTCCTGTCCTAGCTGCCCCATGCAGAGCATGTTTGGGTAAATAGTATTTCTTTGAGAGTCTCATATGACTTTCCACTGGGAAGTCCTCACCAGTGAAAACACGTGTACCTGGTGGAGTGCAGCTTCAATAGGACAGTGGGATGGATATTTGTGGTTATTAGAAGCTATTAGTGCCATGGAAAAATTAACATATAAACAGACATCAACATGGAAAGAGGAAATAAGAACCTATGTGGTTAAGAAGTAGGAGTCTTCCCTAACTCTCTGAGGCTGAAGGATATTTCACAGCACAAGCCTGCTTGCAGCTAGGATCTCCAGTTCCAAATCAGAATCAACATGTGTGGTCATCCATACTCCTTTCTGATATAAACTCATTTCTGCCAGGGAGAGACCTTGGCATCTGGAAGTCAGTTTGCTGGGGACCCACAGAAAACATCTCAGTAGGGTACTAGGAAGTATCTGTGTAAAGGAAAGACTCCTGCAGTTATCGTGGCCTAAGCAGCAGTCAGAGGGTAACATCTCATTCTTACATTTTCCCAAACTGCTAGATCAGCAATTTTCATATTAATTTTTCCCAAACTGCTAGATCAGCAATTTTCATATTAATTTTCCTCATTGCAGCATGGGACATACTATTCTAGAAGAGTTCTTAAACTTCTGTCCATTCTTCTTCTGTAAGAACTTCTTTGTCTTACTGCTATATTTTATTCACCATAGATTTGAATGTCTAAGTAGCTTGGGATAATGTTAAAGTTGGCCAAGTTTTTATGAATCTTTTTATCATGAAATCTGTATTCTAAAATATTTCTTTCTTTTACTTTCCTTTCTACCTCCTTTTATATTCCCTGACATTTTTTCTTCTTTCTGTTCCTTTCCTTTCTTCTCAGTTCTTCCTTTTTTGACACATGATTTTACTCTTAGCTCACGTTGACCTTAAACTCATGACCACACTCCTGCCTCAGCATCTTGAATGCTGGGCTTACAAGCCTGAACATAATCCTCAGATATAAAACAATTCCTAACCAGTCCTTCATAAATGCAGTGTGTCAACAGCCTGAAGGTTGTAAGCTGTCAGGGCTGCCTGTGTTCACCAGTTGCTAGTATTTTATTTAAACACGGCCACTTAAAATGGAGAAAAAAGAACATGATTGCCAAGTCATCTTGTTTGTCTAGAGGTTGGTAGTTTATTATTTGTCACTTTCAGAAAGAAAATAAGAGAAAGTCATATGTCTCTTAAACACCCTGCATTTCTCTTGATATCCTCCAAAGTGAAAACTGAAGAAAATTGTTTAGGTTTCTTTAATGAAATCCTGTTTTACCTGTATCCTGACAGTTCCTTCTCTGATGATCTATAAGCACACAGAGGAAATCCCTACATATTATCCAGAGCTCCTTCCATAAAGACTCTTCTAAACCAAAATGAGGGAGGAAGAGAGAGAGAGAGAGAGAGAGAGAGAGAGAGAGAGAGAGAGAGAGAGAGAGAGAGAGAGAGAGAGATCAAAGGTCCAATTGCTTTAAAAAATTCTCCTACTCTCTTGGCAGGAGGGGGCTCCAATTCAAGTCAGTTAGGGCTGAACCAGTTCATCTTTACACTCAGGTAGCTCAATACTACTAAGTTCACTGTTTCTCTAGTCATAACACAAAGGCCACAATTCCTCTCCAAGCAACTTGTCTTAATGTAAGCAAGAACATTCTATTCTTTAGTATTCTTACCTCTGGAGGCTTTTAAAGGCACAACTGAACTGCATTATTTCAGGACATACCTAGTTGCATTTGACAAATGCAGTATATATTTAAATATTTATACTGTCTATTTTTCTAACAATTAGATTTTTACTTACAGTAATTAAGTATCCTATAACAAAACTTATGAAACTTACCAAGTTTGCTTGCCACTGAGCCTCAGTGATCTACCTGTCTTTCTTCACAAAGATGATTGCAGCTGTGTACCACTATGTTGTGAATTAATATGGGTGCTGGTGTTTCAACTCAGGTGTTTATGTTTGCAAGGCAAGTGATGTCTGTACTGAATGAGCCATCTTACCAGCCTCAAGGCCTCTCTCTTTACTTATTACTCTATATTACACATTAAGTAGATTTGTCCATAAAACAAGTTTGAATTGTGACTTCCAATTCCACCAAGTATGTCATAAGTGAGACTGTAACTCATCTTTCCTGCTATCTCCTCCTTCATTTATGGACAAGAGTTTGTTGTTCAAAGGGCTTCTGTGATATGTGGGAAACACAAGTCTTGGAAACCTGTTCCTTCCGAGACTTACTTTAGGGACTAAAAAGTAGTCAATAGCTGGAGCAATACCTCAGTTTTTAAACATCTGATGTGTAATTGAGGATCAAGGCTCATTAACTTGTGTTCTGTTGTCTTCCGTTTTATTTGGATATAGAATCTTTCACTGACCCAAGGGCTCTGTGACCCTTCCAGTACTGCTTGCCAGTTTGCTTGGGAATTTCCTTGCCTTAACTTCCTGTGCACTTAGATTACAACTAGGCCACCACCTATGCCCAGGATTTTCATGAGTGCTGCAATCCAAACTCGGGTCTTAAAGAGCAGCACTTTAGCTTGTAAGTTATCACACTAGATGTCTTTCTTTTATTTTAATACGATTTTATCTTACATATAAATATCTGTAAAAAGGAAAAATTCTAAAGCATGAGCAAGAAGTCCAGTCAGAGACTATTGGCAAAAGTCTGAAAATTATGAAGCCTTGAAAATGCTTATTTCAAACTAGTAAACCTCATTAAAAAGGGGCCTCATTCCTACATTATTCTGCTCATAATAAGTTATTTATTTATTTATTTATTTATTTATTTATTTATTTATTTATTGTATCTGGTTATTTACTCTACAGATATGCTTAAGGAAAATGCTACATGAAAAAACAACAAGAATACAAATCAAATCATTTAATGTCAAGGTTTAGTGCTTTTCAGGTGATACTGCTTAAAACCACTTTGGAATTTTTTACCTTTTAAAACTAGAGATGTCTCTGAAATGAGCAGCATGTGAGACAGGGCATGATGAATGGTTTCAGAATCAGTATGTATTTCCTGGGAATATAAATACTGCACTTCTTTCCTTTGTAAGAAGTTAGCAGAGAGGCACGAGTAGTGTTTGGGAGTTTTGAGTGTGCTGAGTAAGATAGTAAGAACAGCAAACATGTATTTCTGTGGCTGTTATTTTAGGATATTCAAATGCTTCCTCTCATGAGTAGTGACCTTTATTGAATTTGTTTTTCTCTATTACTGACTAAGATATCCATACAATATAATTTGAATAAAGTTACCCTTTTCCCCTCCACTTCAGTTCTCTTATGCCCTAACTACTAATCCCTCTAACTCTCATATATTCTTATATTTTGCTCTGTTGTTCTTTTTGTTCTCGTGTAGTTTTAAATCCACTAGGTTTATTTAGTAGCTCCTGTTCTCTGTATGAACATGGCTATAAAATGATCTATAATTTATGTATAGATTCTCAGTGGCCAACCCCAAAACAATCCTGTGTTCTCTCCCATAGAAGCCATTAGTTGCTCATCAGCTAGAGGTGCAGTTCTACAATGCCCAATCCCTGTCTGTGCTGAAGTTTTTTAATCTGTCTTGAACTTCTCTTACACAAAGAGCCACAGAAGCTATTGAGTTCATAAGTGAACAGTCCTGTCTGGAGAACACCATTTCTCGACAATCAATATCTCTAGATTTTTAAGTCCTTTCTGCACCATCTCCAAGATGATGCCAGAGTCATGGGTAGGGGTAATATTATACAATGCTCCCATTTTGATCTGAGCACTCAATATTCTCTGCTCTGTACAGGTTGAAAAATTTGTGAGTCTCTATATTATTCTCCATCCACTGTAAATATTCTCTGATGAGGGTTCCCAAATGCACTGAGTTATGAGCATAAATATAAGCAGGATAGTATTAGTAGGTTCTTCCATTGGAACCGATGATGATGCCAGAAATGTGTCCTTGGCCCAGTTAACGGGGGCAGGCGTGAGTTATGTCCTGCAGAGCAAAATTTAAAGCCTGACAATGGGTTTTGAACCAAGCTTGGTTAGATCTTGCAGAAAAGGACTTAAGTTCAATCAGAAAATAGTTTGTTATTCCCATGATACACATGCCATTACTGTACCAGTGGGCATGTGTTGCCTAGGCAGTCTCAATTCTAGCTAGCATGATTCACTACTAGTTAAGACTGAGGGCTACTTCACTCACCCCTCCCCACCCCTGCTCTGGTAGTCCGTATATCATCTTCCATCATTGTGGACACTAGAATGGAGCTTCAAGATCAACAAATCTTAATTTCTCCATATCTTATGATTCAAGTATATTGTGTCTTTACCAACAGTGTTTTGTGTTGTCCTAATTATTTAATCTCAAATTAGGGTTTCTTCCCCACCTTTGGTCATTCAGCTCCCAGACAAAACACACACAACTTTCACTCTTAGCCTTGTTAGCACTAGAGCTGGGCAGGTGTCTATTTCCCCATCAATAACTCCAAGCTAAAATTTGCTGTGTTCTATTTGGGCTTCTCTTAACTCCAATTTTCTAGGTTTTCATTACTGATCTATACTGTTATATCTTCCTTCTCTCTCCTCCATGGCTTCTTTGTAATGTCCTCAGGCCCAAAGCCCAGGAACTCAAAAACCCCACCTATCTATCTTCTTCATAATTATGGGCTCTAGGCATCTTTATTCACAAATCAGGGATAACTTAGATGACAAGGTACAAAGTGCCACTTGAGTATATCCCTTGGGTACCTGCAGACTCACTCATAGCTGGGGGCAACCAGGCCTTGGGAGCCAATATTTAACATTAAAATATAAGCAAATGACAAAACCTCAGCAGTCTTACCTTCCAGATCTAGTAACACATTGCTCTGGTGTTTCTAGAACAATGGTACAATAACTTGTAATTTTTTTAATGAGACTATGAAATCCCACTGACAAAACTGATAAACAATTAACATATAGGTAACAAATGACAAGCACTGGTATTTTTATTTGAGTCTATATACTATTTAGGGAGACATTGCCTCCAATTATAAGCTAACTTCAGTCAAACTCTTTTTGTATATGTGTATTTATATACTGTAGGTAGCTCCATCTGTTATAGCTTTTGATGTGGCATTTTCAAAGTGTCATTATCCTCTACCCTACCATCACATATTCCACCCCACTGAATCCTTCCTGTTCCATATCCCCAGGTCTCTTCTCATACCACCAGCATTCTAACTTCATGTGTGTGTGTGTGTGTGTGTGTGTGTGTGTGTGTGTGTGTGTGTGTGTCTGTGTCTGTGTCTGTGTCTGTGTCTTCGTGTGTATTCATGTGAAACAAATTACTGAAATTAGTTCCTACATTCAACATGGGGTATTTAAGCAAGGTTGTCAGTGTTGGAAGCAAGCCCTTTTCACAGTAGTTATCTCCTCAGCCTGAGATTTTTTGTTGATCAGACATACTATTTTCCTGCTAGAAAATAATCCTAAGGAGAAGGGTTTCTCATAATTACACTTGAATCTGGGCAATTCAGTGTTTCAGTGTTTTACACTTTCTGCATTTATTTTTTCTACTATGGTAGGATATGTTATTTTTTCATAGGACATTGTTCAGGAAGTAAAAGCAGACTGAACACAGTAAATTCCAGTATCCAATAACTGGATCACAATAATCATCATTTTTTATCCCCATTGGTTTAGTCTTACAAGAGCATGAGAGCTTCCATCCACATTATGGTGCAGATACCTAGCACTGCAATCATTCCAACACTGTCTAGACCTTGTTTATTTTATCTATCACATGAAAAGGAAAACAAAAGGCAAAGAGGTAACCAGAAGTCTATTTTTAGTTTTTATTCTTGAGAATGCGGTCTTGTGGTCATAGCTGTAATACTATGGAAAGCTAAGAAATTCAATTACCTCTCCCCACTCACACATAAATCTCATATCCACATGCACATCCCTTTTATTACAGAAAGAGTGGAGAATATCAGTGTATAGCTGCCACGCTCTCCAGTCTAGTCAGTGTAACAGGTTGAGGCTTGAAAGCTACTCATGAAGCAAGAGTATCACAGAAACTCGCTCCGGGAGTCTGGCGTTCTCTCTAACCCATACATTAATTTTCCATTCCCACGTTAGTCTAGTGTATGGATCCATGTGCTCTCTTTTAGTATTACCCTATTATAAGTGCCTTTTAAGATTGAATTCTGACATAGCTAAAGCCAGTGTTCCAACAGTCCTAGAACGTCCTTGAGCAAGACCTTGGGCTTGGAATTCAGTACTGCCCCTGGTATTACACTATCACTTTGAGTAAAAGTTAGGTCACTGCCCTTCACAGGAATCTACCATCACCAAGGAAGAAAGATGTTTCTGACTGTAGGAGAAACCAGAATAGATACTTAGAACTATAGCTGAGTTACACCCATATACAGGAATTTACAATGGTTTAGGAAGTAGATGGGGCTGTGGTTTTAGAGTATTGCATTATTCATGAGATGGTTAGCTAGAATGGAACTCCCTAGTTAGAACCATAACTTGGGTGTGAAAGCCCTTGCCCTAGGAGTGAAAAAAATCTCACACCTGGCTTCTAAGACTATAGCTGACCTTAGATAGGGCTGACTTTGTCTCAGTTATTTTATTGCCCAGTTCCTGCCAGTCTTTGCATTTTCATTCCTCTGTTCTGTGTAAGAGTCATTAAGCATCCGGTTACCTCATTTGTACCTTGCAGGTATGTCACCCAACTTCCTTATTGTCTTCTGTATAAAAAGTCTGATGCTCGATTTGACAAAATACATTCAGATCCTACACAACCTCTCCTGTGTGCATCTGTCTGTCATTCATCCGACACTTTGCCCACCCACGACTAGAGACCCGTTCCACACAGACATATAGCAGCATATACCTACCTTGTTTGTGGCATATGCACCACTAAACAGAACACATTGCAGCATATAAGACAATCATGGGTTCTTCTCCATCTATGCTTCAAATCTTATTTAGAAGGTGGAAATGAAAGGGAATTATACAAAAAATACTGGAGAATAGCTGATGTTGAAATATCCAACATATGTTTTTAGATCAGTAAGCCTTCTTTTCCTCAGCTCTAATATCAGTATATTTAGTCCTATATGGTATGGCGCTGTGCAGTGGGAATGAGAATTTAGAGTGTACCTGAGCTATTAAGCCTGGGTCTTAGTGAATATGCTGTGTGGACTAGAATATTGAAAGTCCCTGACCTGCCAAGCTGAGGTTTGAGTAAATGCTTTTCCACTTGGTGAGGAATAAACTGGAGAATCACAGGAGTGAGCATGCATGCTTAAGGAAAAGGCGAATCTATTACTCTATGCTTAGTAGTAAACTCCCCACCTGTTCTGAACAAAGGGAGCCACACATGGTTGAATTTCATCAATCATCTCTCTAACACATATGATACTCTCCAACACCCATCACCCCAAATTCAAGAGTACTTGAGAACTCAGCAGTAAATCATTAAAATTTTGTACAGATATATTTCTCCTACATGAGATGGAGACAAAAACCTTGACTCTTTGTATTATGAGAGGATGAATATTGATTATTTCCAAAGTTCAATTTCATGAATAGTCTAGATGCCAAACAGCTGTTGAAAAGTTCCTGTGAAGGCAGTGGGATATACATGAGATGTGGCAAGTTTCTTCAGGTACTGTGATTGTGCATATATCATTGCATTCTATGCTTCCTACATATGAGTGAATGCAGAACTGTCTGCATCCCACCTACCCTGGACTCAGGTTCAGTGTTACTGTCTTTGTCTTTGAAAGGCATTTCTGAAAATCTGGTAGGCATTCATTCCCCTGTGCCAATATTGTAACTTCTGTCTTTGTTTTGTAAATGTTCCTGACTTGCTTTATATGAAATTTTCTTTCCTGTTCACGAAACATTCTCCACTCTGGGAATAAAGATTACATGAATAAATGATATCCTTGGAGGTTTCAATGAATGTCTTCTTTAAATTTTGCATCCACAGTGAGGTATGAGTCCACCAGAAGGTTCATAGTACAGATTTGGACAGAGAAAGGAAGAAGTGAAAGAGAGAGGAATAGGAGAAGGAAAGAAGGAAGGAGGGAAAGAATGGGTAGCATCATAAATGCTGCCCTTTCCCTGAACCTGGTGCACTGGAATGCAGGATAAAAAAATGGTTTTGAGAATTCTAGGAGTTTAAGTTCAGAGGCAGGAACTGTGCTTAATTGGACATAGTTTTATTGATCTTTGATATAAGAAGTGGTGACTTTCTACAACATTATTACAAGTTTGTCTTTCATCCTATTCCAGGAACTGGGGGCTTGGTCCCCAGCAGATTCCAATGCCCAACAGTGGCTCCAGGTCGACCTGGGAAATAGAGTGTAGATTACAGCGGTGGCCACACAGGGAAGATATGGGAGTTCTGACTGGGTGACAAGCTAATACCTGATGTTTAGCGACACTGGGCACAACTGACAACATTACAAACAAGAAGACAGCATCTGGGTAAGAAGTACTTTCCTCTTTTCATGAATAAAAATGAGAGGTAGTATGCTAATGATTGTTTCTGCCACCTTACTCTACCCAGACGGTGGTGTCTCATTCAATGTCCTGTGCCCATACAGAAATAACTAGATAACATCTATGCCCTGGTCCAAATGTAGCTCTATCTCAAGGGAAATCATATATATATACATATACATATACATATACATATACATATACATATACATATACATATACATATACATATACATATACATATACATATACATATACATATACATATACATATACATATACATATACATATATATATATATGACATTTTACTTAATTTGCCTAAATAACTCAACTATGTCACTTGACCAGGATTGAAAAATATGAGATTATGCCTGAATAATCTCTTCTCTTTTTTGAATCTGCTGAAAATCTACCATTCAAGATTCTAAAAACATTCACATATAGAAAAAAATGGCAAAATTTAGGCCTTTACAAGCATTTTGACTAACTATCACATTGAGATTAAGGGGCTTCTGAGGAGAAAAGACAATGTTACCCATCCCTTTCTTATTTTATTTGATGTATGTATGTATGTTCCAGTATGCATGCATGTTCACTCAGGTGTGCCCTTAGTTATAAAACAAGATTTCTTCCTTGCTGCTGCCCCACACTTATGAACTGTGTGTAAATAAAAGTTGGCATGAAACTACAAGCAAAAGAGAGCAGGAACAAGAGGTACAGAGTGGTGCTACCTGAAGACATATCTAGAGTATAAAATTGAGACTTGGGAAGATGACTCAGCAGCAACAGTGCTTACCATCAAAGGTTGAGGACTGGATTTCAGATCCCTGGAAAATACAAAAAAAGTCAGGTAGATGTTATGGCAACATTAGAGTCCCCAAAAGCATGCTGATTAGACAGAATGGACAGAAGGGCAATGGACACAATCAAAGTAGAGTATGAGTGATAGATTAAAAAAAGACCCCAAAATCAACCTTCCACACACAGGGGCACACCTGAGTGAACATTCATGCATACATAAACATACATGTATATATCCAAAAAAAGAAAGTTATGGCTTTGGATGAAATAACATGTGAATATGTGCTGGTTTTAGATTAGGAGAAACAATATCACAAATTTCTTCTTAAAGAATGAAAACTGTGGGCACATAGTGGTGGATCACATTGTCTTTTCCCCTCAGAACCTCCTTGGTTATACCCTTGACTTCAGTTACTACTTTCCTCAGAATTAGCCTAACCTTGCTGAAAACAATGTGCTTTAGATGCATTAATATTTCCTGAATATCTCTGCTTGAGACTAGGAATAAAGTAAGCATTTCAGTTATTTAATGAACATGGAATATTGACCACCAGTGTTGTAATCTTTCTTGGGCCACTTATGATGTCAGCTGCAATATTTTTACTGGGTATGGTCTTTCATTTTGAAAATACTCGTTGAAGTCTGTTTAATTTTTTTTTTTTTGATATTGAAGACCACATCAATTTTAACAGATTTTTGCTTCCTTTGCTGTTCACTGTGGAGTAAAAAATAAGCAGTCCTCCTGCCTGGGGAACAATTTTAAATCTTTATATTGACTTTAGAGGTGAAAGTGTATGTGGGATTTTTTAATTTTCTTTGGAGATTTCCATCAGAAATGGTTATTTTCAGATGGAATTGCAGATTTGACTTATTTTGTTTCCACATATGACAAAAGATCCAAGTTTCATTTTCTTCAGATCCACATGCCCTTCTCTCAGCCTCCCTGGACCTCAGCAAGTATTTTAAGAAGGCCCCTCTGTGATGGGAACAGCTGGCAAAGGACACTAAACCCTGCTTGAAGTGTTAGTTTATTGAGTTTCAAATGTTTTATTTTTCCTTCATGCCAGACAACCCACTCTTCTAAATCTAAGGGGAACTAAGCTGTTACAGAAAATATTTTCTTTTAAAAAACATTAACCAGTACTTTCCTGCACTTGTGCAGGCAACTCTCATCCCCCAGCAGTCTTGTTGACTATGTATTGGTGGACAATGCAATAGGTAGGCAGCTGTCTCTACAATTTCCCTCAGTTCTAGAAGCTATGTTAGGCTTCCTATACATTTTCAGTTAATGTTGGTCACTTTCAGATTTCTGGTAGGGTTGAAAAACTACTTATCATCTCATAGCCAATTTACTTTGAGAGAATATATTTGGTAGGATAATTTTCAGATGGCATGTAATCTAAAGCCAGGACATGAGTCAGGTGTAGAATGATAAGTCTTTTAATTTAGAATAGATGACAATATTCTATCTTAATGACAAAATTGATCGACTGGGTGTCAGTTTTATTTATACATTATAAATTACAAAATGGTAATAGTTGTGCTCTATATTGAGAGAAAGGTTTTGGTTTTTTATTAGAACAGAAAGGGGCAAGTGTTGTGGATGTCTCTGTGCTGCTTGTATTTTGTGTTAATTCTGCTCTCCATGGAGAGGCTGCCTGGAATGAGTCATGTGTTCAGGTGGCTTCTGGTGAACCAATCCCCTAATGAATAAAGGAACCAAACACTGGGCAAGTAGGAAGGACTTCCAGTTTAGATGGGGGAAGAGAGGAAGCAGGAGAGAATTAGATCCTTTTGAAATGGGGACAGCATAAGGGTAAGATGTAGATACTAGAGTTTCCAGGTATCATCTTGTATTCACAAGGAGTTACAACCAGAGGAATCAGATTTTAATAAGACTTACAAGATTAGGGTTCAGTTGTTGGACACAGAGAGTGAGTTGCCATTGTTTGTGAACTAAGTTTCTGCTGCAGTTTCCTTCACCAGGGGGCTCATCTGGGTTCAAGGGACAAAATACAGTGGCAAAGCATGTGCTTGCCAGATGTGTATCACAAAGGCCATGGGGGACTTGAAGCATGGGCTTGTCATGGTAAGGACTTGCCAGTGGGAACCTAGGGAGCTGAGTGGAGAGATTCTGGATTTTTTTTTATTTTAATATTTTTTTTGTTAAATGTTTTCTTCATTTACATTTGAAATGATATCCCCTTTCCTAGTTTCTTCTTCAAAAATCCCCTATACCCCCCCACCTGCATCCACTTCAGTATTTGCCAGGCACTGGCATAGCCTCGATTGTGGAGTTCTATGTCAGAGTATCCATGAGATAAAAACAGGCCGGCTATTGCCCAGCAATTCATGGCCTGCCAGACCACCAGGGACCGAGAGTTGCTGGCACAAGCAAGGGAACAATGCCAGCTCTTTTTTTTTTTTTTTTTTTTAATATTTCACACAACTCTAAGCCTCCACTTGTTAAACTAATTTTATGGTATTTAGAAAGTGAAGTGTAGAATTGTAAAGATAATTAGACCTGCAGGGTTGGCAAGGAAGACTATTGCTGCCCTATCCTCTCAACCTTCAACAACCTTGAAACTGACTAGGCAACAGTAACACCATTAGTTAAATTTAAGTTTAATTCTTAAGTATACTTGATCGAGAAATTATGATCAATTTCTCCTTAGTCATATTTTTTAATCCCTCCCCCTTATTTAACCTTTTGTCACTTGAAACACGAACCTTGTGAAACCTACACTGGAAAAATATTATTAAGGCTCAATGTTTAATTTAAACTCAGATAAATATAATGTAAGAAATCACCAAATACACTTATCTGTACCTACGTGTTGCAAATAGTATCTAAACTCAGAAATGTTCTAGGAGACTTTGTTAAACTAGTGTTTTACAAACATTTTACAAAAATGTGTAAAGACTACCTTTTTAGCAAAATTAACTCTCTCATCAAAACTTTTTGAGGTGAAATGTATTGCTTCATGTAGGTGAGTTGGCATAATTAGTGTAATGTTTTCCATACAGCCACGAGGATCTGAGTCCTTGCCTAGTATATACAAATAAGAAGAGAAAATAAATTAGAGAAAGGACACCCTTCACAATAAATAGTCAAAAACAATTTAAAAATATCTTGGTATGACTCTAACCAATGAAGTGGAATATCTATATACCAAGAACTTTGAGGGCCTGAAGAAAGAAATCAAAGATCTCAGAGGATGGAAAGATATCCCATGCTCATGGATTGACAGGATTAATAAAGTAAAAATGGCCATATTGCTGAAAGCAATCTACAGAGTCAATGCAATCTCCATCAAAATTACAATTTAATTTTTCATAGAATTAGAAAGTGCAATTTTCAAATTCATTTGGAACCAAAAACCAAGAATATTGAAAACTATTCTCAATAATAAAAGAACTTCAGGGGAAACACTGTCCATGACCTCAAGCTTTATTTCAGAGCAATAGTGATAAAAAACTGTATGGGTTCAGTACAGAGATAGGCAGGAAGATGAAAGAAATAGAATTGAGGACCCAGAAATGAACCTACACACCTATGGTCACATGCTCTTTGACAAAGTTGCTAAAACCATTGAATGAAAACAAGACAGCATTTTCAACTAATGGTGCTTGTTCACCTGGAGGACAGCATGTGGAAGAATATAAATGGATCCATTCATAGGTCCTTGTACAAAGCTCAATACAAGTGGATCAAGGACCTCCACATAAAACAAGATTCACTGAAACTAATAGAGGAGAAAATGGGGAAAAACCTTGAACACATGGGCACAGAGGAAATTTTCCTGAACAAAACACCAACACCTAATGCTCTAAGAATCAATAAATGAGACTTCATAAGATTACAAAACTTCTGTGAGGCGAAGGGCAATGTCAATAGGAAAAGAAATGTCCACTAACAGATTCATCCTACATCCAATACCAGGCTAATATCAATAAATACAAAGAAATCAAGAAGTTAGACTACGGAAAATCAAATAACCCTATTTAAAAATGGATTAAATAGCTAAACAGAGAATTCTCAACTAAGGAATATCAAATGACTGACAAGCACTTAAAGAAATGTTCAACATCTTTAGTCATCAGGAAAATGCAAATCAAAACAAACCTGAGATTCCAACTCACACCAGTCAGGATGGCTAAGATCAAAAACTCAGGTGACAGCAGATGCTGGCAAGGATGTAGAGAAAGAGTGACACTCCTCCATTGTTGGTGGGATTCCAAGTTATTACAACCAGTCTTGAAATCAGTCTAGCAGTTCCTCAGAAAAACTGGGCATAGTACTACCTGAAGACCCAGCTACATCACTCCTGGAATATACCCAGAAGTTTCCCCAACATGTAATAAGGACACATGCTCCATTATATTTATAGCAGCAGCATTTATAATAGGCAGAAAGGAAACCAGATCTCCTTCAAAATAGGAATGGATCCAAAAATCATGTGGTATATTTACACAATAGAGTATTACTCAGCTATTAAAAACAATGACTTCATGAAATTTTAAGCAAATGTATGGAACTAGAAAATGTAATCCTGAGTGAGGTGTCCAGTCAGAAAATAACACATATAGTATGCACTCACTGATAAGTGAATATTAGTCCAAAAGCTTGGAATACTCAAGATATAATTCACAGACCATATGAAACTCAAGAAAAGGAAAACCAAAGTATGGGTGCTTCAGTCCTTCTTAGAAGGTGGAACAAAATATAGGAACAAATATGGAGACAAAGTGTGGAGCAGAAACTGAAGAAAATGCCATTCAGAGACTGCCCCACTTGGGGATCCATCCTGTATACTATCACCAAACCCAGACACTGTTGAGGATGCCAGGAAGTGCATATTGACATTACCCTGATGTAGCTTGTTCCTGTGAGGCTCTGCCAGAGCCTGACAAATACAGAGGTCAGTGCTCACAGGCAACCATTGGTCTGAGCACAGAGTCCCCAATGGAGGATTTGAGCAATTACTGAAGGAGCTGAAGGTGTTTGCCACCCATAAGAAGAACAACAATATCAACCAACCAAACAACCTAAAGCTACCAAGGACTAAACTTCCAAACAAGAAGTACACATGGTGGGATCCATTGTTCCACCCACATATGTAGGAGAGGATGGCCTTATAGAGCATCAATGGGAGGAGACATACTTAGTACTGTGAAGGCTCAATGCCTCAATGTATGGGAATGGGAGTGTGGGGAGGTGGGAGTGGGTGGGTTGGTGGGGGAACATCCTCATAGGATGGAACAGTGGGAGCAGGGATGAATAGGGGGTTTCTGGTGTGGAAACTGGAAAAGGGGATAACATTTGAAATGTAAATAAAGGAAATATCCAACAAAAACAAAAGAAAAAAGCAATGAAATCAGAATTACCATGAAAAAAAGAAAAAAGAAAAGAAAGCTAAGAGAAGCAAAGGAAAGGTCAGAAAATATAGACACAGTAATACACACTTGTAACACTTGTTCTGGAGATTCGGAGATTGGTGTCCTCTTGGGATTGCTGGTATACCAGTTTAGCCAAATTGGTGAGTTCCAAGTTTAATTAAAAATAACTTACTCACCACAGCATCTGGGGGAGCCATCTTGGGTTCCCAGATTCCACCAAGACTACTCTGCACAGGTGAGTGTGGACTACAGAAGCTACACAGATTCTGGGACAAACCCTGTTGCAGACCTTCATCTTCTGCCAGAAGGCATGTCCTAATGCCAGATATCTGTCCATCTTCCCTACAAGAGGAGATCTTACCTGCAGAGAGTGCTCTAACCACTGAAACTCAAGAGAGACCTAGTCTTCCAGGTCTGCTGATAGAGGCTAACCGAATCACTAGAGGAACAAGCTCTAACCAGAGACAACTATAACAACTAACTCCAGAGATTACCAGATGGTGAAAGGCAAACATAAGAATCTTACTAACAGAAACCAAGACCACTCACCATCATCAGAACCCAGCACTCCCATCTCAGCCAGACGTGGATACCCCAACACACTCCAAAAGCTAGACCCGGATTTAAAAACATATCTCATGATGATGGTAGAGGACTTCAAGAAGGATTTTAATAACCCACTTAAAGAAATACAGGAGGACACTGCTAAAGAGTTACAAGTCCTTAAAGAAAAACAGGAAAGCACATCCAAACAGGTGATGGAAATGAACAAAACCATACTAGACTTAAATAGGGAAGTAGACACAATAAAGAAAACCCAAAGTGAGGCAATGCTAGAGATAGAAACCCTAGGAAAGAAATCTGGAACCATAGATGCTAGCATCAGCAACAGAATACAAGAGATGGAAGAGAGAATCTCAGGTGCAGAAGATTCCATAGGGAACATCTGCACAACAATCAAAGACAATGCAAAATGTAAAAAAGATCCTAACTCAAAACATCCAGGAAATCCAGGACACAATGAGAAGACCAAACCTACGGATAATAGGAGTAGATGAGAATGAAGATTTTCAACTTAAAGAGCCAGGAAATGTCTTCAACAAAACTATAGAAGAAAACTTCCCAAACCTAAAGAAAGTGATGCCCATGAACATACAAGAAGCCTACAGAACTCCAAATAGACTGGACCAGAAAAGAAATTCTTCCAGACACAAAAAATCAGAACAACTAATACACTAAATAAATACAAAATATTTAAAGCAGTAAGGGAAAAAGGCCAAGTAACATAAAGGCAGGCCTATCAGAATTACACCAGACTTTTCACCATAGACTATGAAAGCCAGAAGATCCTGGACAGATGTTATACAGACAATAAGAGAACACAAATGACAGCCCAGGCTACTAAACCCAGCGAAACTTTCCATTACCATAGATGATGGAGAAACTAAAGTATTCCACGACAAAACCAAATTCAAACATTATCTTTCCATGAATCCAGCCCTTCAAAATTAATAATAACAGAAGAAAAAAAAAAACAATACAAGGACTGAAACCATGTTCTAGAAAAAAAGAAAAAAAATAATAATCCTTCAACAAACCTAAGAGAAGCCACAAGAACAGAATGCCAACTCTATCAACAAATATAATAGGAAGCAACAGTAACTTTTCCTCAATATCTCTTAAAATCAATGGAATCAATTCCCCAATAAAAAGACATAGACTAACAGACTGGCTACACAAACATGACCTAACATTTTGTTGCTTACAGGAAACCCATCTCAGGGAAAAAGACAGACACTACCTCAGAGTGAAAGGCTGGAAAACAATTTTCCAAGCAAATGGTATGAAGAAACAAGCTAGAGTAGCCATTCTAATATTGAGTAAATCAACTTCCTACCCAAAGTTATCAAAAAAGAAAAGGAGGGGCACTTCATACTCATCAAAGGTAAAATCCTCCAAGAGGAACTCTCAATGCTGAATATTTATGCTCCAAATGCAAGGGCAGCCACATTCATTAAAGAGACTTTAGTAAAGATCAAAACACACATTGTACCTCACACAATAATAGTGGTAGATCCAACACCCCACTTTCACCAATGGACAGATAGTTGAAAGAGAAACTAAACAGGGACACAGTGAAACTAACAGAAGTTATGCCACAAATGGATTTATCAGATATCTACAGAACATTTTATCCTAAAACAAAAAGATATACTTTCTTCTCAGCATCTCATGGTACCTTCTCTAAAATTGACCAAATAATTGGTCACAAAACAGGCCTCAACAGATACAAAAATATTGAAATTGTCCCATGCATCCTATCAGATCACCATGGACTAAGGCTGATCTTCAATAACAACATAAATAATAGAAAGCCAACATTCACGTGGAAACTGAACAACACTCTTCTGAATGATACCTTGGTCAAGGAAGGAATAAATAAATAAATTAAAGACTTTTTAGAGTTTAATGAAAATGACGCCACAACATACCCAAACTTATGGGACACATAGAAAGCATTTCTAAGAGGAAAACTCATAGCTTTGAGTGCCGCCAAAAAGAAACTAGAGAGAGCACACACTAGCAGCTTGACAACAAGCCTAAATGCTCTAGAATAAAAGGAAGCAAATTCACCCAAGAGGAGTAGATGGCAGGAAATAATCAAACTCAGGGGAGAAATCAACCAAGTGGAAACAAGAAGAACTATTCAAAGAATCAACCAGGGTCAGCATCCTAAATGACAAAATCAGGAATGAAAAGGGAGACATAACAGATCCTGAAGAAATTCAAAACACCATCAGATCCTTCTACAAAAGGCTGTACTCAAAATAACTGGAAAACCTGGATGAAATGGACAACTTCCTAGACAGATACCAGGTACCGTACTTAAATCAGGATCAGGTTAATGATCTAAACAGTCCTATATCCCCCAAAGAAATAGAAGCAGCCATTAATAGTCTCCCAAGCAATAAAAGGCCAGGAACTGATGGATTTAGTGCAGACTTCTATCAGAACTTCAAAGATGATCTAATTCCAGTTCTTCACAAACTATTGCACAAAATTGAAGCAGAAGGTACACTACCCAATTAATTCTATGAAGCCACAATTATCTGATACATAAACCTCAGATATACCTAACAAAGATAGATAAATTCAGACAATTCCCCTTATGAATATTGATGCAAAAATACTCAAAAAAATTCTCGCTAACCGAATCCAAGAACACATCAAAATAATCATCCATCCTGACCCAGTAGATTTCATTCCAGGGATGCAGGGATGGTTTAATATATGGAAATCCATTAATGTAATCCATTATATAAACAAACTCAAAGCCAAAAAACACATGATCATCTCCTTAGATGCGGAGAAAACATTTGACAAAATCCAGCACCCATTCATGATAAAAGTCTTTGAACTATCAGGAATTCAAGGCCCATACCTAAACATGATAAAAGTAATCTACAGCAAACTAGTAGCTAACATCAAAGTAAATGTTGAGGTTGGAAGCAATGCCACTAAAATCAGGGACTAGAAAAGGCTGTCCACTTTCTCCCTACCAATTCAACACTTTACTTGAAGTCCTAGCCAGAGCAATTCAACAACAAAAGGAGATCAAGGGGATACAAATTGGAAAGGGAGAAGTCAAAATATCACTTTTGTGCAGATGATATGATAGTATATATAAGTGACCACAGAACTCCTATTCCTGAAAAAGAGCTTCAATGAAGTAGCTGGATAATTAACCAAGTCAACGACCTTTCAATACACAAAGAATAAACAGTCTGAGGAAGGAACTAGGGAAACAACACCCTTCTCAATAGTCACAAATATTATAAAATGCCTTGTCGTAACTCTAACTAAGGAAGTGAAAGATCTGTATGATAAGAATTTCAAGTCTCTGAAGAAAGAAATTAAAGGAGATCTCAGAAGATGGAAACATCTCCCATGCCCATTGATTGGCAGGATTAATTTAGTAAAAATGGCTATCTTGCCAAAAGCAATCTACAGATTCAATGCAATCCCCATCAAAATTCCCACTCAGTTATTTAACAAATTAGAAAAAGCAATCTGCAAATTCATCTGGAATAATCAAAAACCTAGGATAGCAAAAACTCTCCTCAAGGATAAAAGCACCTCTGGTGGAAATACCATGCCTGACCTAAAGCTTTACTATAGAGCAATAGTGATAAAAACTGCATGGTACTGGTATAGGGAAAGAAAAGTAGACCAATGGAACATAATTGAAGTCCCAGAAATGAAACCACACACGTGATCTTTGACAAGGGAGCTAAAACCATCCAGTGGGAAAAAAAAGAGCATTTTCAACAAATGGTGCCGGTACAACTGGCAGTTATCATATAGAAGAATGTGAATTGATCTATTCTTATCTCCTTTTACTAAGGTCAAATCAAAGTGGATCAATGAACTTCACATAAAACCAAGGACAGTGAAACTTATAGAAGAGAAAGTGGGGAAAAGCCTCAAAGATTTGGAACAGGGTAAAAATTCCTGAATAGAACAGCAATTGCTTGTGCTGTAAGATCGAGAATCAACAAATGGGACCTCATAAAATTGCAAAGCTTCTGTAAGGCAAAATACACCTTCAATAAGATGTAAAGGCCACCAACATATTGGGAAAGGATCTTTACCTATCCTAAATCAGATAGAGGACTAATATCAAATATATATAAACAACTAAAAAAGGTGGACTCCAGAAAATCAAAAAATCCCATTAAGAAATGGGGCTCAGAGCTAAACAAAGAATTCTCACCTGAGGAATACTGAGTGGCTGAGAAGCACCTGAAAAAAATGTTCAGCGTCCTTAATCATCAAGGAAATGCAAATTAAAACAACCCTGAGATTCTACCTCACACCAGCCAGATTGGCTAAGACAAAAATTCAGGTGACAGCAGATGCTGATGAGGATGTGGAGAAAGAGGAAAATTCCTCCATTGTTGGTGAAATTGCAAGCTTGTACAAACACTCTGGAAGTCAGTCTTGTAGTTCATCAAAAAATTGGACACATTGCTACCAGAGGATCCCGGAACACTTCTCCTGGGTTTATATCCAGAAGATGTTCCAATTGGTAATAAGGACACATGCTCAACTATATTCATAGCAGTCTTATTTGTAATAAACAGAAGTTGGAAAGAACCCAGGTGCCCCTCAATAGAGGATAGGATACAGAAAATGTGGTAATTTACACAATGGAGTACTACTCAGCTATTAAAAAGAATGAATTTATAATATTCCTAGGCAAATGGATGGATGGGGAGAGCATCATCCTGAGTGAGATAACCCAATCACAAAAGAACTCACATGATATGTACTCACTGATCAGTGGATATTAGCCCAGAAACTTAGAATACCTAAGATACAAGATACAATTTGCAAATCACATGAAACTCAAAAAGAACAAAGGTGAAAGCCTGGACAATTTGCTCCTTTTTAGAATTGGGAACAAAACAGCCACGGAAGGAGTTACAGAAACAAAGATTGGAGCTGAGACAAAAGGATGCACCATCTAGAGACTGCTATATCCGGGGATCCATCCCATAATCAGCTCCCAAACTCTGACACCATTGCACACACTAGCAAGATGTTGCTGAAAGGATTCTAATCTAGCTATCTCTTGTGAGGCTATGCCGGGGCCTAGCAAACACATAAGTGAATGCTCACAGTCACCTATTGGATGGATCACACGGCCCCCAATGGAGGAGATAGAGAAAGTACCCAAGGAGCTAAAGGGGTCTGCAACCCTATAGGTGGAACAACAATATGAACTATACAGTTCCCCTTGGAGCTCATGTATCTAACTGCATAAGTATCAGAAGATGACCTAGTTGGCCATCAGTGGAATGAGAGGCCCATTGTTCTTGCAAACTTTATATGCCTCAGTACAGGGGAATGACAGAGCCAAGAATTGGGGGTGGGGGTGGAGTTGGGGGGAGAATTTGGGTGACTTATGGGGTAGCATTGGAAATGTAAATGAAGAAAATACCTAATTAATAAAAAAGAAAGACAAGTTACAACAAGCAAAAGAAATAATAATAAGTTACTCAAAAACTAATTTGTAGAGATGACAGAATATATATAATGCTGACCTCTGTTTTCAACATACAAATATAAATATGTGTGCAGCCACAAGCACAGATACAGACTTAGAAAGAGGAAGGGATACAGGCAAGGGTGAGGGGGGAATGGAGATAGGGAGGGAGGGAGAGAGAGAGGGAGAAGGAGAGAGGGGAGGGGAAGGGGGAGGGGGAGAGGAGGAGAGGGAGAGGGGGAGGGAAAGGATTACATACGTATTGCCACATCCACTCAGCATTTAGGTCCAGGGTTTAAACTCTGATTTTCATGCTTGTGAAGCCTTTACTGTCCATGCTGAATCTTCTTTTTAACACACTTGTTTTTATTGTTGTTGTTTGTTTGTTTGGTGTGTGTGTATGTGTGTGTGTGTGAGTGTGTGTGTTTTGTTTGGATGAAACTTTTGGCCTGAGGCGTGGGAGCCAAATTCTCTCCCAAGACATATATTCTGTGGCTCATTTGGTCACTTGCAGAGGCCTGCAGTTTGATGTGCTTCCATTTGTAATGGTTTTGTATAAGTATAGTGAACAATACACACAGCACTCATAGTATGGGACATCAATTTACCAGGGCTCAAGAGATTTCTTTTACTTCAAGTTCACGTCAGGATAAAATCCTTTAGAACATACATTTGCAATACACAGAAGAAAAATCTCAGTGTGCTAAAAATGCAATTTGGAGTGTTTCTGATCTGCTATCAAGTGGATCATTCATGAATGAGTTCACTGAGCAGCCACTTAGCAATACCTCATAGTTTATTCACAACTTGATTGCCTAGTCACTGAATAATGAGATATAAAGGTGTCTCAGGAATAGATTTGGCAACAAGTTTAAGCATCCTCGTAGAACTTAAGTCTCTTTAATTTATGGAATAGATATGAAAGAGGGTTGCAAAGATTAAAATTCTGTGAGCAGTAGCCTGAGCTGGTGTGATTTATTTTGTGTGGGTTGGTGTAGTGTATGTATAGGTTAGATAACAAACTGCAGAAGACACTTCTCTTCTACTCTGAATATTTCAGGGATAAACCTTGGTCATTAGGCTAGAGGATAGTGCCTTTAGCCATCTTAAGCCACTCCCAAACTTCTTGGGAGATGCTGTATCTTCTTAATTTACACACACACATACACACACACACACACACACACACACACACACACATATCACTGGCACATTCTGAGTATTGAGCCCTATTTTATACACTATTTTAAGGCTTACAATTTCAGAAAACAATTTCAGGGAAATAGGCTCATTACTATCAATGTATTTTTTTTTAAGCTATCATTATCTGCCTAGCACCAGGCTACATGAATGGAAGCCTAAAGATGCAAATTCTTTCCCTTTCTGAATGCTCTGAAACATTAAAAGACTAAAACATGGCTTCTCTACATTCTTATTTGGACATGTGCTATACATATCTCTGCATACCAAAAATAAAGGCAGATATTGTGTGTCCTGTTTTGTCCCTTTCTGACTTAGTACCTTGCGACAGGTCAACTCAGTGAAACTGGAATTAGGCTTTCAGCTAAGAAGACTCAGTGATCCTCCTACTTTGGTTCCTGTTAGCCCTGGTTTTACAGGTAGGCACATGTCTAACCTGTTTTTTTTTTTTTCTTGTCTTTTTTTTTTTATTTTAGTTTTTATTTGTTTGATTTTGTGAGAGTTTAAGGATCCACACATAGCTATAGATCTTTATGCATGTATATAGAGAAATCTTAGCCATTGCTCCATTTCTAGTCTTTGCTTTTAACATTTTAAAGATAAAGTAAGAAGATTAAATATAACAATTCATGATCAAAGACATTTGCTAGAATTTCTGTGGCCTGATGCACAATGCATTTCTCATTATAATTACCTGCCTCAGCCTTCACAGTTCTATAACTAAAGAGACTAGCCACCATGTCTGGTGGCTACCAGTATTTAATATCTTTCATTTGTTTTCCCACAATATACACTTAGAAGTGCACACTAGGGGGTTTAATTTTTAGTTGAACATTATTTAAAGGAATATTGCTGATGAATAGAAATACTGTGTGAGCCAGAGGACAAGTATATGTGCTATGGGATAGACTTCTCTAAAATATACAAGGAAATTAAAAGAAGTATGTGTGTGAGGACAGAGATAAGGTGTGGATTTGGGAGGAATGGGGTGCGGACGAGTGAGATGTGAATATTATGAAGACACATTGTATGAAGTACAAAAGAATGATTTTCTCTCCAGTGACTGTCTAAGGACCAGCAAGGAATACACAGGCCACAGAAGCAGTGGAGCAACTGGGACAGGGTCCTTCCTGGCTCCATCTGCACTCAGGAGCTGGGGCTGTCCTGCATCCCTCTGTGAACAGGTCCTGCCAGGGGAGAGATGATCTCCCAGGAGTTCTGATACAGGCTTACAGGCCCACAAGAAGGGCAAGTTCAAGCCATAAAAAGCAAGACCAACTAACACCAGAGATAAACAGATGGTGGAAAGTAAGAACAAGAATCTTACCAACAGAAACCAAAGCTACATGGCATCATCAGAACCCAGTTCTCCCACAACACCAAGTCCTGGATACCCCAACACACTGGAAAAACAAGATTTGGAACTAAAATCACATCTCATGATGCTGATAGAGGAATTGAAGAAGGACATAAATAACTACATTAAAGAAATACTGGAGAACACAGGTAAACAGATAGAAGCCCTTAAAGAGGAAACACAAAAATCCCTTGAAGGAGAACACAACCAAACAGGTGAAGGAATTGAACTAAATTATCCAGAATCTAAAATGGAAGTAGAAACAATAAAGAAGTCACAAAGGGAGACGATTCTGGTGATAGCAAACCTAGGAGAAAGGTCAGAACTTATAGATGTGAACATCACTAATAAAACTCAAGAGATAGAAGAGAGAATATCAGGTGCAGAAGATACCATAGAAAACATTGACACACAATCAAAGAAAATGCAAAGTGCAAAAAGCTCCTAACCCCCAAAATACAAGAAATCCAGTACAATGAGATGACCAAACCTAAGGATAATAGGTACTGAACAGAGTGAAGATTTCCAAATTAAAGGGCCAGTAAATATATCAAAACCCAGATGTCTCTCAACAGAGGAATGGATACAGAAAATGTGATACATTTTCACAATGAATTCCTACTCACCTATTATAAATGATGAATTCATGAAGTTCTAATGCAAATGGATGGAATTAGAAAACATTATCTTTAGAGAACTAACCCAATCACAAACTAGCTCACATTGCATGCACTCACTAATAAGTAGATATTAGACCAGCAGTTCAGAATACACTAGATACAATTCACAGACCACATGAAGCACAAGAAGAAGGAGGACCACTTCAATCCATCTTTGAAGGGGGATCAAAATACCCATGGGAAGATATTCCAAGACAAAGTTTGGAGCAGACACTGAAGGAAAGGTCATCCAGTGACTGTTCCACCTGGGGATCCATCCCATATACAGAAACCAATCCCAGACAATATTGTGGATGCCAACAAGTGCTTGGTGACAGGACGTTGATATAGCTGTCTCCTAAGAGGCTCAGTTAGTGCCTCACAAATACAGAAATGGAAGTTCATCGCTATCCATTGGACTGAGCAGAGGGTCTACAATGAAGGAGCTAGAGAAAGACCCTAGGAGCTCAAGTGTTTGCAGTCCCTTAGGAAACACAATATGGAGTCCCTTAGGAGGAACAACAGTACCCCCAGAGCTCCCAGGGACTAAATCACAAACCAAAAAGTACACAAGGAGGGACTCATGGCTTTAGTTGCATATGTAGCAGATGATGGCCTTGTGGGACTTCAATGACAGGAGAGGCTCTTTCCCTTGTAAAGGCTCTATGTCTCAGAGTAGGGGAATCCCAGGACAAGGAAGCAGGAGTGGATGGTTATTGATCAAGGGGAGGGATAAGGGGGGGATGGGATAGAGTGGTTTTTGGAGGGAAATGAGGAAAGGAGATAAAATTTGAAATGTAAGTAAAGAAAATATTTAATAAAAAATAAAGAAAAAATATTTCAATGGTCAACTACTCTGAGTTCTGAGAAGACTGATTTTGTAATGTTAAATTTACTGGAAGTAATGTCTATTATGAGCATATAGTACAAATTAATAGTGACAATGTCTCCAATGAATATCTCCTGTAAGATGAAGCAATTCTTTGAATATTATAATATAAAGCACATTACAGTCATACCACATTATCCTACAAAACAAGCACCTGTAGAAAGGTATTAAAGGAAATGTGTATAAAACAAAAAGGAAGAATAAAGACCTTCCCGGGGGGGGGGGGCTTGAGGACCATTTTTTTCATGCCTTAACCTGTGCTAAGCCACTACTTTACAACATGTAACTGTGCTGACCTTATTAAGTCTTGATGTCTTTAAGAAAAAGAAGAATTAATAGACTTATATGAACACATACACACATACAAATGATTTTTTCCAGTAAAATTCCAGGAAAAAAAATCTGTTTAAAAAAAAATCAATGAAGAATTGTGTACACTTAGGCTGTCAATTTAATAGTGATCTCCAATGCAAAAAATTACTTTCTGCCATGCTGCTGGTTGGATTTAGCTATGTCAGTGGAATTTAATGTAACTTGCCCTGTACATCTTCGTCAGCAGCTATGACAGGTGTTGCACTGTACTTCTTTGCCACAAGCTATGACAGGTATAGATGTACCTGATTCCTGAAAGCCAGCATCCACTCTTCCACACTTCCTACTCAGATAATTTGATTTATAGATAGTCTTGCTTATGATAGTATGAAGTTCCTGGAAATGGAGTCTTCACACTGATTCAGAGTTAAATCACCAAGTATAGAATAATGAAGCTCATTGTTTGCCATGAGATTCCCCATTGGCTATCTATGATCTTTGTGATGTTTCACGATGCTTCCCTCTGTGAGGTCTAGCCTTTTCAGGAAGCTAATTATTTCCCATATTCACACAGCTGGCATTTAAACATATTCCACAGACAAGGAGTCAACATGCATTTTTCTGGATTAATATGCATAAGGACACTTCTATGAAAGAGTAGATAACTGCTCTGCCAACCCTTCTTGCATTTGTAGTAAAATATGTTCCAGCAGTTGACATCGAAAGACTGAAATGATCTGCTTAAAATTAGTTCTTCTAAATCCACTGTTATAACACTTCTCATGTTGTCAATTACTCCATATTTTTCACAAATGTCACCTCATAGTAGCATTTCAAAATATGTAAACTAACTAAATACTAAAAACTTTCTCCTTCAAATAAAAAATATGGAGTTAATATTTGAACTTTAATGGGGATTGCATTGAATCTGTAGATTGCTTTTGGCAAGATAGCCATTTTTAAAATGTTGATCCTGCCAATCCATGAGCATGGAAGATCTTTCCATCTTCTGAGACTTCTAGAATTTCTTTCTTCAGAGACTTGAAGTTCTTATTATACAGATCTTTCACTTCCTTAGTTAGAGTCACGCCAAGATATTTTATTTGTGACTATTGAGAAGGGTGTTGTTTCCCTAATTTCTTTCTCAGCCTGTTTATTCTTTGTGTAGAGAAAGGCCATTGATTTGTTTGAGTTAATTTTATATCCAGCTACTTCACCGAAGCTGTTTATCAGGTTTAGGAGTTCTCTGGTAGAATTTTTAGGGTCACTTATATATACTATCATATCATCTGCAAAAAGTGATATTTTGACTTCATCTTTTCCAATTTGTATCCCTTTGATCTCCTTTTGTTGTCGAATTGCTTTGGCTAGGACTTCAAGTACTATGTTGAATAGGTATGGAGAAAGTGGACAGCCTTGTCTAGTCCCTGATTTTAGAGGGATTGCTTCAAGCTTCTCACCATTTACTTTGATGTTGGCTACTGGTTTGCTGTATATTGCTTTTATCATGTTTAGGTATGGGCCTTGAATTCCTGATCTTTCCAAGACTTTTATCATGAATGGGTGTTGGATTTTGTCAAATGCTTTTTCTGTATCTAACGAGATGACCATGTGGTTTTTGTCTTTGAGTTTGTTTATATACTGGATTACGTTGATGGATTTCCGTACGTATATTGAACCATCCCTGCATCCCTGGGATGAAACCTACTTGGTCAGGATGGATGATTGTTTTAATGTGTTCTTGGATTCGGTTAGCAAGAACTTTATTGAGTATTTTTGCATCAATATTCATAAGGGATATTGGTCTGAAGTTTTCTATCTTTGTTGGGTCTTTTTGTGGTTTAGGTATCAGAGTAATTGTGGCTTCAAAGAATGAGTTGGGTAGAGTACCTTCTGTTTCTATTTTGTGGAATAGTTTGAGAAGAACTGGGATTAGATCTTCTTTGAAGGTCTGATAGAACTCTGCACTAAACCCCTCTGGTCCTGGGCTTTTTTTGGTTGGGAGACTATTAATGACTGCTTCTATTTCTTTGGGAGATATAGGGCTGTTTAGATCATTAACCTAATCTTGGTTCAACTTTGGTACCTGGTATCTGTCTAGAAACTTGTCCATTTCATCCAGGTTCTCCAGTTTTGTTGAGTATAGCCTTTGGTAGAAGGATCTGATGGTGTTTTGGATGTCTTCAGGATCTGTTGTTATGTCTCCTTTTTCATTTCTGATTTTGTTAATTAGAATGCTTTCCCTGTGCCCTCTAGTGAGTCTGGCTAAGGGTTTATCTATCTTGTTGATTTTCTCAAAGAACCAGCTCCTTGATTGGTTGATTCTTTGAATAGTTCTTTTTGTTTCCACTTGATTGATTTCGCCCCTGAGTTTGATTATTTCCTGCCATCTACTCCTCTTGGGTGAATTTGCTTCCTTTGGTTCTAGTGCTTTTAGGTGTGTTGTCAAGCTGCTAATGTGGGCTCTTTCTAGTTTCTTTTTGGAGGCACTCAGAGCTATGAGTTTTCCTCTTAGAAATGCTTTCATTGCATCCCATAAGTTTGGGTATGTTGTGGCTTCATTTTCATTGAACTCTAAAAAGTCCTTGATTTCTTTCTTTATTCCTTCCTTGACCAAGGTATCATTTAGAAGAGTGTTGTTCAGTTTCCACGTAAAGGTTGGCTTTCTATTATTTATTTTGTTATTGAAGATCAGCCTTAGTCCATGGTGATCTGATAGGATGAAAGGGACAATTTCAATATTTTTGTATCTGTTGAGTCCTGTTTTGTGCCCAATTACGTGGTCAATTTTGGAGAAGGTACCATGAGGTGCTGAGAAGAAGGTGTATCCTTTTGTTTTAGGGTAAAATGTTCTGTAGATATCTGCCAGATCCATTTGATCCATAACTTCTGCTAGTTTCACTGTGTCCCTGTTTAGTTTCTGTTTCCATGATCTGTCCATTGGTGAAAGTGGTGTGTTGAAGTCTCCCACTATTATTGTATGAGGTGCCATGTGTGCTTTGAGATTTACTAAAGTTTCTTTAATGAATGAGGCTGCCTTTGTATTTGGAGCATAGATATTCAGGATTGATAGTTCCTCTTGGAGGATTTTACCTTTGATGAGTATGAAGTGCCCCTCCCTGTCTTTTTTGATGACTTTGGGTTGGAAGTCAATCTTTTCAGATATTAGAATGGCTACTCCAGCTTGTTTCTTCCTACCATTTGCTTGGAAAATTTTTTTCCAGCCTTTCATTCTGAGGTAGTGTCTATCTATTTCTCTGAGATGAGTTTCCTGCAAGCAGCAAAATGTTGGGTCTTGTTTGTGTAGCCAGTTTGTTAGTCTGTGTCTTTTTATCAGGGAGTTGAGTCCATTGATATTAAGAGATATTAAGGAAAAGTAATTGTTGTTTCCTGTTATTTTTGTTGTTAAAGTTGGCATTCTGTTCTTGTGGCTGTCTTCTTTTAGGTTTGTTGAGGGATTACCTTCTTGTTGTTTCTAGGGCGTGGTTCCCATCCTTGTATTGTTTTTTTTCTGTTATTATCCTTTGAAGGGCTGGGTTCGTGGAGAGATAATGTGTGAATTTGGTTTTGTCGTGGAATACTTTGGTTTCTCCATCTATGTTAATTGAGAGTTTGGCTGGGTATAGTAGCCTGGGCTGGAATTTGTGATCTTTTAGTGTCTGTATAACATCTGTCCAGGATCTTCTGGCTTTCATAGTCTCTGGTGAAAAATCTGGTGTAATTCTGATAGGCTTGCCTTTATATGTTACTTGGCCTTTTTCTCTTACTGCTTTTAGTATTCTATCTTTATTTAGTGCATTTGTTGTTCTGATTATTATGTATCAGGAGGTATTTCTTTTCTGGTCCAGCCTATTTGGAGTTCTGTAGGCTTCTTGTATGTTCATGGGCATCTCTTTCTTTAGATTTGGGAAGTTTTCTTCTATAATTTTGTTGAAGATGTTTGCTGGTCCTTTGAGTTGAAAATCTTCATTCTCATCCACTCCTATTATCCGTAGGTTTGGTCTTCTCATTGTGTCCTGTATTTCCTGGATGTTTTGAGTTAGGATCTTTTTGCATTTTCAATTTTCCTTGATTGTTGTGCTGATGTTCTCTATGGAATCTTCTGCACCTGAGATTCTCTCTTCCATCTCTTGTATTCTGTTGCTGATGCTTGGATCTATGGTTCTTGAAAGAAATTAGGGAAACAACACCCTTCTCAATAGTCACAAATAATATAAAATATCTTGGCGTGACTCTAACTAAGGAAGTGAAAGATCTGTATAATAAAAACTTCAAGTCTCTGAAGAAAGAAATTATAGAAGTCTCAGAAGATGGAAAGATCTCCCATGCTCATGGATTGGCAGGATCAACATTGTAAAAATGGCTATCTTGCCAAAAGCAATCTACAGATTCAATGCAATCCCCATCAAAATTCCAAATTAATTCTTCAACGAATTAGAAAGTGCAATCTGCAAATTCATCTGGAATAACAAAAAACCTAGGATAGCAAAAACTCTTCTCAAGGATAAAAGAACCTCTGGTGGAATCATCATGCCAGACCTAAAGCTTTACTACAGAGCAATTGTGATAAAAACTGTGTGGTACTGGTATAGTGACAGACAAATAGACCAATGGAATAGAATTGAAGACCCAGAAATGAACCCACACACCTACGGTCACTTGATCTTCGACAAGGGAGCTAAAACCATCCAGTGGAAGGAAGACAGCATTTTCAAAAAATGGTGCTGGCACAACTGGTTGTTATCATGTAGAAGAATGTGAATCAATCCATTCCTATCTCCTTGTACTAAGGTCAAGTCTAAGTGGATCAAGGAACTTCACATAAAACCAGAGACACTGAAACTTATAGAGGAGAAAGTGGGGAAAAGCCTTGAAGATATGGGCACAGGGGAAAAATTCTTGAATAGAACAGCAATGGCTTGTGCTGTAAGATCGAGAATTGACAAGTGGGACCTCATGAAACTGCAAAGCTTCTGCAAGGCGAAAGACACCATCAATAAGACAAAAAAATCACCAACAGATTGGGAAAGGATCTTTACCTATCCTAAATCAGATAAGGGTCTAATATCCAATATATATAAGGAACTCAAGAAGGTGGACTCCAGAAAGTCAAATAACCCCATTAAAAAATGGGGCTCAGAATTGAACAAAGAATTCTCACCTGAAGAATACAAAATGGCAGAGAAGCACCTGAAAAAATGTTCAACATCCTTAATCATCAGGGAAATGCAAATCAAAACAACCCTGAGATTCCACCTCACACCAGTCAGAATGGCTAAGATCAAAAATTCAGGCGACAGCAGATGCTGGCGGGGATGTGGAGAAAGAGGAACACTCCTCCATTGTTGGTGGGATTGCAAGTTTGTACAACCACTCTGGAAATCAGTCTGGCGGTTCCTCAGAAAATTGGACATAGTACTACCGGAGGATCCAGCAATACCTCTTCTGGGCATATATCCAGAAGATGTCCCAACCAGTAAGAAGGACACATGCTCCACTATGTTCATAGCAGCCCTATTTATAATAGCCAGAAGCTGGAAAGAACCCAGATGTCCCTCAACAGAGGAATGGATACAGAAATTATGGTACATTTACACAATGTAGTACTACTCAGCTATTAAAAAGAATGAATTTATGAAATTCCTAGCCAAATGGATGGACCTGGAGGGCATCATCTTGAGTGAGGTAACACAATCACAAAGGAACTCACACAATATGTATTCACTCATAAGTGGATATTAGCCCAAAACTTAGGATACCCAAGATATAAGATACAATTTGCTAAACGCATGAAACTCAAGAAGAATGAAGATCAAAATGTGGACACTGTGCCCCTTCTTAGAATTGGGAACAAAACACCCATGGAAGGAGTTACAGAGACAAAGTTTGGAGCTGTGATGAAAGGATGGACCATCTAGAGACTGCCGTATCCAGGGATCCATCCCATAATCAGCTTATAAACGCTGACACCATTGCATACACTAGCAAGATTTTGCTGAAAGGACCCAAAGATAGCTGTCTCTTGTGAGACGATGCAGGGGCCTAGCAAACACAGGAGTGGATGCTCACAGTCAGCTATTGGATGTATCACAGGGCTCCCAATGGAGAAGCTAGAGAAAGTACCCAAGGAGCTAAAGGGATCTGCAACCCTATTGTTGGAACAACATGATGAACTAACCAGTACCCCGGAGCTCTTGTCTCTAGCTGCATATGTATCGAAAGATGGCCTAGTCGGCCATCACTGGAAAGCGAGGCCCATTGGACTTGCAAACTTTATATTCCCCAATATAGGGGAATGCCAGGGCCAAAAGAATGGGATTGGGAGCGTAGGGAAGTGGGGGGCAGTATGGGGAACTTTTGGGATAGCATTGGAAATGTAATTGAGGAAAATATGTAATAAAAAAAATAAAAATAAATAAAAAAAATAAATAAATTAGACGTTGAGGTCTATGATGACAGAAAAAAAAAATTTGAACTTTAACATATTTTATTTTCTTTAAATTTACCTAACTGTATTAAGAATAGTGTCTGAAAGAAGGAGAGTTATTTTAAATGCCTTCTCTTATACTGAGGGGTGTGAGTGTGTGTGTATGTGTGTGTGTGTGTGTGTGTGTGTGTGTGTGTGTGTGCATGTGTACTGATATGCATTCCCATGAATGTGCTTGATTGTGGAGACCAGACCTCAAATTTAGGTGTCCTTTTTCCAAGTATTTTTGGAGACAGGTTTTCTCAGTAGCCTAGATCTCTTGTATTTGGTTCTACTGGCAAACCAGCATATGCCAGTAATCCACTTGTTTCCATCTGTCCAGTGATTGGAGTGAAAATTCACACTCCCTCATCCAACTTTTCACTTGGATTCTAAGGCTTGGACTTTGATCTTCATTTTGCAAACCAAGCAATTACCAGCCAAGCCAGCTCTATCCCCATTACTGAACTTTTTATTCTAAACAAGCAATTTGTGTTTCACCTTTCTTTAAGCTGTTGGTTTTGTCTCTAATATTTTGTCTGGAAGTTTAAAATAATCGGTAGCTCTAATCTTTATTTAAATCCCTAAGAAGCTTAGCTTCCTCCCATAAAAGGGAAGTGTAATGGGGATGCTGACCTTATATGACTTGTAATAGTATGTTTCAAAAACTGAACAGGCCCCTTTCAGATTTAAGAAATCTGTAAAAATTCTTTTGCAATCTGTTGTTGGCCTTTTTGTCTTATTGACAGAATCTTTTGCCCTACAGAAGCTTTGCAATTTTATGAGGTCCCATCTGCTGATTCTCCATTTTATAGCACAAGCCATTGCTGTTCTGTTAAGGAATTTTTCCCCTGTGCCCATATCTTCAAGGGTTTTCCCCACTTTCTCCTCTATACATTTCAGTGTCTCTGGTTTTATGTGGAGGTCTTTGATCCACCTAGATTTGAGTTTTGTACAAGGAGATAAGAATGGATCAATTTGCATTCTTCCACATGATAACCGCCAGTTGTGCAAGCACCATTTGTTGAAAATGCTGTCTTTTTTCCACTGGATGATTTTAGCTCCCTTGTCAAAGGGACCACCCAGAGACTACCCCTCCCGGGTCTATCCCATAATCAGCCACCAAACACAGACACTATTGCATACGCCAGGAAGATTTCACTGAAAGAACCCTGATATAGCTATCTCCTGTGAGGCTTTGCCAGTGCCTGGCAAATACAGAAGTGGACGTTCAAAGTCATCTATAGGATGGAACACAGGGCCCCCAGCGTAGGAGCTAGAGAAAGTACCCAAGAGCTGAAGGGGTCTGCAACCCTATAAGTTGAACAACAATATGAACTAATCAGTACCCCCAGAACTAGTGTCTCTAGCTTCATATGTAGCAGAAGATGGCCTAGTTGGCCAACATTGGGAAGAGAGGACCCTTGGTCTAGCAAACTTTATATGCCCCAGTACAGAGGAAAGCCAGAGCCACGAAGTGGGAGTGAGTGGGTAGGACAGGGAGAAGGTATAGAGGAATTTTGGGTTAGCATTTGAAATGTAAATGAAGAAAATGTCCAATAAAAAAAAAGAAAAAAAATGAACAGGCCTCAAAATGCCCCACAGGGTTTGTTGAATCACAGTGTGTTGGTCTTGGCTTATAGAATGTTAGACCCAATAGGTCTGAGTTGGGTGAAAATTTTCCCTTTCTAAAGAACTATCAAGTAATTTTGGGACAACTGGTTATATACTCACTTTGTGAAGCTCAGTGTAAACCATAGGTGAATTTGTGTACTTGATGAGCTGTGACCACAGCTAAATGGAAATCTGTAAGTATTATTTAAGCCAGTGTGTGGCATTCACTTGCATAACATACCCAGAGGACACAAACTCTCGGGTTCTTTAAATCTTTCAAATGGCTGTAATTAAATGTACAGATGTGAATGAAAAAAAATCTACTTTCAGGATGCACTTCTAGTATTTATGCAAAAGTTGAAAAATTCTCTCAAAACATGTAGTGCATATAATCATGTAAATGTGTATGTGCAAATAGTAATATACATATTATTCAAATATACATTTATATATATATATATATATATATTTAAATGAAATGGATTTGTTCTATGAGTATACAGACTATAATTTTAGCATGCTATACTTATCCTGAACTATAACTTTTAATCACTTTAACATTTTGATGCTATTAAAATATCTAGAAAATGTTGAGTGCATATGCTTTTTATTAAAATTTTAATTTAGCAATGGAATGTCTTATGTGAATTGTGTGAAATTGCCATAAGGTTGTATTAGCAAAATCCATTATCACTGCAGTGAGAAATATCAATGACACAGCACAGTGATTTATAACTCCACACCTAAACACCATGTCTATTAGCAACACTTCTCAGCCCAGATATGTGGAATCCAGGAGAAAGCTTGTCACTAACATTGTGCAAAATTACAGTAACATCAGAATAGGAGATGATTTCTCTATCCTGAAGCAATCAGAGCAGAGGAATAATCAACAATCTAGAAGCCATCCTTGAGACCTCAGTTCCTTCTCATAACACCAAGTAGTTCCTTAATCTCTAAAATCTCCAGATGCTATTGTCCTCTGAGAATACAACTAGACATGTGAACAGCATTAGTGCATTTTTGCTTGTATGCAGGTACTTGTGGGATTGGTTGTGTACACCTATAAATAAGAGGAACAACTTCAGTTGCCATTTCTCAGACATTATCTACCTTGTTTATTGTATTGAGGCAGAGGTCTCACTAGGCTGAAATCACAAAGGAGCCCCTCATTGAGCCCCATGTTTCCACTGGTCTTTCTCCCCACTGCTGTGATTTTCAGTAAGAACCACTAAAAATGGCATTTTTAATGCTGTTTCTGAGGATAGAGCAGAGATTCTTATTCTTCCAAGCCTGTACTTCACTTGCTTTATTATCACCCTGGTTAAGCAGTGTGAATATCACAACACTCTTAGCATTTTACATTTGAGGGAAGAAAAGATGACTTAGGAGATTCAAACAATTTTATTATATAAGTATTTAAATAGTCTTTCTTGTGCACTTTTCCCATGTATGGAATGCTAGGAGTCTATGTAAAACAGCCCACTGAGTCTGATGTAGGCTTTAAAAATATCTGGTAGACACAGGCTCTATCGCCCAGAGTCATGAAGTTCTGCTCAAAATTACAAAATTTTGAATTACCAAGAAGTAGGGTTCAAAACCAGATTTGCCTAAATCCAGAGCTCATATCCTTTAGGAGATTTATCTGAGCACAAAGGAGAGATTAGTTATGCATTTTAAATTAAAGTGATGCAAATGAAACAGTGCAATTCTGCTCCAGACTCAAGGAGCAATTTACCTAGATCCCTGAGGCAGACACGGTTTAGAACAACCAAAGTGGGAGATAATGAATTCAGTGTACATAAAGTGGGTCACAATAAAATCAAAGTCTATCTGCCATATTTGTGAGTATCCATTCTGCTAAACATCCTAGTAAGCAGTGCCTAGAGATTTCTAAAACAATGCTCACTTATTTTCTGTTTCACTTCCCTTGTCTGAATCAGGAAGTCATTTAAGTCATTTAACAAAAACAACAACAACAAACAACAAACAACCCCCACTATCTTTCTTCTGAGCCCAGCAGTATGGCTAAGGGCTCCAGAGTGCTCTCCATGCAACAGGACCTCAGGATCACCTCTGGATCACAGGTGAGTAGAACTCAATATCAGCTTCAAAGAATCTCTGAGGTCATTGTGCCTGGAGGAACCCTACCTGACCAGAGGCTGGGATCCATTCAGTAGAGGCCAGCTCCACCAGCATCTTACGTTCAGTTCCTGCTGAGAGCGACTAGGGCACCAGAGGACTCTCCATGCCACAGGAACCCTAGTATACCCAGGACTCCTGGTCACCTGAGAGCACTTGGGAATAGAAGCAACCGAGCTTCTTGGTCAGGGTCCCTTCGGGCCTTCATTCTCAGCCAGGAGACAGAGATGAGACACACAACCCGGTGTACCTTCCTTGCCAGAGGAGAGTTGGCTCACAGGAAGGGCTCTGACCCCAGGACTCAGGAGGTAGATCAGAGTTCCAGGCTGCTGGACACCTGCCTTCAAGAGGAGAGCTTGCCTGCAGAGAGTGCTCTTACCACTGGAACTCAAGTAAGAGTTGGACTACCAGGAGTGCTGACAGAGGCTAACAAAATCACAGGAAGATCATGCTCCAGCCAGAGACATCTTGAACATTAACACCAGAGATTTCCAGATGGTGAAAAGCAAACTTAGGAAACTTACTAACAGAAACCAAGAACACTGAGCATCATCAGAACCCAATACACCCGTGTCAATGAGTCCTGGACACCCCAACGCACCTGAAAAGCAAGACACAGATTTAAAATCATATCTCATGATGGTGGTAGAAAATTTAAAGAAGGGCATTAATAATCCATTTAAAGAAATACAGGAGAACACTGTTAAACAGGTAGAAGCCCTTAAAGAGGAAGCACAAAAATCCCAAAAGGAATTACAGGAGAACACTCCTAAACAGGAAGAAATCCTTAAAGACTACAGGCAAATACTGCTAAACAGGTAGAAATATTCCATAAAGAATTATAGAATAACACAACAAAACAGGGGATGGAATTGAACAAAACCATCCAATATCTAAAAATGGAAGTAGAAACAATGAAGAAAACCCAAAGGGAGACAACTCTGGATATAGAAAACCTAGGAAAGAAATCAGGAACCATAGATGTGAGCATAAGCAACAGAATACAAGAGATTGAAGAGAGAAACTAAGGTGCAGAAGAATCCATAGAAAACATGGACACAACAATCAAAAAAATGCAAAACGCTAAAAGGTCCTAACTCAAAAGATCCAGGAAATCCAGGACACAAAGAGAAGACAAACCTACGGATAATAAGAATAGATGAGAATGAAGATTTTAAACTTAAAGAGCCAGCAAATATCTTCAACAAAATTATAGAAAAAAACTTTCCAAACCGAAAGAAAGAGATGCCAATGAACATACAAGAAGACTACAGAACTCCAAATAGACTGCACCAGAAAAGAAATTCCTCCAGACACAAAATAATCAGAACAACAAATACACTAAATAAATACAAAACATTAAAAGCAGTAAGGGAGCAAGGTCAAGTACCATACAAAGGAAGGCCTATTAGAATTACTCCATATTTCTAACCAGAGACTATGAAAGTAAGAAGAAGATCCTGGACAGATATTATACAGCCACTAAGAGAACACAAATGCCAGTACAGGCTAGTATACCCAGCAAAAGTCTCAATTACAATAGATGGGGAAACCAAAGTATTCCATGAAAAAACCAAATTCATACAATATCTTTCCAAAAATCCAGCCCTTGAAAGGATAATAAAGGGAAAACAACAACACAAAGATGGAAACTACAACCTAGAAAAAGCGAGAAAGTAATCCTTTAACAAAACTAAAAGAAGACAGCCAGAAGAACAGATTCCCAATTTTAACAACAAAAATGACAGGAGGTAACAATTACTTTTCTTTGATTTCTCTTAACATCAGTGGACTCAATTCCCCAATAAAAAGACATAGACTAACAGACTAGCTACTCAAACAGGACCCAATATGTTGCTGCTTACAGGACACCCACCTCAGGGATAAAGACAGACACTACCTCAGAGTGAAAGGCTGGAAAACAATTTTACAAGCACATGGGCTGAAGAAACAAGCTGGAGTGGCTATTCTAATATCGAATAAAATTGACTTCCAAGCCAAAGTTATCAAAAAAGACAAGGAGGGTCATGTTATACACATCAAAGGTAAAATCAACCAAGATGAACCCTCAATTCTAAATATCTAAGCTCCAAATGCAAGGACAGCCACATTCATTAAAGGAACTTTAGTAAAGCTCAAAGCACACATTGCACCTCACACAATAATAGTGGGAGACTTCAACACCCCACTCTCACCAATGGACAGATCCTGGAAACAGAAACTAAACAGAGACATATGGATACTAACAGAAGTTATGAAACAAATGGATTTAACAAATATCTACAGAACATTTTATCCTAAAACAAAAGGATATACCTTCTTCTCAGCACCTCATGGTACTTCCTCTAATATTGACCATATAATTGGTCTAAAAACAGGCCTCCACAGATACAAAAATATTGAAATTATGCCATGCATCCTATCTGATCACCACAAACTAAGGCTTATCTTCAATAACATCGTAAATAATAGAAAGCCAGTATTGATGTGGAAACTGAACAACACTCTACTCAATTATACCTTGGTCAAGGAAGGAATAAAGAAAGAAATTAAAGACTTTTTATAGTTTAATGAAAATGAAGCCACAACATACCCAAACTTATGGGATACAATGAAAGCAGTCCTAAGAGGAAAACTCATAGCCCAGATGTCTCCAGAAAGAAAATAGAGAGAGCATACACTAGCAGTCTGATAGCACACCTAAAAGCTCTAGAACTAAAGGAAGCAAATTCAACCATGAGGAGTAGATGTAAGGAAATAATCAAACTTAGGGCTGAAATCAACAAAGTGGAAACAAAAAGAACTGTTCACGCAAACCAGGAGCTGGTTCTTTGAGAAAAACAATAAGATAGATAAGCCCTTAGTAACTAGAGGGCCAAGGGACATCATCCTAATTAACAAAAACAGAAATGAAAAAGGAGACATAACAACAGACGCTGAGAAAATCCAAAACATCAGATCCTACTACAAAAGGCTATACTCAACAAAACTGGAAAACCTGGATGAAATTAACAACTTCCTAGACAGAAGCAAGGTACCAAAGTTAAATCAGGATCAGATTAATGATCTTAAAAGTCCCATTTGCCCTAAAGAAATAGAAGTAGCCATTAATAGTCTCCCAACTAAAAAAAGGCCAGGACCAAATTGGACTAGTGCAGAGTTCAATCAGCCCTGCAAAGAAGACCTAATTCCAACTCTCCTCAAACTATTCCACAAATGAAACAGAAGGTACTCTACCTAATTCATTCTATGAAGCCACAATTACTCTGATACCTAAACCACAAAAAAAACAACAAAATAGAGACCTTCAGACCAACTTCCCTTATGAATATCGATGCAAAAATCCTCAATAAAGTCCTCACTAACCGAATCCAAGAACACATCAAAACAATCATTCATCCTGACCAAGTAGGTTTCATCCCAGGGATGCAGGGATGGTTCAATATATGGAAATCCATCAATGTAATCCAGTATATAAACAAACACAATGACAAAAATCACATGATCATCTAGTTAGATGCTGAGAAAGCATTTGACAAAATCCAACTCCCATTCATGATAAAAGATTTGGAAAGATCAGAAATTCAAGGCCCATACCTAAACATGATAAAAGCAATCTACAGCAAACCAGTAGCCAACATCAATGTAAATGTTGGGAAGCTTTAAGCAATCCAACTAAAATCAGGGACTATAGAAGTTTACCCACTCTCTCCCTACCTATTCAACATTGTTCTTGCAGTCCTAGCCAGAGCAATTCGACAACAAAAGGAGATCAAGGGGATAAAAATTGGAAAGGAAGAAGTCAAAATATCACTTTTTGCAGGTTGATATAATAGTATATATAAGTGACCCTAAAAATTTCACCAGAGAACTCCTAAGCCTGATAAACAGCTTCAATGAAGTAGCTGGATATAAAATTAACTCAAACAAGTCAATGGCCTTTCTTTATACAAAGGATAAACAGGCTGAGAAAGAAATTAGGAAAACAACACACTTCTCAATAGTCACAAATATTATAAAATACCTTGGCGTGACTCTAACTAAGGAAGTGAAAGATCTGTCAGACAAGAATTTCAAGTCTCTGAAGAAAGAAATTAAAGAAGATCTCAGAAGATGAAAAGATCTCCCATGCTCATGGATTGGCAGGATCAATATAGTAAAAATGGATATCTTGCCTAAAGCAATTTACAGATTCAATGCAATCTCCATCAAAATTCCAACTCAATTCTTCATCGAATTCGAAAGGGCAATTGGCAGACTCATCTGGAATAACAAAAAACCTAGGATAGCGAAAACCCTTCTCAAGGATAAAAGAACATCTGGTGGAATCACCATGACTGACGTAAGGCTGTACTACAGAGCAACTGTAATAAAAACTGCATGGTACTGGTATAGCAAAAGAAAAGTAGACCAATGGAACAGAATTGAAGACCCAGAGATCAAACCACACAACTATGGTCACTTGATCTTTGATAAGGGAGCTAAAACCATCCAGTGGAAAAAAGACAGCATTTTCAACAAATGGTGCTGGCACAACTGGTGGTTATCATGTAGAAGATCATGTAGAAGAATGCTAATTGATCCATTCCTACCTCCTTAGACTAAGGTCAAATCTAAGTGGATTATGGAATTCCACATAAAACCAGAGACACTGAAACTTATAGTGGAGAAAGTAGGGAAATGCCTCGAAGATATGGGTATAGGGGGAAAATTCCTGAATAGATCAGCAATCACTTGTGCTGTAAGATGGAGAATCTACAAATGGGAACTCATAAAGTTGCAAAGCCTCTGCTAGGCAAAAGACAAAAGACCACCAACAGATTGGGAAAGGATCTTTACCTATTCTAAATCAGATAGAGGACTAATATCCAATATATATAAAGAACTCAAGAAGGTGGACTCCAGAAAATCAAATAAACCCATTAAAAATGGGGTTCAGAGGAAAACAAAGAATTCTCACCTGAGGAATACCGAATGGCTAACAAACACCTGAAAAAGTGTTCAACATTCTTAATCATCAGGGTATAGCAACAGATGAGTAGACCAATGGAACAGAATTGAAAACCCAGAGAAGAAACCACACAATTATGGTCACTGGATCTTTGACAAGGGAACTAAAACCATCCAGTGGAAAAAAGACAGCAAATCAAAACAACCCTGAGATTCCATCTCACATGAGTCAGAATGGCTAAGATCAAAAATTCAGGTGACAACAGATGCTGGCTAGGATGTGGAGAAAGAGGAACACTCCTTCATTGTTGGTGGGATTGCAAGCTTGTACAACCACTCTGGAAATCAGTCTGGCGTTTCCTTAGAAAATTGGATAGAGTACTACTGGAGGATCCAGCAATACACTCCTGGGCATATATCCAGAAGATGTCCCAACTGGTAAGAAGGACACATGCTCCACTATGTTCATAGCAGCCTTATTTATAATAGCCAGAAGCTGGAAAGAACCCAGATGCCCCTCAACAGAGGACTGGATACAGAAAATGTGGTACATTTACACAATGGAGTACTACTCAGCTATTAAAAAGAATGAATCTATGCAATTCATAGCCAAATGGATGGACCTGGAGGGCATTATCCTGAGTGAAGTAACACAATCACAATGGAACAAACACAATATGTACTCACTGATAAGTGGATATTAGCCCAAAACTCAGGATACCCAAGATATAAGATACAGTTTGCTAAACACACGAAACTCAAGAAGACTGAAGACTGAAGTGTGGACACTATGCCCCTCATTAGAAATGGGAACAGAACACCCATGGAAGGAGTTACAGAGATAAAGTTTGGAGCTTTGATGAAAGGATGGACCATCTAGAGACTGCCATATCCAGAGATCCATCCCATGATCAGCATCCAAATGCTGATACCATTGCATTCACTAGCAAGATTTTGCTGAAAGGACCCAGATATAGCTGTCTATTGTGAGACTATGCTGGAGCCTGGCAAACACAGAAGTGGCTGCTCACAGTCAGCTAGTGAATGGATCACAAGGCCCCTGATGGAGGAGCTGGAGAAAGTACCCAAGGAGCTGAAGGGATCCGCAACCCTATGGGTGGAACAACATTATGAACTAACCAGTACCCCGGAGCTCTTGACTCTAGCTGCATATGTATCAATAGATGGCCTAGTCGACCATCACTGGAAAGAGAGGCCCATTGGACATGCAAACTTTATATGCCCCAGTACAGGGGAACGCCAGGGCCAAAAAAAAAAATGGGAATGGGCAGGTAGGGAAGTGGGGGGGAGGGTATGGGGGACTTTTGGGATAGCATTGGAAAAGTAATTGAGGAAAAATTGTAATAAAAAATAAAAGTAAGAATTCACTTAGCTGTAAGAGTATAGGGCAATCGGCTAATGAGATAACAATGTAGGTAAATTACTTGGCACAATTTTGAGCACCTGAGTATAAATCACCTTTTCTTTCTTTTTTTTTTTTTTTTTTTTTTTTTTTTTTTTTTTTTGCTAACCTAAGTAAACATCTGTCATGGTGGCCCTCCTACAATGGTGGGCAGAGAAGCAGGGATTTTTAAAAGTTATTGGAGCAATAATCCTGGCATACACAGGTGTAGACAACAGGGTGACCCTATTATTAACAGCATAGAAGATGAAGATCAGCATTTAAGGATGTGATATTACTTTCACACTCATACCATTGTATTCATGTTAACAAAAGTGCATGTATCATTATAAATACACATACAAACTCATAAACATACCACAGACATACATTCACACACACACACACACACACGCACACACACACATTGGAAAAAAAACCGTAAAACACAACAGTAACTATATTCTTCCACTCAGGGGAATTAAAAGTGAATACTGTAAGGTTACATCATTATTTTGTTCATTAATAATCTTGTTTATAAACAAGCTTATTGTGGCTAGTTGAAAATTTCCCCCCAAATATTTTCTGCACCAATTATTTCAAAATAAAACCTTTTTGGAAACAGTTTGTTTGCTCTTGTGTCTAATCTTCATGTTAACTGTCTCTGGAATTGGAAGAGTCTCTAAGTCAGGTCACTGGTGTCTTTACTGAGAGTAGAGGATAGTCTGGGAAAGTGCTGTGCAGAAAAGTACTTGAAGACCTGATTTCAATCCTTGGAACACAAGCAAATAAAGCTTTTCTTGGTGTTGTGTAGTTGAAATCCCAATGATGGGGATGCAGAAACAAGTGGATCTCTACAGTTCACTTTTCATACAGCTACATTGTGAATTCCTGATATAAGTTGAGGCTTTGCCTCAACAGACCATGTCAAACTAGACAGAACTTAAAGAATCAAGGTTAATCTCTGGCCTCTAGCCATGTTGCTCTGTGTATGAGTCATAGACAAAAGAGGCAGGGACTGGCCTGATTCATTTATAAACTAAGAAACAATTACCACTTGTAGGAGTCAACCAATGCTGGGAGGAAATAAGGGAAAATATTCCCCTGGTACTTTCTGAGAACATTCAGACTTACACCACTTTAATTTGCAAAGTTCTCATCTCTAAAATTGTAAAACATTCTTGATTTTATAAATCATCTAGTTAGTAGGAGTGTGCTTTGAAAACACCAAGGTTCTCCTGTACTTTCATACCTATTATTTTCTAATGTTAACCTTGTATAACTTGGAGCTCTTCTACATAAAGCAGGTCATTGCCCATGCACCAGCAGGACTAGCCTACAAGGAAAGGCAATGTCAACTCTACTCAGAAACAGCAGCTTATTTCTGGCCTCCACACACAGCTTTGCATGTGCATACTTTTGATTAAACACTAATATTCCCTACATAAAGACTTCTCATGTCCTCCAGGTCATCAGGTATGATGCCATGGCTATTGAAAAATTGTTGTATATAATGTTTCTTCTTGATCTAAATAGCTCTTGCTCAGGGTAACATCATCACTGAAATTTACCATCAGCTTTATATACCTGTGGAATATAAATCTCCATCACTGGAAACTGTCTTTATAGACCAGATTCAAATGCAGTCATCCATACTTGTCATGATAGTTCTTTAAGGTATAATTGTTTTCTGATGCATGTGGTTTAATTTTTTTTTCTTTTCGATGTTCATTATTTGAAAAATAGTTATTTTTTGCTGAACACTTCATCATGACATTATTATTTTTTCTTTTCTTTTTTATTTTAATTAGGTATTTTCTTCAATTACATTTCCAATGTTACTCCAAAAGTCCCCCATACCCTCTCCAGTCCACTACCCCTCCACTTCCACTTCTTGGCCCTGGGGTTCCCCTGTACTGAGCCATATAAAGTTTGCAAGACCAATGGGCCTTTCTTTCCACTGATGGCCAAATAGGCCATCTTCTGATACATATTCAGCTAGCAACATGAGCTCCGGGGGGTACTGGTTAGTTCATATTGTTGTTCCACCTATAGGGTTGCAGACCCCTTTAGCTCCTTGGGTACTTTCTCTAGCTCCTCCATTTGGGGTCCTGTGATCCACCCAATAGCTGACTGTGAGCATCCACTTCTGTGTTTGCTAGGCCCCGGCATTGTCTCACAAGAGACAGCTATATCAGGGTCCTTTCAGCAAAATCTTGCTAGTGTGTGTTCTGGTGTCAACATTTGGAGGCTGATTATGGGATGAATCTGTGGGTATGGCAGTCTCTAGATGGTCGATCCTTTCGTCTCAGCTCCAAACTTTGTCTCAGTAACTCCTTCCATGGATGTTTTGTTCCCAATTCTAAGAAGGGGCAAAGTGTCCACACTTTGGCCTTCGTTCTTCTTGAGTTTCATGTGTTTTGCAAATTGTATCTTGTATCTTGGGTGTTCTAAGTTTCTGGGCTAATATCCACTTATCAGTGAGTACATACCATGTGAGTTCTTTGGTGATTGGGTTACCTCACTCAAGATGATGCCTTCCAGGTCCATCCATTTGCCTAGGAATTTGATAAATTCATTCTTTTTAATAGCTGAGTAGTACTCCATTGTGTAAATGTACCACATTTACTGTATCCATTCCTCTGTTGAGGGGCATCTGGGTTCTTTCCAGCTTCTGGCTATTACAAATAAGGCTGCTATGAACATAGCTGAGCATTTGGTTCATGGCATAGGACTGTGTACTGGCTAGTTTTGTGTCAACTTGACACACCTGGAGTTATCACAGAAAAAGGAGCTTCAGTTGAAGAAATGCCTCCATGAGATCAAACTGTAAGGCATTTTCTCAAATAGTGATCAAGGAGGAAAGGCCCCTTGTAGGTGGCACCATCTCTGGGCTGGTAATCATGGTTCTATAAGAGATCAGGCTTAGCAAGCCAGGGGAAGAAAGCCAGTAAGGAACATCTCTCTATGGCTTCTGCATCATCTCCTGCTTTCTGACCTGCTTGAGTTCCAGTCCTGACTTCCTTTTGTGATGAACAGCAGTATGGAAGTGTAAACTGAATAAACCCTTTCCTCCCAATTTGCTTCTCGGTCATGATGTTTGTGCAGGAATAGAAACCCTGAGTAAGACAGGCTGAAACAGAAATAAGAAATGTCTCATGAAGTACTACAGTGAGATGCTGATGTTGTGTAACACTGTGTGGTATAAACTGGTTAGCATTAAAAAAAATCTGAGACACCACTGCCAATATTAAACAGGACCAATTATGGTTCAGTTCTGATATAATTATATCTTATGCAACTTAACCAAATATGTTGATTATTCCCAGACAATCATGTTCTGTGATTCATTTTATAAATGTGCTGCTATATGTCTTGTAAATAACTATTTGAAATGATTTTATTTTTGAGTTATAAATATCTGTATTGTACAATGTGATATAATGTAAAAATTAAAATCTTCATAGGAGTAATACAACTGAGTTACCCAAACATTACAACTACCCAAGTGTTAATTTCACAGTATAGATATACTGCAAATAGATAAATAAGTAAATAAAACAACTTGGAGAGTAAGAGGTTTATTTTGCTCACACTTCCAGGTCTAGGAGAGAGTGGCAATCAGATCTATGAAAGTAACTGCCATCCTGTCTATGGTGACAATGATCTCTATATTCAGTAAGGGACCATGTCCCAAAACTAAAGTTGAGAAAAATCAGTGATCATGGAGACACCTGATATTGACCTTTACTTTAGTTTCTACATATTCATTTATGCAATATATGCACAAAAGCACACTCACATACATATACAACACACAGCAATATACATTAAAGATAAAATTATACATGAAGGTCTATATACCATATGCCTATGTATATAGAAGTGGTAAATTTATTCAAAAATAATAAATTCTGGCCTTTTCTTCTTTGTTCACAAGTATGTTTTCATAGAATTTCAGGGCTAAATTAAAGTACATGTTCTATGTGTATCACTGTTGTACTTCCTATACCTGATTCACATTTCCAAATACCCAGACCTGTTTTCTTTTTCTACATTTATCCCAGAGGTTCCCATGATGCTCCTTAGGCATAGTCCCTAGGATACAAGCTCTGGGATGTTCATCATGCAAAACTGCAGTCTGGATACTTAAAAATGCTCTAGACTCCTGCTGCCTTCTTTTTTTCCTGGGGATATCCAAACATCTCTTCAAAGCAGGTAAGAAACACAGTCAAACAGTGTTTCCATCAAAGGTCAATAAGGTTTTAGACTTACTAATAGTGCATAAGAGAGTAGTTACATACAGGCTCATTACATTTTCCCAACTATCATCATCACTTTATCCCCACCTAATTATGTATGATGACCTCCTAGGAAGTAGTAATATGAAGTGCCCTTTTTAGTTAACCTTTCTGATCTTTTATTCTCCAGAATCTCTCAAAATCACTTGCAGATTCGGAAAGGCAGAAAAAAAAAACAATATTTAGACTTCCAAGGAGGGTTCAGTGGCCCTCATCTTCTCCTTTAATGACAGATACCCAGTAGATCCATGTCTATATCTCTGAAAATTGCATTAATCATTATGACTACTTGACAAAGGCATTATTTGCTCCAAGATGGTGACCATGTTCTACACAAAAGAAAATATTATCTCATGTGATAGAGAAGCTGGGATAGGGAAGCAGAGAGGGTTGTATCAAAGATGATAGGTCACAAATAGTGTCATCACTGGTCAAGCCCAACATGGTAGGATGTGAGAGGAATGGCCAAGAAAAAGAGTACATAGCAAATTCCCTTGGACACTAAGACACAGAAGAGAGTTCCACAACCTGCAGAATAGCTGGAGGGAATCAAATGCAAACCAAGAGCTTGAGTTCAAATCTTACCATTCTATCCACTCTTTGTGGCTGAATTAGAGTTTTAAGTGAAAACATAAAGCAAGTTACATCATTACTGTGGATACCTGACCTGTTGGGGAATCTTTCCAAAGATAAAAATAAAGAAATTTCTAGAAAAGGCATTCTGTAGAATCATTTGAGTCTCCCGTTGCAAACAACAAAACCTTTGCAAACAGAACCTGACTTCTTTGTTTGGCATCTCCCTAAATGGAGACTTTAGAGTACCCTTGTTCATTTATCTGCTAGTTGTGCTTAAGGTAAGACACACAGTGGCCTGCTGATATTCCTGTAGAGCTTACAGTGAGTGACAGGAGCTCTGGGATGCTTCTCCTGGCCAGTCAACAGAAGATATAGGCCCAGATAAGCACCTATGAGAGGGATTATTCTTACCTGTACTCTGAATGCAAGATGTGATGAGAGAGGCAGGTCTTGTACACTGACCCAGAAAGCAAATGTAGGATGAAAAAATGGAAGCCACAGCTGCCAGAAAGAGAGATAATAGCAAAATTGAACCTGGCTGGAGGATACTTGTCTATTCTAGACACAACTCAAACTGACAACATGCTCAAGAGCAGAAATAAAAATATCTTTTAAAATCAGATGACAGGAAAAGGACTGTTCTCATGGTTTTCTATATTTGAATAGGTCAAAACTGGAAGTCAAAGAGTTGAAAAGAAAGAGACACTTGAGTTCATCTGAAATACAGTCAATAATGGTGTGTGTGTGTGTTTATGTGTGTGTGTGTGTGTGTGTGTGTGAGTATAGCATAGCGGGTCTGTACATGTATGTATGTAAATTCATCTGTGTAGCTTACTCATCAACTTCTACGATTCTCCTGTTTCTGCCTCCCTTCTCCTAGGAATATAGAATCAGAGGTAAGTGCACTACTGTGTCAAGCTTCCAAATATGAATTTAAGGAAATCAGGGCACATATAGTCATGCTTGCTTGCATGACAGATACTATCACCACCACCTGTCCCTTTCGTCAGACCCATATAACAATGGATTTTTCTCACTGAATTTGGAAGCTCTCATTTTATCTCAGTTGTTATTTGCAAATAACAAATGCAAACAACATACATACATGTGGATATGTGTGCATATATACACATGCATGCACATCTCCAACACACACTTATTTTGAGCATGGATTTAGAATCTTCCTCATCATCTACATGACTCTATCATCTCTTACTTTCCTTAACTGTCAGTACTTCCCTCCCACATAGCATTCATTACCTCTTTCAGTTCTTGACATTACTTTCATTATCATCTACATTGTAATCCTTTACACCTGCTTCCAGCATTGCTTCTCAATCCACAGGCTGTCTTGTATTATAATAAAAGCACAACAACACTCTAATGTTTCTATGAGGACATCAGACAGTAATTGGCTTGTTCTAAAGGTTAATGTTATATTCTTGCCCATGGTCTCTAGTATTTTCCTAATTTGTAAACTGCACACTTAGCTCCAGACTGACACAATTGGTGTGAAGCCTGTTGTTTGCTGCTCTCAAGTGACTGCTACCAAAATATTGAACCATGCATCTGGGCCACGGGCTTGTTTTCATGAGAACTACTCTTATGACTCATGGTGACTGCCAATTTCTCTGAACCATGGCACTCTCTGCTGTCTGCCAACAGTAAATCTTGGTTTGTTGCTACTGTTGCTCTTTTATCAAATTGCTGTACTATATAACTTCTCAAAAATTAAGCCTAGTATGTCTATTCAGACAGACTAGAGTATACTTTACACCAAAATACTCCTTGGAAAAAGTTTGCTTTTGTTTTATATGGGTAAGTGTGTGTGTGTGTGTGTGTGTGTGTGTGCTCATGAACTCTGTGTATAACTGCAGGACCAAGAGGAAGTCAGTGGTGTAGTACTCTATTACTAAACACCTTATTCCTTGAGTCCAGGTCTCTTTACTGAATCTTGAGCTTAGTAGGTAGGCAAAAAACCTCATTGATTTTCTTCTCTTTCCCCCAAATGAAACACAGGTTTGCAGATGTATATGTGGCCATACACAAACTTTCAAAGGTCATTTGGAATTTGAATAGGTCCCCTTGCTTTCTCAGCAAGTTCTGGTGAATGATGGGTCACCTTTACATTTCTGGGAAATACTTTAAGAGCAACAGAAGTGAAAAGTATATGAAATGACTTCTTAAAAAAAAACTTTATTGATTCTTTGTAAATTCACATCATGCACCCCTATACCAGTCATTTTTCTCTCCCTTCTTATCTGCCCTCAGCCCTTGAAACTGCCCCTGTAATAACTTCTTAATGCACTTTCCTGTTGTGGATCCCTTTCCCCTAAATGTGCTGCATTGTCTGGCTTCACCGTGAATGGATGTGCCTGTTCCTGTAGAGACTTGATATGCCAGGGTGGGTTTATATACAGGAGGAACCACCTCTTTTCAGAGAAGGATGTTTTTATTCTGAAGATGTCTTTCAAAAGCCTGAAGCTCTCCATGGAAGTGACAAGAAATGTGAAGTCACAAGTATCATAGCTTTTCAATACTGGCTGATCTTTAACAATGTCAGCCATAGAGTGGGAATTAATATTCAGAGATATGGCTGCATTTTCCTTTTCTATCTTGAGACATCACCAATTTTAGATTGACAACCCAAGCTTCGGTCTCTTTTTATCATTTCTGTTATCCGAGTACTTTGTAACAATGATGTCAGTACAGTTTTGAAAGTGTTTCGAAATAATTACTTTTATGAGCGAGGGTCATTTCAGCAGTTTGATTTCTTACCCATGAAAATATCTGGAACAAAAGATGAGCTCCTTGTTCATAGAATTTTCTTATAAAGTGAAACTAACATTATGATATATAAAATAAATACTAAACAGTACTTGATGAGAATGTGTACAGTTTTACTAAACTGTGAACTACATTCCATGTTCTACCTGCACTACACTCACCTCTCTGGGTTCCTGATTCCTAGATTCCCATCTAGGGCAATGCCAGTAGTACAGTCTGATGAACAAGAGTCACATTTCTAGGACCTCATGAAAACACACTGAGTTCAATCTCTAGGAAACTCCATGCATTCTGATATCTTTACATTCAGAAGGTTAAGAAAAACATCTTGACTGGAGAGATGGGTTGCATGGTAATCTCAAAGAAATGAATTTGGTTTCCAGAAACCATGTTCAAAACCCAGGATTGCTGAGAAATGGTTCAACAGTTAAGAACATATACTGTTATTATTACAGTCAACTGGAGTAAATATCACACCTGCCTAGAATCTCAGCTCCAGAGGAACACTCTCTTCCAATCTTTGTATTTCCTACACATAAGCAGTATACACACACACACACACAAACACACACACACACACACTACAACTTGCCCACATTAAACAAACCTAAAGTTAAAGCTAAATCTAAATTTGTATTTTAAAAGGCCAGATCTCTTCTGCAGATATGTTGTTGCTGTTACCTTGGTGCTTTTGTGGGACTCATAACTTTGGAAGTGGGTATGTCTCTGGGTGAGGACTCTTTTACCTGGGAGTTGTTTCCCTTGTCCCTCTAGAGTAGGTGACAAACTAAGCTGAAGGTCTTTAACTTCTGAGAGCTGCATCCTGTGAGTAAGGCAGAAAATAACAACCCAGGTTGGGTGTGGATGATGGTGAGAGGTGATCTGCAGCCTTGAACCTTAGAAACTGCATAGGTAATTCTCCTTTTCACCTTATCCCTGTCTGGCTTCATGATTCTTTGTACTGTCCATTAATGCAATTTTATGATGAATGCCTTGCTGATAGTATGTGGGGTTCTTGTTGTTGTTGTTTAAAAACCATATGAAAGGGTTAAAACAGACCAAAATTAACAAAATTTAGCTCTTCCTACTCTGCAGTCAGTGAACCTGCTCACTGAACCACTTGTAAATGGGTCTAATCATCATTTTGTCCCTGTCTTCTGTTTTGTCACAGGTTTACAAGGTAACCCTTCTCAGCTGTACTGTGGTATAAATTCTATTTATTCAAAGTTCTTCCCAGAGTCTTAGCTAATATATCTGTCCTATTTGCATGTTATGTGCTATGCTCACATATTGCATGTTTACAGGGTTTTAGTGACATTAATTTGGTAAGGTCATTTTAATTTACTTTTAATGTTTATTTTTGAAATTATATTTTAATCAAAATGTTTCTACTTTTCCATTCCTCCCTCCAAACTTTCAAAAATACCTATCCCTGCTCTTCTTCCAATGTATGGCGTCTTTTTCCATCAATTATTATTGCATGTATACATGTATGTTCCTGAATATAATATACTAAGTTACTTACAAGTATGTTCTCAGACTTGACAGTTTAATACTAGACAACCAATTGGTGTGCTCTTCCCTGGGACAGAACACCACTCCAGCTCTCGGCTTTATTCAGTTGCCAGTAGTAATTTGTGTAGTTTTGATAGCTCATGGAAAACATATTTTGATTAAAAAAGAATTAGGGCTTCATATGTAGTTCATTAAGTTTTGTACTTATCTGGCATAAAGTCTTAGTTACCATCCCCAGTGTCTCATGAACTGGGCATGATGGCTCACTTCTAATTTGACCACTTGGGCTTACAGAAGCAAGAGGATCAGGAGTTTAAAGTCATCATGAACTCTAGAGAATTTATGAAGCAAATTTGGGCATGAGGCTCTGTCTAATACAACAAACAAACATATAAAATTTCATGTTTCATTTCTGTAATTTGAAGGCTCAGGAGATAAGAGGATTTTTCAGGGTTGATGGCCAGTCAGTATCACTGAATATATGAACTCCATGTTTATCAAGAGGCCTTATGTCAATAAATAATATAGAGATTGTCTTAGTTAGGCTTTCAATGATTGTTAAGAGAAACCAAGATATATATATTTATATTTATATATATTTAAAATTATTTTTCAAAAAAATGGAAAAGTCAAATTGTCAGTCCTGTTGTTTCCATGAATTTAATCACTAGGACTTAAGCCAGTACCCAGTATAGTTTCTCCAATCTAAACCTCTCTGAAATAATTAGAACTCTATACCATATTGTCTATCTTTCCTGTTCTGGTTCTAAATTATATGGCATGGCCATAAATATTTTTGTCTGATCCAGTAGCATACCATCAAAGACAAGACTGTGTCATAGGACATAGACTTCCAACAAAGAGTCTCTAAAAAATAAACAAATAATTGAATCAGTCAATACTAGTCAAGTTTGAGATAAAAAAAAAATTACTCTGCTCTGGATGTCTTTTTAGGACCTTCTGTAAAGTCATAAGATTTGGGGCTATTCCAGTTTTCAGTTTACCATAACACCTTCTTGAATCTATCAATACAGGATCATTGTGCCTGGTTAGGGCTTTAGTGACAGTAATATTATTATGAAATATTATGAAACCAATATTCTCTATTGACATTGTATCTGTTGTGTTTTTGGATTTTGGTATTTCTGTCTTTAAACTTGTACAGGTTGTCTTTATTCATTTTAATCTGAGATCATTGCATTTCTACAAATGAACCAGAGTTATTATTCACTAAATTGAATAAAGAGTAATTTCTTTTAATGAAATCAGAAACCAAACTATTTCCAAAAATAAAGTAGAAAAATAAATGTGCAAGAGCACTTATTTTGTACAAAGTAGTTGATAATAGTTACAAAAACTTGTATCACATGGACTAAACTAATGACCAGTTACAACAATATGTTTAAGGGTTATTGAAAGCTATAAGTTTATGATAACAAACACATCAGCTGTCCTAACATTATTAAGGTAAGGGACCTTTGATTGGACACAAAAGTTCTAGACTTTTTCTTAGGAGAAATATTTATTTTTTAATTCTATACTTTCTAACCTATAACTTTTGATGATCATCTACTGCTTAGCAAGATAATGAGCTAGGTCTCCTGGTTGTGCATTTTATGTTAGTAAGATCTTATCTGTTAGAAGTACCATCACCATTTCACAGATGGAGAAAGGAAAAAGGCCAAATAAGAGTATGACTGGAATTTAGACATGTTCTGTTTGGATGTTGCAAAACTGCCTCAGTAGTATAGGCTGAAATTTCTGTTTGAGACTCATTTGGAATTTCATACATGCACATATGCTTTGATAAGTTCTACTCCAAATCCCTCCCTTCTAACTCATCCATATAAACTTCACCACTTTGGCCTCCAGAAGACATTCATGTGCAAAGGAAAAAACAAAATCAAAACATATAAAACAAACAAACAATAACAGCAAGAAAAACATGTTGAGGCCACTTAGAATTGTCTCTATGTGCATGGGAATGAGGTCATCTATTGGGGCATGTGTAACCTCTTGCCTTAGAAATACAGAGGCAAATGATTGCAGCCAACAATTGGACTGAGCAATGTGTCCCAAAGAGAGGAGTTAGAGAAAGAACTGAGGAGTGGAAGTGGTTTGCAACCACATAGGAAGAAAAACAGTATCAACCAACCAGACTCCCTACAGCTCCCAGGGGCTAAGCCATTTACAAAGAAGTACACATGGCTCTAGCTGCATACGTAGCAGAAGATGGCCTTATCATGCATCAATGGGAGGAGAGCTCCTTGGTCCTATGAAGGCCCTATAGATTCCCCAGGTATAGGAGTATTGAGGGTGGGGCGGTAGGAGTATGTGAGTAGGCAGATGAGTGGAGGAACACCCTCATAGAAGCAGGGAGAGAGAGGATGGGATGGAGGTTTCAGGAAGGGGGAAAACTGGGAAAGGTAATAACATTTGAAATGTAAATAAAGAAAATATCCAAGAAAAAAAAGGAAGAAAATACTCACAGTAGCAAATATGGAGATGAAGTGTAGAGCAGAGACTGAAGGAAAGGCCATCCAGAGACTGCTCTACCTGGGAATCCATCCTACATGCAGACACCAAACCCAGACACTATTGTGAATGCCAAAAAGTGTTTGCTGACAGGAGTGTGCTACATCTGTCTCCTGTGAGGCTTTGCCAGATCCTGACCAATACAGGTGATGATGCTTGGATCTTGCAGTCAACTATCAGAATGTACACAAAGACCCCAATGGAGGAAATAGGTAAAGGACTGAAGGAGCTGAAGGGCATCAATGAGAGGAGAGCCCCTTGGTCCTAATAAAGCATGATGACCCAGTGTAGAGGAATGCTAGGGCAGTGAGGCTGCAGTGGGTGGGTGGGTAGGTGAGCATCCTCATAGAAGCAGAGTAAGGGATGGGATGAGATAGGGGATTCGCAGAGGGGAAACCAAACCTAGAAAGGGGAGTTCATTTGAATTGTTAATAAAATATCCAATTTAAAAATAAATAAATAAATAAACAAATAAATAAAACAAAATGTAAAGTTGTAGAAAAAAAGAGTAACAAAATTCTTCTTAAATATTGTACCAATGTGCAAAGTTTTATACTTCAATCTGTATCAATATTCAAATTTTTATCAATGTAAGGACGTACAACTTTTAATTTTGCATTAAAATAAAATCTCTACTAATTTAAGACTTATAATTTATAAAATGACCAAAACTTTACAAACTTTACTCCCTCTTTAAGGGAGTAGGTTGCTGGTCTCTTTATAATTGTTTCCTAATGGATTGGGGCAAAGAATTATTGCTTGTGGACCCAAAAGGAAATTTGAAAAATAGTTAAGTGAAAAGAAAGCTATGTGCTTTCCAGTCTTTATGTGAAGAATTCCAATACATGCAAACACACATACCTACATACACACAAAGAGGAAAGAAAACAAAAATAGAGAAAATAAAGGAAAACATCTCTGGTACACTGCTAGTTTAGTGCCCAAATTTTTTAAAACAAATTCACTAAGATATAATTATAGGCTAGAATATATTCTACCTTGTCACAAGAAAAAGCAGATACAGACCTGGAATAGTGGATGAAATAGATCCAGAATGGAAGACACACTTGTTCCCTGATGCTAAGGAACCCTATAAAAGAGAGATTGTAATAGGATGAATGCCAGGTCAGCTTATGCTGCCAAGGACAATAAAGGATATATAGTGGTGTGGAGTGCTGTTTCTGTTACTCTCATTATTCTACCACCAAATACCTACTCTGTTCCCACTTGAATCTATTTTTAGCTACTCTTACCTTCCTGTTAACAGCAGACACAAAGAATGGAATTGTTATCCATTCTTTGAAAATATTCTGAAGTCTTACCAATACTGCATCTACTTCAAAGACCAGGTGCATAGTAGCCTTTCCAGAAACTGTATATGGCCCCTATAAAAAGAAAGATCTTAAACTTGTAAATAAGTAATTAGTGAAACTAATGTCATCTACCTTACTCCACACACACACATCTATATCCAGAGTGCGAAGTTGAAATAAACAGTAGAGCTAATGGGCTGTAGGTGTCCATGCTATAAAGGAGAGACTAAGAGAAAAACCTGTGCTACTTTTTACAGAGTGAATTTTTTCTAGTATTAGATATTGTATTGTTTGGAAGTTAACTCACAGCCTCCTCCCTAATATGATATTCTGTTTCCACACCTCCTACCCGTAAGAAATACTCCTCACTTGGATGTGAATAACTTATTTGCAAAAATAAATGAGATGAGGATACAACTCAATTAGACCATTAAACTAAGTGACTTTATCTAAATGTGGGGTTTATATATAAAATATTTGTATAACTACAGAAAAGTTTCTTCAGTTTTGAGGTCACTGGAAATGTGGCTATCTTTCTGTAAACTACTATGTCTGATCTGAACTGGGTCAGAAAGGGCATGAAAGCATTAAAGGACTAATGAGAAACTTGAAACGGCATTAGCATGGGTGGGAAGTGAAACCACCAATCAAAGAAAGCACATAGTGAGTCTTGTGGTTCTAGCTCCATATGTAGCAGAAGATGTCCTAGTTGGTCATCAGTGGGAGGAGCAGTCCTAAGTGGTGAGTTGGGCAGCAGGGGGAGAGGGAGGTGATAGGGAAGTTTTGGAGGGGAAACTAGGAAAAGGAATAACACTTAAAATGTAAATAAAGAAAATATCTAAAAAAAAATAAAAAGAAAGAAAAGAAAGAAAATAGCCAATAAAAAAGAGTAAAACCTGCAAAACAAAAACAAAAACAAAACAAAACAAGTTTGTGTGTACAAATATCAATTGTGTACATGTATGTGTATATGCTTGGTTATGGAGGCCAGATGCTGATGTCTGCTGCCACTCTTTAATTGAGCTACGTCCTATTTTTGAGATGTGATCTTTCTCTGAATGTAAAACTGACTAATTTACCTAGGATGTCTGGTCAACAGCCCAAAATATCCTGTTTCCTTCTTCCCAATGCTGGGATTATGGAAATGTACCACAGTGCATGGCTTTTTACTTAGGAGAAGTGCATAGAACTCAGGTTTTCATGCCCAAAGAAGTTTACTGACTCATCTATTTCCACAGCCCCAGACACTTCCAACTTTTTGAAATTCTGTCATGATAGTTAATGACTAATTTGTGGATCCAGCTTAAACCTCTTATTCAGGGTATGGGAAGAGAATATATGTCAACCACAGGTAATTCTTAAAGGAATATGAGACTGATTTGGAATGTTATGGACAAATTGTGTACCCTATACCTTACATATATGCATTGCAGCTATTTTTAGGAAGCAGGTCCTTTAAGTTTAATAAATAGTAGTTAAGTGAAGATATAATTAAGCAAGAAGATGGAGAAATATCAGGAGCATACAACTATGAAACAGCTATCTATAAGGGGAAGAAACCTCAACATATGTTAAGTGATCGGAACCTTGAACCTTAATTTGCACCTCTGGAAATGAAAGAACATGTCTATAGTCTGTGGTCTTTTGTTATGGTATCCTAGTAAAAACTGCATGGAATATTTACTACTTTTAGTGAATGAACAAATGAATGAATGGTGATGAGAATAAAAAGCACAGTGGAGTAAGTGCTTGCTCACAAGTATGAGTACCCTGATTTAGGACCCTAGTTTCCATTGAAAACAAGAATATCAGTGGTTACCTGCAAATCCATTCTTGGGGACAAGCAGGCAAGAGGAACCAGGATTTTGACTGGACCACCAGCTGAATTGAATTAGTAAAACACTAGAAGAACCTGGCTCAAAAATTAAGGTAGAGAACCCCGGAGCTCTTGTCTCTAGCTGCATATGTATGGAAAGATGGCCTAGTCGGCCATCACTGGAAAGAGAGGCCCATTGGACTTGCAAACTTTATATGCCCCAATATAGGGGAATGCCAGAGCCAAAAGAATGGGAATAGGTGGGTAGGGAAGTGGGGGGCGCTATGGGGGACTTTTGGGATAGCATTGGAAATGTAACTGAGGAAAATATGTAATAAAAATATTAAAAATTAAAAAAAAATTAAGGTAGAAAGCAACAGATGATGATATCCAAAGGTGACATCGGGCTTCCCTCCACATATGTACAAGAATGAGTGAATGAATAAATATCTCTTGCATTTTTGATTTGCTTTACACAAACTTCCTCTCTTCTGTAGCTGTAGGTTTAGGACCTACCGATGGTTTAAAAGCATTGTTTACTCGAATTTGGATTTAAATGATTCAGGGGAAACTTAAAGTAAAAAAAAATTGATGCTATGAAAATGTTACTAATAACTTGCTCAGTAAATATTAACTAATAAAAAGTAGAATTTAGCTACAGAAATGCTGCCTTTAATAAGCCTGGGAGTAGTACACTAACCAGTTGTGTTAGAGATAAAGTCTGTAGGAAAGAGAATTTTGTGGCATTTTTTTTCACTGGGAAGGCATAGTATTTCTATAACATGAACAAGCCAAAACTGTGAGGGTGGCTTAATTTCTAAGTCTCTAACATAGTGTGATATACTCCCTGCCTCTGAATTGCTGGATTGATTGGAAAGATGTGACTTCTTCCATTGTTCAGCCTGTCTTCACAAGAGTTGAATATTGAGTTTACTTTTAGAATTATTACTAAACACATTTGATCTCTACTTCTATAAAGTTTCCAGTCCCTGCCTATTTGTGCCTTCCTCAGTTAACATGATTGATACACTGAAAATACTAAGAATTGTTGTCTTCCAGCTGTTGTACAGAGCTTTTTTCCTCAGATCAGGAGGCTGTCTCAGACAGTATACCCAGTAGCCATGGAAACTAGAGTAGTACAACACAGGGGAATGCAGGTCTTTGTTGATGGTAATGGAGTTATCGATACTCCTTAGTGGATGGTTAAAACTTAGCAGACTCTTGAAATAGCAGCTTTTATTTCTTCTCCAGCACCCTCAACTGTAAGTGATGTTTGGAGACTAAAAGAAAGTAAATGGATGGTGGGGTTCAATAACTGCTTCCATGAGGTCATTATCCATTCCAGGGTAGGAGGATGCAGTGATGAGATCTCATCCTCTTTTCAGTATCCCTTTTTTATGATCTTCAAACATCAGGTAAATTCATTGGCATCACCAAGTTGGATTTTTGTAAAATTATATTTTAGCTTGTAATTGATGACTACATAGGGTGAACAGGATTTTGTTTTTACCTAGGAAAAGTTTATAAAACCCAGCTTCTGCTGTGACTTGGAAGTTCTCTTATTCCTTTTCATGTTTTTTTTTTTTTTCTTTTCATAGAAGTAGCTAGATCACCTTTTGCTTGTGGGATAAAGGGAGAGACACTTTCTAGAACTGACTCAAGTAGAGTAGGAGCTGTGTGCACATGTAACCATATGCTCTAAGGACATAGGCATATAACTCTATGTATTCAGGCATACACATTTTCGGGTTAGAGCTTATTCGCAGTTCCTGCAGAGACAGAACAAAGGCTGCTTTACTTAATCCCCCTGGTGTTTTTCAATGAGGTGGCAAACTCTGAAGACTGCAGCTTCTGGACTCAGCAAGATTCTGAATGGCAGATTAGCTACAGAAGCAATGTGAAATAGACTTAAGATAGGTAAATATTTTATTATTATATTGTTAGGATTATGAAATATAAAACATTGTTGGTAGGTGCTGGGATGCTCCAGAGAGATTGCATTCCTATGTCATGAATGATTAACCACAGAATGGGCTGCCCAACACAGATGGCCTATAATGAGATCAGATATTTCCCAATTATGTTCCCATTTTCAGGCTGTTCATTGGGTTGGGGATTTTATTGTCTTGTTCCTGGACTTTTGGGAACTACAGCTGGAGCAGATGGCTTATGACCTAGTTTCTGAGTAGAGACAAAATGGAATAAATTGCCTCCTTCAGTAAAATGGTTTTTATTTATACCTGGGTAAGTGGTTAATTTTATCATAGTAGTTACACTGTTCTAGAAAGGGTACAGATGGCAAGAAGTTTATCTTTGTGGAGTATAGGAGATAGACTACTAAAGACAGTACCTCCTACAAAATGGAGTTTCTTTACCCATCCCAAGGACAGAAGGAGCATTTAGTAAGTCATGAGTATCAAGGCACGTGTTCCATCCAGAAAAAAAAAACAAAAAAAAAAAAACCAAATATATATTATTAAAGTAACATTGATAACTTTTCTGTTGAATGTGATGAAAAAAACACAAATTCTTGTAAAGAACTTAAAATAACTGACAGAGAATATTTTGGGTCTCAAAGACTCATATAAATCTGAGTTATCATATATATCCTCATCTTCATCAAAACACATTGTACTTATGCCAGAAGGATGCTCTGTGATCAAGATAGATAAAGGCTCTGATTTTTATAAGTTGTATATTCTATTAGTGAGAATAATTAAGAAAATAATTTAACAAGTCATCAGAATCATAAGTAATTATAATTACTATGCTACAAAAGACAAATACTTTCTGAATAGATATCAGAATCATAGTAATTATAATTATTATGCTACAAAAGAAAAATAGTTTCTGAATAGAATGCTCAAATTTTTGGCAACTGACCAAGACAAGGAGATCCAAGACAGTTTCTTCAAAATAATGATATTGTGCTGAGATCTGGCATAGATAAAACAAAGTCAAAAAGGGAGGAAAGTGAAAAGTAGAACAACAGAGGGAACAAACCACGAGAAAATCCAGATCCAAGCACAGCTTATTAGAAGAGACTGGGAAGAAGATGTCAGGCACACGCATGACTGTTCTCAATCTTTTTCTCTGGTATGCTGAAAGGATGAAAAGCCAGTCTTAGAGAATGTTAGAGATGAAAAGCCAGTCTTCGAGATCAGATCCCTCTATCTAAACGAGGTTTATACTACAGATCCAAAATAAACTAGAAACAGATGATCAGAGTTAATATTGATTGTCAATTTGCGAGGACTTCAAATTCCCTAGGAGGAAAGGCTTCTCTGGTCACTAGGTGTTTCTCTGAAGTCTTCCTGGGTCATTAATTCATTAATTATCCATTCAATTCTCACACACCATTTTTAGGTAGACTGATACTTTATGTGATAAAAGATTTCTTTGAGGGAATATAGAACTCCTGAACTCAGTGAGGTAATAGCTGGTAAATCACTTTAATATTAACTATGGCATTTGAAAATAGAAAACCAAGCTTTTATGTTCATATCCAATCCTGTATTCTCCAGAGTAGACCCATGGCTGACCAGACCTATTGCAGCAGTAAAATGTACATGTCTACTCAGCACATAGTGATGAGATTTCAGATGTCCCAGAAAAAAAAAATTGTTGTAGAACTAGAGACTATATTAAGCAATTGCTTCCTGAATGGAAGTGGGCCAGAGTGATGGGGAAAGTCAAAGCCTGATTGCTTTTGGGTCACAAGAGCCCTGTTCCTTGATTTACACAGCATCCAAGGTTTTCTACATTGTACACCAGGCCTTTTCCTACTCAGTCACTGTCCTTTATTGTAGGTTTTATTATTTTTCTATCCTTGATTTCTTTCATATGTCAATCTCACTGAATTTCTTAATCTACTCTTCTACCTCGCAAGCCATTTGTTTCTACATTTAGATTTACACTGAAATTGAAATAGGTGGCCTCACTGGCATTGTGGTTTAGCTTAGGCTGTTGCTCACCTACTGGTTGTATTATTGGTATTATGTTATTATGTTATTGTAATGCAACATTTCTGGTAATCCTAGAATGGCTATGTGTTTTGTTTTGTTTTGTTTTGTTTGTTTTCTTTTGTTTTGTTTTTTCTTTTTTTCTTTTTTTTTCTATCAGAAACTGTAGACCCAGCTTGAAGGCAAACTTTGTTTTTTAGACTGGAATGACAAAGAACAAAAAAACCCTAAGTGTGCGCTGAAGGGCAGTGAATCATCAGATGTTATGGCCCCACTTAAAAAAAATGGGATAGGGCCACAAGCCTCTTCCGGTCAGAAAAGCACCGGGGCAGCTGGGGCGCAGGGTCGGCTGACACTCGCCAGCTACCCACAACACCCACCACAGGATCTTAAGACTTCTGGTGAGTGGAACACAGCTTCTGCTCCAATCCAATTGCATGCGGGACCAGAGACTGCATTAGTTAGGGAAGCAGAAAACCGGCCTGAGTAGGACCACAGGCCTCTTCCGGCTGGACCAGCACCGGGGTACTGCCAGCTACCCACAACCCCCGCCACAGGATTTTGAGACTGCTGGTGAGTGGAACACAGCTTCTGCTCCAATCTTTAAACAGTGACAACGACAACAACTAACCCCAGAGATTACCAGATGGCGAAAGGTAAACATAATAATCTTACTAACAGAAACCAAGACCACTCACCATCATCAGAATCCAGCACTCCCACGTCGCCCAGTCCAGGGCACCCCAACACACCGGAAAAGGTAGACACGGATCTAAAAGCATATCTCCTGATGATGGTAGAGGACTTCAAGAAGGACTTTAATAACACACTTAAAGAAATACAAAGGAACACTGGTAAACAGGTAGAAGACAATAAAGTGGAAACACAAAAATCCCTTAAAGAATTGCAGGAGAACACTGCTAAAGAGTTACAAATCCTTAAAGAAAAACAGGATAACCTAATCAAACAGGTAGAAGTCCTTAATGAAAAACAGGAAAACACATCCAAACAGATGATGGAAATGAACAAAACCATACTAGACCTAAAAAAGGGAAGTAGACACAATAAAGAAAACCCAAAATGAGGCAACACTGGAGATAGAAACCCTAGGAAAGAAATCTGGAACCATAGATACGAGCATCAGCAACAGAATACAAGAGATGGAAGAGAGAATCTCAGGAACAGAAGATTCCATAGAGAACATCTGCACAACAATCAAGGAAAATGTAAAATGCAAAAAGATCCTAACTCAAAACATCCAAGAAATACAGGACACAATGAGAAGACCAAACCTACGGATAATAGGAGTGGATGAGAATGAAGATTTTCAACTCAAAGGACCAGCAAACATCTTCAACAAAATTATAGAAGAAAACTTCCCAAATCTAAAGAAAGAGATGCCCATGAACATACAAGAAGCCTACAGAACTCCAAATAGACTGGACCAGAAAAGAAATACATCCCGACACATAATAATCAGAACAACAAATGCTCTAAATAAAGATAGAATACTAAAAGCAGTAAGAGAAAAAGGCCAAGTAACATATAAAGGCAAGCCTATCAGAATTACACCAGATTTTTCACCAGAGACTATGAAAGCCAGAAGATCCTGGACAGATGTTATACAGACACTAAAAGAACACAAATTCCAGCCCAGGCTACTATACCCAGCCAAACTCTCAATTAACATAGATGGAGAAACCAAAGTATTCCACGACAAAACCAAATTCACACATTATCTCTCCACGAATCCAGCCCTTCAAAGGATAATAACAGAAAAAAACCAATACAAGGACAGGAACCACGCCCTAGAAACAACAAGAAGGTAATCCCTCAACAAACCTAAAAGAAGACAGCCACAAGAACAAAATGCCAACTTTAACAACAAAAATAACAGGAAACAACAATTACTTTTCCTTAATATCTCTTAATATCAATGGACTCAACTCCCTGATAAAAAGACATAGACTAAAAAACTGGCTACACAAACAAGACCCAACATTTTGCTGCTTACAGGAAACTCATCTCAGAGAAAAAGATAGACACTACCTCAGAATGAAAGGCTGGAAAAAAATTTTCCAAGCAAATGGCATGAAGAAACAAGCTGGAGCAGCCATTCTAATATCTGATAAGATTGACTTCCAACCCAAAGTCATTAAAAAAGACAAAGACGGACACTTCATACTCATCAAAGGTAAAATCCTCCAAGAGGAACTATCAATCCTGAATATCTATGCTCCAAATACAAAGGCAGCCATATTCATTAAAGAAACTTTAGTAAATCTCAAAGCACACATTGCACCTCATACAATAATAGTGGGAGACTTCAACACACCACTTTCACCAATTGACAGATCATGGAAACAGAAACTAAACAGGGACACAGAGAAACTAACAGAAGTTATGGATCAAATGGATCTGGCAGATATCAACAGAACATTCTATCCTAAAACAAAAGGATATACCTTCTTCTCAGCACCTCATGGTACCTTCTCCAAAATTGACCACATAATTGGTCACAAAAAAGGCCTCAACAGATACAAAAATATTGAAATTGTCCCATGCATCCTATCAGATCACCATGGACTAAGGCTGATCTTCAATAACAAAATAAATAATAGAAAGCCAACCTTCACGTGGAAACTGAACAACACTCTTCTCAATGATACCTTGGTCAAGGAAGGAATAAAGAAAGAAATTAAGGACTTTTTAGAGTTCAATGAAAATGAAGCCACAACATACCCAAACTTATGGGACACAATGAAAGCATTTCTAAGAGGAAAACTCATAGCTCTGAGTGCCTCCAAAAGGAAACTAGAGAGAGCACACATTAGCAGCTTGACAACACACCTAAAAGCACTAGAACAAAAGGAAGCAAATTCACCCAAGAGGAGTAGACGGCAGGAAATAATCAAACTCAGGGGTGAAATCAACCAAGTGGAAACAAGAAAAACTATTCAAAGAATGAACCAATCAATGAGCTGGTTCTTTGAGAATATCAACAAGATAGATAAACCCTTAGCCAGACTCACTAGAGGGCACAGGGAAAGCATCCTAATTAACAAAGTCAGAAATGAAAAAGGAGACATAACAACAGATCCTGAAGACATCCAAAACACCATCAGATCCTTCTACCAAAGGCTATACTCAACAAAACTGGAGAACCTGGATGAAATGGAGAAGTTCCTAGACAGATCCCAGGTACCAAAGTTGAATCAAGATCAGGTTAATGATCTAAACAGCCCTATATCCCCCAAAGAAATAGAAGCAGTCATTAATAGTCTCCCAACTAAAAAAAGCCCAGGACCAGATGGGTTTAGTGCAGAGTTCTATCAGACCTTCAAAGAAGATCTAATCCCAGTTCTTCACAAACTATTCCACTAAATAGAAACAGAAGGTACTCTACCCAACTCATTCTATGAAGCCACAATTACTCTGATACCTAAACCACAAAAAGACCCAACAAAGATAGAAAATTTCAGACCAATATCCCTTATGAATATTGATGCAAAATCCTCAATAAAGTTCTTGCTAACAGAATCCAAGAACACATCAAAACAATCATCCATCCTGACCAAGTAGGTTTCATCCCAGGGATGCAGGGATGGTTCAATATACGGAAATCCATCAACGTAATCCAGTATATAAACAAACTCAAAGACAAAAACCACATGGTCATCTCATTAGATGCGGAAAAAGCATTTGACAAGATCCAACACCCATTCATGATAAAAGTCTTGGAAAGATCAGGAATTCAAGGCCCATACCTAAACATGATAAAAGCAATCTACAGCAAACCAGTAGCCAACATCAAAGTCAATGGTGAGAAGCTTGAAGCAATCCCTCTAAAATCAGGGACTAGACAAGGCTGTCCACTTTCTCCATACCTATTCAACATTGTACTTGAAGTCCTAGCCAGAGCAATTCGACAACAAAAGGAGATCAAGGGGATACAAATTGGAAAAGATGAAGTCAAAATATCACTTTTTGCAGATGATATGATAGTATATATAAGTGACCCTAAAAATTCGACCAGAGAACTCCTAAGCCTGATAAACAGCTTCGGTGAAGTAGCTGGATATCAAATTAACTCAAACAAATCAATGGCCTTTCTCTACACCAAGAATAAACAGGCTGAGAAAGAAATTAGGGAAACAACACCCTTCTCAATAGTCACAAATAATATAAAATATCTTGGCGTGACTCTAACTAAGGAAGTGAAAGATCTGTATAATAAAAACTTCAAGTCTCTGAAGAAAGAAATTATAGAAGATCTCAGAAAATGGAAAGATCTCCCATGCTCATGGATTGGCAGGATCAACATTGTAAAAATGGCTATCTTGCCAAAAGCAATCTACAGATTCAATGCAATCCCCATCAAAATTCCAAATCAATTCTTCAACGAATTAGAAAGTGCAATCTGCAAATTCATCTGGAATAACAAAAAACCTAGGATAGCAAAAACTCTTCTCAAGGATAAAAGAACCTCTGGTGGAATCACCATGCCGGACCTAAAGCTCTACTACAGAGCAATTGTGATAAAAACTGCATGGTACTGGTATAGTGACAGACAAATAGACCAATGGAATAGAATTGAAGACCCAGAAATGAACCCACACACCTATGGTCACTTGATCTTCGACAAGGGAGCTAAAAACATCCAGTGGAAGAAAGACAGCATTTTCAACAAATGGTGCTGGCACAACTGGTTGTTAACATGTAGAAGAATAGGAATCGATCCATTCCTATCTCCTTGTACTAAGGTCAAGTCTAAGTGGATCAAGGAACTTCACATAAAACCAGAGACACTGAAACTTATAGAGGAGAAAGTGGGGAAAAGCCTTGAAGATATGGGCACAGGGGAAAAATTCCTGAATAGAACAGTAATGGCTTGTGCTGTAAGATCGAGAATTGACAAGTGGGACCTCATGAAACTACAAAGCTTCTGCAAGGCTAAAGACACCATCAATAAGACAAAAAAAAAACCAACAACAGATTGGGAAAGGATCTTCACCTACCCTAAATCAGATAAGGGACTAATATCCAATATATATAAAGAACTCAAGAAGGTGGACTCCAGAAAGTCAAATAACCCCATTAAAAAATGGGGCTCAGAACTGAACAAAGAATTCTCACCTGAGGAATACAGAATGGCAGAGAAACACCTGAAAAAATGTTCAACATCCTTAATCATCAGGGAAATGCAAATCAAAACAACCCTGAGATTCCACCTCACACCAGTCAGAATGGCTAAGATCAAAAATTCAGGTGACAGCAGATGCTGGCGGGGATGTGGAGAAAGAGGAACACTCCTCCATTGTTGGTGGGATTGCAAGCTTGTACAACCACTCTGGAAATCAGTCTGGCGGTTCCTCAGAAAATTGGACATAGTACTACCGGAGGATCCAGCAATACCTCTCCTGGGCATATATCCAGAAGATGTCCCAACCGGTAAAAAGGACACATGCTCCACTATGTTCATAGCAGCCCTATTTATAATAGCTAGAAGCTGGAAAGAACCCAGATGTCCCTCAACAGAGGAATGGATATAGAAATTGTGGTACATTTACACAATGGAGTACTACTCAGCTATTAAAAAGAATGAATTTATGAAATTCCTAGCCAAATGGATGGACCTGGAGGGCATCATCTTGAGTGAAATAACACAATCACAAAAGAACTCACACAATATGTATTCACTGATAAGTGGATATTAGCCCAAAACTTAGGATACCCAAGATATAAGATACAATTTGCTAAAAGCATGAAACTCAAGAAGAATGAAGACCAAAGTGTGGACACTGTGCACCTTCTTAGAATTGGGAACAAAACACCCAGGGAAGGAGTTACAGAGACAAAGTTCGTAGCTGTGATGAAAGGATGGACCATTTAGAGACTGCTGTATCCAGGGATCCATCCCATAATCAGCTTCTAAACGCTGACACCATTGCATACACTAGCAAGATTTTGCTGAAAGGACCCAAATATAGCTGTCTCTTGTGAGATGATGCCAGGGCCTAGCAAACACAGGAGTGGATGTTCACAGTCAGCTATTGGATGTATCACAGGGCTCCCAATGGAGAAGCTAGAGAAAGTACCCAAGGAGCTAAAGGGATCTGCAAGCCTATTGTTGGAACAACATGATGTACTAACCAGAACCCCGGAGCTCTTGTCTCTAGCTGCATATGTATGGAAAGATGGCCTAGTCGGCCATCAATGGAAAGAGAGGCCCATTGGACTTGCAAAGTTTATATGCCCCAATATAGGGGAATGCCAGGGCCAAAAGAATGGGAATGGGTGGGTAGGGAAGTGGGGGGCGGTATGGGGGACTTTTGGGATAGCATTGGAAATGTAATTGAGGAAAATATGTAATAAAAATATTAAAAATCAAAAAAAATAAAGGTTAAAATAATTAAAGTTAAAAAAAAATGGGAGCAACAGAGAGAGAGAGAGAGAGACAAAACAGCCAGATAGTGTGACCCTTGCTGTTTCCTGCTTTCCTGGCCCTTTATCATTTTGGCAGTCTCCTCTGTGACTTTGCTAGGATCTTTGTGAGGCATCCTTTTAAGTCTCACCTCAGCCCACTGAGTCTGAGCATATAACCCATTGCTAACCATTCAAGAAATTTGTAAGTTTACAGTTAGGGGACACTACTGTGACAGTTCAAGTTACAATATACAGTTCTGCAGGAAACAGGAAGGACAGTGAGCACACCTTGCAATTCATAGCTCCTAAGCAAACCATGAAACAAGCCAACTCTTTTCATGGAAGAAAGGTAAGGATCAACTGAACTTCTCCTTCATGAATAAAGTGTCTCCCGTTAGTGACAAGCTGAAAGATGTGTGTGTGTGTGTGTGTGTGTGTGTGTGTATGAATGTGTGCATTTGCTGTTTATGTGAATGTGGTGTTTATGATATATGTTTATCTGGTGCATGAATGCAAGTATATTGATGCACAAGCCCATGTGAATGTAGGAAATAGCTAGAACAAGATATCTGAAGCATTTCTCTGTGGCTTTCCAACTTTCACTGAACTGGAAGCTCAGTATTTTGGCTCAGCTGTTTGAATAGTGAACTCTACAAGTTTATTTGCTGCCCTCCAATGTTGTGAATCCCACAGTTGTGCTCAACTTTCTACATACTCAAGTGCCCAAGCTTTCAGACCAAGCATTCTTACTCATTGAGTGGTCTTGCAGCAGTGAAACAATTTTTTAAAAAATCAAACTCAGTTGTATATACAGAAATCTTATTTGCTGTGTACTATTCCAAAAGAGCCAGTCTGGACCACTTATCTATACCTCCAACCACATCTACCTCCTCAAGCCATGTGTATGCCCTTCTCTAATCTCTGTTCTTATTTCTTTCTTTAAAAAAATCATTTAATTTAAAGAAAGGGTTTTATGCATCTCAGACTGTCCTTGAATTCAATGTAGTCAGTGAATGGATGGATGAATGGGCAGAAAGACAGACAGATAAACAAAACAAAACAAAACAAAACAAAACAAAACAAAACAAAGCAAAACAGCAACCAGGGTTCAGACTGAATTCAAACATTCTATGTGTCCAAGGATAACTTCCCCTTTTTTTCTTTTGTTATTAGATAATTCAAATATCATCCCCTTTCCTAGTTTCCCCTCCAAATATCCCCTATTCTCTACCCGCTCCCCTGCTCCCCAACCCACCCACTCCCAATTCCTGGCACAGGCATTCCCTTATACTGAGGCATAGAACCTTCACAAGACCAAGGCCCTCTCCTCCCATTGATGATCAACTAGGCCATCCTCTGCTACAGATGCAGCTAGAGACATGAGTATCACCATGTGTTTTCTTAGATTGGTGGTTTAGTCTCAGGGGGTACTGATTAAATCATATTTTTGGTCCTCCCCTAGAGCTACAAACCCCTTCAGCTCCTTGAGTACTGTCTCTAGCTCCTTCACTGGGGACCCTGTGCTGTGTCTAACTTTCAATTCCCAACCCTCCTTCGTTCAAGTCCAGAGTACTTGGATAATAGATGGTTTTCATGACACCCAGTATATGAAGCATTGGGTATCAACCCTGCACAGCATGCATTCTAAGCAAGCAATCTGCTGGACAAACTTCATCTTGTACCTTTGCTATGATTCTTTTTTAAACTTAATTTTATTTAGTGCATATGTTTGTCTGTGTGTGGGTTTGTGTGTAAATACAAGTACATGATGTGGTATGGGTATAGACATTGATAAGTTAGTAGAATTAGTTCTCTATCATCTTTTATAGGTTTTCAGATGATAAAACTCATCTCTGAAGACTCACGCAGCAAGCACTTTATCCACTGTCACACTTACCTGCTACCCTGATTTCTAGCATGATTATCACCACCCAACCTAGCAGCTGGACTTTACTTAGTTTACATTTCCTTTGGCACATATAACCAACACCTATACTGCAAATTTAAAAATTTAAAATATGATGAGACTTTTATTGACTATTTTATGTTACAAGTAGAATTACTAGAAGGCTTAAACAAAACTAATCAAAAATTAAAGCTTAGGAAATTTAAGTCACCCACTATTTAAATAGACTAAAGTGCTTACCAGAAGATGAAAATCAGGGTCAATCTGTTTGAGTTAAAAAAACAGAAGAAATAGAGAATGAAAGAAAGAAAGAAAGAAAGAAAGAAAGAAAGAAAGAAAGAAAGAAAGAAAGAGCAGAAAAGAAAGAAAAGGAAGGAAGGAAGGAAGGAAGGAAGGAAGGAAGGAAGGAAGGAAGGAAGGAAGAAAGAAAGAAAGAAAGAAAGAAAGAAAGAAAGAAAGAAAGAAAGAAAGAAAGAAAGAAAGAAAGAAAGAAAGAAAGAAAGAAAGAAAAATATTAAGCTGAATTGAAGCTGAAAATGCTGGCCCTTGACCTGCAGTTTGTTTTGTAAATGAAGTATCAGCTGTTTTACTTCATTGGGAATTAAAAAATAAACACACTTAGGTATAAATAGAAAACTGGCACATGACTATATGGAAAAAGTCTCATGTACACTGTGAAAACAGCTTTGTAAAAGAGTAAGAGAAAAGACCCAAGAGTCTTTGATCACAGAGATTAGCTTATGGTACCAATGACCATGTGCAAGAGCTCAGCTGTTTGAGTTTGCTGAGTTTGGAGTCTTGTTTTTACACAGAATAAGAGCATAACAGATCAAGGTTGGTGATACTGAATAAATTGAACTGATAGTATACAGAGCCTTGTGTGTGCTACAGATACTCAGTAAAGGTGTATAAGTTACTTCAGGGGAAATAGTGACTGGAAAAGTACAGCAGGAATCAGAGTCTACTGGATGGGGGAAACCATCTGCCAGTCCACTTTAGTTGAATTTAAAAAGTCACCTCATGAAACTCAAGAAGAATGAAGACCAAAGTGTGGACACTGTGCCCCTTCTTAGATTTGGGAACTTACAGAGACAAAGTTCGTAGCTGTGATGAAAGGATGGACCATTTAGAGACTGCCGTATCCAGGGATCCATCCCATAATCAGCTTCTAAACGCTGACACCATTGCATACACTAGCAAGATTTTGCTGAAAGGACCCAAATATAGCTGTCTCTTGTGAGACTATGCCGGGGCCTAGCAAACACAGGAGTGGATGCTCACAGTCAGCTATTGGATGTTATCACAGGGCTCCCAATGGAGAAGCTAGAGAAAGTACCCAAGGAGCTAAAGGGATCTGCAACCCTATTGTTGGAACAACATGATATACTAAACAGAACCCCAGAGCTCTTGTCTCTAGCTGCATATGTATCGAAAGATGGCCTAGTCGGCCATCACTGGAAAGAGAGGCCCATTGGACTTGCAAACTTTATATGCCCCAATATAGGGGAATGCCAGGGCCAAAAGAATGGGAATGGGTGGGTAGGGAAGTTGGGGGCGCTATGGGGAACTTTTGGGATAGCATTGGAAATGTAATTGAGGAAAATATGTAATAAAAATATTAAAAAATTTAAAAAAAAGTCACCTCTCCATTCAGATTTGAAGATCACAGGAGCATTTGAAGTAAGATGAGGGAAGGTTATGGGTAAACTTGTTAAGTGACAACTGAAGACTTCTATGGTTCTCAGTGGAGCCTCCTAAAGAAGGGGCCATGTCTTCCAATGCCCTCAAGTTCTAAATAGTCTGTAACAAATGCACATTTTACCTGTGTCCTATGGCACTGCTTCTCCTCCACTTTTTTCCACCTTTTTCTCAGTGGAACAAATCAGATATAAAAGAGAAGCTCTTGGGAAAGTCAAATCAACCCACATACCTCAAGGTTGGGCTCAGTTCTATCCCAATGGTAGATCTGACACCCCTTGAAGAAAAATTGTATAGAACATATTGGAAATGTTCTCTCTCTCTCTCTCTCTCTCTCTCTCTCTCTCTCTCTCTCTCTCTCTGTGTGTGTGTGTGTGTGTGTGTGTTTGTGTACTAATATGATGTGTGTACTTACCCACACCCCAAAGTATGTGGGTGGAAGCTGGATGATCATATTCAGGTATTGACTCCATCTTTACACCATGGGATCCCAGGACCAAGCTCATGTTGTTAGCCAACTTCTGAGACATGTTGTAGGCTGCCCACTTTATTTCTTGAAATCGAATCTCTCTTTGAACAAAAACCTCATCATTTCTACTGGCATAGGTATCCAGTGAACTTTTGCTAATCTGTTATATCCCTTCTCAGTGCTGAGCTTTCAAGCTTTAGAGTTATCCATGCTCAGCTTTCATGTTGGTGTTGGCAATTTGAACTGAAGTACTCTCCCTTGCCAATCTAATTTTCACACTCACCAAGACATCTTTTTATCCCCAACATGTGCTTTTTATTTTACAAGGGGAATGGAGGGTCACATTATACTGTTTGTTCCAGGCTTTCTTTATCTGCAAAGGAATTAAGTCTCTGAAATAATAAATATTAATACAAAGTTTTGGTAAAAATTGTAGTTTCTTCTAACCATTAGAAGTAAAGTCCATGTGTAAAGTGGTTCTCTGGATGTTATGCTGATATTAGACAGGAAAATGAAAAATGTACATTGAGATCTCTGAGAAATATCCTAAGAGGAGATGTTTTGGTACTTGCATACACACATACTCATGTATATCTGTACAAACATATTACTGTGTATCAGTTTATTTCCTGGGTCAGAAAGAAGAGAGAAAGCAATGGCTACGGTCAGTGAGAATGAAATGTGGTACTTTCTGGTGTAGGTAAAGTCAGAATTTCCTATTAATAATAACCTTTATCTCACCATCCCTCCTGAAGGAAAGGTCCTGACTGGCTAGAACCATAACTTTCCATAACCATAACTATAATTACAGCTTCATTCCCCTTTTTTCTCTACAATGACCTTTTCTATACAGACTCCTCCCTTAATGAGCCCTTGGAAGAGGGAGAAAAGAAAGCAGTCTTCATAAATTCAATTACCCTAATGGCTCTTTTAAGAGCATGTTTTTTTAGAACTTTATATTTTCAGATCTTATCAAACAATGTTCCCATTAGAAGGTTGATAAGGCCCTCCTGGGATTTAGGGAAACTTTTATTAAGAAAAATTGGTAATGATTTCAGGGTCAGGGTTAAGTGTCTTCAAAGAGCTTGACTTCAGAGGTAAAGACTAGCAGCCAATCTCATTCTGCAGTTAACTACAGAGACAGTCATTTCCCAAGGATGCATGGCTTTAATGAGAATGACACTATAGAATCATATGTTTGAGAGCTTGCTACCTCTTAGGTATAACTGAGGGATTTAAGAGGTGTGTCCTTGTTGGAGTAGGAATGTTTGGAGATATATCATCAAGGGTGGGCAATAAGGTTGCAAAAGACCACACCAGGTTTTTTCTCTCTCTTCTCTCTCTTTCTTTTTTCTCTCCCCAATCTCCCTTCCTCAACTTGTTGATCAGGTACAAGAACTCAGCTTCAGCAGCCTCTGATTACTCCCATGACCCCCACCATGACAGTCATGGATTCACACTCTGAAACTATAAACAAGCCCCACCACATGGTTTATTTTATAAGTTGTATTGGTTGCGATATTCCTTCAATAGTAATACAAAAGTATCTAAGACTAAAGGAAAGACGTTTGTCTGACAGAACCAGACTTTTGTCAGAGTTCTTAAAGTGATGGTCCTGGATCCAGGTAGAGATGACTGAGAATTCTCAAGACTATTCTGCCCCATGGTTGTTCTTTCAGTGTGTTTGAGAGTCAACCTATAGTTTAAAGGACCCTATTCTCTGTTTGATCATGTGGGTCTCAGAGATTGAAACCAAGTGAAGTCATAAGTCTTGAGAGCAAGCACCTAAACCCAATAAGCTGTCTTGCTGGTCCTCTTAATTAATTGAATAATTAATTAATTAATTAATTAATTTTTACTGTGTATTAAAAGACAGTTATTCCACAGTCTCTGAAAGGCCATCTGCATTGCATACTTCTGCTGCTTTATACATGTTTTGATGGGAATTAGAGTTCTCATTATTGGAAATTCAAAATATCATCACACCCCTTTAAAAAAAACAGAAATATTGTCTTTTTTTATTTTAAGAACAAGCATTTTATTAGAAATATGTTCCATAAAGAGCACAAATTTAGTTGTTACTATAAAATGCCACTTCATGGGATGTCAGCATTGTCATATTCTATTGCTGGTGTATGTCATGCTAACCATGAAGTATCTTTGTATTACACATGCAAATAGTAAGGCCAGGGAGGTTAACCTGCTCTAGAACTCAATCAATTAGTGGCAGAACCATGACCCACAGTCTTGAGATTTTGTGCATTCACTCAGTACCAAAGTGACAACCTCAAAAACAAAAACCCTGATAATGTCACTTTATCTTTCCTCTTAATGAAAAGCCAGCCACTTTCCAGTGGTATTTTGGTTTCTTTTAATATCAGGATCACAGTATATAGCAGGGGGAAATAATATGTTCTTGATAATCAAAACACAAAGTCAGACTGGGAAGTGGGTATGTCCCTGAGAAGTGTGTTTCATTTTGGAATTGATTCAACTGGTTTCAGGGAAAATCTAAAATCCATTAATAGAATTAGAAATGAACAAGGAAAACAACAGGACTGGGGGGTGGCTCAATGGTAGAGCACTTGCCTAGTATATGCAAGGCCTTCAGTTCAATCCCGAACTCAGCAAAAAGAATAATAATAACAATTTAAAAAAAAAAACAGACATTTAGATGGCTGATGCCCTGAATCTCTTTGAAAGCATCATTGGCAACATAACTACTTCCTAATTCTTTCCATTTGATAGATAGGAAAACCAAACAATTTCAAATACAAGCCCACTTAGGCAGGATTCAGCAATGGAACTAGAAAAACATTTACTATCCAGTTACTGTTATGTTTGGGTTATGCTAAAAGTAGCTGTAGACCCTGGCCAGCAGGGAAATTAGGCTGAAAACCCTAGGATCCTTAGCAGTCATCTGTAGAGATTATCATGAAGGGAAAAGGTTTATTCTTTTAACTATTTCCTCACTAAGTAAACTAGATGCCTATAGGGCCCAACTGCAGAAAAATCAAAGCACCAAAGCTGAAGGCAGTATGCCTCCTGTATAAATAGCAAGGTCTCCTTGTCGAACTATTCTATTTAGCACTACTTCAGTCTTCCTCCTTCATTCTGGACTCTCAATTCCACCAAACCCAACATTCCAATTGGTGTGCCCAGGTCATTACTGAGTTCAGCTTTCTGGTTTCTTTAATTTGCTGTATAGGTATTCTACCCTAAGTGATTAATTGAAAACAATATTTTTTTTTCAAGAAACCTTAACACCAGATTCCCTATTAACAAAAGAGGATAGAAAATAACAAGCCAAACTAGGAAAAAAGGTATCTGTGGCAGAACAACTCTGACCTCAGTCGCCTGCCTGTGCTACAGGAGTCACTGGCAACCCCCATTAAAGAGTCAGTGGGAAGCAGGATTGCCACTCTCCCACTTAGTCATCCTCCGAGCTCTCAGTAGACTTGGCGTCTGTAGCTACCTTCCAGTTCCTGTGCTTGCTTGTCCTCTCCTGTACTTCAGGGTCAGGCATGGGGACATGGACACACTTCTCTTTCCTTTTTCGTTTAGTTTTCTTTTCTTTCCTTTTTTTTTTTATCTGTTAACAGTTTTATTTTTTTTTTTATTTTAAATACCATGGGACAGGATTGTAAGGATGAAAAACTCAGTCAACAAACTGTCTCACAAAGATGAAAACAAAACAAAAACAAAACAAAACCAACACAACAACAAAAATGCTATACTTACCACACATTCCAGCCAGCAGCAGAATTACTCTGGTGATCAGCCCTGGGATACATCCCACCGCTGTGCTTATGAACCTGCATCCGTAAAAGCATGCAGATGAGAAATGGCTCTGTACCCAAGGGCACCTTCGGTAAGATGGGGAGAGGGAGTAATATGCAGGTCCCATTTCCAGATGAGCCCTTGAACTTGTCACTTTCAATTTTATTTGCACTTTTTTTTTTAATTTTTAAAATTATTTATTACATATTTTCCTGAATTACATTTCCAATGCTATCCCAAAAGTCCCCCATACCGCCCCCCACTTCCCTACCCACCCATTCCCATTCTTTTGGCCCTGGCATTCCCCTATATTGGGGCATATAAAGTTTGCAAGTCCAATGGGCCTCTCTTTCCAGTGATGGCCGACTAGGCCATCTTTCGATACATATGCAGCTAGAGACAAGAGCTCTGGGGTACTGGTTAGTTCATCATATTGTTCCAACTATAGGGTTGCAGATCCCTTTAGCTCCTTGGGTACTTTCTCTAGTTTCTCCATTGGGAACCCTGTGATACATCCAATAGCTGACTGTGAGCATCCACGCCTGTGTTTGCTAGGCCCCGGCATCATCTCACAAGAGACAGCTATATTTGGGTCCTTTCAGCAAAATCTTGCTAGTGTATGCAATGGTGTCAGCGTTTAGAAGCTGATTATGGGATGGATCCCTGGATATGGCAGTCTCTAGATGGTCCATCATATCATCACAGCTCGAAACTTTGTCTCTGTAATTCCTTCCATGGGTGTTTTGTTCCCAATTCTAAGAAGGGGCATATTGTCCACACGTTGGTCTTCATTCTTCTTGAGTTTCATTCGTTTAGCAAATTGTATCTTATATCTTGGGTATCCTAAGTTTTGGGCTAATATCCACTTATCAGTGAATACATATTGTGTGAGTTCCTTTGTGATTGTGTTACCTCACTCAAGATGATGCCCTCCAGGTACATCCATTTGGCTCGGAATTTCATAAATTCATTCTTTTTAATAGCTGAGTAGTACTCCATTGTGTAAATGCACCATAATTTCTGTATCCATTCCTCTGTTGAGGGGCATCTGGGTTCGTTCCAGCTTCTGGCTATTATAAATAGGGCTGCTATGAACATAGTGGAGCATGTGTCCTTCTTACCAGTTGGGACATCATCTGGATATATGCCCAGGAGAGGTATTGCTGGATCCTCCAGTAGTACTATGTCCAATTTTCTGAGGAACCGCCAGACTGATTTCCAGAGTGGTTGTACAAGCTTGCAATCCTACCAATAATGGAGGAGTGTTCCTCTTTCTCCACATCCTCGCCAGCATCTGCTGTCACCTGAATTTTTGATCTTAGCCATTCTGACTGGTGTGAGGTGGAATCTCAGGGTTGTTTTGATTTGCATTTCCCTGATGATCAAGGATGTTGAACATTTTTTCAGGTGCTTCTCTGCCATTCGGTATTCCTCAGGTGAGAATACTTTGTTCAGTTCTGAGCGCCATTTTTTAATGGGGTTATTTGACTTTCTGGAGTCCACCTTCTTGAGTTCTTTATATATATTGGATATTAGTCCCTTATCTGATTTAGGATAGGTAAAGATCCTTACCCAATCTGTTGGTGATTTTTTTGTCTTATTGATGGTGACTTTTGCCTTGCAGAAGCTTTGCAGTTTCATGAGGTCCCACTTGTCAATTCTCGATCTTACAGCACAAGCCATTGCTGTTCTATTCAAGAATTTTTCCCCTGTGCCCATATCTTCAAGGCTTTTCCCCACTTCATCCTATATAAGTTTCAGTGTCTCTGGTTTTATGTGAAGTTCCTTGATCCACTTAGTCTTGACTTTAGTACAAGGAGATAGGAATGGATCAATTCGCATTCTTCTACATGTTAAAAACCAGTTGTGACAGCACCATTTGTTGAAAATTCTGTCTTTCTTCCACTGGATGGTTTTAGCTCCCTTGTAGAAGATCAAGTGACCGTAGGTGTGTGGGTTAATATCTGGGTCTTCAATTCTATTCCATTGGTCTATTTGTCTGTCACTATACCAGTATCAAGCAGTTTTTATCACAATTGCTCTGTAGTAAAGCTTTAGTTCCAGCATGGTGATTCCACCAGAGGTTCTTTTATCCTTGAGAAGAGTTTTTGCTATCCTAGGTTTTTTGTTATTCCAGATGAATTTGCAGATTGCACTTTCTAATTCGTTGAAGAATTGATTTGGAATTTTGATGGGGATTGCATTGAATCTGTAGATTGCTTTTGGCAAGATATCCATTTTTACAATGTTGCTCCTGCCAATCCATGAGCATGGGAGATCTTTCCATTTTCTGAGATCTTCTATAATTTCTGTCTTCAGAGACTTGAAGTTTTTATTATACAGATCTTTCACTTCCTTAGTTAGAGTCACCCCAAGATATTTTATATTATTTGTGACTATTGAGAAGGGTGTTGTTTCCCTAATTTCTTTCTCAGCCTGTTTATTCTTGGTGTAGAGAAAGGCCATTGATTTGTTTGAGTTAATTTGATATCCAGCTACTTCACCGAAGCTGTTTATCAGGCTTAGGAGTTCTCTGGTCGAATTTTTAGGGTCACTTATATATACTATCATATCATCTGCAAAAAGTGATATTTTGACTTCATCTTTTCCAATTTGTATCCCTTTGATCTCCTTTTGTTGTCGAATTGCTCTGGCTAGGACTTCAAGTACAATGTTTGAATAGGTATGGAGAAAGTGGACAGCCTTGTCTAGTCCCTGATTTTAGAGGGATTGCTTCAAGCTTCTCACCATTGACTTTGATGTTGGCTACTGGTTTGCTGTAGATTGCTTTTATCATGTTTAGGTATGGGCCTTGAATTCCTGATCTTTCCAAGACTTTTATCATGAATGGGTGTTGGATCTTGTCAAATGCTTTTTCCACATCTAAGGTGATAACCATGTTTTTTTTGTCCTTGGGTTTGTTTATATACTGGATTACATTGATGGACTTCCGTATATTGAACCATCCCTGCATCCCTGGGATGAAACCTATTTGGTCAGGATGAATGATTGTTTTAATGTGTTCTTGGATTCTGTTAGCAAGAATTTTATTGAGGATTTTTGCATCAATATTCATAAGGGATATTGGTCTGAATTTTTTTATCTTTGTTGGGTCTTTTTGTGGTTTAGGTATCAGAGTAATTGTGGCTTCATAGAATGAGTTGGGTAGAGTACCTTTTGTTTCTATTTTGTGGAATAGTTTGTGAAGAACTGGGATTAGATCTTCTTTGAAGGTCTGATAGAACTCTACACTAAACCCATCTGGTCCTGGGCTTTTTTTGGTTGGGAGACTATTAATGGCTGCTTCTATTTCTTTGGGGGATATAGGGCTGTTTAGATCATTAACCTGATCTTGATTCAACTTTGGTACCTGGTATCTGTCTAGGAACTTCTCCATTTCATCCAGGTTCTCCAGTTTTGTTGAGTATAGCCTTTGGTAGAAGGATCTGATGGTGTTTTGGATGTCTTCAGGATCTGTTGTTATGTCTCCTTTTTCATTTCTGACTTTGTTAATTAGAATGCTTTCCCTGTGCACTCTAGTGAGTCTGGCTAAGGGTATCTATCTTGTTGATTTTCTCAAAGAACCAGCTCCTTGATTGGTTGATTCTTTGAATAGTTCTTCTTGTTTCCACTTGGTTGATTTTGCCCCTGAGTTTGATTATTTCCTGCCGTCTACTCCTCTTGGGTGAATTTGCTTCCTTTTGTTCTAGTGCTTTTAGGTGTACTGTCAAGCTGCTAATGTGTGCTCTCTCTAGTTTCTTTTTGGAGGCACTCAGAGCTATGAATTTTCCTCTTAGAAATGCTTTCATTGCGTCCCATAAGTTTGGGTATGTTGTGGCTTCATTTTCATTGAACTCTAAAAAGTCCTTAATTTCTTTCTTTATTCCTTCCTTGACCAAGGTATCATTGAGAAGAGTGTTGTTCAGTTTCCACGTGAAGGTTGGCTTTCTATTATTTATGCTTTTATTGAAGATCAGCCTTAGTCCATGGTGATCTGATAGGATGCATGGGACAATTTCAATATTTTTGTATCTGTTGAGGCCTGTTTTGTGACCAATTATGTGGTCAATTTTGGAGAAGGTACCATGAGTTGCTGAGAAGAAGGTATATCCTTTTGTTTTAGGATAGAATGTTCTGTAGATATCTGCCAGATCCATTTGATTCATAACATCTGTTAGTTTCACTGTGTCCCTGTTTAGTTTCTCTTTCCATGATCTGTCCTTGGTGAAAGTGGTGTGTTGAAGTCTCCCACTATTATTGTATGAGGTGCAATGTGTGCTTTGAGATTTACTAAAGTTTCTTTAATGAATGAGGCTGCCCTTGTATTTGGAGCATAGATATTCAGGATTGATAGTTACTCTTGGAGGATTTTACCTTTGATGTGTATGAAGTGCCCCTCCCTGTCTTTTTTAATGACTTTGGGTTGGAAGTCAATCTTATCAGATATTAGAATGGCTGCTCCAGCTTGTTTCTTCATACCATTTGCTTGGAAAATTGTTTTCCAGCCTTTCATTCTGAGGTAGTATCTATCTTTTTCTCTGAGATGATTTTCATGTAAGCAGCAATATGTTGGGTCCTGTTTGTGTAGTCAGTGTGTTAGTCTATGTCTTTTTATCAGGGAGTTGAGTCCATTGATATTAAGAGATATTAAGGAAAAGTAATTGTTATTTCCTGTTATTTTTGTTGTTAAAGTTGGCATTCTGTTCTTGTGGCTGTCTTCTTTTAGGTTTGTTGAGGGATTACCTTCTTGTTGTTTCTAGGGCGTGGTTCCCGTCCTTGTATTGGTTTTTTTCTGTTATTATCCTTTGAAGGGCTGGGTTCATGGAGAGATAATGTGTGAATTTGGTTTTGTCGTGGAATACTTTGGTTTCTCCATCTATGTTAATTGAGAGTTTGGCTGGTTATAGTATCCTGGGCTGGAATTTGTGTTCTTTTAGTGTCTGTATAACATCTGTCCAGGCTCTTCTGGCTTTCATAGTCTCTGGTGAAAAATCTGGTGTAATTCTGATAGGCTTGCCTTTATATGTTACTTGGCCTTTTTTCTCTTACTGCTTTTAGTATTCTTTCTTTATTTAGTGCATTTGTTTTTCTGATTATTATGTGTCGGGAGGTATTTCTTTTCTGGTCCAGTCTATTTGGAGTTCTGTAGGCTTCTTGTATGTTCATGGGCATCTCTTTCTTTAGATTTGGGAAGTTTTCTTCTATAATTTTGTTGAAGATGTTTGCTGGTCCTTTGAGTTGAAAATCTTCATTCTCATCCACTCCTATTATCCGTAGGTTTGGTCTTCTCATTGTGTCCTGTATTTCCTGGATGTTTTGAGTTAGGAACTTTTTGCATTTTCCATTTCCCTTGATTGTTGTGCTGATGTTCTCTATGGAATCTTCTGCACCTGAGATTCTCTCTTCCATCTCTTGTATTCTGTTGCTGATGCTCACATCTATGGTTCCAGATTTCTTTCCTAAGGTTTCTATCTCCAGTGTTGCCTCATTTTAGGTTTTCTTCTATTGTGTCTACTTCCCTTTTTATGTCTATTATGGTTTTGTTCATTTCAATCATCTGTTTGGATGTGTTTTCCTGTTTTTCTTTAAGGACTTCTACCTGTTTGATTGTGTTATCCTGTTTTTCTTTAAGGACTTGTAACTCTTTAGCCATGTTCTCCTGTAATTCTTTAAGTGAGTTATTAAAGTCCATCTTGATGTCCTCTACCATCATAGCATAAAAGATATGCTTTTAAATTCAGGTCTAGCTTTTCAGGTGTGTTGGGGTGCCCTGGACTGGGCGAAGTAGGTGTGCTGGGTTCTGATGATGGTGAGTGGTCTTGGTTTCTGTTAGTAAGATTCTTACGTTTACCTCTCGCCATCTGGTAATCTCTGGAGTTGTTATAGTTGTCTCTGTTTAGAGATTGTTCTTCTGGTGATTCTGATTACCGTCTATCAGCTGACCTGGGAGACAGGCTCTCGCCTCTGAGTTTCAGTGGTTAGAGCACTCTCTGCTGACAAGCTCTCCTCTTAAAGGGAAGGTGTACAGATATCTGGTGTTTGGACCTCCTCCTGGTCGAAGAAGAATGCTCAAAACAGGACCTTTCCCAGATGCTGTGTTGCTTTGGCAGGTCACAGAAGCTGTCAGCTTCTGTGGTGCACACTCTCACCTTTGCAGACTAAGTTCCTAAGTTTGGCGGAGTCCTGGATCCAAGATGGCGCTCCCTGCTCCTGAGGCAGAGGGCTCCTGTGCAGGGCAGACCACTGTCTTCCGGCTGGGAGGGTGCCAGATGTCTGTGGCCCCAAAAGGGTGCTGCCTCAGTGGCTCTGTGGATCCCGCCTGTCCCAGAAGCTGTCTGCCTCTGTGGTGCTCACTCTCACCTGTGCAGACTAAGTTCCTAAGTTTGGAGGAGTCCTGGAGCCAAGATGGTGCTACTGTGCAAGTTGGACCACTGTCCTCCGGCTGGGAGGGTGCTGGATGTCTTCCTTTAGTTTTCTTAGTGTCTCTTTCCTCAATTTCCTCAGAACTGCTAGATGCAGAATCATCTGACTGAGAAGTATTACTTTCTCCCCCTAAAGGGAAAGTTATTTTAGGAGACGTTTTTCCTGGACTTTTTCTTGCTCTTGTGTGGTTGCTTCCTTTTCCTAGTACTAGAAGTTCGAGTTTCCTCTGAGAACTCACTTGAGGAATCTGCTGTTATGTCCGTAGCTTCTTTTTTTTTTTTTTTATGTGTGTGTGTGTGTGTGTGTGTGTGTGTGTGTGTGTGTGTGTGTGTGACCATTTTTTTCTACTTCTTCTTATGGGATTTATTTGACTTCTTATGTTTTTGGGATTCATGGGCAGATGATTTTACCTGGGGAGATTTTTTTTTCCTATTGGTAATGTGTTGCTGATCACTACTGTCTGTTTCAAACTCTTCAGGATACAACTCTTTATAACCATTGTGATCTCATCTGTCTGGTATATTGGACTCATAATCATATAACTTCTTGTTCCAGGACTTAGCCTTAAGAAAATCATCTTCCAGGGTCCCAGAAATTTCATTCTTTGACCTCCAGTAATCTCTCTGACTTTCTTCATCAAATCCATCACTTCTCATCTGACTTGAGCTGCTGGGCACTGTGTTCCTTCTGGTCCCCTGGTAAGCATCTTCCATCTGCTTCTCTAGTTCTCTGATTTTCCACATGTCAGACTCCTCCTGAATATTATTGTGAGCATCTGTGTGCCGGATGACATTTCTCTAGAGAACTTTCCCCAACGGAACCCAGGACATTCTTTAATCGTGTGCTGCAGCCTTGTGTGGCGGGGTGGGAGAAAAGGTCCAGAAATACTGTCTTGAAGTATCAAAAGTTCATTTAAGATTTAATTCTTTATATAAAATAATTGAGCACATCCATTTTAGTAAAAGAATATAAAGCAAGTAGAAAATATCTGTAAATAAAAATCAGCCTGTGACTATTGTGTATTTAACAAGTTTCTACTCTGATAATATTAGAGAACCTTCTGGAGTCCCTTCAGAAGAGCTGACCTTCAGCTCTGATGAGAATTGTACAGCATTTTTTATTTCTTAGATTTCACCTTTGTGTTTCCTGGATATTTGTATTAGCTAATATTTTCCTTGTTCTTATATGGTAAATTCTACAACAAAAACAACTAATGAAATGGAATTTTTATTTTGGTTCATAGTTCTAAAGCATAGTACTTCATATCAGGTAAGTCATAGCAGCTGGAGCATGAGGCAGGTGGTCACAGTGTATCTAGTCAGAAAGGAGAGAGATGAATGCAAAAATTCTGGTGCTCTGCTATCTTTCCTCTTGTTACAAAGTTTGGGAATAAAGCTCTTGAAAATGTGTCATTCATAGTTAGAGTGGGTCTTCACACATACACACACAAATACACACTCTTTCACATTCATTACCAAAATGGAGATTAATTATCATAACACCAAATAGATTTATTTCACTGGTACCTATTTAAGTCAGTTTGAGCAGAGATAGAATTATCACAGTTCTTTACTCAAAGATCTTTGTTTCATGGTTCTGAGAATCTACAAGTCCATGGTCATGGTGCTGGCACATTCGTCTCCTGCTGAGGGTCTGTATTTTGCTTGCTAATGACTGGCCACCTTCTTCACTTCCTCACATGGCCTTTCCTACATGTGTGGGTTAAGCTGTGAGGGATTTTTCTTAGTTAAATAATTTGAAGTGGAAAAACCCAACTTTAATCGCATCATAACTTTAGAAAAGACATAGAAGAAAGAAGATTTTGGTCTTTGTCAGCTTGCCCTCACTCTGGTGGCAAGTCCATTCCTTCATTTTCATTAGAGATTTCTTCAAGATTCTGGTATATACTGAGACACCTGGCATTGTAAACTGAAAAACTACTACATTCTTGGACTTTCCATGTGTTTTTTGATTAGCTACACTATGACCTGTTAGCTACTATAATAAATCCTCTATCTATCTATCATCTATCTATAGTCATTTATCAGTTCTGTTCATCTAGCAAACTCTGAATAATACAGATTGAGAAGAGACATTCATAGAGAGAGAGAATTTAAGAAACTTTAAAAATCTTTTTATAAAGCTGATGTTACATCAAATTATGTCCCTGTTAATAAAAGAACATATCATTAGTTTTCTGTTAAAAGTTCTATCTCAGCATATTGGTGCTTTGCCAACGCATCTGGGGGTACTTTTTGTCCTCAAACTTAAAATCCCCATAACTCACTCTTTTTAGTATAGGGATTATAGCCATGTTGAACTATGACCTACTCCACAGATGATTTTGAGGAACACATTTAATTCAGACACCATCTTATTATAATGCTACTTGTCAGTCTCCACACATTTTTAATGATTGTATTAAACCAGTCTCTTCATGTGAACCTAGAGCAGGCACATGTGTATTCATTCTGCATATATTTATTAAAAGCCTACTATATTCTGTGTGTTTTATATGATTTTCTAGAGTTGCCCAACTTAGAATACCATGTCTACTCCATAAAGGCTAGTAGATATGAATAAGCACTTAAATTTTGAAAGTGGTGAATGGCAGGCAGGCTAGTTGATAAAGAACATGACTTGAAAGCATGAGTTTCTGAATTCAGCCTACAAAACCTATCAAAAAAAGCAAATGAGATGATGCATGCAATGTTGAACCCTTATAATCCCAGTTTAGGGGAGAAGGAAACAGACAAACCTGTGGTTCATTGGCCAAGCATCTGACAACTCATTGTAAGTTCTAGGCCAATGAGAAACCTCTTTCAAAAATCAAGTGTACTGTGTCTGAGAAATATCCAAGCTTGATCTCTGGCATCTGTATTAGATCATAAAATTGGGTCATTCTTCTCTAATTGAAAATAAAGGAGATACACATATATGACTGTGAAAACAATTCCAGTGTTTTGAAATAGATTTAGATAGAGTTATGTAGGCTTATGGGTCCTGTGTCAGCTTTGCAACAGAGCAACGCAGCTGGGGAGACAGGACTTGGGAAGTTGACCACACTTACAACACTGTCACCAGGTGGGTGTTGTGCAGTACGGAAGCTGCAGGACACCACTCCTTCCTCCTCCAGGGTCTGGAAGCACAGCCTGAAACACAGGAGAGGTGGAGGTGGCTTGGAGGTCCTTGGGCCAGCAAGGAGGACAGGGCCATCTGGTTCCCAGGCTCTTGGACATACAGGTGCTACTGGAAGTGGCTGAAGAATGGATTGTGGGCTTGCAGGCTGGATCTAGCCAGAGGTGCAGAGGGAGGGGGCTCCAGCTGGTCCTGCCAGGAGAGTCCTTGGCTTGACAGTGGAAGTCTTAGGTATGGAGGCAGTGGCTGGGAGTACAAAGGGGTCTTCTATGGGAGATTATACAGTAGCTCTATGATTCCACAGGGAGTGCTAGGCTAGTGATCCTGTGTTTACAGGCCTGGAGCTGGCAGAGAAGTCCTTCACCACATTATCTAAATATGTGAGAAGTAGAATATATATGCATACAGTTATACTGTCCAAGCTCTTCAACCTTTATTTTCTAGTGTTCAGAAAGAAGGAAGCATATCTCAAATTTGAAAGCATCTTATCACAGCTGGGGAGAACAGCAATCACTCCTTGACTTATTATAACATTTTCTGTCTCCATCTGAGAATCTCATCATTTGTCTTTGGTTGCAGGTAGAAAGCTGAGTAGATTTGTGAGTTTCTCTGAGAAAACACACAGAGGCACATGCTGTGTGGTGAATTTTCATGTGGCTAATATGCGAAGGGAGCGCCTACCTAGTCATGATTGATTTATTCTGATCTGAGCCTGAGATTCCTATTTTGATATTATAAATTATTTATAGACTTCTTTTTAAATTCATATGCTATATTCATTATGCACAATGTAGAATACATTTTAAAAACATAAAATTCTTCAATAACATAACCAGTAATATTAGAATATTTTTAAACCACCTATTTAGGCATCTATCCAGCTGTCTAGGTACACGTTTATTCATGTATCCAATAATATTTAAGACAGTTGTTTTGAGAAAGTATTGTCATATATTGTATTAGATTTTAAATGCACATGGAATTGTCAAAAAATTTACTTTAACACTATACACTTTTACAGTGTCTGTGTTAAGGGTGTGCACATGTGTGTATGTGTAGTCTGTGATATTTGGTGTGTTTATGTATATGTGTATATGTTGTACAAATATGTGTGGTTCACATGCTTATATGTATACATGTGAAGGCCATTGAGTATATTTGTCTGTTACTCTTCAACAGTTTTGAAACTGGATTTCTCCCTAAACCTGCAGCTCATCATTGTGGGTATCCTGGCTGACACTGATACACACTTTTCTCTGCACAAGCATTTTTTCTCATTGCTGGGTCACACAAGCATTTGCATGCTTTGCTTATTACACAGAAATTTGATCCTTGGTCTTCTTACTCTCACAGAAAGTGATTTTAGGGAGCTATTTTAATGTTAGAAGAAATTTACTGGAAGGTGAATGAACATGTGCATAAATCTCCTGGACGTAAAACCAAGCAAGTTTTTCAGTTTTGATTTGTATTGCAGTTGTGACATCTCTCTGACACTAGAGGAACATTTTCTTACATAGTATACATTCTTCTAAGTTGAGAGTGAGTTCTATGAGCACCTGACTCTGCAGTTTTCAAAGGACTACTAGAAGGTGCCTTGGGGTTACTTTGAGCTGAGGAAGAAGATGGTAGAAGAAGCTTCCAGGAGCTTCCAGGGTTTCTGGAGCTGTTCTACTTACGTTTTTATGAATAGTGTCAGGTTTCACAGGATGGGCCTATTAATTTACAGTATTCATTTATTTTGAATCAAAAAAGTTGCTCAGGGTTTAAAAATATCTTTGCAAAATACAGATCTTTGTACAGCATCTCACTAGAGTGCCCATTTCTCCTTCAGTAGGTCTGACAAGTATTCTGTGAGGCCAATTAATCTCGTTGCTCAGTCTCTACTACATAGAATGATGCAAAGCAGGTAGAAGAAGAATGACCAATGAAAACTGCTGACATACATTTTGCCCTTCAAATACGCATACTACTGTAACTATACACACACACACACAAACACACAAACACACAAACACAAACTCACCCACACACACGCCCACACAAAATGTATATACACATGTACCAGAGACACACTCACATGAAAAAAATGATTTATTTCAACTCATAATTTTGCAGTATTTAATACATAACTAATGTGTCATATTTATTTGGAGACTAGGATTGAAGGAACACATTTTGATGGGGATACCTGAAAAGAACCTTGATCTCACAACAGGATAAAATGAGAGAAGGAAGTAAGTACTGAGCCTCTGTTATTCTCTTCAAAGTCATTCCCTGATACCAAGAACTGTTCCCAGCTCTTAAGGACTCTACCACATCCACAAGAGGGCGAAGATGCTGACCAAATCTAGGAAAACAGGGCTTCTGGGAACACTGATTTTAAAAAATGTGGCAGCTCATTACCTATTTGCTGTTTTTCAGAATATAGTGGCAGAAGCTATTTGAAGAGCGAAAAGTGATTCAAAGTGTTATATTATTTCCTTGTAATATATAATTGATATAATAGGATTTCAGTGTTCCTGTTCCTCAGTAGCAGGATACAGCAGTTGACATGGATAAAATGACAATTACAAAATGCTGTAATAATAATAATAATAATAATAATAATAATAATAGACAAAAATAAAAAAAAAAGAACAAGCAGGCAGGTCTCCATTGCTAGGTAGAGGAACAAATTTAGTATTCTAGGAGCAAGCAAAACTTTTTCTTCCTTCATAAGGGTTAAGAAAGATTAATAAAGAGTAGAACATATGTGTTTAATACAGTTATATGTGACATTAAAGCCTTCATAATGTCAGAAATGAGATTTTTAGCTTCAGTTAAGTATAGACAGGCATACCGAAATGTGAAAGCTCTGATCTTACACTGTAGTCAAAGCCTGGGTCCTGGCAACATGAACAAGTCAAATTTGGCCATCTATCTTCTGTAAGCCAATTAAAGGAACATAGTGAAAAAACAAAGAAAGACTATTGAACATGTCTATGATAGGAAGATGAATAAAGAGATACTGTGACTCCCTCTAGTACATCCTTATGCAACTGACAAAACATCTAGGTTTACATACGTAGTGGTTGAAAATATAACTATGAAGCCCTGATCCAGGTATAAGGTGTCCTAATTCAGGTTTCTACTAAGTTGTCCGAATTGTGAAGTCCTTTTTTTTTTTTTTTTCCAGGACACTGGCTTATCCTTTATCTGGCCCCAGGATTTATTCTATTTCTTTCCACAAAATTTCTTAGTGACTTTTGTGTCAACATCTTCTAGTCAAAGGGAAAAGTACCTTTTTAAAGTATCTACATTCCTTCTGGGATGGTTACACAAACAACAAGAGACTAATGATAGAGATCTCCAGACTCTCATGGATGATCTAGGAAGTGTCTTCTCCTCACACACCCCCAATAGAGTAGTTCTATCTGCAGAGCTGGCCTTCACCTGACTAAGAAGACAGAAATCTTTCTGGATTTATGCCTTACTTTGGGACAATAGATTCCTATATTGTTATCATCTTATTTAAGGTAGATTCCTGGTGGTTTATTCAACTGACTTTAGAGGAGCTATAGGGCAAGATGTCAGAGACGGTCAGAAAGAGCTCCAGCATAAGGCCTTTCTTAGTTTCCTCTGTACAAATACTCAGTCCAGTAAAGAAATCTTCGTGGGGCAGCATGTTTTAAGCTCCTAAAAGAATATCTGAACTTTAAACCATGTAAAAGTGAAACCTCTTTCAATGTGCCTCTGTTCAAGCTCAAAGGATGGCTTATGGGGTCAGAGATTCCTTCAAATATGCCAAGGTCTGTCTCACAGTTCACTTTCAGTCCACAAAGGACTGCAGGGAATATGTCAATAATGCTGCTGCTTTATGCTCCATGACTGGCTTATTCATTCATAAAAGAATGTGTAAAAGCTTGTAAGTTAATTTTTGAAACTGTTCATAAGGCAAGTGAAGAGTTTTGACAGCAGCATGTGGTATAACGTTAATGCTTGTCATCCTGTCTGAAAAAAAAATGAATGAAAAAAAATAAAAAAAAAACTTTCCAGTTACATGGCTACTTTCCCTTAAGCCTGAAACTAAAGATTGTCCCAAACCCTTCTCTCATCTTTTTTATCAGACCAATCCAAGGCTTCCTTACATAGTTTAATTTCTGCTACTGCATCTTTAGGACTCAGGTCACATTTGATATTCCTCATCTGCCCATTGAACTTCCCATTGCCTTCTTTCCTTGGTGAGAGTGCACATTTTTCCTCTTGCATTATTTTTATTTTCACTAGTTGTACTAAACACAAATATCTTAAGGAGTTGCTAGATGTTCCTTTGAAGAAAACAATCAAAATCAACTTCTCAAGTTCAGCCTCAAAGCTACAACCCAGAGATAGGGCCATGTGTAAGCACTTGGTTCACTTCATTGTTCAATAGCCATGAGTTAAAGGTAGGAAATGGGAATTCCTGTTATGCTTCAATTCATCAGTGTATAGCCAATAACATTCTTTTGCTATTTCCTTCAAAGAAGTAGAGAGCAATTAAAAAGCTACACAATCTTCCATGGTTCAGCATATTAGTTCAATTCTACTTACTCCTTCCCTTGTGGATGTTAATGCTGCTTTGTTTTCTCTTGACAAGGAGAAAAACAAAAAAACAGAGGAGCACCTTCACAGCCTACCACATCCCTTGCTACTTCACTTTGATATCTGCGTCCTTCTATTACTGCACTGAAATTTCTACACTACTGTTTATGTGTAGTTCATGGAACTGAAGAATGATAGGTGTTTGATGAGAGACAGAAAGAGCCACACTATCCCCAGTATGGATATATGGTCATCATGCTTTGCCTATTAGCAGGATTTGGCAAGGCTTCACAGCTTGTCTTTAATACTGGGTCTCAGTATTAAAGAGGACTTAATAATTATTACATAGTTGAATACAGTTTAAAGCTTCATACCCTACTGCCTCTGTTTACTTCCAAGGTACTTTCATAACAGGTATGTACAACCACAACATATATGTGGGTCTGTTGACAAAGCCCAAGTATTCTTGTATGCTAGGCAAATACTTTACTTGTCTCCAGATTCTGTTTTAAGGACTTATTTTTACTTTTAATTATGTATGTTATTCTGGGTAGATATGTACACATGAGTGCTGGTACCTATTGAGGCCAGGAAAAAGATGTCAGATTTCCTGGATCTTTAGGTACAGTTGATTATATGCTACACAGTGTGACAGTGGCTACAGAGTGGAGTAGGTTTGATGTTTCTTGAAGAGCTAAGTGAAAATCTCATATTGACAAACATGACAGGCCATTAATTTTCTTTTTGCAGTGTCCTTACTATGTAATTGAATTCTAGTGTAAAATTCTTGTCTATAAAGAACACTCTTTGTGGGTTAGTACAGCATTATATACAAAATCATAACTTAATAGTCTGTTCATACTGCTTATTGATTCATATGTTTTTGAATATCACAACATAGAGGAAGAAGGTGAAACTGTCACAGTTATAAATTTTTGCACAAAGATGGCAACTGATACTGAAGTTCCGATTAAAGGAATTGTTTTGCAAAACAGTGTCTTTGGGGATCAACTCTGATGCCTGCCTTGATCCTAAAGATACAGGGATATTCCAGATAAGAACTCTATAGATTCAAATCACCTAGCCCTAAAGAAAAAAGCAATGGTTGATAAAGGTGAGAGGAGTTCCTGTATCCATTGGTCATACCACTCAGCAATGTAACTCTTCTATCAACTAGGCTATGTAAGAGAACCAAGAATAACATGGGACTAGAGAGATAGCTTAAGTGGTTAAATGTTTATGTATAAATAAGAAGGCCAGAATTCAATTCTCTGAATCAACATAAAACATCAAATGTGGTGATAAGCATGAAATCCCAGTGCTAGGGAGGAAGGAGAGGGAGCTCTTTGGCCCAGTCAGTCTAAATAAATTGGTAAGAGTCATTTTCCCAAATACTAAGGAGAAAAATGATACAGAAGGCCACACATTGCTGACCTCCAATCTTCACATGCAAGTCCACAGATGATCTAGAAACACACATACACACACATACACAATGAGACAGACAGACATATAGATAGATAGATAGATAGATAGATAGATAGATAGATAGATAGATAGATAGATAGATAGATAGATAGACAGACAGACAGGAATTAATCAGGGCAAATTTTTTTATCTTCAGGAAGGGATGTGAATATAGACCCCAGAGGTCAGAATCACTCAGCATGTGGTGGAGACATTGGTCTCAACCATGCACTGACTCTACACACTTAAATCCCCTTTATACCCGAAATAAAGAAAGTATCTCTCACCATCCAGCCTACTGAATCCCTCCTGTCAAGCCTATCTTCCTGGTGTTTTTGAAAGTACACAGGCAGGTGATGTTGCTGTTACCTTGAAGGATAATTTAGAAAGGATTATGTCACAGTTTCTCTAGCTCATATAATACACTTACTCTACTTGAAAGTCTAATTAAAGAATAATGTAGCTGTAGCTGTAGCTAATATGGATGTGTGCAATGGTATACATGGGTGTAACCTATGTATATGAAAGGAGAAATGGATGAGTGGGAGGAAGGCAAACATTTCAAAGGCAGAGAATGAAGGAAAGGGTATTTGTAATAAGATATATGGTTTGTATTTGGGAAGCAGATAGATTTAGGGCGAAAGATAACAGTTAAATGTCCATCTGTTCAGAATACCGATTGTCTTTTATTTTTGTAATGGGACATTGATACTAGTACTGTGATGGACAGTGAATGTGTGGACTAAACCAAACAGAAATGCCCCATATTCTGAGGAATATTTTGTATTTCTTGGCAACTAGAAAACTTTGGCTGCACTTCTGATTACAGTTCATTCTAACTCTAAAGACTTGATACTGTTTCTTTGGAATCCTGAGATCCTAAGATACAAACAGAATGAGAGCTCCCAGGGCCAGAATGGGGGATAGAGGACAGAGGACAGGAAAGGAATTATATTAGAGAAAATCCTAGTAGTCTAGTTCTACAATTACACCTGTGTGTGTGTGTGTGTGTGTGTGTGTGTGTGTGTGTGTGTGTGTGTGGTGTGTGTGTGTGTGTATGTGTGTCTGTGTGTGTGTGTGTGTCTCTGTGTGCATGTGTGTGAATATAGATGATATTGTTAGATCATAGAAAGAAAGATATATAGATATGAACGATAGAGAGATATAGATCTTACCTAAATCAATAACAAGATCAATGACAGAGACTATAGGGACAATATCCGAAGAAAGTAGTTAGATATAAAGTCTCTGAGAAAACACCTATGGAACTTTTTTCCAGTAAATGACTAATGGAGGTCTCTGAGATAGAAGACAGTGGCAAAAGTGGGAATACACTCTCTATAGAAAGAAGACTGTGCTGAATAGAGTGACTCCCTCTTCATCATGAGGCTTGTATTTCTTTTTTCTTACCCTCTCCTTTCCACCATCCTTACGGTAGGCACTTCCTGGAAAGCCTATTTTACCCAAAATTTATACTGTTATAAGTAAATGAAAATGTAGGCATATGAGAAGGGATTTACGTATTTTGAATACGTAAAACGTCTTTAGGTGACACACACCTATCTCTGCCCATGATTTCTGGAAAGAAAACAATTGGTGCTGAGTTTTTCTAACTAGTTCCCCACCAATAATAGTTCTTGAAAAGCTATAAAATGAAATAAACCCTTTCCTTCCTGAATATCATTTGGCATGCTGTTTTATCCCAACCATGGAAACCCTAAGACAAATGTATATTTATTCTAGTTTTGATCTTGTGTTCTGTGTGGAAAGATAGTGGTGTGGGCCTGGGGAGCACATCAGGTCCCCAAGAACTGGATTTAGGTTCTTGGAATTCATTGGAATTCTGTGCTGGGAGGCCACTTGGACTTTCTGAATGATCAGCATGAACTCTTTTTATTTATTTGTTTGTTTATTTGTTTATTTATTTATTTATTTATCTTCTTTTTTAATTGTTTATTTAACATACTGCTCACCTCCCCCCTCCTGGTTACCTTCTCCTACAACCCTTTCTCCTTCCCCCACCCCTTCTCCTCTGGGCAGGTAGGAGGCCCTGGGGTATACCTCCCCCACTCCCAGGATTTTTTCTTTTTTATTTATTTTCATCAGATATTTTATTTATTTACATTTCAAATATCATCACCTTACCCAATTTCCTCTCCGGAACCCCCATCTCTCATTCCTCCCCACTGCTTCTTTGATGATGCTCCCCCTTCTACACACCCACTCCCACCTCACAGTCCTGGCATTCCCCTAGCCTGGGGAATTGAGCCTTCACAGGACCAAGGGCTTGTCCTATTGATGCCAGACAATGCCATCCTCTGATACATATGCAGCTGGATCCATGGATCCCTCCATGTGTCCTTTTTGGTTGGTTGTTTAGTCTCTGGAAGCTCTGAGGGTTCTGTTTGATTGGTATTGTTGTTCTTCCTGTGGGCTTACAAACCCCTTCAGCTTTCTCAGTCCTCTCTCTAACTCCTTCATTGGGATCCCCATGCTCTGTATTTATCAGGCCCTGGCAGAACCTCTCAGGAGACAGCTATATCAAATTCCTGTAAGCAAGCACTTCTTGAAATCCAAAATAGTGTCTAGGTTTGGTATCTGTATATGGCATAAATCCCAAGGTGAGGCAGTCTTGGATGTCCTTTCCTTCAGTCTCTGCTCCACACTTTGTTCCTGTATTTCCTTTAGACAGGAGCAATTCTGGATTAAAAATGTGAAGATTACTGAGTGGCCCCATCCCCCAATTGAGGGCCTTGCCTAACTTCTAGATATAATTTCCTTCCTCTTTGTTGGGCATTTCAGCTAATCTCATCCATCTGGGTCCTCAGAGCCTCTTGCTTTTTGTGGAATCTGGAACTTGCTGAAGGCTATCCCCAGTTCCTCATACCCCATTGCTACACACCTCTGTTCAATTTCCTTACTCTCTGTATATCATCCTAGTCTTCTCTCATACCTTATCCTGTCCCCGTTCATTTCAAATCACTGCAAGGCTATGTGTTTCCTCTCACTGAGGCCAGATAATGTAGCTCAGCTACAAGAACATACCCTACATTCAGGCTACAGCTTTTGGGATAGTCCCCATAGAGTTGTTCAGGACCCACATGAAGGTCAAATGACACATCTACTACATTTAAGCCATGTTGTTGTGCAACTTTTTCATGGGAAGATATGAATAGTAATTAACTTATTCTGGTTAGAATTTATATAAATTCTAGCATACTGTGCATTATTTAGGTTGCTTACAAGAATACTGGTAACTAATATGGGCAGCTTTATCACCCAAGAGTCCACATTAGTATGTGTAAGGACTCAATAAAGATACACCTCTGAATCACTTTGCATTACTTGCAGGAAGCTTGGAAAGTCAGGAATTCTCTTTGTCATAGCAGTTGTTATTGCACATAAAACTTCAAAGGGGGCAGGGAATGGGATCCAGGAATCTTGTAAGTTTCAGTGAGTTCCTATGACTTTTAAATTGAATCTCCAAAGTTTAGTTTCCCTATTGCATCTTAGGGAACCTTTCTGCAATTGGGAGTGTTTCAAATCAGAGGAAATAACTACACTATCCATGGCCACTGGTCTGTCTTTCTTTCTTTCTTTCTTTCTTTCTTTCTTTCTTTCTTTCTTTCTTTCTTTCTTTCTTTCTTTCTTTCTTTCTTTCCTTCCTTTCTTCCTTTCTTTCTTTCCTTTCTTCCTTTCTTTCTTTCTTTCTTTCTTTCTTTCTTTCTTTCTTTCTTTCTTTCTTCCTTCCTTCCTTCCTTCCTTCCTTCCTTCCTTCCTTCCTTCCTTCCTTCCTTCCTTCCTTCTTTCTTTCTTTCTTTCTTTCTTTCTTTCTTTCTTTCTTTCTTTCTTTCTTATTAGATATTTTCTTTATATACATTTCAAATTCTATCCCAAAAGTTGCCTATACCCTCCCTCCGCCCTGTTCCCCTACACACCCACTCCATTTTCTTGGCCCTGGCATTCCCCTGTACTGTGGCATATAAAGTTTGTAAGACCAAGGGGCCTCTCTTCCCAGTGATGGCCGACTAGGCCATCTTCTGATACATATGCAGCTAGAGATACAAGCTCTGGGGATACTGGTTAGTTCATATTGTTGTTCCACCTATAGGGTTGCAGACCCCTTTAGCTCCTTGGGTGCTTTCTCTAGCTTCTCCATTGGGGGCCATGCATTCCATCTTATAGATGACTGTGAGCATCCACTTCTGTGTTTTCCAGGCACTGGCATAGCCTCATACAAGATAGCAATAACAAGGTCCCTTCAGCAAAATCTTTCTGGCATATGCAATAGTGTCTGTGTTTGGTGGCTGATTATGGGATGGATCCCCGGGTGAGGTAGTCCTGAATAGTCCATCCTTTCGTCTTAGCTCCAAACTTTGTCTCTGTAACTCCTTTCATGGGTATTTTGTTCCTTATTCAAAGGAGGAATGAAGTTTACAACCATTGGTCTTCCTTCTTCTTGATCTTCCTGTGTTTTGCAAAGTGTACATTGAGTGTTCTATGTTTCAGGGGTAATATCCACTTATCAGTGAGTGCATATTTAATGACTTCTTTTGTGATTTGGTTACCTCACTTAGGATGATATCCTCCAGATACATTCATTTCTCCAAGAATTTCATAAATCCATTGTTTTTAATAGCTGAGTAGTACTTCATTGTGTAAATGTACCACATTTTCTGTATCCATTCTTCTGCTGAAGGAAATCTGGGTTCTTTCCAGCTTCTGGCTATTATAAATAAGGCTGCTATGAACATAGTGGAACATATGTTCTTATTACCAGTTGGAACTTCTTATGGGTATATGCCCAGAGGAGGTATTGCTGGATCTTCCGGTAGTATTATGTACAATTTTATGAGGAACCTCCAGACTGACTTCCAGGGTAGTGGTACAAGCTTGCAATCCCACCAGCAGTGGAGGGGAAGAGTGTTCCTCTTTTTCCACATCCTCGCCAGCATCTGCTGTCACCTGAATTTTTGATCTTAGCAATTCTGACTGGTGTGAGGTGGAATCTCAGGGTTGTTTTGATTTGCATTTCCACGATGATTAAGGATGTTGAACATTTTTTTTAGTTGCTTCTCAGTTATTTGGTATTCCTCAGTTGAGAATCCTTTGTTTAGCTCTGAACCCCATTTTTAATGAGGTTATTTGAATTTCTGGAGTTCAGCTTCTTGAACGCTTTGTATATATTGGATATTAGTCCCCTATCAGATTTAGGATTGGTAAAAATCCTTTCCCAATCTGTTGGTGACCTTTTTGTTTTATTGAAAGTGTCTTTTGCCTTATAGAAGCTTTGCAATTTTATGAGGTCCCATTTGTCAATGCGTGAATCTCCATGGGTTTCAATGGCTGCTGTGGGCATAAGGTTAGTTTGGGTAATAATTTCAATATTTTCTTGACACACTAGCTGTGGAGGAGTATTTCCTTTTAAGGAATGTTCTCCCTGTTAATGTTAATAACTACATGATAATTAGAAATAGCAGATATCCAGGAGCTGACATTGTGGCTATGTCTCAGCAAAATGGTAAACACTGGGAGCTTCAGGACAGCTCTTAAAGCTATGGAAAGGAGCTCTAAATACATAATTTCAAAATATATAATTTCTCAACTATGTAAAAAATTAAGGCTGTGATATGAATTATAAGAGGGGCTTAATAAATCTAAAGCAACAAAAGCAATTGTACTTTGAGCCAACTTACTAAAAAAATACTAAGTAAGGTGATAAAGAGATTTAGGGAATAGTGATTGCATGAAATTCCACCCAGCTAAGATTTTATTGTTTATGCTTACAAAGTCAGATAGATCCTGAGTTTAGGATCAGTCTAGGATCAGAGCAAGGTTAAGCTTAGGTTTGGTAGAAATTGTAATTCCAGTGTTGTGTCATACCCAACAAGCTGAACATCTGTGCTTAACAAAGGCAGTCAGATCTCTGAATTCTTTTGCAGTGTTAGGTATCCAGAAAAATTTTTAGGGTAAACTGACTCACACACAATAAAGCAGGACATAGACAGAGAAACATGCTCTTAGAATAGCAACCAAATAGAATATAGAGAGAAATATCCACAGTGAAAGCAGAACATAGAAAGAACCAGTATCAAAATGCTGTGTAAAGCAAAAACAGGTTGTCAGCTTGGACCCACAATTTGATTTCGAGTCATTCTTCTGACTCACCATTTGACTTCAAGTCATTATTTTAGCCATTCTCAGACTTCCTTCTCTCAAAACCCATCTTCAAGCTGAGTATGGTTCTTTGAAATAAATATAGAAAATAGATATTAAAGCCATATTAAATAGCACATATAGATGTAGCAAATGGCAGGAAAGCAAAATGTTGGAATGTCTCTTTACCTTGTGGCTTATTTATAAGCAGGGCACAGCACATCCTATTTCCACAAACATATTTTTAAAAACAGGTCATCTGGTCCCTTTATTCTTCAGGGCCATAATAGGTAACTCAGTGTCTGGGATTTCTTTTTACTCCATGCTGGGTATCAGGCCCCTTAGTTCATACTTTGACTGTGGCATCTGGATTACATCATGTACTCTCATTCTTAAATGAACAAATTCAGTGTCCTCTATTGCACTATAAGTATATGCAGCACCTGTTTTATTATCTTTATGTCATTTGTAACTATGGCAGTGATACAAACTCAACTCATCTGAAATAATATATTATTTTTTAGAAACATGCTCTACACTTAGCCTTGAAAATCTCGGAGCATGGTAGGTTAATTGCCACAGATAGAGCCTCATTCTTTTCTTCTTTTCATATTCACAAAAATCCATAAGCTTCAGTCTCTAAAATATTTACAGAATAAGTTATAGACATATAATTAATTTCTAGAGAGCCACAGTATACTGCATTATATACTTAGGGATACTGTAGTGGTAATTAACATTAGTTTTCAAGTTGGTAGGGTCTAAAACACTTTGGAGGCTAGTATTCCCAAGGAATATTTAGATTTGGTCAATTGATATGGGAACACCTATTTCACCTATGGGAAACCATAACTCATAGGCTGGTATCTTAACTGAATCAAACAGAGAAAGCAAGCTGATACCAACATTCATCTGCTCCCTTCAACTTGACTAGTTACCTCAACATTCCACCAGCTTACTCTCTCAGCTGTGCTAGTCTGTACATTCAAACTATGAGTCAAACTTAGCCTCTCCTTCCTTCAAAGCTGTTATTATAATAACCTGGGAGAAAGTAACTGATAAAACAATATTGTGCACTTAAAACTGTTAAGCTAGGTCATATGTTCAATGAAGTTATCAACATATGTTCAATTAAGTTATTATCCTATCTTCTTGGATGCTACTGTCAACACATGCATTTAAAGTTTAAAGAAGACAATGTCTGTTTTTCATTGGCAGCATCTCTCAGAGTATTAAAGGACAAAGTTTTATGGCCAGGAATTCTGGAGGCCTCTCATGTCTCACCCCTCATTGTCCCTCACCGTCCTTCACTGTCCCTCTGTCCAAGCTCTTTGTAATGCTTACACATCCAAAGTAGCCATCCATCTTCCTAACCTCTTAGCTGAAGTCAGGTTCATCTCTAACTCCCCATTCTATTTTCTGAGTAATTCTGGAACTAGGAGGGCTCAACATTGCTGTATGCAGACTGAAGGTGCTAGTGGGTCTTATTTTGGTCTCTTTCCTCGACTACAAGCACTCAGGGGAAAGAGTCACCATCATGAAGGATCTCTATGCTAACTGCTAAGTATGGTACACAGCTCCATGTTGTCAGCTGCTAATACTCCATTGGCTGTACAGATGAAATTCACAATTCTCTGGTGAATTCAGGCTGTCCAACTTGGTACCCAACCCAGCAGGTTTGATCACTGAAATTTATCTTGTGAGAGTACATACCTGATACTAAATCAAATAAAAAAATAGGGATAAGGAAATGAATGGTTCAATGGGTAAAGAGATGAGTGTACCAAAGTCAGGACCTGAGATCAGAAGCCGTGGTTCAAGAAAAGAGTTGAACTCAGCAGTGTACATCTGGAATGCCTCTAGATTTTTGTTTGGAAGAACATATCTTGTGTTTCTCTCTTTCTTGTTTAAAAATTATTTTAAACACATAAAAATACATAGATACATAGATATATAAGTTTTCATAGATAAGTTCTGCCTTTATATCATTTGTATACCACACATCCCTCAGTTCAGTCTTCTCATGCTTCCCAGCTCCCTCTCAACTTCACCTACTCTTCTTTAATTGTTAATTAATATTTTATATATACACATATAATAATATAATATGTGTGTATGTGTGTGTGTGTAAATGCAACCTGATGAGTTCATTTACTCTTGCTCATATGTATGTGTGTTTCATGTGGCTTGTACCTGGAGAATGCTGTCTTTCCATCTCTTACCTTTTCATCTAGGACTGAAGCCTTGCAGAGGTTCTCTCATCATCAATGCCATGTCAACTGGTGTTGTCACTGTTGAGGTCTTTTTTAGGCAATGATACTATTGAGATTTTATGGGAGCAGTTGCCTAGACACAGATGTATGTATACAAGACATTTGTGTTGAAGATGCTATGTGAAATTAGATATACTGACACCCTTTGGCCCTTAAAATCTTCCTGCCCCCTCTTCAACCATGCTCTCGGAACCTTAGATTGTAAATGCCTGAACTTGGGCTGCCACCTAATTGTTAATATATTCTTTGTATTTTGACTAGTTGTGGATTTCTATAATATTCATTATGTGCTGCAAAAATAAGTTTCTTTGATGATGGATGAGAGTTACACCTACCTATGCATATAAGGATGAATAGTTAAACTGTAATTGGTAATTACATTTGTTTATGGATGTGGCAGTAGTAGGTTTTCTTTGCAGGTCTATTACCTCTGTCACAGGTAATTGGATAGGATTATAGCATTAGGTATATATTTCCCCTTAATCAAGAGAATCTTAACTTCAATTTGGTGGATATAAGTTATTCATGATATATAAGTACCACTGTGCATACCCTTAGATAAATGTTGCTGTGGTGATCACTGTGTTTCAAAGTCTTTAGAGCTGGGTAACCGATTGATTTTCTCCCTTGACAGCTTGCCTAACCACTTTGGATTTAATGAGAGCCAGTTCACAGAGGAAAAGCTTCCAGGTATGGTCCACATTTAATCTTCAACGTCCTTTGTTGGAAGTATGCAGTATCTTTATCAATCTCAGCATTTATGTTGTGAAACAATAACATAAGCTCATGACCAGCTATCCTAGATCACATAGTGGCACACAAAAAGAGACCTACCTCAAACAGGGCAGAAGATGGTGATGAAAATATGAGATTGCGATCAACCACATTTGTTGTGGAATCTATAATTTTCTGTCTTTGGATAACTAACACACACACACACACACATACACACACACACACACACACACACACACACGCACACTTGCGGTTAAGAAAGGAGGTACTTGCCTTATTTATAATAGCCAGAAGCTGGAAAGAACCCAGATACCCCTCAACAGAGGAATGGATTCAGAAAATGTGGTACATTTACACAATGGAGTACTACTCAGCTATTAAAAAGAATGAATTTATGAAATTCATAGCCAAATGGATGGACCTGGAGGGCATCATCCTGAGTGAGGTAACACAATCACAAAGGAACTCACACAATATGTACTCACTGATAAGTGGATATTAGCCCAAAACTTAGGATACCCAAGATATAAGATACAATTTGCTAAACGCATGAAACTCAAGAAGAATGAAGACCAAAGTGTGGACACTGTGCCCCTTCTTGGAATTGGGAACAAAAAACCCATGGAAGGGGTTACAGAGACAAAGTTTGGATCTGTGATGAAAGGATGAACCATCTAGAGACTGCCATATCCAGGGATCCATCCCAAAATCAGCTTCCAAACACTCACACCATTGCATACACTAGCAAGATTTTGCTGAAAGGACCCTGATATAACTGTCTTGTGAGACAAGGCCGGGGACTAGCAAACACAGAAGTGGATGCTCACAGTCAGCTATTGGATGGATCACAGGGCTCCCAATGGAGGAGCTAGAGAAAGTACCGAAGGAGCTAAAGGTATCTGCAACCCTATAGGTGGAACAACATTATGAACTAACCAGTACCCTGGAGCTCTTGACTCTAGCTGCATATGTATCAAAAGATGGCCTAGTCGGCTATCACTGGAAAGAGAGGCCCATTGGACATGCAAACTTTATATGCCCCAGTACAGGGGAATGCCAGGGCCAAAAAAAATGGGAATGGGTTGGTAGGGAAGTGGGGGGGAGGGTATGGGGGACATTTGGGATAGCATTGGAAAGGTAATTGAGGAAAATACGTAATAAAAAAATTAAAAAAAAAAAAAAAGAAAGGAGGTGCTTTCTTGTTCAAGGTGTCCCATTAGTGAATACTTAATTCTTCAAGATAATTCCAATCTTTAGTTTTTTAGTTTGGGTTTGCCAATCCTTGCTCAATCACTTGAATTGATGGACCTGAAGACTGGGAGCCCTTTCATATATAGATTCTGGTGTCTATGATGTGGTTGTTGGCAATTTCTAGCCCTCTGGTCTTTACTCTACATTTGAAAACAGTAGCTTGGCAATAATTGATATCTGAGGTGGCTTGGGATTAAATATATTTAATCATAACCACAGAAAGGATCCCTGTGAGGGAATATTATAAAATTTTCTAAAAAAAACTAACTCATTTATTAGTCCTGTTTGATGACCTTCATTTGAATAACAACTACTTAGGGAAAGAAATTCTTGGAACCAGACTGGCAGAAAATTACAGAATGTTCTTGCTCTCCAGTACTGTGTGTCTGTGCAAGTATTTACTTCCTATGACATGTGAAGTACCCTGTGAGGAAAGTACAGGGAACATGGAGGTGAAGTCCACATGAAGTATGTTGATAACTAATTTGCATGAAATGATAGTGTTGTCCTCTGTGTAAATCAGGAAGGAATTGCAGGATGAATTCCCAGGGTATCTCACATACTAGCCTTTTTATGCACAAATAAATAATCGCAATATGCATGGCAAGTTGGATAAATATGATAATGAGAATCAATATAAATGAAAAACAAAGAGACTCAGAAAATACCTCTCTATAAAGAGCTTGCCTGGCTGCACTGTGTCCCAAGTTCAAGTCACTGTGGGTAATAGGAGAGTTACAAAGAGGGTTTATGCTTATGATAGAATAGATCAGTATAGTCTAAGCAGATGAACTAGTAGTTAAAGTATTTGCAGACAGAGTGTGCTCCATATTTTGTCTCTGTATTTCCTCCCATGACCATTTTGTTCTACCTTCTAAGAAGGATGAAGCATCCGGACTTTGTTCTTCATTCTTATTGTGCTTCATATGGTCTGTGAATTTTATCTTGAGTTTTCTAAGGTTTTAGGCTGATATCCACTTATTAGAGAGTGCATATTATTTGTGTTCTTTTGTGACAAGGTTACCTTACTCAGGATGATATTTTCTAGTTCCATCCATTAGCCTAAGAATTCCATGAAGTTGTTGTTCTTAATAGCTGAATAGTATTCTACTGTATAAATGTACAACATATCCTGTATCCATTCAACTGTTGAAAGACACATGGGTTCTTTCCAGCATCTAGCTATTACAAATAAGGCACTTCTAAACATAGTGGAGCATGTGTCCTTGTTATATATTGGAGCATCTTTTGGGTATATGACCCATCCAGCAGGTCCAGTTATTCCTGGGTCTCTAGGGGACTGCTCCTGAAAACCAAATGGGAGGCAAGAGAGAAACGGAGACCAAGTACAGAAAAGACACGGAGTCAATCTGGATCTCGTCAAGGTCTCCTTGTATTCAGAAAGCTTGCAGTTTTTATACAAAAAGAACAAAGGGGCGATAACCCTTACACAGAAGGGCAGTGGGGATAGTGGTAATTTTTCTTGGCAGCTACAAGGGGAGATATGATATCTAAAAGTACATCTTGTGGTTATGACTTCTGCTGTTTGTGTCAGGTCCAACTTTATGTCTTAAGACTTGGTAGTCATCTTTTTCACATGGATTATTATAAAGAATTTAGTTTTGGCTCCCAATATCTCCCCCGTCTGTATTAATATAGTAAGGCCAAGTCCACTCAGGGTGATGGAATAGTTTGTTCATCTTGTGATGAATAGGCATTGACCACAGCTGGGGGAGCATTGACCTGATTCCTTCCGTGGATGCTGTCATGACCCACACTTGTGGCTCTTGGTACCTTTTGGGGAGGCAGGGCAGAGCCATGGGAATTTAGAACTCCCGTTGCATTGGCACAGAGGACCAGATCACAACCAAGTTTAGATACCAACCCCTTTTCAAGCAGATATGACTCTCAAGGAACTCAGAAGTGGTCAAATTGGACCTTCCCTTGTGGTGCTTAGCCTCATACCCATGCTGGTGCCCATGCTGCATTTGTATCATTATGAACCAGCATGCACAATTCTGAGTTCTGTGCAGCCCCTAAAGGGGGTCCTCATCAACCCTAGAGTTTAGCGAGGCCTGGAGGTAAAAACGCTAAAAGCCAAATCAAGGGGAGAGGGGTCTTATGGTCAGCTCGAATTATTTTAAGATGTTATGGAAGTTTAGCCTCTCTCCCCAAGGTGAGGACTCACATGATGTGGTCACAGCTGCAGGTTCTTCTTTGTCAGTCTCAGTGTCCAGACGATGATAATGAACTGAAACAGATTTATCAGAAAGAGTAGAATCTATCTCTGATTTAACAAGACGAGCTAATTGTTGAAAAGCCCAAGGACCAAAAGAAATTAATAGTAGGAATCCCACAAGGGGTCCCAAAATGGAAGGCAATAAGGCGGATAGCCAGGGTGAGGTGGAGAACCAATTCTGATACCAAGACTCTTGTTGTTCTAGTTCTCGTTTTCTTTTTTCGAGGCTAGCCTTTACCTTGGCAAGGCTATTTTTCACTAATCCTGTCTTGTCCACATATACACAACACTCATCTCTGAGAGCTGCACACAATCCTCCCTGCTGCAAAAAGAGTAAATCTAATCCCCTTCTATTTTGTAACACTACTTCAGAAAGGGATGCCAAAGAATCTGTTAACTGATCTATACCTTCTCTTAGATCTTCTAAATCTTGACTAATAGCTGCATTAAGCTCATGATAGCGCTGCACATTTTGCTGGGAAATAACTAAGGAAGCAATGAATGCCAGTTCCTGTCCCTGTAGCCCCCAATCCCAAGAGGGTCACCGCAGTGACAGGCTCTCTTTTGCTCCTGCAGGGCAATTCTGTGCCCCTTTCCCAAAACCCTAACAAATCATCTGAATCATGAATCCAAAGATTGGGAAACAATTGGACCAAAACACAATAATCTTTTCTCCTTATAAAATCTTCATTGACTAAATATCGGGTTAAGCCCAAGGAACATGTTAAAAGAGTATCATTAGGTGCTAGTAGATATTTATAGGTATTATTTACCACAATGGTATCATTGCATATATTTTGAAGTTGGAGGGATGGGATCATATGAGGCCCCACAACACAACTTCCAATTGAAGAAACTTCAGTTAGGGTAATTTGTATGGGTTCAAAGAGTAATTGTTCTGCATCATTAAGAAGGGTAAAATTATTGAACAGGGCTATTCCCTCATAGAAGGGAGGGGTGGCAGAGAAACACATTCAACACTCCTCAAAATCCGGGGAACCATCCTCCTGTTTTTTATCTATTAGTGCAAGAGCTGAGGCATTTAAAATGGAAAGCAGTAATAATTCAGTAGACTGCTTAGGGCCAGGAAGCATGGTAGACTGATAAGGAGTGCTCATCTGAACATGCGGGGTAATCAATTCCACTGTGGAGGGGGGGGGCAACCTACCTGTTGGTTGCGGCTTGGCTGGGGGTTGATGTAATTGGGGGTTGGGTCCTATGGGCGCGTTATGTTTATTAGGAATTTCTTTTAGGAGTCGTAGTTTAAGTATAACTCCTGCGTCCCATCCATCCTTATAAAGGCATAGCCCTCAGGTAAGAGGGCTATTAAATTGCTGCCAAGAGAACTGTTTTCCCTTAGTGGTAAAGCTGATGGAAATAGGGTTACACCATCCCTTAGAGGCACCGTCTGAGCTGCATGAATCATCATTGGTAGAATAGGAACTATTATTTTTGACAACAATTAAGTCCCATGAGGAAGATGGACGCCAATAGGCTTCACCTGCGGTCTCACACCTCCAGCTAGCACAAAAAAAAAAAAAAAAAAAAAAAAAAAAAAAAAAAAAGCAGATTCAAACCCAAACATGTGGTTTAGGCTGCGGTCATGGTGAGGCCGCCCAGGACAGACTTAAAACCCCTCGAGCCAGCCATTTTATGAGAACATTTGGTCCTTGAGTGCAGCTCATTTGGCAAAATTCATGCACTTCCCCTCACCATTAAATGCTGTCCCCGAGCCTTGAGGGGCTCGGTCTTGTGGCCAAAATATTCCAGGGACCCCCAGTATGGATCAGCTCCAAAGGCAAGTTTACATAGGTCAGTCACTAAGGGGTCCCAGGTAGGGTCGGTTCCAAGGTTGGACTGAGAAAAAACGGTGTCACCAGCCTGATTTTGGATAACCCAGGTGTAATTGAAAACCTGATAGGCCCGATTATTGGTGGTCTTCACGATGGAGAACAGGAATAGTATCCAGGCCAGAATCATCAGGTTTATCATGGTCACGGTCTAATACTTCCTCCTGTAAGAGAAAATATTTTTTTCCTCAGGGATTACCCTGGAATTTATTATAAGGTTTCATTAATCTTTCAAAGAGCCATCTCACTCTCCCTTCTTTTGTATTAAAGATACAAGCTGAGCCCTTAGCCCAGATAATAACTGGATCCGGTCCATTCCACATTCCCTTTAAGGGATCTTTCCACAAAACTTGAGCATAGCTTGAACTTGACTTAGAGTGCCACAAGAGATCAGCTGCGGAGCGCCCTGACATATCAAGGGTCAGGAAATTAAGGACAAATAGTGCATGAGACAATAACAATTTTGAATTTCCTTTAAAGGAATAGATAGTTTCCTGAGTAGCCAGCTTGATTAAGGTATTTTTTAAAGTCTGATGTGCTCTTTCGACAATTCCTTGTCCTTGAGGATTATAAGAAATGCCTGTAATATTCTTGATCTGTAATTGTGAGCAAAATTGTTTAAACTTTTGGCTAGTATATCCAGGACCATTGTCAGTTTTAATCATCTTTGGCTGTCCCATTATTGAAAATACATACAATAAATGATTGATGACATCTTTAGTGGCTTCTCCCAGATGGGCAGAGGCGCAAATAAAACCACTGAAGGTATCAACAGTAACGTGTACAAGTCTTAACTTTCCAAAGGATGGGACATGTGTAACATCCATCTGCCACAAATCACCAGGTATAAGTCCCATGGGATTGACACCCAGATGAGGTTCTGGAAGAAGTGTAAGGCAGCTCTTACATTGTTTCACAATTTGTCTGGCTTGCTCTCTAGTTTTTTTATATCTGAGTTTTAACGTATGAGCATTAAGGTGATGGAGGGCATGGGCTGTTTCTGCTTCTGAGAGGAGATCAGAGAGGGAAGCAAGGCACGGTCAGCGAGCAGCATGATCAGCTAAATCATTTCCTTCTGTTAATGGGCCAGGTAGACCGGATGTTTTCGAATATGACCTACAAAAAAGGGATGAGTACAAGCCCTAATAAGCATCTGAATCTTAAAAAAAAAAAAAAATCTGAGAAAGGTGGCAGTTAAGGGTTGGATACTAGGGACCACCTCCAAAACTTGAAGGGCCCTGACCACATAGTGGCTATCATCAAACAAGGGCTTTAATTCTCCTGTTGTTAACTTTAAGTATGGGCATAGCCAATTAATATCTCCCAATAATTTTTGAAAATCATTTAAGGTGTTCAGATAAGACGTTCGAATGGCCAATTTTTGTGAGTGAACAGTTGCAGGTTCTAGTTGGAAGCCCAAGAACATGAAAGGGTATTGAACCTGTATCTTTTCTGGGGCTATTACAAAACCTCTCTTTTGTAAGGCAGCAACTACTATTTGGGCAATCTCATGGTTTTGTTGTAAATCTTTGTAGCTATTAATAAATCATCCATGCAATGTACAATATAGGCAGTGTGAAAGTGCCTGCTTATTGGATCAATGATCTGGGCCACATATTTTTGGCACAAGGTGGGGCTATTATCCATTCCTTGTGGCAAAACCGGCCACTGAAATCGAGGATTCGGTCCCACATGATTTACAATTGGAATGGAAAAGGCAAAGCAGACAAAATCTTGAGGATGAACGTGAATAGAGAAAAAAACAATCTTTAATATCTATAACAATTTTGAAATAGCCCTTAGGTATGGCAATGGGAGAGGGTAGACCAGGCTGTAAGACACCCATTGGCACCATAGTCTTATTAACAGCTCTGAGATCATGTAATAACCTCCAAGTCCCATTTTTCATTTTTATAACAAATATAGGTGCATTCCACAGGGAGGTGGATGATTCAAGGTGCGACAGCCTCAATTGTTCCTGCACTAACTGTAAGGCTGCCTGGACCTTTTCTTGAAGCATAGACCACTGGTCGAGCCAGACTGGATCATTAGTTTTCCAAGATATTTTATCTGCCTGGAGTGCAGGAAGAGCAGTGGTCTCTAGGGAAAAAAGTCTGCTTCCAGACACTTTTTGTCTCTTTTGGATACAAGGACAAAGGGATGAACAATCCCTTGTTCATTTTTCCCTAGGCGTTTTCCAGGGACATACCCTGTTTTTAGCATTAAATTTGTGACAGTCTCATTGGGACTGTATATTATAACTCCGATCTGAGAGAGTATATCTCTTCCCCATAAATTAACAGGAAGGACCCTGACTATAAAGGGCTGGACAGTTCCAGTATTATTTTCCTTATCTGACCATGTTAACAATTTTGAACTTTGTAGAGTATCCTGAGTTTGGCCTATCCCCTTTAAATGGGTAGCAGAAGGTTCTAAAGGCCAAGCAGTGGGCCAGTCCGATGAAGAAATTACTGTTGAATCGGCCCCAGTATCTAGATGTCCCTGAAATTGTTTGTCACCTAAAAACAGGGTCAACATGGGGCGGGAGTCAGTTAAATTTTGTACCCAATAAACATTCGAGGACCCTGGGGAGGACGGCCTCCGATTTTTTCTAATATGTGGAAATTGTCCAATTAAGGGGAGCGGCAGCACTTGGGTGATGCACTCTCCTGCTCTCAATGTAAGGGGCCCTCGTGTGGCTGTAACCAGAATTTTTATTTCTCCTTGGTAGTCAGCATCGACCACAGTGGGGGTTACCACGAGTCCCTGTAGGGAACCTGATGCTCTGCCAATAATAAGAAAAAACATATTTTGGGGTGGGGGTCCGAATTCCCCTGTCTCAATAATTAATGTCCCTTCCTCAGGAGTTATAATCCTGGTGGTGGAGGAACACAAGTCCAGTTTTGCGCTCCCTGCTGTAGTTCTGCACAATCCCCTTTGGGGAGACTGGAGGGAATCAGCGTTGGATTGTTTGGGGGTGCTATCAGGGGGAGCCGGCCCTGAGCAGCAGCCCCCCTGGTAGTTTCCCTGGACCGCAGTAAGGGGGCAGCCATTTACATCAGTTTTGTGCCCAGTGGAGACCTGTCTTACATTTAGGGCAGAGGCTAGGAGGCATGGCTCCCTGTGTAACTTGGCCCACGCCTGGTGTGGTGGCAGACCTGCCTGGTCTTGTGGACGGGCATTCGCGGGCAAAATGTCCCGGGAGTCCACATCTGAAACACACTCTCTCCTGAGGCTGGCTAGTTCCACCAGCTTTTTGGAAGACCGCTCAAATGGCCAGGTTAATAGATTTTGAGACTTGATGTGAAAATGTATCTACCTCACTGCAGAGCTTTACCATTCCTGTGAGGTCTAAGCCTCTAGTCTTAACCCTCAGGGCAGCCTTGAAAGTGGAATTAGCATTCTCCAAGGCAAGTTGTCTAACTAAAAGCCCTTCATTTTCATGGGGGGCGAGAATTCTTTCAGTGGCTTCTTGTAGTCTAGCAACAAATTGGGCGTAGGATTCTTGGGAGCCCTGAATAATTTTAATCAACGGGGTGGTGAGAGCTCCTGTGGCCTGTATGGCTCTCCAGGCTGCTAAGGCTGCCTGGGTAGTTTGCACAAGCACCCCAATTGTTTTTTATCAGAGGTGAATGGACCTTTACCGCATATTTTATCAGAGGTCCAAGAGCAAGCCTCACTGAGGGGGTTCTTTCTGTTAATAGCAGCCTGGGTTTTGGCTCTGTCCACAAATTCAGATTTCCATGTTAAATACTGCCATCGTACCACTTTGCTCCATTAATTGGGTGTTAAGTAACAATCTCCTGCTAGTCCCTCCAAGATTGATACAGTAAAAGAGGCATTAACCCCATAATTTTTAACAGTCGAATGCAATTCTTTAATATGTTTGATCTTTAATTTCTTATAAACAGGCTGTGAAGCCTCATAATCACTTTCATCTTTTATCACCTCTTCTTCCTCGGAGTCAGAGGCTAATTGATCAAGTTCGTCATCACTTTCCTTTTCCCCCCTTGCCTGTCCTGAGGTATCTGGTGCTTGTTGACCATTAGCTGGATCAGGGTCATGACTGATCTGTTTGGAGCATGCCCGAGCCAGGACTGGGAAGGCCAATTTTTTATGTGCCTTGTCCTTGGCTGAATATTTATATTTGATCTTCTCCGTGGAGATCGGAGGAGAGACCTCCTTTATGACTTTAGGGTGCTCTGACTGTTTCTTGACAATTGGGGCTCCAGAGAGGGCCCCCTGTAAGTTTTTAATTTCTAAGGTGAGGTCTCCTAATTCTTTTTGCAAGTATAAAACCTCTTTTAGACGAAAAATGTGGGCCACCAGAGCATCCTTTGTGTGGAGCAAATGATGGACAGTAGTAGCCCCTGGTAAGGGAGCAGGAGCGGGCAGGCTGAGGGAGGGATAGAGGTGCAGAGAGGGAAAGGGAGGGGGTGCGGGGGAGGGTACCTAGGGCTGGATTTTGTTGTTAGAAACACTCGGGAGCCAGGACCATATCTCTCCTCCTCATATTTGGCAGCCTCCTCCTCTAGTTCTGCCTCAGAAGACGGGTCAAGGGGAGCATTACAGTCTTTTAGGACTTTATGCAAGACTGGATAAATATTCGTTGGTTTAACAATTTTCTCTGATTCATCCAGGGGCCCCTTCAGGCTTTGTGGGGAGAGAGGAGCTAGCAAACTACTTATAGGATCTGACAGGTTTATGATGACTGAAGAGCGGCATGAACAATCCAATCCTTTAAATCCTTTTTAGTTTCACTTTTACATGATGGTGAGCATGAGCAAGGAGCCTCAAGAAAATCCTCAGTGAGTGCCAGAAGTCTGGCTCCCTCCCCTCCTTGTTCTGCATCTTTTAAGAGGTCTCTAATGATTCCATAATAACTGAAAAAAAGTTCAGGGATATTTTTACCCGTCTTTATTAAATCATTAATATTTTTGCCAACCTTCTTCCACATAAGTGGATGAATCTCAGGTCAATTCAAAACTATCCATGGACAATTAGTGTCCACGAAGCAGAAAAATTTAATCAAATCTTTTTTCTTAATTCTTATTCCTTTCTCTCTAAGTAAACCCTTTATCTCTTTTATAAAAATTGTTTCCTTTGAAAGTGTTTTCCCCATGGCAAATGGGACGACCTTGTAACATCTAGACTTACCAAAAGACTCCCCGCATTGCATTAGCAATGCAATCCAGGGAGGTCTCTACCCTGGCTGGCAGTACCTCGATCTTGTCGTCGTCCGAGGGTGGTCGTACCTCGAGCCTCAAGTGGGCGACACTTGACCCGTCCAGCAGGTCCAGTTATTCGTGGGTCTCGAGGTGACTGCTCCTGAAAACCAAATGGGGGGCGAGAGAGAAACGAAGACCAAGCACAGAAAAGACATGGAGTCAATCTGGATCTCGTCAAGGTCTCCTTGTATTCAGCAAAGCTTGCAGTTTTTATACAAAAAGAACAAAGGGGAGATAACCCTTACTCAGAAGGGCAAGGGGAGGGGGGAGTGGTAATTTTTCTTAGCAACTACAAGGGGAGGTATGATATCTAAAAGTACATCTTGTGGTTATGACATCTGCTGTTTGTGTCAGGTCTGGAACATCTTGTGGTAATTCTCGGAACAGTCCATTGGTGACCTTCATCTGGACATAGTCAGCCTGGGGAGGAGGTCCAACTTTATGTCTTAAGACTTGGTAGTCATCATTTTCACTTGGATTATTATAAAGAATTTAGTTTTTGCTCCCAACAGGTATATGCCCAGGAGTAGTATAGTTGTGCCCTCAGGGAGTAGTATGCTCAATTTTCTGAAGAATCACCATACAGACTTCCAAAGTGGTTGTACCAGCTTGTAATTCCACCAGCAATGGAGAAGTGTTCTTCTTTCTCCACATCCTCACAAGCATCTGCTCTCACCTGAGTTTTGGATCTTAACTATTGTGACTGGTGTGAGGTGGAATCTCAGGGTTCTTTTGATTTACATTTCCCTGATGACTAAAGATATTGAACATTTAAGTGTTTCTTAGCCATTCGGGTTTCCTCAGTTGAGAATTTTCTGTTTAGCACTTTCCCCCATTTTTTATATGGCTATTCAGTTCTCTGGAGTGTATCATCTTCAGTTCTTTGTATATATTGGATATTAGCCCTCTATCAGGTAAAGATCTTTCCCAATTTGTTTCTTGCTTTTTTTGTCATATTGACAGGGTCTTTTGCCTTATAGAAGCTTTGCAATTTTATGAGGTCCCATTTGTTGATTCTTGGACTTAGAGCATGAGCTATTGAAGTTCTGTTCAGCAACTTCCCCCCATACCTATGTGTTAGAAGCTCTTCCCCACTTTCTCTTTTATTAGTTTTAGTGTATCTGGTTTTATGTAGAGGTTCACCATCCACTTGGACTTCAGCTTTGTACAGGAGTCAAAAATGAATCTATTGCATTCTTCTACATGCTAGAAGTGTCAATTGAACCAAAACTATGTGTTGAAAATGCGGTCTTTTTTTCCCCTCTGGATGGTTTTAGCTCATTTGTTGCCGCAGACCTTCTGGGTACCGTGCCTGCATAAAACGGTTCTCTAGAGTAGATGGGCAAAGATTAGGACGTGACAGACAGACAAACACACAAGAGAGGTGTTGAATCTGAATGTAATCTTCTGGTTGAGCTTAGACTAATTATATTACAGCGAATATCATAAATTGTAAAACATAATGGGGTGTTGAAGTCTCCCACAATTATTGTATAAGTTGCAATGTGTGCTTTGAGCTTTAATAAAGTTTAATTTATGGATGTGTTTTCCCTTGCATTTGGAGATGTTCAGAATTGAGAGTTCATCTTAGTATATTTTTCTTTTGATGAGTATGAAATTTCCTTCCTCAATATTATTGATAACATTTGGTTGAAATTTGATTTTATTCAATATTAGAATGGCTACTTCAGCTTTTTTTTTGGGGGGGGGCATATGCTTAGAAAAAAATTTCCAGCCCATTACTCTGAGGTAGTGTCTGTCTTTGTTGATGGTGTGTGCTTCCTGTATGCAGCAAAATTCTTGGTCCTGTTTTCAGATCCAGTCTGTTAGTCTATGTCTTTTTATCACAGTATTGAGTCCATTGATGTTAAGAAATATTTAAAAATAGTGATTGTTTCCTCCTGGCATATTTGTTGTTAGAGGTGGAATTGTTTGTGTGTCTATCTTCTTTTGGTTTTGTTGAAAGAGGAATACTTTCTTGTTTTTTCTATGGTGTAGTTTCCCTCCTTGTGTTGGAGTTTTTCATTTATTGTCCTTTGTAGTGCTGGATTTGTAGAAAGGTATTGTGTAAATTTGGCTTTGTCATGGAGTATCTTGATTTCTTCATCTACATTAATTGAGAGTTTTGCTAGGTATAGTAGTCTGGGCTGGCAATTTTGTTTTCTTAGGTTCTGTATGACATCTGCTCAGGATCTTCTGGCTTTTATAGTCTCTGGTGAGAAGTCTGATGTAGTTCTGATAGGTCTGCCTTTATATGTTACTTGACCTTTCTCCCTTACTCTTTTTAATACTCTTTCTTCGTTTTGTGCATTTGGTGTTTTGACTATTATGTGACAGGAAGAATTTCTTTTCTGGTCCAATTTATGTGCATTTTTAAGATTTCCTGTATGTTTATGGGCCTTTCTTTCTTTAGGTTAGGGACCTTTTCTTCAATAATTTTGTTGAAGCTATTTACTGGCTCTTTAAGTTGGGAATTTTTGCTCTCTTCTATACCTATTATCCTTAGGTTTGGTTTTCTCAATTTGGCCTGAATTTCCTTCATATTTTGGGAATAGGAGCTTTTTGCATATTGCATTTTCTTTGACTGTTGTGTCAATGTTTTCTATGGAAGTTTCTGTACCTGAGATTCTCTCTTCTATTTCTTGTATACTGTTGGTGATTCTTGCATCTGTGACTCCTGTTGTCTTTTCTAGGTTTTCTATGTCCAGAGTTGTCTCCCTTTCTGATTTCTTTATTTCTTCTACTTGCATTCTTAGATCCTGGATGGTTTTGTTCAATTCCTTCACTTGTTTTGATTCATTCTCCTATAATTCTTTAAGGGATTTTGTGTTTCCTCTTTCAGGGATTCTGCCTTTTTACCTGTGTTCTCCAGTATTTCTTTAATAAAGTTATTCATGTCCTTCTTAAACTCCTCTACTATCATTAGATATGATTATATGTGAGATTCTTGCTTTTCCAGTATGGGTGGTATCCAGGACTTGTTGTGGTAGGATAACTTGGTTCTGATGATGACATTGTAGCCTTGGTTTCTTTTGCTTACCTTCTTGTGCTTGCCTCTTCCCATATGGTTATCTCTCATGTTATTTGGACTATCTGTCTCTGACTGTAGCTATTCCTTTCTGTGGACCTCTGGGCCTGTGATCTTAGGTTTGTCAGCACTGCTCGGGAAACAAGCTCTTTCCTGGCAGGATTTGTGTATAAAGGGCTGTGAGACAACCTTGTGTTCAGAGTACAGATAGAGACTGGAAGGATCCCTTCCCTAGCTTTCCTGCTGTTCTTGTGTCCTGTATGCTCCTAGCAGGTCCCACTTTGGACAGTTATTGGGACGAAAGTAGTGACCTAACCTCTGAGCTTAGGAATGAGAGCACTCCCAGAAGACCAGCTCTCTCCACCAGGATTTGTGCATGGAGGGCTATGGGACAGCCTTAGGTCCAGAGTGCAGATATAGACCAGCCAGAGACTGTCTTAGTAGAAATTGTGATTCAAAATGTAAAGAGCAGTTCCTTAGATTGAAGTATTATTAGGAAAGAAAATGTTTATATAATTGCATGCAGAATGGACTTACAGATTTACATTCTAAGAAAATCAATTCCATAAATGGGTCAAAGGCTCAAATTTCAGTCCAGAGTTATGCAGTTTAGAAAAACTGATACTTTTAAGACAGCGTCCAGAAAAATACAGTAAAATAAAACCAACACATTGTCTTCTAATAAACATTATTTCAGTTGTATTGGTAGCTATGCATTGCATGTCTAAGGATCTATCTTGAAATGAAAATAAACTTGGAAAAGATGATTTCATAGAAATTGCTTATTATAGTATATAATATTAAGATATCTTCTGATTATAAGCATTTAGCTCTAATGAACAGATTTAACTAGTACATTCTAATGAAAATTTTGGATTTTTTATTATTTATTTGTTTGTTTTTTTAGCTTTTATTTATTTATTTATTTACACTCCAGATTTTATTCTAGCCTCCCAGTCCACCCTCTGACTGTTCCACATCCCATACGTCTTCCTCACCTCCTGTCTCTATGAGGATATCCCCATTTCCCACTTCCCCAACCCCCACCAAACCAGACCTTTAAACTCCCTTGGGCCTCCCCTCTCTTGAGGGTTAGGTACATCTTCTCTGTCTGAACCCAGATCCAGCAGTCCTCTGCTATATGTGTGTTGGGGGAGGGGGTCTCATATCTGCTGATATATGCTGCCTGGTTGGTGGTCCAGTCTTTGAGACATCTCAGAGGTCCAGATTAATTGTGACTAATGGTCCTCCTACAGGGTTGCTTTCCTCCCCAGCTTCTTCCATCCTTTCCCCAATTTAACCTCAGGGGTCAGCAGCTTCGATGCATTGACTGGGTACAAATATCTGCATCTGACTCTATCAGCTACTTGTGGCATCTTCTAGATTGTAGTCATGATAGGTCCCTTTTTGTGTGCATTCCATGGCCTCAGTAACAGTGGATGATAATAGGGAGAGGTAACTTATAGAGACCACCAGCAGCAGCAAGACTGGGCATCAAGGGAAGGGTGGTGCCATCCCACAGTCAAAACTCTGACCCATATTTGTTCCTGTCTGAAAGAGCTGCAGGGATGGAAATAAAGAGGATCTTGAGGAAAAGAAGGCCCAGTGAGAGGCCCAAAGTGGGACTCAGCTCAAGGGGAAGTGCAATGGCCTGACACCATTACTGAGGCTATGGAAAATTGTATTTCTAAACAAATTGAGATGTAAAATTATTAAGAAATTGGATACATTATTAAATGGAATGGTAACACAGTATGCATATATGAATATGTTACCTGTGTGTGTATTCAGTAGAAATAAAATTTGGGAGAAATTTTCTAGGTGTGCCTGTGTATTACTCTGTGTGTGTGTGTGTGTGTGTGTGTGTGTGTGTGTGTGTTCCTAATCTTTCATTTTATTTGAGTCAGTATTTCTTGTTGTTTCATTCTATTGATTTTAGGATAGCTGGGTCATGAACTTGTAGAGATTCTCCTGTTTATCTCCCATCTTGGCTGTAGAATTCTGGGTTTCCAAACATGGGATATTTCATCTAGATTTTCATGGATGCTAGAGGTTCAAGCTCATGTCATTATCCTTGTGAGGAAAATGCTTTACCCACTGGAACATCTCCTCAGCCTAAAGGCATTTTAAAATTTCTTATTATTGCATATTGAAGATATTTGGTGTTAATTTTAGATAAAATGATGAATTTTTCAATTGTAAATATGAAATTAATTTTAACTTAGATATAATATTCCATCTCATCTCCAGCCCCACTGGACCAAAATGGTCCTATGCATTCTCAGGCCACCCTTCTCAGGAGAGCTGTAACCATTTGGCAAAATATTATCACTGGAACTATAAGAACTGTTCTTTATGTCTCATATTTTGTGGAGCCTGTGGTAGTCATTTATATGACCTGACATCCTCCACCATGAAGTGAACACTAACATCAGACTTGGATACAAATAATTCCAGGTCTGGTAAGTCCGTATGTCTATGCAGAACATTTCTTTTAATGCCCTTCTTGCTTTCACTCCCCAGAGTCCTAGCCATTGCCAACACACCATCCAGAAACCCTCCAATTTAATGTCCTTCTTATCTCTGAACATATAGGCAGCTGTAGAAAGCTAGTTTAATCACTCTGCACTGTGGAGGCTACTCTGGATTCTAAAATTCCTATCATTATGTTATGTACTATGTACCTAGCCACAGTAACAGCTCCATTGACCTAGCCCCTAAAGTCCAGAGAGAGAGAGCACTTTGCTGTGATAAATGCAAAAGAATATATATGTGAGCTATGGAGATGGTTCCACTGGGAACATGACTAAGTTATAAGCACAAAGACCTGAGTTTGAAAACAAGCACTCCTGCACAATATGTATGGTCAATATGCTGTCTATAGGGTCTAGATGAATGGATATGTGGTTAACGCATATTGTGCTTGCGAAGGAAAGAAATTTAGTTCTTAATGTCCAGACTTGGTAGATCACCACTCCAGATCCAAGGCCATCCAGGAATTTTGACTCCTGTGGGCACTTCTGTGCACTCATATAACACACTCAGATGCATGAACCTATGTAATCAAATATAGAGTAAATTTAAACATATGTGCAGTGCCTACAAAAGCTAAGAGAGATCACTGTGTGATGTCAAGTTATAGGGTAGTGTAAGTTACCCTAGTGTGAATGCTGATAACTTAATTTGGGCCCTTTGCAAGAGCAAACTTGCTGCTTTCTTAATGTTTGGCTGCAGGGAAATATCTGGAAGTCTATCTGTATTGTTTTGGTGACATTAATTTTAATGGTCAATGTAGAATAGATAAGTAATAATTAGGTAAAATTTAAGCACTGAAAGAAGAGTCATTCATAAATAGGTGTGTGTGTGTGTGTATGTTTGTGTGTTTGTGTGTGTGCATATGTGTTACATCTTCTATTGTATCTTAGTCTTTATTTAAAAGAAAGACAGTCTGTTGGTTTTCTTAATGTTGTAATCAAATATCTGACCCAAAACAAAAACACTTTGAAGAAACACTTCTTAGAAAAAACACTTCTTAGAATACTGTCTATCATGATCAGGAAGTCATGGCAAACAGGAACATAAGGCAGCTGTTCACATTGTATTCACAGACAGGAGGCAGAAAGAGATGCTGAATGTTTGTATTTAGCCACTCTCATCTTTATTAAGCCAGTGCCCTCAGGCAATGGGAATGGAGATGTCCACAGTTAGAGTGAGTCTTTCTTCCTCACTTAGAACTTCTTCGAGACTCTCATGAATATGTCCAGAAGTGTGTTTCCATGGTGATTCTAAATCCCTTTAAGTTGACATTTAAGAATAAACATCACATACAGTATCTTTAAACACAAGCACACTGACACATGCAAAAGATAAACACATTTTCTGAATCCAAAATTTATTTGATTATATCCTTGGGATTCTAATCCAAATATATCTATACATCCTTCTGAAGATGTAAAGTATAAATAGATAGATCCTTACAAAATAATATTAACTGTGTGTTTCTTCTTTTTTCTTTCTCTGGAATTTTATTTCCTTTGTCATGTAAGGAAGAGAAAACAATAATGTCAGATGCAACATCATCAGTCTTTTTATATCCCTTGCTTCCCTTGCTTGACTGCCTTGCTGATTCTGTACACTCCACTTTGACAGGTAAGTAATTTACAGTTTGGAGGAACCAGATTATGACAGGAATACCACATGGTCTTAAGGATGAGCCAAAAATCTAACTGGCTCAAGTGGTTCCAATAAAGCAATTGGTACGTGACAAATGATTAGAGGTCACTTTGCAAATGACATGTACACAAGAATCAAGAAAGCAGTCCCTTACTATGCCTTGAGTTTTGTCAACAAAGATAACAAATTTGTCATATAAATGTCAATTAAAGATATATATTACTTTCTGATTCCTAATTTTTCAAATTCATAAAGCAGTGTGATATTGAGAGAAAGTTGGTGCTGTGATTCTTTAAAAGCTTCACAGATCTCTGCTTATTGCACAAAAGACTTCACACTACTGAAAATACATTTAAGTAGTGTTTCCCAAAATCCTGGGGAAATTCAGGTCAATGTCACAGAAATACAGGGGACTGGCTATACTGGAGCATATGAGAGATAGGGACAATGTGCCATCTCCCAGGAAACCTTACTGCTAGGGTCAAAGTCATGGTATATGACATTGCTGGAAAGCCTTGTGCTAGGAGCAAACTGACAGAATCACTTTGTCAGTGGGTATTCCTCTTCTGGAATAAGTGAATTGCGTGGGGTGAGTATACCAGAGGATTTGTGCCTAGATAAACCAAACTCCACATACCTACTCATAGATCATCAGCCATAGTCCTGCACAAGAGACTCCTGGGATTGCCTCCCCATGCTAATGTGGTATCTCAATTTTTTAGCCTCTAGTCAATGATTTCATCCAAAAACAAATCAGTGTAGCCAAGGAAAAGGATTTTGTAAACATGTACAATAAATGATATGTTCTTTGATATAATAACTATCTATGGTATCAAAGATATATCTATGATATCATAACTAAAACACAAGCAACAGAAAGAGAAGAATACAACATGAAAAATAAACATAGAGAAAGGAATAAAAATGGAGTGTGAAGTCTTCTGTGCAATAAGCAGAGATCTGTGTAACCTTTAATGAATCACAGCACCAACTTACTCTCCATGGTACACTGCTTTCTAAATTTGGAAAATTCAGAATCAGAAAGTAATGTATAACTTTAATTGAAGTTTACATGACAAAGTTGTTATCTTTGTTGACAAAATTCAAGGCATAGTACTGAGCTACTATGGGTAGCAGGATATCCCAAACTATATGTAAAGGGGGCTGAGCATAAATAGGCTCATATAAATTTTTTTCCTTTTTCTTTAATAGATGTGATATGACTTGCTGTTTCAAATCCCAGCCTTGATGACTTTAACTCAATGGTGGGCTATAACCTGGACATGTGACCAAAACTAGCCCATTTCTCCCCTAAAATTTATTTTAGTGTGTATTATAACACCCTTAAAGTCACTAATGCATTATAAAAGGAAATTACTCTGCCATTGTTGATTCCCTTTTATCTATTTTTCTGGATCCAGACATATGTTTTCATTTCAAAACCCCATTTTTTTGTGTCTAATTGTAAACTTACCACTAAACAAGAAACTGCAACAACTATTGCTCTTTGCATGAAGCTATATTTACATTGTTTTAAGTAGCAAGGAAAGGTCAGAACCTGAACAATACCAGGCCAGCTGGTATTCAGTGCTATTACAAATACATTTTGGTTCTTTCTTGAATAAGAAAACCTGCATGAGAAAAAGTTCATCCACTTGCTCTACTTTCGGCAGACACCAGCACTAATGGGACACAATGCTCCATTTTTATTCCTTTCTCTACCTTTATTTGTCATGTTGTATTCTTCTCTTTCTGAAGCTTGTGTTTTAGTTATGATATCATAGATATGATATCTTTTATATCATAGATATTTATGATATCAAAGAACATATCATTTATTGTACATGTTTATAGTATTCTTTTCCTTGGCTGCACTGGTTATTTTGGTTGAATAAGTGGCTCAGTGAATTAGTGGACTGCCTGTGTTGAGTGTATTAGGGGATATGGGCTGAGTTGACATCGAACACAGGATTGTATTCCTATAGAGTTATGAATGATAGTCTCTCTCTCTCTCTCTCTCTCTCTCTCTCTCTCTCTCTCTCTTTCTCTCTCTCCCTCTCCCTCATGCTTCCTTCAGTCAAACCCCAGCATTACCTTGCCAGCTACAGAGAATTTTCTTGAGCTGTGTTGAATTTCATTGCTTACATTTGTTCTCAACTGTCTTAAGACCTTGGAAAGCAACCAGAGGAGGCACTTGTGTTCTAGAGACTGGCAACACACTATTTCTCTAACAAAGCACTAACTTTGAAAATCAAGACTCAAATTCTGTAAAATTGCAATCATCCAACCTAGTTTCCATCCTCACAGAAATCCACTTCTGTGATAATCCAAGAGTGGGATAAAATGTTGTCATAACTATGATGCTTCAACATCTGATCTCTTCTATTGTTAAGCAGCATTTCCCTCAAAAACATGCTTTCATTTTTTGATTTTTTTTTGTTTTGTTTTGTTGTTGTTGTTGTTTTGTTTGTTTGTTTGTTTTTTGAGACAGGGTTTCTCTGTAGAGCCCTGGCTGTCCTGGAATTCACTTTGTAGACCAGGCTGGCCTCAAACTCATAAATCTGCCTTCCTCTGCCTCCCAAGTACTGGGATTAAAGGCATGTGCCACCACCTCCCAGACACCTTTCATTGTTTTAAATTGAATCTTCCTTACAATAGATTTTTCAGTCTATTCTACTTTTAAGCCTTAGACATAAAAAGGGGAGTGAAATCTTTGTTCAGTAGAATCTTTACAAACATATTTCCCTTAATATAAGAATAAACCCAAAATAATTAACATTAAAATACTAAGTTGATTTTGACTCATATTTTGAAAAGTTTTTCACTCCATAGATTTTTGGTCTTGGCCCTTCAGGCCCATCGATGTCAAAATCTTATGCCTTATAAATCAAGTGAGACAGAGGGAGTCTTGTGGCACAACATTCTCTCCATGTACACATTCCCAAAGTTCAGCACCCTTCTTTTGTACTCTGGCTTATATTTTTCACTATCTCTCAAAAATGCTAGGCCAAATAACAAGTCTTTAATGCATGAGCAGGCCTCTATTGACATTGCTAATCCAAACAGCCCAATATAACAGGTACTGGTTGGCTACTCCTCACTCTCTTTAGCTTTCACCTTTTTTACTCTCTAGCTCTCTTTCTCTCCTACCCTTCCCCCCTCTCTCCATGTGGCCATGGCTGGTCTCTCTATTTTTCTAGCTTCTCTCTTTCCCCTTGCCTTTCTACAAAAAATACTTTAAAAACATAGACTGTTGCCACATACTGGACTCAGTTGGCCACTTAATCTGCAGGAGAATCTGGATCCCAATACAGGTGGGCAGGGAGTCAGCAAAAAAGTGATAAACAGACGTGAACACAAGGGAGTGTTGTATCTGAATATAATTTTTCAAGTGAGCATCAGACTTATATTACAGAAGGAGACAAGGAACTTAAATGATACATTAAGGTCATCCAAGGTACATTGAAGTTATCTGATGCAAAATGACTTTTACAACAAAACAGAGGAATGCATACATAAAAGCTAACAGGAACCAACTAGAATAAAATCAGTGTTAACAACTGGTATCAAAAGCAGCCCTACCTAAGGTCAGCTTAACCTTAGAAGCCAGGGGCAAGGGTTTCATGCCCTTGACATAGTTCCAATTTTAGTCTATTGTATCACCTTCCCCATAGGCAACTGTAAATTCCTATGTATAGGAGTCAGCTATCTATTGTTCTAAGTATTTACTCTAGTTCCTTCTTAGACCACAAACTTCCTTCTTCCTAGCTCATTGTAAATTCCTGTGTGTCTGAATGACTCTGATGTTGTTCTAAGTATACCATGTAGACTAGCCCAGAGATTACTAGCTCTATTCTAGTAGAATATAATGCTTATTTCTATCACTGTCTATCAACACTGGAGACATTTTCATCTGAATGAGTAACATTCTTACAAAGATCAAAACTCAGGGTTGGCTCAACAACTTCCTAGGATATTGGAACACTGGTGAAGGCTAATTTAACTTACCTACATGTCAAAATCAATCCCTACAGGTACTTATAATAAAACAATATTGGAGGAAAGCAGAGATTAGTTTCCCGACTAAAGCAATGACAGATTTGTAGCATTTATTTTACAGGATGCCATGGTTCCAGGAGACTACATTTCCATGAAATTTTCTGTGTTTGCTAGGCCCTGGCATAGTCTCACATAAGACAGCTATATCAGGGTCCTTTCAGCAAAATCTTGCTAGTGTATGCAATGGTGTCAGCGTTTGGAGGCTGATTATGGGATGGATCACTGGATATAGCAGTCTCTAGATGGTCCATCCTTTTGTCTCTGCTCCAAACTTTGTCTCTGTAACTCCTTCCATGGGTGTTTTGTTCCCAATTCTAATAAGGGGCATGAACTTTTCTCCTTGGGACTGCGTCCAATCTTTTGGGTCTGTCGCGAAAGTCACTACTGGAGTGGGAGTGGCAGACTATCCCTGTTCATCAATGCCCCCTGCACTTGAACAATGGGATAGGCTTTCTCCTAATGAGCCATGTCTAACCTTCGGCCAGAAGGCCTTTCCTATGGTACAGACACAGACCAGACTAAGTCCCCCCCCCCCAAATAAAGTTCCATGTAGCCTAGGCAGCTCTCAAACTCACCATGTAACTGATACTAGCCTTAAATTCCTTATACTACTGATTTCCACTCCTCATTGCTGGGATTACAGGCTGGGATTATAGACATGCAATACCATATCTCATTTACATGATATCAGAGATTGAACCCCAGGCTTTGTGCATGCTAGACAAAGACTACAGAGCTTCACATGTCCCACAAAATAATTTATTGTTTTATTCCCAACACGCTCAGTGAAGTCTGTAATCATAGACCAAACCCTGAAAAATCATATATAAAGGCCTGTGATCAGATGTATGGTGTTTTCCTAAGCTATACATCTATCATGCCATTATCTGGCACATGATGGTTTATGGAGCAGATATTATAGAGTAACCCCATGTTTTGTTGGCTAGACTGTGGAAGTAATGCAAAGTTCTGCAAAGGACCCTCTAGGAGGCTAGCACATGGCCATATAGGAACTTATGAATAAAGCTTGAACATGTCTTATATGTCATGCCTATCCCCAATCCTGTGTCTATATATGTGTGCAATTGTGTGTGTTCATGTGTATTTGTGTAAGTATACATATATGTGCTCATGTTTGTTAAGGTCATAGGTGATAGGTTTCTCATTAAGTAGTACTCAGTGATTAGGCTAGGATAGGAAGTTGCATGTGCATGGAGATTCACCTGTCCTTGACTAATCAGTGCTAGGACTACAAATATAGCTTATAATAGCCACTTTTCAAATGACTCTGATGGTCAAACTCAGCTCTTTATGCATGTACCTAATTTATATCCTGAACCATCTTTCTATCCTAGACTGTGTTCTTTCTGTGCTTAAGAAAAGCCTAGATTTTTAAAAAGAGCTTACAAAACTTGCCTGAGCATATGCACTATGTTGGATCAAGCCAGATGCATGATTATTGCTTGGAAAGAATGTGTTTGACCCTCTTCTTTGCTCTTTACAATCCCATGTTCATCTATGAGTACTTGATACCATCTATCCCATCTTGACTTCAGGTTCTCAACAAGGAGTACAGCTAATATGCTGTTCCAATATCCCATGCTCTATCCATTCCAAAGTAGTTCCTCTTTGTCATTGCAAGACTACTATCCACTGGATTCCCATATACTCCACAATACAGACTGTTTTCTAAGACTTCACTTTAATACAACCAATCAGTACTTGGGATACAGGAAAGATACAGAGCTGGTAAAAACTACACAAAAGAAAACCAACCAACCAACAAACAAACAAAAAACAAAATGCAATATTTTCTATGCAGTGAAATTTAGGTGAGAAACATGAAAATGAAATTGGGAATGTTAATAAGTATCTTGCTTAAAAGAAACCATGCTACTCCCACCTGGAAGAGGAGACTGTAATCTGGAAATAAAATAAAATCTATGTCCTTTCCAGATCAATATTGAAATTCCTCTCAGTTTTCTGATGCTTGTTACATAGGACAAAGGTAAGCATAAAAAGATGACTTCTTAACTGGACACATTGGGAAAAGGAGCAGGGAGGTCTGATGACTGCTCCACCGTCAAGTCTATCTTCATCTTACTATTGTAAAACTCTGATATAAATACAGATAATAAGTGTGTTTATTTGACTCCTGTCCCATAAAAAGTCTTTAATATGGCTAAATACTCTTTCATTCTTATCAAATCAGGCCAACATAGTTTTGTCAGAAAAAAAGAAAAGCATATACATTTAACAAGTGAATTAATTCTTTACAATCTATATTCTGTTTCAGTTGCTTTGAGACATGATACAAAGCATCCCTGCCTCTAGAAGTTATCAAGTTCAAATAACCACAAAGGCAGACCTGCAGGATAGAAATTTCCAAATAAAGAAAAAAATGGTGTGACCAGAAGATGCAAGAAAAAATGTTTTGGTTGTGCAGAAAGGAAAAGGCACCCTACAGTCTCTTTCCTCTCAAAAACACCAAGCACAAATGTCCTCAAAATATGGCAAAGAGAAAATCATGTGGAATCTTCCAGTGATGAGTCCTTTTACTGACTTGAGTTAACCCAGATAAAATAACCCTTTAGCCCACTAAGTTTCTTATTGTCAACGTACTTAGTCATTCAAAATCCAGCCCTGTTTCCTCCTTAGATATATTAGTGATTTCTGTTTTATCTGTATTTTCATACTGATTTTTCCCCTTCTTTCCACTAATAACTTGGAAGCTAACGCTGATAAGTAAACATATATATCCTAACAGAAATATAGATATTCTACAGTGACACTTGTACCTCTCCATTCCTTTGATGTTCTTGGAACTGTGGACCCAAGAAATTAGAATTTCCCAAGTATTTAAAGCTTGAATGAATGTAAAAGGCTGTAATCTGGTGCCAGCCAGAGTAGGTCAAGTCTTCTGCAAAAAAAATTCATACATTTTTTGACAACCTACTGTTGTACCCTGAAGAAGGTTAAGTAAATGTTGGGCAAAAACACACCTTGATGGAAACTGCTCAGCTGTGCACACTTCTTGTCTGTCTTCAGATCTGAACTTTACAACAGAACTCTGAAGATAGACTTAAGGGTAGAGCAGCTCTTGGCCCTACTTCCTCCTTTTCTCAATTTAGTCAATTAAGTAATGTGCCTTTTCCCCCCTGATTTTTATTATTAATCTCTTCCTGGAACTGGATTATTGAAGACAGCAGTGTGATCCTAACAATTCCTATAGTATGATATGTTATCTCTACTGGTGGGGTTACATGCATATTAATGGCAGGAAGGGTAAGCCTCAACCACAGAACTGTCTTTGAAAACAGTAACACAATGGGCTATTAGTTCTTGTTCACATCATTGACTCACCATGCTGGCCCTAGTCACACTAATGGAAGCTGTAAAAAGAGAATACTGCAGTGTATGACAGCAGAGTAAAATGGAAGACTCTAAATAAAGAAGAATAAGACATCCAGGAAATACTGTTTCTTTTAGTATCTAAGGCAGATTGGCAAGATGTAGACCTAAGTATTCTCATATATATCAGCATAAACATGTCTTCAACTTTGTAATAATCTAGTGGTTTATTTTTACAAACACACAAAAAATATTTTGCCAATTTTTTTAATGCCAGAATAACCAATGCTTTGTTTATTTTATGTTATACATAAATGATATATTATAACAGCACAAAATGAGGTCCAGCAACAATTTTTGAGGAATTCCAAGAAAGGCAAAACCATCTACAAAATTATAATAAAAGCTTCTGAAGAACCTTCTTTTAGAGATCACAGAGGCATTGTCAGGGACTGTTTAGTTAGCTCAGACCCCTTCTATCCTTGATAAGAAGTGAGAAGTTCAAACCAGGTATTAATGACATGTGCAAGAGACAAGAGTAAACAAATATTGTTGAGATGAAGCAAGTTGTGAGAGGACCATAGATATAGATGAGGACAAGGCAAAGTGACTTCCCCCATCTCTGCTCTGTGGCCAGGAGGGGAAAATTTAAATTGAAGAATAAAGATATTTATCATGGGAAACTTTTAAAGGTTCAATTAGCATTTGCTATATACCAGGATTGCTTACTCTGAAGAAATATTCACAGGAAAGAACTCTAAAAGCTGACAAGGAAAGGTCACAAAATCCAATCATGTTGAAAGGTATGTGCCCAGCAATTAGCCTTATTATGGGAAGAAATGGTCTTGATTGCCTTTGAAAAGAAAACAGTCAAAATTGCAGTCTTGGACATTTTATTTTAAGTTTTCTAGACTCTAAATTAGGGATAGAGAATCCAGGTTCGGCTACTGAACAGAAGTTAACCCTTCACAGCCTAAAGTCTTGTGATTCTAAAACTATTGTCTTAGGACACTTTGAAATTATGTTGAAGACCCTCAAGCCCTTTACAGTACTAGAATAGGCTCTCATATATCCAAAGTTAACCTCTAATTAATTTATATAAATAAGGAAGATGCTGACCCTCTCATCCTCCTGTGTCCATCTCTTGAGCTGGTGTAAAATAAGAATGCCACCATGCCTGATTTTCAGTGCTAGGATTTAAATCCAGAGTGTCATGCAGACAGTCTCTCATCTGAGCTATACCCTCAACTTCCATGTGTAGTCAATAGTATGTGATATTTCATTGATAATAGGCCAAAAGCATTCTTTGCCATTGGGTTTGTATAGGGGCATACATTGTATTTAGATTTCAAAGTTATTTGGTGTACAATGGTCATTCTAATGATTAAGAAGGTTATTTCTTATGTGTTTAGAGTCATGAAGAAGATTAATTTTTAAATCTATCATGTGCTGAAGATGTACTTTCTAATCTGCCTTTAGCTTTCCTTTCCTGTGTCCTCATATGTGAAGAAAGAAAAAGAAAAGCAAAAAGAAGGTGAGAGAAGAAAGCTCATGAATATATGGAGGAAGATTTATATCCCATTTTCATCTTAAAAGACACTAATATCAGATTTCTCAGCATCTAAACCAGGGGTTGGGGGCTATTTCACGCTAGCAACATGTTTTGCTGCTGTTGCTGTTGTTGTTTGTTTGTTTTTGTTTTGTTTAAAGTGGAAATGTTAGATTATTCACTGTGTTCACACATGGGGTAAAAGGACCTTTCCACCTATCTAATGCAAGTGGTCTGTTATTTAGATTGAAATAAAAGCAAGAGTTAAGCATCACTGGGAGGCCCAGGTTAGGGTGTGGTCCTGCCCATGGCTTGTCCCACTCAGGACTTCCTGCAAGGGGTCTATCAAGCTGTCAGTGATTTGAGAAGTCTCTGAAATGTTCCTCCACTGGCTAACACCAAGCCATTTTCTCCTTTTATAAGGAATAACAATCGCTAAACCTTCAGAAACTAGTTTATTTCCTAAAACTCAGCTAATACCATAGCACTGGATGCTACAGTTTCAATGTGTTAACTTTTAGGGACACACAAACATCACATCATCAACTTGCCCCACATCATATTTTGAATCAAGAATTAAAAATAATATTTTATATATTTATCTTTCCTATTTCTTTCTATCCTCCTATTCTTCTACCTCCTCTATCTCCTCACCCCCTCCTCTTCTTAAGGTAGGGATTTTCGATCTTGCTAGTCTCAAACTCAGTCTCTATCCTAATCTGCTCTGGAACATTAGGTTCTCCTGTGTTGCCCCTTACAGTGCAAGACAGGAACTGTGGAACTCTTAACAGAGTTCCATATTTCATTCTACCTGGAATCTTTAATTGTACTCAATAACTGAGGTGATCAAGGGTGGAAAAGATTCTGAGAGTAAGTATGGAAGCCCTGAGATTGTATATGAAGAAGTGTCATGGAAATTTTTCAGTAGCATTTCCCCTTCAAAGTCCAGTGGCTTCCTACTTCATTATGACATCAATGATATTACACAGGAGGTTCCAAGCAAAAGAAAAGTAATTGAAGAGTAAAATAGAATCTTTGCAACACCTGTCTTCATTTGTATATGTGGCCTAATGCTCTGGGAAATTATCTATCCATACAGACCAAAGGCTTACATTTTATTTTCAGCAGTTAGAAAGACAACTTTCCCTGCTCCTCCTCCCTCCTCCTCCTCCTCCCCACCTCTTCCTCCTTTACCTCTTCCTCTGCCTCCTTCTCCTCCTTTCTCTCTGTCTCTCTCCATCTCTCTCTCTCTGTCTCTGTCTTTCTGTCTCTGCCTCTCTCTGTCTCTCTCTGTCTCTCTCTTGGACTGATGTTTGTGACTGTACATACATAAGTATGTCTATGCTTGTGTTATGGCATCTCAGCAGATATAACTAATCAGATATAGTTTAAGAGTGTATGGCAAATTACAAATCTTTATTCCAGCTGACTGGAAGTAAATATGGGTATTTGGGATTTATCTGTAGCTCAAAGCGTTTAGAGCTAAGGACTTTAAAAGTCAAAAATATCTCCTGGTTTCCCTCTGTGAAGCTCCATGTAAAGAGGTGAGGAAGTTATTGCACAAGTTTCATAATCAGGCAGTTTAACAGAGTCTAGGCTAATTTACCTGGGGCATTTTGACGTCATGTTACTAAAATAGTTGTGGGTAATTTTCCATAGGGTTCTCTGTCAAGGATATCAAATTCTTGTTAAACTTGAAATGTTACTTAGCAAGGATATATAATGGAGCAACTTCTGTACTATCTTTCCCTGTAATACATGTCTAGGACAGAGGAGGATATCAGTGGTTTCTTACTGAACCTGTACCTTACCTACTCAACCGAGCTGGCTGGATAGGAAGCCCCAAGGGTCTTCTGCTTTCTTTCCCCAACACTGGAATATATGTGCCCCTGGGCCAGACATTTTACATGGGTCTTGAGGATTGAATGCAGTTCTTCATGCTTGCACAGCAAGTAATACTGGCTGAAACATCTCCCCACCCGAAATGTGCTGTTTTCTATTGTCAAAAGCATGTTGCCAGATATTTAATTTGATCTTCATTACTTGGATCCAAACATCAAAGATTGCAATAAACAGCCATGGGTTTGTGGTCAATTTGTCAGCAAGCCTGGGATCAGAAATTACTTCCTTTAGTATGGAAAATGGTTTTTACCTTCTTCCTTTTTCTCTTCCTGCCCCTGCCATCCTGTTCCAAGAATCCCTTTCAAACCTGCTAATATGTTTTTCCCCACCTTTTGGGAGTGAGGATTCAGGACTAGTGCTTGAACAACTTATAACTTTCCAGATCCACCTGCCCAGTAAAGACAATTAAGAGCTGAAATAAAAATGAGAGGAGAGATGAGATTTTGATAAGCTTGATCTGTTACATAGTTTTACCAAAGCTGACACCAAATTTACACAGCCTCTGCTGAGATCCATATCTCAGGATAGTGAAAGAACAAAGAAATTTGCTATGTACTTCAATACTACTTTTCCAATGAATCCATTATGTCTTCCAATATTCTTTCTTGTGAGAGTTAGATGAGCTTGGAAGAAAACTGCTTGCCTGACTGACAAATTGGGGCTTATCTACTGGTGAACACACTAATGCATGAATTGGAAAAGTTCTGAGGGAAAATAAAATCAAATATAGCCAGTGCAACTTTCTGATAATTATGTGGACCCCCCAAAACAGCACCAGAATTATCTTGCCCCTAACGAATTGCATTTAGAAAAGAATAGGACGCTACTCAAAAATCATGCTATGGAGAATAGTCAGCAAAGGCACCATCATCATAAGAGACACCACCATGGAAGAAACAGTAAGTATTATCCAGCAACACCCTGTGACTCTTTCCTCACCCTCCTGATAGGCTGCTAGCACAGAGTTGCTGAATCCTTCATGCAGACACTTTTTTTTTTTACCTGTTCAACACTCTTCTCTGAGGATTAACAGCTCTGAGGTTAACTGCGTTGCAAGTGGAAGAAATCTAAGTTGCAATGACAATCCAGACGCTTTTAGTACTGAATCAGCAGTACAAATGTGTCTTACAATTATCCCATGAACGCCCTGTGAAAAAAGTGAGCATGACTTTCAGATTCTACAAAGTTTATTTGATGCATTCTCCTCTGGAAGTTGAAGCAGAAGGATTGGGGGTCTTAGGCCAAACGGGGTACATAATATAAGGCTTTTTTTTCCAAATGCAAACAAAGATTTAAAATATTGGAATTGAATTCCCACAATTATGACAATGTGGTCACATTTCTGGAGTACACTAATCCCATAAGGTACTCAATGAGAAAGAAACAGCTCGAAGTCTTAGAGACCAAATGTGGAGTATTGTTTCATTTTCCATTCAGAAGGTATTCATTGTGAAGCTAAGAGAGTTTGTGTCGTGCACCTTATAGTGCAATGGCAGGAATATACTCAATAACTGATAGAGAATAAACACTATCTAGTGATAGATGAGAGACAGATTTAAAATTTTATGAATACACAAACCATATATAATATATTTCATTTGTCAAGTGGAAATAAAATCTGCACATGGTTAATCTTGTGATTGCAGCCAGCAAGATCACCTTATGGAGTCATTGCCATGCATACATATGTGAGAACTGGTTATCAAGCTTATTCACCCTTCTATCTTGGTTTCATGACTTACTTTTCCCTAGGTCTTTTTTTAAATTTTTAATATTTTTTTATTACATATTTTCCTCAATTACATTTCCAATGCTATCCCAAAAGTCCCCCATACCCCCCCCACAACCCTACCCACCCATTCCCATTCTTTTGGCCCTGGCATTCCCCTATATTGGGGCATATAAAGTTTGCAAGTCCAATGGGCCTCTCTTTCCAGTGATGGCCGACTAGGCCATCTTTCGATACATATGCAGCTAGAGACAAGAGCTCCGGGGTACTGGTTAGTTCATCATGTTGTTCCAACTATAGGGTTGCAGATCCCTTTAACTCCTTGGGTACTTTCTCTAGCTTCTCCATTGGGAGCCCTGTGATACATCCAATAGCTGACTGTGAGCATCCACTTCTGTGTTTGCTAGGCCCCGGCATAGTCTCACAAGAGACAGCTATATTTGGGTCCTTTCAGCAAAATCTTGCAAGTGTATGCAATGGTGTCAGCGTTTGGAAGCTGATTATGGGATGGATCCCTGGATATGGCAGTCTCTAGATGGTCCATCCTTTCATCACAGCTCGAAACTTTGTCTCTGTAACTCCTTCCATGAGTGTTTTGTTCCCAATTCTAAGAAGGGGCATATTGTCCACACTTTGGTCTTCATTCTTCTTGAGTTTCATGTGTTTAGCAAATTGTATCTTATATCTTGGGTATCCTAAGTTTTGGGCTAATATCCACTTATCAGTGAATACATATTGTGTGAGTTCCTTTGTGATTGTGTTACCTCACTCAAGATGATGCCCTCCAGGTCCATCCATTTGGCTAGGAATTTCATAAATTCATTCTTTTTAATAGCTGAGTAGTACTCCATTGTGTAAATGTACCATAATTTCTGTATCCATTCCTCTGTTGAGGGTCATCTGGGTTCTTTCCAGCTTCTGGCTATTATAAATCAGGCTGCTATGAACATAGTGGAGCATGTGACCTTCTTACCAGTTGGGACATCTTCTGGATATATGCCCAGGAGGGGTATTGCTGGATCCTCCGTTAGTACTATGTCCAATTTTCTGAGGAACCGCCAGACTGATTTCCAGAGTGGTTGTACAAGCTTGCAATCCCACCAACAATGGAGGAGTGTTCCTCTTTCTCCACATCCTGGCCAGCATCTGCTGTCACCTGAATTTTTGATCTTAGCCATTCTGACTGGTATGAGGTGGAATCTCAGGGTTGTTTTGATTTGCATTTCCCTGATGATTACCTTAGACACATAAATAAGCTCCCCCTATCTCTGGGTCTAGCCCTTATACAAATTTCATATCTTACACTAGATCTAATAATAGAGGGTTGGGCCATGCTCTCTACTTCCATACTGGAACTCTCTACATCATAGTGAAGAAGGCTTTCTATGTGTTTCTCAGAAGGACAAAGTTATTCCCTTTCTTTAGTGGAATGTGAAAAGACAGAATTTGGTAAATAGGTATTTCATTCTTCCCACATATAGAGCATATGACAGAGTTGCATATACAGTTGCTGTTAAGGCTTCAGTGTAAATATGGAATCAAACCTGGAACATGATTGTCAACAGTCAGTTTATCATCCATATCCTCCACGCACTTGAGACTTCTAAAACACAACAGCAATGGAATGGTTTTGTGGGGACCATCTGCATTCAATAACTTAATGCCTATTTGCCTTTGCCATCTATGAATAACTAGTTGTTTGCATCATCCAAATCAGTGGCTAACAATTCCATATGTCTATTTGGACCTTGGTTGATATGGTTGGAATGCAAAATAACCCACCATAAACTTTCATGTTTGAAAACTTGGTTCCCAGCTGGTTGTACTATCTGAGAAAGTTCTGGAATATTTAGAAGATAGAGCCTCACTAAGAAGACATGGGCCACTGAATGGAGGTGAGCCTGGAGTCCTTATAGTCTTTTTTTTTTGAGTATTTTTTTATTAGATATTGTCTTTATATACATTTCAAATTCTATCCCAAAAGTTCCTTATATACCCTCACCCCCTCCCCCCGCTCCCCTACCCATACACTCCTGCTTCTTGGCCCTGGCTTTCCCCTGTAATGGGCCTTATAAAGTTTGGAATACCAAGGGGCCTCTCTTCCCAGTGATGGCCGGCTAGGTCATCTTCTGCTTCATATGCAGCTAGAGACACAAGCTCTGGGGGTACTGGTTAGTTCATATTGTTTTTTCCACCTATAGGGTTGCAGACCTCTTCAGCTTCTTGGGTACTTTCTCTAGCTTCTCCATTGGTGGCCCTGTGTTCCATCTTGTAGATGACGGTGAACATCCACTTCTGTATTTGCCAGGCACTTATATATCCTCATAGGAGACAGCTACACCAGGGTCCCTTCAGGAAAATCTTGCTGGCATATGCAATAGTGTGTGGGTTTGGTGGCTAATTATTAGATGGATCCCCAGGTGGGGTCGTCTCTGGATAGTCCATCCTTTTGTCTTAGCTCCAAACTTTGTCTCTGTAACTCCTTTAATGGGTATTTCACGGACTGTGAAGGGTGAGAAAGCAGACTGCAGAAGGGACAGCTTCTGGGACAGACCCTGTTTTGGGCTCCAGACATCCAGGCACCTTCCCTGCCAGGGGAGAAGTGTCTGCCCAGGAGGGCTCTTTTGGAGCAGGTGAGGGAGCCATCTTGGGTCCCAAGTCCTTCAGAGACCACCCTGTATAGGTCATCTCACTGACTGCGAAGGGTGAGTGAGAGGACTGCAGAAGCAACATAGCTTTTGGGACAGGCAGAAGTGACACAGCTTCTGGGACAGACCTCGTTTCGGGCTCCAGATATCTGGGCACCTTCTCCACTAGGGGAGAGGTGTCAGCCCAGGAGGGCTCTGCAAGAGTCCTTATAGTCTTATCTCATTTCCTAGTCACACTCTGCTTCCTGACTGTGTATCCAAAGTGCTCAGCATGTCTCTGTTACTGCCTTCCCCAGCAGGATGGACTGTATCCCCTCCAACTCTGCATGAAAATAAACAGTAACCCCCTTATATTGCTTTTGTATTTTGTCACAAGAGTAAGTAAAATAACTAACACTAATGATGTACATGGTCTCTTTAGTTTCTAGCAATAATTGAACCACGCATTCACACTTGTTTCCATAAGGAGGCTGCCCAATGTTTGTACAGCTGTGAAGGTTCATATTACCATCAATATATGATAAAGCTCCTTATTAAAGAAGCTTACTTCCAAATCAGAAGTGATTGCCTATTAATGTGGTCATTAGCAGGGACCAGGTGATTCAAGGAACCTTTTAGTTATACTTCAAAATCACTTTTTAAATATCCTGTTTTGGTTTTTAAACTCTAAATGTTCAAAGGTACTTATGGAAGAGAGTAAAAAATAACTTACAGAGCATAATAATGGTTCATCAAACTAGAAAAGTAGTAAGACAATATGATAAAAATAATCATTTTAATTTTTAATTTTGTGGTAATGTGTATGTTTATATGTGTCTATAGTGTTGCAGGTATATCTCACACAGAACATATGTGGAATGAGAACCTTCAGTAGTAAGTTTTCTCCTGCTACCTTGCAGGATCTACAGATTAAACTCAGGTCTTGAAGACTATTTATACAGCTCTGCCTACTGAAAAAAAAAATCTCACCATCCCTACATCTTTCTTTCTTTTTCTTTCTTTTTTCTTTTTTCTTTTTTCTTTTTCTTTTTCTTTTTCTTTTTCTTTTTTTTTTTTTTTTTTTTTGACAGAACTTGAAATCTGCTAATCAAATTTAGTTAGGCTCCTGACCAATGAACTTCAGGTATCTTTTTACCATCTCCCTAGTACTATGATTGTACATCTGCACTTCTGTGCTTCAATTTTTACATGGGTTTGAGAAATTAACCTCAGTTTTTCTTCTTGCCTATTAATTCCTTTCCTGACTGAGCCACCTCCTAGCCCCTGGCATTCATTATCTTGAGAAGGAGACATAGAGGACAGATCTATAAATGTCATGGTCATGGAGTCATACATAACCAGGGAAGGTTTGTTGCTTTTGATGTTGTTGTCTGGGTCTTAGTGTTGTTCTTTTAATAGCACCTCTTTTAAATGAAGAATGCAATTAATGCATTATCCATAATATTTATAGGGTAGGATTTACTTTCTTATAACATCTTGTCACTGGGAACATAAAGACATTTGCATTATGTGAGGATTGAGTTGTAATTGGTATATCTGAGACATTATGTATGATAAGATTTGCATGCAAAATAATTAATATAGGCAAATTAACAACAAAGTGGACATAATTCAGACTTCCATTTGGATTTAATTTTCTGAAATGGCTGAGAGAGTGATGGTCATCAGAGGTCATAAAATTGAAGAAGATAAACAAGCTGCCCAGGTGGGCTTCTACCATGCAATAACATAGATGTTAGAGGATAGACCAGATATGGGTAGTTCTGAGAATGCCAAATTCTCTGGAGGGATTTCTAATGAAAGAGACACTGGCATTGCACACATGTCATTTGCGATATAGTTACCATATCATGTAGCTGTCCAGCAGCCATGGATAAACTGGGTAACTGAAAGGAGACTGGAAATGAAAAAGGATGGCCTGGCAAGAGAAGTATAAAGCCAAGACAAAGGTTTATGATCAAGGCTCAAAATTTAATATTTAGCACTATATTTATATAGGGAGAGCCCACAGGCCCATCCTTTGTGTCTGCTGTGTTTCACCTGGATTATGTTGCAAAGCAAGCTCACCAGGCAATCTGCTCTTGTAGGAAATTGCAGGTGCAGCAAGACAAGACTCCACCCTAGGTTGTCTAGGTCAGTGGAAGATCAACTGTGGCAAACACTTAAGGTCTATTTAGCCTACTCAAGACTGGGAGAAGGGCACACTATCTGAATAGTCAGGGATTAGGGTTCTTTTTAGGGGTAACGGGTGAGCATGAATGCATTACTCTTCTCAAATAGTTCAGCATACATGTCATTAACACATCCTCACCTATGGTCACAATCAGAACATCCTGATAGCTACCTACACATTCTTCATAAGTTTACATTTAGATAAATCCACTGTATATTATAATAATCTTATTAAACCCCCACTTAGCTCAGCAAATAAAATGTGCCAATAGTGGTTTTTTTTTTTTTTTTTTTTTGTGGCTAGGAGTGGTATCAGCTCATTCATTCCGTTCAGAATACCAGGAATATACATCCCATCATCCTTGGACTCATAGACTCTACTAAATTTGGTTTACTTTTAGACCATCTCCAATTTTAATCATATTAATGTATAGCCATGTTAGCCAAGACAAATTAAGCACGTCGGTTTTGTGAAACTCTTATGTTGTTCCTTACTATGGAGACCAAACCAGACAAAAGAGGTAAAATGTGGTGGAGAGGGTGTTATGTAACAAAGGATTCCCTGCAAGGTAAAACATATATTTACTCTTTCAAGATTGGGAATAAAGTGAGCAGTATTGGCTCAGGACCCCAAGGCCATGTTATAAGCAAAAAAGATATGTATTTGCCCTAGAGGGACAAATGGAAAGAAATAAGAAACACAGACAGGAACTAGAGGATGAGGGGAAAAAGAAAATGAACAATGCAGAAATGTTTTTCTCCCAGAGGACAACCGACTGACTCTAGCTAGAGAGGAGACAGATGTGGCACATAGGAAAATGGTAGCTTATAAAGGTAAAAGGAGAAACTTTATGTTAGTATGAAGTGTTGAATTTTAACTGAGCATATTATAGAGTGATACAAATGGGCTTTTGATTGATGGAATTCAATATTTTCATGGCTGCTCTTTAGTAATCAATCCATGCTGGGGTCCAGCTTCGACAAGAGTTGGGGATCGTCAAGGACTAGGGATACCTGGTAGGTGAATAAGAAAACACACAATTGTGATACAATACTGACAGGCTGGTATATTTGTAGGTGAGCCCTTGAACTCGGGAGTCAGGGTGCTCAACTAGACTTGACTCAGCCCCAGTCTTTTATTGAAGTCATACAAGGAAATTGGGTTACAAAATTCATAGGGGTGTGGGGTAAATGCTTCTCTATTTTTTGTACCAACATTTTTTTTGTGTGTGACACAGAGTAGTACGGATTTAGAACAGAAAAAAAGGAAACTATACAATCTCAGACATAAAAATTTTACAGCAAACACAAATTTTTGTATCTCCCAACCACCAGTCTATAGTGAGGTTGGGGACAACAGCATTGCAGTTACAATGACAGTATCTTTCAGACACATGTAAGAAACTAAAATTTCATAAAAGGGTAAGCATGAGATTATACTGCTGACCCTGCAGTCTCTATCATTTTTGGATCACATCTGCCTGTCTCCAAAAACATCCTCACCTAATCTGTATAAAGAATTCCTGGCAGGCTGCCACCATCGGCCCTAAACCCAAGGAACCCATTGCTAACTTTCTGGGAAATATCTATATATTTTTCCATCCTCAATTTTATAACAAAATATCCTATTTTTATTATACAGAATTAAAACTAAGGCTTGGGTAACATCTGCAGAATTACTTTTTCATTTCCACCTAGATCAAGTGACCATAACATATATTTCTCTTGAATTCATGAACAGCCTTCACATTAATATTATTGGCAACATCTCATTTCTGGATATCAAGCAGTCTACTACTAGATCTTGCCAGGTCACTAAATACCAGTTTAATCAAGTAAGGAAAAAGGAAAAGGAATAATAAATAGATAAAGAAAATAGTAAATACTAAGAATAATTGCAGAAATGTCATCACGAGTTGCTTGTGCCAAAGAAACAGGTCTTGGGGCCTCCCAGTACTCATACTGCAGCCCAGAAGAGGCCATTGCCTTGAGATGTGAAATACAGTACCCTCGGCAGTTTTTTCTTCCTTGTCATCGGGGGTCCCAGGCATCTTGAACTTAATGTGGGGTACTTCCCACAAGTTTAGAAATAGAAAGTGGCCAGAAAACGAAATAGACCTTGTGGGCTAGTTTTAAGAATAAAATTTGAAGGGTTTTAGCAAGGCAGAAGGAATAGGAGAGAAGGGAAAGCCCTGCCAGAGCCCCTGTCAGAGCTTTAGATAGCTAGGCTATTTTTAGGGAACCCTCTGCAGACCAAAGTGTGGCTATCATCAAGTCCAACTTGGTGAACTAGTGAGTTTTATTGGGTTTATTTTCAGGAATATTAGCGAAGGGCTACTTACAGGAGCTGAAATGACTCAAAGATAGCTTCATCAACAAGGTCTACCCCACCATGTGTGACAGTTCACAGAGCTTGGAAGCCTGCAGAACACTACAGCCTACCACAGTTCAACATGTTTGTTTGACTCCTTTCCACATCTTTTTTTTTTTTTTCACAAATAGGACTTTTTATTTGTCACTATTAAAAATCTGGATTTTACACCAATTCTTGGAGCGAGCTGATGGATATGAACCTTCCACATTCTTTAGTTTGTCTAAACTTCTTTGAGGCAGCCAGTCCTCTTTATAGCTTGGCTCTGCTTTTCTGAAAGTAACTCTTAGCTTTTATGGTTTTCTCTGAATAGAAGTAGCTCAGTGAATCTAGTCAGTTTCAGGGACTTCCTGAAGGTATTTTTGAGTTGTTTACCTTTCTGCATAAATGGTTTTCTGCAGGATGGAATGTTTTAAACTCAGAATAAAAATATGTTTCACAGTAAATGGTCTAATATCCTCAAATGAGTATATACAAAGTCCATCAAATGAGGAATGGATTTTCAGGCTAAGTCAGAGACAGGTTGTGAAATAGTTAATAAATTTTTCTGCACTTAAAGTAATGAAATTGTCATTCATCACTAACAAAGAAAATCTGAGGAATGAACTTCAAGTTTTGATTTTCCCTTTTCTCTCCTAAAATGTAATGTTTTATAATCCTGTCAGTTCTGTGCATACAATTTCTTAATTTCCATTATCTGAGAGCATGATAGAAACTCATTTTTATCACATACACAGAAAAACAGTTGGAAATTTGGAAGCTGGAATGACTTTATTCATTTCAGCTTTACCTCTGTGCTTTGCATGTTAATTATCCCATACCTTATTAAACGCATCATATCAAAAATGAGAAAATGCCTTTATGATTTGCTTGGAGCTTCCAGTATTTTCTTCCCTTTAGTTTACCTGTTTAGAGAGACAGGCCTTTAGATCACATTTAGAATATACTTATTTTCAAATCCCTTGCATGGGGCTTTAAGGAATTAATAAGTATTTACTTTTTAATACAGAATATATTTTCACAGTGGTATTTTCACTTATACATCATTTAGTGCTTTAGGAATTTTCCATGCCTGTTTGTTACTGTCCTTGTCTCTCTATCTTTCTGTCTCATCTCTCTGTCTTGTTGTAGAAATATTTAATTCCAGAATAAAAGACACACACACAACCTTTATATCTATAATAAGACTCAATCAGTCCTAGAACTGGGAAGATATTGATTTCGAACCTCTATGCTATTAGAACCTACTTTCCTATTTATAATCCCAAAGTATTATTTACTGTGTTTCATCTGGGCTGCCCTTAACTCCAATAGGCCCTCAGGGCCACATTTTTATGACGTACCTAACCCATTTTAGCTTTTCTTTCCTTCTCTACCTTTTTCTTCTCCTTGGGTTTCTCCTCTGTTTTCCAGTTCCTAGGCCTTGGATCTCTAAAATCTGCCTATATCTCTTCTGGCCAGCTGATGGAATTTTTATTCACCAATCAGAAATAACTTGAGGGCACGGTAACATGGCATCTTTTTTGTCTAAGTGCAAACTCTTTCATCTATGGGGCAAGCATTTATTGAGTAACCAATATTAGTATTAGAATACAAGCAAAATCATGCCAGTAGTAAACAATACATATTAGGAACTATTTTGAAACATTTATGAAAATTACTAAGCACGAATTACATTTATAAGTCCAGTCTGTTTGTATTTTGTAACTTAGATGGGGTGCTTTACCATCTATCCTGTATTAATTAGTTTATAAATCTGTACCTAATTCGCTTTCTATTTTAACATGTAGTGCCATCGAAAAACCATCTAACATTGTCTTAAATGATAAACAACATTCATTGTGAATCTATTACTATCTAGTGTGAGAGACAGGCATTTAGAGGACATTTAGAAAATGATGATTTTCAAATGCCTTCCATGGGGTTTCAAAGAATCAATAAGACTTTATTTTAGAATACGGAATATACTTTCATGCAGTGTTTTGTTTTTTTTTTTTTTTCACTTGCATGTCCTTTAGAAATCTTCTATGTATCTCTGTCCCTGTCCTTTACTCTGTCTCTTTGTCTCTCTAATTATCTTTGTCTCTTTGTGTCTTTCTCTGTCTCTCTGTATGAATGTTTCTTTGTGTCTGTTTCTTTGTCTGTGCATAAATACATTTACGGAGAGTGAATTATATACTTTGAAAATATTTAAATATTTAATTTTGTTATGGATAGTTGATCTTGATGGGTGTTTTAGAGCTTACATTTGGATCCCATCTTCAGAAAAATAATAATTATAATATAATCAGCCATGGATATAAAGATATACTGCAGGGGATCAAACTGGTCTTGTAGTGTGTGTTGTGTGTGTGGATATGTGTTTCTTCTTTCAAAGAATAAATCTGTGTATGACATATGTGAATGTTTGTGTGCAGATTAGTATTCTTTTGTACAAATGATATGTTCTTGTATTCTATTCTGTGCTACCATTCTCTGCCTTGGTCATTTCAGGCATGCCCTCTTGCTGAACTGTAAGCTTACGGATTTTGGCTAGTCTGACAGCCAGCAAATCCCTGCAGTTTTACTACATCTTTACTATAATTGCTTAAAATTTTTCATCCCTCAGATACTATGAATTTGCAATTTTGCAATTGTTTATGCATATATAACTCATAAGAAAAAATAATGTTCTTTTAAAAAGACTGTCTTTGGACATTTACAAATTTGTTCTAGATTGCCCGGACAAGACCTCCTAAGACAATGCCATGCTAGACATATATCCCAGGCAGATTATAGACCTTATGCAAAAATAATTGGCCATATAATCTCATTTCTTTACATCATTAAATTAGTAATGGCTTAAGATAATATCTTGGTATTTAGAAAAATGTGCATGTCAACTTGTAAAAATTTGTTCTCAGTGTCCTCAGTTTCTACCTGTTTCCACATAATGGTGTTAATTCTTGAGGACTTATACTTAATTATTGCAAGTAGATATTCTTATTTCTTATTAAATAAATAATTAATTAAATAAAATATGCACATGTGACTATTTAATACTTTTTCAGGCTTTCTAGTTATGAAAAGGATCCACTTATTGGCACATGGCATGATCCTGTTCAGATATTTAATATGGGGGTAAGAGGGTAGTGTTTCTGTTTTTTCCACAGGATGCTGCAGGAGCATGCTAGCTTCCAAAATGAATTGTGTGATAGGCTGACCTGTGCGTTCCTGAGTGCCCTGACAGTGGTGACAGGAAAGCTATGTTGAGCACACAGAAAAAGAGGAATTGGGGAGAGCACGATGAAGAAACTCTTCCTATCTCTGCCATGGGCTACAGCAAGGAGAGCCAACCTGGAGTCAACTTGGGGACAACTAAAATTGATGACTCATGAGGCGGAGTCATCATTCAGGCCAACTCCCCTATAGCTGTGAAAGTTTGTGCACCTTACCTATATGCTATATTGTTAGATAATTTTCAGTTAAGATCACCAATCTTGACAAGTCTTTTCATATTCATTGTAATTCTTGTCAATTAACTAATTGTATAGATTGTAATGTAGATAAGGAATCTGCTGTTAGGATTTTGTTAAAGAGAACTGCTTATGTTATGCTGCCTGTTAGTGTTAGGAAATGATCCTTGGTTTAAAAATCCAGGAATGCAAACTTGGAAAAGGTCAAATGAGCAATTTTAAGATTTACTGCTTTAATTGCAATTTTAACTTCAATATCTACCACAGCTTTAGTATACTGCTCATTTTGTTAATGATATGCATAAGAATACTTCCATAGCTTTGTCAGAGCAACATATTATAGATAAAAAATTGGAGGCAAAGGTTAATGTCTTAGAAGTAGTAGTCTCAGCAATAGGGAAGGATATAGCAAATTTTAAGGCTACAAAGGCAGAAATTTCAGATATTAGCAAAAGCTACTTCGACACTTGGAACATTGATGAATTGGCCAGAGATTTAAAAAATAACCTAAATGCATTGAATCCCCTGGATTGGGTCCAATATATAATCCTACTTGCTATTATTTTTGGCATTATTTTATGAGTAATTATTGTGTTTCCACTCATTTTTAGAGTTTTTCCGAGGTGGGATATTCTGGAAATTCATCTAAAAAATTAAAAAAGGTGGGGGGACTACTACATCCACTCCAGTAGTGACATGCATGAGAGGTCAAAAGCCTGGATTCAGTCCTGAAGCAAAGAGTTTCACTTACACTTAGTCTCCTGGAACTGTGGCATTCCATAGCACGTATGCTCCAATTTTGTCCTTGCAAATGGATCTGTGTGCTTCCTTCCAGTATTGTTTTGTTATAGGGAGGAAGAGGCAGGCAGATTTCTGAGTTCGAGGCCAGCCTGGGCTACAGAGTGAGTTCCAGGACAGCCAGGGCTATACAGAGAAACCCTGTCTCAACCCCTCCACCCCCCACCCCCCAAAAGAGAGAGAGAGAGTAGATAGCACCGTTCCGGACAGTTATGCGGAACCAATCCTGCCCCCAGGGGCTGAGGCACAGGCAAGTTTCTCCCTCTTTACTTCCTTCCTCCTTCCTACCCCTTATATTCTGTAACCTTACTCACAATAAACAGACCTTGATAGGATCTGTTACTTGGTCTTGCTCTTCGTTCCCACCCCTTTCTCTTTTAGGTAAGGACCCCTCGAACCCCCCGAATAACGGGGTCCCATGGGTCAGGACAAGGATGCAGATTTGGCTCAACATATGCAAATCGGTAAATGTAATACACTATTTTTTTTTCAAATTTTTATTAGATATTTTCTTTTTTTATATTTTTCCAATTTTTATTAGGTATTTTCTTCATTTACATTTCAAATACTATCCTGAAAGTCCCCTATACCCTCCCCCCTGCTCCCCTACCCACCCACTCCTACTTCATGGCTCTGGTGTTCCCCTGTACTGGGGCATATAAAGTTTGCAATACCAAGGGGCGTCTCTTCCCAACGATTAAGCCATCTTCTGATACATATGCAGCTAGAGACACGAGATCTGGGGGGTACTGGTTAGTTTATATTGTTGTTCCACCTCTAGGGTTGCAAACCCCTTCAGTTCCTTGGGTACTTTCTCTAGCTCCTCCATTGGGGGACTTGTTTTCCATCCAATAGATGATTGTGAACATCCACTTCTGTGTTTGCCAGGCACTGGCATAGCCTCACAGGATACAACTATATCTATTTACAGACCTAGGTCTGTAAATAGAGCCTTTAAGCCACTCTATATGGGCTAGGCTACAAGGAAAGAGCCTCCTAGGAAGATCTGCACCAAGGTCTAGAAATAATCGGGCCAAGATCTGTGTCCCTGATGAAAACTATATAAGTTAAATATCTATACTTTTTACTCTCTTTGTGTTTATATATGTATGCTTGCAGGTGTGTGTGTGTTTGTTTTAGTTTAGTTTCTTTTGCTGCATTAAAAAAAAATCTATCAACCAAGGGTTTATTTTACTTATGATTTCTGATTAGAATCCATTGTTTCAGAGAAGTCAAGGCAAGAACTCAAGTAGGTAGCACATCACATTTCATCCACAATCAAGAGAAGTGAGAATCTATGAAATTTTCTTCCTTACTCTTAAGTAGCTTTCTTCACCTCTATGGAGTCCACAGTTCAACACATGTGATGGTATAGACCACATTCAGAGTGGGTCTCCCTACCTCAATCAACGATCAAGAGCATCTCCTATAGACATGCCACATTAGACCAGTCTAATAAAGATTCAGTTGACTCTCTTACCAGATGATTTGAAGTTGCAGCAAGTAGACCAATGAAGCTAAACACCAAAGTGTGTATCTTTCTTTGTATCTATGTCTCTCTCTCTCTCTCTCTCTCTCTCTCTCTCTCTCTCTCTCTCTCTCTCTCTCTCTCTCTCTCTCTGTGTGTGTGTGTGTGTGTGTGTGTGTGTGTGTTACTTGGGGCTGATCCTAGATGCATTCAAATGCTATGAAGCAATTCTACTGATAAACTATGTAGTCATTTTTCATGTTTAAATTAATTTCAATTAAAATCATTCTATTATTTTAAGACAGGATTTCATGTATCTTAAGCTTGTTTTTACCTCTCTTAAACTATTAATTCCTCTACCTTTACTTCAGGAGTATTTGGATTATAGATGTAACCCCCCCCAATCCTTTCACTTGTGCTTAAAAATGAAACTCTACCAATAAAGTTGCATTCCCAGTTCCTCTGTTTTAAAATTCAAGAAAATATTTCATTAAGTTATTTGCCTTAGCTTGCACATTAAGGGAGATTTTAGTGCTGACCCATCATACTAGAATTGGGCTGCCCTGTGGATGAAACAAATGTGTGGGTAATTGTCAGTTATTTTGTAGTTGTGAAGTTAACAGGATCTATAATCTTCTGTGAGCAAGCCACCAGGCATAGTTGTAAGGGATTATGTCGGTTATGTTAGAATGTTTTAAGGGAAGTTTTTAGTTTAGGCCTAAGCCTGAGAAACAGCTTCGGTGAAGTAGCTGGATATAAAATTAACTCAAACAAATCAATGGCCTTTCTCTACACAAAGAATAAACAGGCTGAGAAAGAAATTAGGGAAACAACACCCTTCTCAATAGTCACAAATAATATAAAATATCTTGGCGTGACTCTAACTAAGGAAGTGAAAGATCTGTATAATAAAAACTTCAAGTCTCTGAAGAAAGAAATTATAGAAGATCTCAGAAGATGGAAAGATCTCCCATGCTCATGGATTGGCAGGATCAACATTGTAAAAATGGCTATCTTGCCAAAAGCAATCTACAGATTCAATGCAATCCCCATCAAAATTCCAAATCAATTCTTCAACGAATTAGAAAGTGCAATCTGCAAATTCATCTGGAATAACAAAAAACCTAGGATAGCAAAAACTCTTCTCAAGGATAAAAGAACCTCTGGTGGAATCACCATGCCGGACCTAAAGCTTTACTACAGAGCAATTGTGATAAAAACTGCATGGTACTGGTATAGTGACAGACAAATAGACCAATGGAATAGGATTGAAGACCCAGAAATGAACCCACACACCTACGGTCACTTGAATTTCGACAAGGGAGCTAAAAACATCCAGTGGAAGAAAGACAGCATTTTCAACAAATGGTGCTGGCACAACTGGTTGTTAACATGTAGAAGAATGTGAATCGATCCATTCCTATCTCCTTGTACTAAGGTCAAGTCTAAGTGGATCAAGGAACTTCACATAAAACCAGAGACACTGAAACTTATAGAGGAGAAAGTGGGGAAAAGCCTTGAAGATATGGGCACAGGGGAAAAATTCTTGAATAGAACAGTAATGGCTTATGCTGTAAGATCGAGAATTGACAAGTGGGACCTCATGAAACTGCAAAGCTTCTGCAAGGCTAAAGACACCATCAATAAGAAAAAAAAAAAAAAACACCAACAGATTGGGAAAGGATCTTCACCTATCTTAAATCAGATAAGGGACTAATATCCAATATATATAAAGAACTCAAGAAGGTGGACTCCAGAAAGTCAAATAACCCCATTAAAAAATGGGGCTCAGAACTGAACAAAGAATTCTCACCTGAGGAATACCGAATGGCAGAGAAGCACCTGAAAAAATGTTCAACATCCTTAATCATCAGGGAAATGCAAATCAAAACAACCCTGAGATTCCACCTCACACCAGTCAGAATGGCTAAGATCAAAAATTCAGGTGACAGCAGATGCTGGCGAGGATGTGGAGAAACAGGAACACTCCTCCATTGTTGGTGGGATTGCAAGCTTGTACAACCACTCTGGAAATCAGTCTGGCGGTTCCTTAGAAAATTGGACATAGTACTACTGGAGGATCCAGCAATACCTCTTCTAGGCATATATCCAGAAGATGTCCCAACCGGTAAGAAGGACACATGCTCCACTATGTTCATAGCAGCCCTATTTATAATAGCCAGAAGCTGGAAAGAACCCAGATGTCCCTCAACAGAGGAATGGATACAGAAATTATGGTACATTTACACAATGGAGTACTACTCAGCTATTAAAAAGAATGAATTTATGAAATTCCTAGCCAAATGGATGGACCTCGAGGGCATCATCTTGAGTGAAATAACACAATCACAAAAGAACTCACACAATATGTATTCACTGATAAGTGGATATTAGCCCAAAACTTAGGATACCCAAGATATATGATACAATTTGCTAAACGCATGAAACTCAAGAAGAATGAAGACCGAAGTGTGGACACTGTGCCCCTTCTTAGAATTGGGAACAAAACACTCATGGAAGGAGTTACAGAGACAAAGTTCGTAGCTGTGATGAAAGGATGGACCATTTAGAGACTGCCGTATCCAGGGATCCATCCCATAATCAGCTTCTAAATGCTGACACCATTGCATACACTAGCAAGATTTTGCTGAAAGGACCCAAATATAGCTGTCTCTTGTGAGACGATGCCGGTGCCTAACAAACACAGGAGTGGATGTTCACAGTCAGCTATTGGATGTATCACAGGGCTCCCAATGGAGAAGCTAGAGAAAGTACCCAAGGAGCTAAAGGGATCTGCAACCGTATTGTTGGAACAACAGGATGTACTAACCAGAACCCCGGAGCTCTTGTCTCTAGCTGCATATGTATCAAAAGATGGCCTAGTCGGCCATCACTGGAAAGAGAGGCCCATTGGACTTGCAAACTTTATATGCCCCAATATAGGGGAATGCCAGGGCCAAAAGAATGGGAATGGGTGGGTAGGGAAGTGGGGGGCGCTATGGGGAACTTTTGGGATAGCATTGAAAATGTAACTGAGGAAAATATGTAATAAAAATATTAAAAATTAAAAAAAAATAAACTAACACAGCAACATGCTGTGTTTCTTATGGAAAAAAAAAAAAAGAAAAAACATCATGACCAAAAGCAGCTTGTACAGAACAAAAAAAAAATATCTCACCTTATATTTTCAATTATCTATCCATCATTCTGGGAAGTAAGGACTGAGACTCAAAGAAGGAGCCTGGTGGTAGAGAGCAGGCAGAGACCACGGAGGAGTGTTACTTACTGGTTTGCTCTTAGTGCCTTACCCAGACTGCTTTCTTATATATGTCTGATCCAGGGTCACTACCCAGTTATTGGTACTACCCCTTGTGAGACAGGATTTTCCATATTAATCATCAATCAAAGAAAATCACCAAACTTCTACACAAGCAAATTTTTAGAAAAAAAATTCAGTTAAGGAACCTTCTGTTCAAATGACTCTAATTTATGTCAAATTGACATAGAACAATCAAGTGTAGAGGAATTGTTGGGTTAATTAGCTGGGTTTCCATCTATATGAATGACACAATTCACTGGGATGAGATTCTTGACTGTACTAAAAGGAAAATGTGAGCTGAGTACAAGCACTCATCAAACAGCTTCTTGGCTGTGGGTATTATGTGGTCATTGATTTTCCTCAAGCTCCTATTACTGAGAATTCCAGGAATGATGAATTTTAATCTTGAATGGCCATCATAAATAAACTCTTCCTTCCTCAACTTGCTTTATCAGGATATTTTTAAAGGGAAAGGAACCTAAAGTAGAAGGAATTGCTATACAGTACGGAGGAAACCTTCAGAAACAATTTAAGACACTGATGGGATAGGGGATAAAAGTGAAGTAGAAAAAAATAATGGAAAAATTAGAACCATTTTCTGTTTTCAGTCATCACTGTGAGCCTTAAGCAAGTTCTTTTCCATTGATGCCAACTTCTGTTCAGTATGTTGTAGATAATGCTTGTCGTTCAGTAATGTCAAAAGAAATGCTGACATACATTGACCCAGAAAGCAAGATACCAGATAGGTATGTTTGAATTGCTGACAACAGAATATCTTTGAGTACCCATCACCTTTCTAAATCTACTTGTTTAATTGATAAAAGAAACAAAGAGATCATAGGAAATTATACTTAAAACACAGAGATGCCTTTCAAGAATTTGAAGACAGCATTAACAAAATTAAATCTCAAAGTATTTATTCAGTCTCATCATTTTTCAAATCCTTTAATATACAAGATAACTGTTCTAAAAATCTATGCTATTACCAAATTTAGCATTGCTTTGCAAGCCTGTTTGACTATGTATGATCTCATTAGTATAGATATTCTTTGAACTCAGAGGTATGTGACATTGAAATGAATGTTAGATTTTAGGCAACTAAAACTCAGGTGCCACTTAGTTCATAAAGTTTGATCTATATCAGAGACAGAAACCCATCTTATAGAGATTTGGCCCCTTTCTACATAATCCTTTCTATTGCAAACCCCTGTACACATGATTACATTATGAAACTTAGATACATCGTAGGTACAGAAAACAAAGTCAAAGCATCACAGTCCAGAGTGATCTTAGCTGAGTCTATTCTGGAACTTGAAAGCCCATTTAGGCAAATCTCATATGAATAAATGAGAGTGGGGCTTCTTACTTACTGTATTACTGACTTGCCATCTTTTACTGAGTCCCGTAAACTGCCAGGCACTGTGGAGGCACTGGGCTATGTGGTACTGAGATCTCAATACATGTTCTTCCAGGAACACTTATCATTGCTTTTATTTCTTTTCCTTCTGTGCTTCTTGCCACTCTCTCCTTCCCTCCTCTACCCTCTAATCCTCTTCTCTTTCTTTCTCTGACATATCTTCTTTTCCTCCTCCTTCCCTCCCTGTGTCCCCTCCCCATTTCTTTCTTATTCCTTCTCTTTCTTTCTTTCTTTCTTTCTTTCTTTCTTTCTTTCTTTCTTTCTTTCTTTCTTTCTTTCTTTCTTTCTTTCTTCCTTCCTTCCTTCCTTCCTTCCTTCCTTCCTTCCTTCCTTCCTTCCTTCCTTCCTTCCTTCTTTCTTTCTTTCTTTCTTTCTTTCTTTCTTTCTTTCTTTCTTTCTTTCTTCCTTTCTCTCTCTCTTTCTTTCTTCTTTCCTTTTTTTTTATTTTTTTGATTTTTCAAGACAAGACAGGATATAGGATCTTACTATATAGCCCAGTTATCCTTGAATTCTGAATTTTCTTGTCTCATTTCTCTGAATGCTAGGTTTATATATCTCATATTCTCACATTTTAATCCTTGGGTATATGATTTCATAGTTATGGCCTTTTTTGTGTTCATGTATAAGACTGCATGCATGTTTGTTTCATAGTTCACATGTGGAGTTTCAAGTAAATATTGGGTTTCAATCCTTGCTTCTGCCTTGTTACTTAGTGTTCTTGACACACAAAGCTAGCTGTCCTACAAGCTCTCAGGAATTTATCATTTCCTCTATAAAAGACATCCCTTGGTTAGCTTTATAAATAAGATCTTTGAATGTCATTTAAAACATTAAGTAATAAACAATGAAAAATAGCTCTGTTGTGCTTCCCTTCAAAGCCATGGGTACTTCACTTTTTTTTTTTTTGTTGTCATATGGGGAAAAGTTAAGGCAGTAAAAAGGAAGTAAAAAGTCCCAGTCTTCAAAATAACTTTTATTGTGTTTTCCCCTCTGCACTGAAGACAGAGTAAAACACTAGAGAATAAGTTATTGGGGCCAGGATACTATTGTATGTAAAGAGATATGTGTATGTACCAGAGAGGACATATGTACAACTTTTGATCATCTGTATCGAATTATGAGACATGTATTTAAATATGAATACTTTTTGATAATATTCAGGTAGCTCTACTTGGATGGGTATTATCTTTGGCTCATACTACCCAAAATTTTAGTGTATAGTCATCATATAAAAGACATATTCAGATATAGAATTTTAAAAGGGAAAATTAATTGGTAGTGATTTAAGAAAACATGTGTACAACAGCAATTGTATGTTGCAGAATTTGTCTAATATGAGAAGGAATTGTACACAGTGGGTTTATTAATTAAATCTTAGCCAATATGGCTAAGGGGTGGGAAGATGGATATGGTATAAGAATGGAAGTATTTACCCAGATCAATGCTAGAGGTCAGATAGTTATAGTGAGCAACCTCTCAATTAGCATTAAAAGTGGTTTCCCTGATATTGCCCCTATTATATAAGCCACTGTAACTAAATTCCATCTGCACATCAGGAAATCAGGATTAGTCTAAGGACCCCATCCTCAGCTTCAAATGAATTATAATTAATGAATCAATGTTTTAGCTAAAATGAAGTTGATGAGAAAACCCCATTAGTAAGAGCAAATAAACACAGAGCCAAGTGCTTTACCTATTACAGCAAGGGGTCTGATTGAGCATAGAGTTCAAGTTTCAGGAGACAGATCTATGTGGAGATAGCCCAGGTCATAGGAAGTTGAGAAATGCAGTTACTGGACTTTCATAATGTCTAATTTCAAATCTGTTGCTGTGATACAACACTCTGAACAAAGGCAATTTTGAGGGAGAATGTAGTTTATTTCATCCTATAAGTCACATCCCATCATTGAGGGAAATCCAAGCAACTCATGCAGGACATTGAAGGTGAAAGAATGGAAGTCTGCTGCTTACTGAATTATTCTCAGGATCATGCTAAGCACTATCAGTCAAGTGAATGTAATCCCCCATAGTCAACTGGATCCACCAGTGTCAGCAAACAAGCTATCCCCCACAGACATATAAGCCAACCTAATCACAGCAATTCCTCAACTGAGACTCCATTATTAGATGACTCTGGACTGTGTCAAGTAGCTATCTAAAATATAAGGCATCAAGCCCAAGTTGGAAATATTTACCTGGCTACTGTTCTATGTTGCTTTCCCATCCTTGATAAATGGAAATGATGAAATTGAATTCTTTATTTCACTTCCTTTCCTCAATGTTTACTATAGAGTAGATTTGAGAAAGTTAGATTATTATCATTACTATTAAGGCAAAAGAATCTAGTGGCTATATATGCCCTCACTTTCTTTCCAGTTTCTGAGTTTCCACTTTGATAATTACTTTGCATAATTAAGTTTTCTTCTCTTCAACTGAAGCTTTATGTGCCTATATTATGCACGGGTGACTAGGTAGAGGCTGAATGAAAGTTACATTCTCTAACAGATTTTAGGTATTAGGAAAGACACATGGTATGAGAGGGAAGGAAGGTTTTTCTGTTTGGTTGTAGAATGAGTAGAATTTGACCAAGCAAATCATGCAGAGAAGGATGTTCCAATTAGAAAAGAAACTTTGAATGAAAATCAGCCATACAAAATTCCACAGGTGCTTTAGATGTCTGGAGTGTAAATGGAGACAGAAACATTCACAGGCTTAAACATAATTTTAGAATGCAGAACTTAGAATTGTACATCTATCTCTGTACTGGAAAAAAACACACTGTCATATTTAACTTCATTTTTTTCTGTCAAACACTAATGATGACAACACCAGATAGTCATCCTCTCATGTGTTGATAAAGACTTTCAGATCCATGGTACCTTGAATCATAAGCCAGGTTTGTACAACTAGGAAAGATTGACCCTGCCATTCATGCACAAAATAGTGAGAGGCCTTGCTTTTGACATTTGCCAGTGGAGTTTCGACTGCTTGGATGTTCCCTCAATCAAGGAGCATTTGGAGATGGCAGGATTCTGTGGATGCCAAGGGAGACACAGAAACATGACACACACTCTGACCCTCAGCGACTTTTCATTCCACTGGGGAAAGAAGGCTGGCACAGATCCATTGTTAATTTGTTAATTGTTAATGTGTTAATTTTTAACACAAGGCTGTAAACAATATGACCCAAATGAATGGATGTGACAGTGAATGTTACAGATATTCATACGAAATTGCTAAGGAGTATTAAGAAGGAAACCCTTTGCATGGATTCTTTGTTTTTATGATTCTTTCATGGTTTATTGGTCTGTAATAACAGGCTGCATTATAACATTTACATACATTCATGTAGGTATTTTTAACATGACTACACCCTTGTCCTCTTCTGTTCCTCCAACTTTTAATGGTCCAGTTCTTCTTCCCAAATAGTTCTACTCCCATGTCTGCTTTTGAGGTGGAACAAATTTAATGAGAAATGCTTACACAGAAACATGTGAGAGAGGTTATTTGTAAGAACACAAGGAACTTAGCAATGGACACACTACTGGGAAAAATATCTCCTCCCCTATCCTGCCACTGTTAACTGTCTAGAAATGTCTTCCATCTCCATGACAGAATGTTGATGGGCTCTGCCTTGCACAGGTTGACATAGTTGTTTTACTACTCAACTCCCAGGTGTGATTACCTGCACCTTTTTGAGGCATTTAAGTTAATAAATCATCCATTCATCATTTACATGAAAAGCTGAATGTCCTAGTTTAACTTCAAAGGAATCTCATGAAGAGATGGATATTGGGAAGTAAGATAGGGATTGCAACTTGTCTCATAAAACAATGAACTTGTAAGACAAACAAGATGTTTTATTCTCAGGCTCCAAAACACACCATAGCAGCATGTGCACTGAATTCATGACATGCTTCCACCTTTGCTGGGTCTGATTTCACATGGTTCTAAACCCATAATTGAGAGTCACAAGTAGGAATATCATAAGTTTGAGGCTACCGTGGGCAACAGTACCACCTTGAGTAAAAACCAAGGGCTGGGAGAGAACTTAGTGGTGCTGGACTGGATGGAAATGCTTTGTTGGTAAAAGGTTGTGGCATTTGTCTCCATGCAAAATTATACACACACACACACACACACACACACATATACTCTTGTTATTTAAATAACTTGGAGTCTTGGAACAGAGTCAGGCAGGGAGTGGAGCACAGAGAATCATCATTGATCCCAGCTCTGTTGATAAGAAGGAAAGTGTTAGAGGTGCTAAGAGGGACTTTTCAGGTAAACTTCTTATACTACAAGCTTGAGTTCCTGACTTTGATCCTTCTCACGTAGGTATAGGTCTCAGGAGAACCAACAGAGCTTTGCAACAGTTCCAGGGAGGAAGAAGCATCAGAGACCGATGCAGAGCCAGAGGGAGAGCCACAACCAGAGGCATGCTGGATGACAGTATATCTATCAGAGATAAACATTAGCTGTAGGGTCACTGGGAGAACCTGTCTCAAAGCTTAAATTAAAAAGTGGATAAGTAGGTATCTGAAGTAAACTTCATGCTTCCATATAGGCATGCACCCTTTCATGCACACCCTCACACATGGGCACAGATTCATTAACATACAAACTATGCATATGAAAAGGAGAAGAGGAAATGTTAATGGATGTGTAATCCAGTCTACTGTACAGGGAAGAGTTAAGAGCTTAGGATGAATAAACAAATGGTGTCCAAGGAAAGGATGACTTAGGCAATATGTTATAAAGGTTTCAAGAAAATATGTTCTTTTACAATGTGATTGGTATTTCAAGATTGTATTATTCTCATATTTCTATATTCCATTCTTGGTTCTTACAAAATTTAAAAGTAACTTTGAACTTTCAAATTTACTTTTACTTATCAGTAAATTGTAAAACTATAAAAATATAGCTGAATTGGATTTTCTGGGTTCTAAGAAGCTTAAACATCTATATCATGCCCCAGTATATTGTATATGTTTTACAGAGGAGTTTACAAGTTTTTAAGGATTAAGAAAAGTTTAAATTTTTTGATATTATAAGCTCCATGGTTTGAAGTAAGGGGTAATAGGTAGAAAAAAGTCTGCAGAAGGTTTATCCAGTGTTGACAATAAAATAGTCAGGATCTGTGTTAGTGTTTTTAAAAATTACATCATAATTCTTAAAATGAATCTACCATATACAATTCAACTAATTAAGAATTATTGAAAATACTAATCATTTTGAACTTTTATTATTATAAGCAATTGTCTTCTGAAGTATTTACACCTCAGAAGCTGGCTTCAGGCCTCATTATTTTAGATAGTATTTTAGGGATCATCCATGAATAATGAAATACATTTGTAAGATATTTGATATTGTGGATATATCACCTTCCAAAAATTATGCAAATATTTGCATTTCAAATCAAGACACATTGTTTGTTTCCCTTTAGATCAGCGGTTTTAAATGCTATGACTCATAAATTAAGTTCATCATTTTGTGGTGAAATCCCAAACATAAATTATTTTCATTGCTATTTCATAACATTAATGTTGCTACTGTTATGAATTGTAATACAAATATGTGATATGCAGGGTCGTTGATGCACGACCCCTGTGAAATACTCATTCAAGTTCAAAGGGGTTGCAACCTAGGGTTAAGAACCACCGAATGCTCTATTGACTATGTCCTTTACTTACAGAATATTTGCAGTTTCATGAGGTCCTATTTTTAATAGTTGAACATAGTGCTTGAGCTATTTGTGCTTTGTTCAGAAAGTTGTCTCCTTCACCAATGTGTTCAAGGATATTCCCCATTTTCTTTTCTATTAGATTTAGTATATCAAGATTTATGTTGATATCTTTGATTCACCTGGACATGAGATTTGGGCAGCATGATAAATATGGATCTATTTGCATTCTTCTATTGCAGACATTCAGTTAGACATTAAGTTAGTTGAAGATGCCTTTTTATCTATTATATGTTTTTTGGCTTCTTTGTCAAAAACAAAGTGTTCCTATGTCTGAGGTTTTATATGGGTCTTCAATTTGATTCCACTGATCAACCTGCCTTTTTCTATACCAATACCATCCAGTCCTTGTTAATACAATTTTGTAGTTCAACTTGACATGGGAGATGATGATACATACAGAAGTTCTTTTATTGCACAGGATTGTTTCAGCTATCATGGGATTTTAGTTTAGTTTAGTTTTGTTTTTGTTTTTCCATTTGAATTTGAGTATTGCTCTTGCAAGATCTACAAGAAGTTTTATTTGAATTTGATGGGAATTACATTGAATCTGCTTATTGATTTTGGTAAGATGGTTAGTTTTACTATGTTAATCCTATTGATCTAGGAGCATTGGAGATCTTTCCATCTTTTGATGTTCTCCAGGTTCTTTGTCAAGAGACTTTAAGTTCTTGTCATACAGTTCTTTCACTTGATAAGTTAGATTTACAACAAGATATTTTATAGTATTTGTGACTCTTATAGAGGACATTGTTTATCTAATTCCTTTCTCTGCCCATTTATCTTTTGTATAAAGGAGAGCTACTGATATTTTTGAGTTGACTTTGTTTTTATTTATTTATTTTTTTTATTAAAGTCTACTGAGTTTAATGAGAGTGTTTATCAGCTGTAGGATTACTCTTGTAGAATTTTTGGGGTCATTTTTATATACTATCCTATCATGTGTGAATAGTGATCCTTCAACTATCCTTTACCAACTTGTATTCACTTGATCTCCATTAGTTATCTTATTGACATAGCTAGAACTTCAAGTACTATATTACAAAGATGTGAAAAGAGTGACAGCTTTGCTTTGTCCCTGATTTTAGTGGAATTTCCTTAAGTTTCTTTCCATTTAATTTGAAGTTGGCTATTGGCTTTCTCTATATTGCCTTTATTGTGTTTAGGCATGAACCTTGTATCCATTATCTGTCCAAGATTTTTAACATGAAGGGGTGTTGGGTTTGTCAAAGGCTATTTTTGTCAAAGGCAGTTTGTCAAAACAGCACTGAAGCTGTTTATCAGGTTCAGGAGTTCTCTGGTGGAATTTTTAGGGTCACTTATATATACTATCATATCATTGGCAAATAGTGATATTTTGACTTCTTCCTTTCCAATTTGTATTCCCTTGATCTCCTTTTGTTTTCTAATTGCTCTGACTAGGACTTCAAGTACTATACTGAATTGGTAGGGAGAAAGTGGCAGCCATATTTAGTGTCTGATTTTAGTGGGATTGCTTCAAGTTTCTTTCCATTTAGTTTGATGATGACTACTGGTTTACTGTATATTGTTTTATTATGCTTAGGTATGGGCCTTAAATTCCTGATAATTCCAAGACTTTTATCATGAATGGGTGTTGGATTTTGTCAAATGCTTTCTCAGCATCTAAAGAGATGATCCTGTGGTTTTTGTCTTTGAGTTTGTTTATATAGTGGATTATGTGATGGATTTTCATATAATGAACCATCCATGCATCCCTTGGATGAATCCTACCTGATCATGATGAGTGATCATTTTGATTTGTTCTTGGATTCAGTTTGCAAGGATTTTATTGAATATTTTTATATTAGTATTCATAAGGAAAATTGGTCTGAAACTCTCTTTCCTTTTTGGGTCTTTGCATGGCTTAGGTATCAGAGTAATTGTGGCTTCATAAAATGAATTGGGTACAGTACCTTCAGAAAGTCAAATAACTCTATTAAAAATGGGGTAGAGAGATAAATAAAGAATTCTCAACTGAGGAATACCAAATGGTTGAGAAGTACCTGAAATAGTGTTCAATATCCTTAATCATCAAGGAAATGCAAATCAAAACAACTCTGAAATTTCACCCCACACCAGTCAGGATGGCTAAAATCAAAAATTCAGGTGACAGCAGATGCTGATAAGGATGTGGAAAAGGAGGAACACTCCTCCATTGCTGTTGGGATTGCAAGCATGTACAAACACTCTGGAAAATCAGTATGGGGGTTCCTCAGAAAATTGGACATAGAATTACCAGAAGATCCAGCAATTCCTCGCCTGGTCATATACCTAGAAGATGTTCCAAGTTGTAATAAAGATACATGCTCCACTATGTTCATAGCAGTCTTATTTATAATAGCCAGAAGCTGGAAAGAAACCAGATGTCCCTCAATAGTGAAAGAACCTAGTGGGGAAACCCCCACTCAATTTTTGATTCGGTGGGCACCCAAGAATCACGAACAGACGGCCAACTTGATATAAGAACATGAGGTAGTTTAATGACGGAGCTCCGGGCCAACACATATCTCCCACAGGAGACAGAGGTGTTGACCACATGGTGGAGCCATAATGGTGGAGCTCCGGGTGAAACCATATCTCACGCAGGAGATAGTGGATTCGACTCCGAGGCTTGGAAGCTAGGGATTTTTATAGAAAAGGGGTGGGGTCAGGGGAGGAATTGGTGCGGTTTTACATGATTGGTCCATTTAAACATCAACAGACTGTCAGAAGGGCAGGAGATAGGGAGGCACTAGGCCAGTCAGGACATGTAACGAGGGGCCTGCCCGGGCATGTCCTGGCCTGTTCTGCTATGTTCTCAGCCCCAGGTTTTAAAGCTCACAAACTCCTCTTTGGGCTATTTGACATGAATCACAGGTCTCAAGTTTTATTTCCTTTCAATAGAAGGATGGATACAGAAAATGTGGTACATTTACACAATTGAGTACTATTCAGCTATTAAAAACAATGGATTTATGAAATTCTTGGCAAATGAATGGATCTAGAGGATATTATCTTGAGTGAGGTAACCCAGTCTCAAAAGAACTCATATTATATGCACTCACTGATAAGTGGATATTATCCCAGAAACTTAGAATACCCAAGATACAATTTGCAAAACACATGAAACTCAAGAAGAAAGACCAAAGTGTGGATACTTCCTTCTTAGAATGTGGAACAAAATACCCAAGGAAGGGGTTACAGAGGGAAATTTCAGAGCAGATTCTGAAGGAACGATCATCCAGAGACTGCCCCACTTGGGGATCCATCCCATAAACAAACACCAAACCTAGACACTAGGCAGTTTCCAACAAGAGACTGCTGACAGGATCCTGATATATCTGTTTCCTGTGATGCTCTGCCAGTGCCTGGCAAATATAGAAGTGGATGCCCTCAGTCACCTATTGGATGAATCACAAGGTCCCAATGAAGGAACCAGAGAGTCAGGATGCTGAATGGTACTGAAGCCCCATAGCAGGAACATCAATATGAACTAACCAGTACCCCCAGAACTCCTTGGAACTATACAACCAATCAAAGAAAACATGTGGTGTAACTTGTGGCTCTAGGTATATATGTAGCAGAGAATGGCCTAGTTGGTAATCAATGGGTGGAGAAGCCCTTGGTCCTGTGAAGGCTCTATGTCCCAGTAAAGGGGAGTGCCAGGACCAGGAATGGGAGTGTGTGGGTTGGGGATGGAGCGGCAGGTAATTTTCAGAGGTAAAACTAGTAAAGAGGATAACTTTTGAAAAGTAAATAAAGAAAATATCTAATAAAAAATAGAAAAACTAAAAAGAAAAAAGAAAAAAAAACCTGAAACAATAGTTTTCATATAATAAGAAAAGCTAACATCTCAGTACTTGCTCAGTCCATGAGACCCATGTATTATAAGTTCTAGTCTTGTGGTGAAGGCTTAGAGGATTTCTGGAGAGCTGCTACTCTTTAGTCTTTGTTAGATAGCTAAATGAACCAGATTCCTTTGGCAGCACAGAATGGTAGCAATAATAGCAGCACCAGCACCTACTGTGGGGTCATATTCACCAGCAGGCTGCTTAGATGGACAAGCAGAGCAATACCACTTTTTTCTGGGACCTTTCTATATCTGGGCTGTACTAAAAAAATACCATATACAATTGGAGGGTCTTCACCTCTCATTTAATCCTTCTAAGAAATACCCTCAGAGACATATATGGAGAAAATTTTCTTACGTAATTCCTCATTCAATCATGGTAACAATTGAAGCTGAAAATCACATTTTAATATATTTAAGGAGGACATTTAACCAGGCCTGTCTACTCTATGCAACTTCCCATTGTGCTTGGAATGTAAATGGCCCATTTGGAATTAAGGCTGTCAAGCAAAAAGGAGAGTTTCCTGGCTAGGTAGTGTAGTTTGATTTTTTTTTTTTTTTTGAGTGATTCTCAATTCCTATGTTATTCCATTGAGAAGAGAAACTTCTGATTCTATGACTTGATTTATGTGTCAAAAAAAATAATGTTTGATGAAGGAGGACAGGACAATGCATTTTGCTTCTGAGATCATTCTGTGTCCTTTGGATCAGGCACTCAGTTTCAAAATACTGGGCTTTCAAAGACAGTGATGAGAGCCCGGATTTTTGTGAGAAGTTTTTATATTTTTGGCCATCACTTTAAACCTGGTGAATATTGAGACCATCCAGGTGTCCTCCCAGAACAGAGGATCATTTAAGCTTCATTTTCTAAATCATGTGATGAATCCCCTGAAGTAACCCATGAGGACGGCCCCTTTGATTTCTCCACTTAAGAGACAAACATCATCTCTTAAACTTGTTTTTAAAATACATTTATATTTTTGTTTCTGTCAGTATATATATATGTATATATATATATATATATATATATATATATATATATATATATATATATATATATATATATACATGTATATGCCTGCTAGGAGTATACATGTGGAAGTCAGAGAACAATTTGCAGAAGCCAATTGTCTTCTTAAGTCTGTGTGTGCCAGGGATTGGACTTAGGGTCTTTGGGTTTGTTGGAAAGTGCATATATTTATGTACTTAGGGATCTTGCTGGCCCAAATACTTTTTTCTTAACAATTTGGAAAATATCTAGAGATGTTATACTGATTCTTGTTGCAGCACCAAGTACAAAATCTGAGCTGGGTGAGAAGAAAAGCATTTTAGAGGAGGGTGTGGTTTGTTACTAACTTGAGCCCATGTACCCCTGACATTAGGTAGATGCCTATTTTCTCTTCCTATCTTCTTCCTTTCTATGATATCTACAATGAAGAAGTTCTCTATTTAGCTTTGCTGCCCAGTTCCTGATAACATTTGGGCTTTTAAACATCTGAGATGGTACAGAATTCTGGATTAATTAATGTCACTTGAATCCCAGAATTTGTACCTCCAAAACTTTTCTCGGTGACTCTTGTTCTATTGAAATTCCCAATCTGGTTATTCTGTAAAACCTGTGGATTTCTCAGGGCCAAGGAACCAGGATACCATATCAGAAACAATTAAGTCCAAAGAATTTATCAAAACACTTAGTGAACAAACCTCATGACCTGAATTCAAACATCCACATAAAGGGGAAGAGCAGATCCCCTACAAAGTTGTGATTGAGTCTTTGGCTTCAAACACACATGATACAAAACACCCAAGAGCAAATAACACTTACAAAAAAAAAGAAAAAGGAAAAATACAAAAACAAAAAACCACACAAGCACTGGAGAGCTTGATTCATTGGTGCTTACTGCATAAGAATTTAAGTTCAGAGTCTTAGCACCCACATAAAATTCTGGGTTCAATGGTACCTGACTGCAATATCAGCTCAAGGAAGTAGAGAAGAAAGAATCCCTGGAGTGCAATGACCATCCAGATAGTCAAACATATCACATTACTGGGTCAGTGAGAGATTTCCACAGAGACAACTATGGAAATGTAAGCTATCTAGGGCAGTTCTAATGACAGAAGGAACTGGAACTACTAGACCTGAGTTACATAACAACAACAACAACAACAACAACAAAACCCTATAGCTATGGGAAGCTCCTTGGTTTCACTATGGGAATGAGAAACTCAGCTAAAAACACAGAGAAAAATGTCAAGTACCTGCAAGAGAGAAAATTCAAGTGGGAAGACCCATCACACTGCTTTGTTATCTAAGTTATTCTACTGCCATTTTACACTGTGAACCTCATCGCCCCTTTCTATGTCTTGAAGATCATCCTCACCTATGGAGGGTGACAGCAAATCAGAGAGCAGCTAGAAGCTGGAAGGGAGAAAGTAAAAGTAAAAAAATAAAAAAAATAAAAAATAAATAAAAAGGGACTGTTTAAGGCTCAACCTTTGCCCTTCACATGCATATGTACATACACAAAACATATTCACATAGATACATAGACACAACAACAACAATAACAACAATCAAACTTAGAAAGAAAGTGATGAAGATATTATAAAGTAGCAGAGCACAGAATGCACATATGAGCAGATAAAGGAAGGATCTGTTGCTACAACTATAGTTTAGCCATGTCCTCTGATTATATGCACCTGTAATTATAATAAGGGTAAATAGCCGAGCCAGTGATTAGAGTGAACTTCTATGGCCTTTGTGTACTCCCATCCTACTATGGTCTTTGGCTAGTCAAATGTTTGGTTCTGGGGACCTAACTAGATCCTGTATGGTGAATGACACTACCTGTTCCTGGAATGTCTGTAGCTTACCTTTAAATATAACTTAGTGTGTTATGAAGATATATTTAAATTAGTATGCAGATGAAAGCAAAACAGGCCTATAGTTGTCTTACACTGACATGTTCTTGCAAAATATCAAATGCTCATCCCCAGTAATCACCTGACAAAGGCTTTACCTCATTAGCATATGACCCATGGCCAAGACCCAAATCCTAGTTATTCTGGGACAGCTGCCTAGGAGAGAAGATAAGGCCACCAGGTGGAGAAGCCTCTGGGTATCCCATCCAGGGAAAGCAGATATTGAGGGAGCTGCCTGCAAGACTGTGGATCCCTGCTAGCAGGTCTTGTCTGAGCAGATGGGTCACAGCTGCCCTGGTAAGAGCAGAGCTGCAATCCAGGTTTGATACTTGATATTGAAACTGCCCTGTGCAGATTTTCTACACAGAGGCTCAGATATAGTTGCTGTACCCTGGTCACTAAGAGTCAAGCAGTCTTCTTTCTGCCTTCTTTCCAGAGAATTTTTCATTGATGGCTTCAGGTCTCTCTGCCAGATCCTATTAAGTATTCCTCTACAAACAGCTCCTAATAGACCCGGCTCTGTTTTTTTCTGCTGCTCCTCTACCTATTATCCTGGAATGATCTTCACTAGTGGACAGGTCTGAAAGGCACTGCATCTAGGCTCATATTACCAAATGAGAAAGTGTATCTCCGGCATGGTTATTCCCAAATTGAAGACCCCCATTGAACCCTTTGTTCTACACCAGTGGTAGTTTCTCTCTCTCTCTCTCTCTCTCTCTCTCTCTCTCTCTCTCTCTCTCTCTCTCTCTCTCTCTCTCTCTCTCTCTCTCTCTCTGTCTCTCTCTCTTTTGTTAGAATTATTCAAATATATGTTTGGTGTGTGTGTATGCGTGTGTGTGTGTGTGTGGTGTCAGGAAGAAAGAGAGGTGGGGTACTTAAGTACATGTGTTAATATGTGAGATTATAGAGGCACTTGTTTATGGATGTTGAAGCACTTGAGTATGCATATAAAGTCAGCAGAAAACCTTGGTTTATTGGTCTTTATTTTTCTACCTTATCATGAGTGAGTGCTTGAAATTTGCAGAATTAGCTAGCCTGAAAACTTTTATAGATTATCCTGTCAACACCTTCCAATAGTTGTAGTCATTCTGGGATTATAAATGCTTGTGCAAGTGCCTTTGCTTTTTAGGTGGGTTTTGAGGATTGTCAGGAATGAACTGCAAGGGATTCTGACCCCTGAACTATCTCAGATCCATCCAAATCATAGATTTTATTTTTTGTTTTGCTTGTGGCTGTTTGTTTGTCTGTTCTTTTTTATGCTAATGTTTAAATTCCCTCCACAGAGATTTTGAGGAAATTGACTTGAGTAAAATATTCTTCATAATGCTGTTTCAAAGGCTCTTGTTGGTTGTTCTTCCTAGCCTGGCACACAAGGCCTTGGTGACTGGTTTCTCTTTCTACCTGCTTTGATTGTCATCCTTGGTGTATCTCTCTGCCCAATATCTTCTTCTACTTTCTATGAAGTATTTCTTTATAATGTGGGCAGATGTGTGTCTCCTCAAATGTTTGCTCAACATTCTAGAAAGTCTGTCTCTTACCTACTCTGTGAAATATTCTTAGGTTTATAATAGTAAAAGCCCTTTCTTCCCTACATGTCATCACAGTCTTTCTTAGAGCTATAAATTTGCAACTCTTCACAGCTGTGTTTATTTTGTCTCTGTTTAGAAATAGCATATAATACTTATATGTAATTGGCTCATTACAACATTTTCACACACATGTATACTGTATTTAGAATGTTTCTCTCTCTCTCTTTCTCTCTCTCTCTCTCTCTCTCTCTCTCTCTCTCTCCCCTCCCTCCCTCTCTCTTCTGCTCCCTCCCACTCTTATTGATACCCCCTCTTCCAAACAAGTTTCCTTTCCACTTTTATCATCCTGGTTTTTAATAACCCAATGGATTCCATTAGTGTTGTTTACATGAGCATGAGTCAGGAGTTACAGTTTCTAAAATACCTTACTAGTGTCTACTCTACTCAAGGAAATGCCCTCTTTTCCAGTAATCCTTAACTATGTAGAAATCATAGTGGTTTGAGATGTCTTAATCTCTTCACACTGTATGACAGGGTGTTGTTGGTACAAGTCTTGTGGCTATCTTGTGGGAAATTTTACCTCCTGTGAATTTAGGAGTCAAACAGTCATGTTATACCCAGAATCAGAGTAGGTGTCTACTCTCTAGGTTGTTAATTGGCTTAAAATGAAAGACTAGTATTTTATCCCTTTTCTGCAATTGTCTCTGCCTTTTAACGGTGAATCATTTCAAAATACAAAGATATGCAATGTTAATATCTGTTCTTACCCAAAGCCAAGGATCTTTGAAACTCACTGTTCTGTTCATCTGTGCTAATTCACATGAGTGACTGGACACTTAAGCTGGAGTGTCTATACATGCAACTATAACAGTAGTTATAGACCCTAGTGTCATCTTTAAGTACAGTCAGTGTTCCTATTTTGTAACGGATGCAATGAGAAGGAAGGCAGTTCATCATAGAGCTAGGAACACTGATTGTAATCTGAATGATGAACAAGTATCAGTTCTGTGTTATTTTTACCTGAGCAGTCATTATGAGTCAATATGACTCTTTTTTTCCCCAGTGTGTAGAATGAGTCATTTACCCCCAAAGTCTGCATAGATAAAAATATTTTTGAAAAGAAGATAACATTCCTTCATAATCAATTCCTAATGCAGTTTCCTTAGTAAGATAGTTCAGTGTTGCAGTGCAAGTGAACAGGATCTGGACAAAGGAATAGGACAGGTTGCCTCTAATAAGCAATCTCTTTGTCCCTCAATTACCTGAGAATTGTCTTCTGGTCATATCTGATCCCGATAAGAATGATACCAAACATTTATGACCATTTTCACAGGTGATGAGTCAGAGGTCAGATATCCAGGTGGTGGGTGGGGAGATTAAACTTACAATAATTGTCTTTTGACGTCCACATGTGCACACCACCTCACAGACAGTGGATTAAATACATTAAAATTTCTACAGGTGGTATTCAATTAATTTGTATCCTGATTGCAGTAGATAAATTTCCCTGACTTGCAATGAGATTGACTTTGACTATTTCAGTAATCTCACATGAAATTAGAAGTAAACACATCTGGAGAATGAGGCAATGTAGGGTCTGGGAAAGCTGTGATTATTAATGCTAATTTTCACCTTGATGGGATCAAGATTCACACAAGAGGAAGCCTGAAGGAACACCAAGAGGGATTACAGAAATTAAGGCTAGACTGAGAATATCTGTGAGGGATTTCCTTGAGTTCATTAGTTGATACAGACTCATCCTTATAACTGTAAGCAGGACCATTCCCTGGGATGAAGATCTGATTCTGGATGATATGCTGTAGAGAAAGCAAGGTGAACAGCAGCATCTACTCATCCTTCTCTCTGCTAATTGTGGATATGACATTAGCAAGTGCTTCAAATTCCTGTTGGTTTAACTTCCCTGCCACTATGCCACTACTGTATCTTTAAACTGTAAGATGAAATAAATCCTTTATAGTTTGAGTTAAATTTGTTAGAGTATTTTATCATAGCAACCAGAAAAGAAACTAAGAAACAAACCCTGTGTAATTAACTAAATAATATCCCAGAGCTAGTTAAGCTCAGTGGTAGAGAGCTTGCATAAGATATGTGAAGTTCTATATTTAATAATTGGGGCAATTAGTTTAAACAAAAACATGAAAAAAACTTTTACTAACAAGAGAATGCAAATGTTGTAAAAGTCAGAGGATTTAAATGACCTGTGCCCCTTCTGTCTGAGATTATAATTACTGCTATGATTTAAGGTGTTTTAACATTACTGTTTATTAGCTTTTTCTTCAACTCCTCTTTACCATACTAATTAATATATTGCATTCATTTATTTCTCACAAATATCCCACATATTTGGTTCATCCCAATTGTTGCTAAGACAAAACTATCAGAAATGATTCAGTGAAAGAGGCTAAACTATAAGGCAGAGGAGAGAAATCATCCTTGTGAAATAGTCCTTCCTGTTTCTCTTGCAGGCAGTGACTTGAATAATGGCCTTTGGCATTCTGTCATCAATGCCAAGAGAAATCCTGTTACACTGACACTGGATAATGATGCTGCATCCCTGCCTCCAGACACCCCCTGGCTACAGATCTATTCTGGAAATAGTTACTACTTTGGAGGTAAGTTCACAATCATTTGAGACTTCACATAAAGAGCAAGGAAATTCTTCTACCACATGTCTGTCAATTAGACAACCCTCCCCATAGCCATGTATGTATACAAGAACCAATCAGTAAGAAACCAAAACCTCACAAAACTGTGGAAATATAATCTAGAGCAGTTCTAAAGACAGAAGGAACTGGGACTACTAGACCTGAGTTACATAACAACATAAAAATTCCTATAACTATGGAAAGCCCCTTGGTTTCACAGTGGGAAATGAGAAACTCAGCTAAAAACATAGAGAAAAGGAGCTGAGGGACAGCAAGTACCCGAAAGAGAGAAAACTCAAGTGGGAGGCATCACCATGCTGCTTTGTTATCTCAGTTATTCTATTGCCATTTTACATTGTGAACCTCATCTCCCCTTTCTATGTCTTGAATATCATCCTCACCTACGGAGGGTGACAGATCAAATCAGAGAGGGGCTAGAAACTTGAAGGGAGAAGTCATTGATATTTCTGAGTAGTTATTCTTTATATTGTTTTCTGAACCCCTGCAGTGCTTCCACTAACACAGTGAAGGGCAAAGTAGGGTAAATAAAATATATGTGACATTTACTGTTTTTATAATTGTACTCATGCTGAATATTTTAAAGATATCTTTTATTAAAATAGATGGTATCTACTTCTGTAGCCAGTGATCTGTCTGTCAGGGCCATCTAATGGGGAGTTAGTTTCCATGGCTCTCTGATCTTAAGTTTTTTTTTTAAATCGTTTTTTTTATTATTACGTATTTTCCTCAATTACATTTCCAATGCTATCCCAAATGTCCCCCATACCCTCCCCCCCCCCCGACTCCCCTATCCACCCTGTCCCACTTTTTGGCCCTGGCGTTCCCCTGTACTGGGGCATATAAAGTTTGCATGTCCAATGGGCCTCTCTTTCTAGTGATGGCTGACTAGGCCATCTTTTGATACATATGCAGCTAGAGTCAAAAGCTCCAGGGTACTGGTTAGTTTATAATGTTGTTGCAAAGATACAGTCCTTAGACTTCTTTTTGAGAACATGATGAACAAGTTCACTTTCAGAATTACTAGGATATATAAAAAAGAGGAGAATGCAGGCTTGATGAATGTTAGTGGAATGCTTACTCAGCATGTAAAAGTCACTTGCCTATGTATACCGAATCACATGCACTCTCTACTCTCCCACTGTTTTCTCCTTATACAATGACAAAACCTGGTTCAGAAGTGAGCATGACCTAGCCTTGCTCTAAAGTTTACAGTTCCTTCCCATGATGTAACCAAAGATAAGCACTGCATAATAGCATTCACTGAAGAGATAGCAAGATGATTCTATGGGCAAGGACACTCCATGCTCAAACCTTAAACTAAAGTTCGACCTTTGGAACCTGTAATGGGAGAAGAGAATGGTCTCCACAATTCTGTCTTCTGACTTTCATAAATTCATGATGGCATATGAATTCCCACACTCTGTCTTGCTCACATGTTAAGAAAATTAATAATAACATCAATGAATGATACACTGTAGTTCCCTAAAGCCTGCCACATACTAATTATACATTCTGCACTGAACTCTTACTCAAGCCCTGTAGTCTCTTAGCTCCAAAATCTCTAAATCACTCATTTCTTTCCAAGCAAATATATGACAGGCTTGGAACACCAAAATCATTGCACAAGTAGAGAATCCATATTTAGGGTCTCTTTGGAAGGGAGATGTGTGGATCAAGGTCAATGAGGCTGTGTTTTAGCATGAGGAGAGACAATATTCCTCTACCCACAAATGACCAATGCTTATCAGATGTAGCATTAGGAGATAATGTGTCTATATGATAGATAATGAGGTTGTTGATTGTTGAAATACAATTATATATAGGTTGGAAAGATAGCTCAATCATAAACCTCTTGCTATGTAAGTGCTACACACACTCCAGTAGTGACTGGCCTGACAGGTCTAGAAACCTGGACACAGTCCCAAGGCAAAAAGTTCACTGAAACTTAGTCTCCTGGAGCCGTAGCATCCTGTATAACAAGTGCTCCAAACTTGTCCTTATGAATGGATCTCTGTGCTTTCGTTCAGTATTGTTTTATTATAGGTGCCTCCAAGCAATGACTTGCCAAATACCTAAGCATAATCAAACTTTGCTTCCTGGCCTTCACCAATGCCCTAGGTAGTCCTTGAGAGGTAAGAGAGAAGGTAGTCATGGAAGGAGGTGGAAAGAAGATGGGACAGTAGTATTGTAGATACAGCATTCATGTATAGAGTTTCAAAGAAATTAAAGAAATATAAAAAAAAATAGCTGACCTTAGAGTTGACTTTTTCTTAGTTGTTTTATTGCCCAGTTCCTGCCAGTCTTTATGTTTGCATTCCTCGGTTTTGTGTTAGAGTCATTAAGCATCCGGTAACCTCATTGTACCTTGCCAATGTATCACCTAACTTCCATATTTTCTTCTGTATTAAAAGTTTGACACTCGATTTGACAAATTACATTCAGATACAGCACACAATCTGTCCATGTCTGTTTGGCACCCCTTCTCGCTGACTCCCATCCACCTGACAGGGACCCTGATTTCTCCTGTGGATTGCGGGGGGAACTGACTGAGGCCCGTCTGCGGCATGTAAGCATAAGGATCTGGGTTTGACCCCTAGAACCTTCAAAAAACTAGACTCTGTAGCACATGACTATAATCTTTGTGCCACTCATGCCTGCAAACTTGGGGTATTTGGTGACGAATAAAAGACCCATACTCAGACAAGATAGAAAGCACCAACTCATAGAGATGTAATCTAACCCTGAATTAGATGTAATTCTAGTCTGCATGCATTGGCTCTGGCACTTGCACATCCCCATTCATATATATTGTCACTCCAAGATTAATGAAGTTATAATAATCTGTGAGATGCTGTAAAGACATATGGAGCATATAGAGCAGATTCTAATCTATGTTCACTGCAGCCCATTAGTGAATGCAAATGAACGGGAACAAAGAAAGAGCAGTGGTTTCAACTCCAAGCTGGGTGTTTTACATTAAATATTTTTTCAACAATAGAGAAAGAATGCTGGTCAAGAATTTATTTCCAGTTAAAATGGCTTTGAGTATTCATAATACAATAATCTTCTGAAATATCACAGAGGTATAATGTCTCTCCTCCTCCCAGCTAGAACATTGATAAATTATGCTTTGATATTGCTAGACTTAGAACATGAAGATTATCTTCATTGATAAATATTTGAACTATCTTTAAGCAGTGTTTGAACAAACCTTCCACATACAGACTATAAATTTAAGGAACAACAACACAAAAATTAGCTTGAGCAACACTAGTCAACTCCCATAATTCCTCTACAGTTTCAATTAGGAGATGCAGTATCTCAATTTTATAGTCTGTCTTTGAGCTCTTTACCAGATGTCAAGTTTCAGTCTCACAGAGACTGTCTATTAAAGAAGGCAGAATAATTTCCCTTTATTTATGACATATTGCCATATTGTCAAGCTCATATTACCATATGCTCTGAAACTTCTGTAGCCACAGAGATAGAGTTTTTAAGACCAACATACTCATATACCTGTTGACCTCTACCTGTCTTAATGAGGAGTAGGTTGGCCTGACTGTAGGTGATGCTAAACTGGTACAATGTATTCATGTTTTTAAAAGAACATACTTTAAGAGGTGTGGTATTAATCTCTTGTAAGTGCTATTATTGCTAATAAGTACATGCATTTAAGCCTACAGTTCTTTTAATGTATGGATTTGCTTTGCACAGCATGTCAACAATTCTGCTTGTTTCCTGAGTGTACCTTTCTCTGGAGCTTATCCTGTTAATGATCTGCAGAAATTCACCAGAAAATTACTGAGCTGCCATCCTTACCAAGTATAATTTCCCTAGAAAGTATAATTCAGAATTACATTGTGAACTTCATGTGTGTATTAAGACACACAAACATTTCTAAATGCATAGAATATGTGAAAAGTATGTGAAGAACAACATCTAAAGGAAAAATAAAGAGGCTTTCAACAGGAATAGTGTGTGTGTGTGTGTGTGTGTGTGTGTGTGTGTGTGTGTTTAGCTGACTCAATTGGTAAAATGCTTGCCATGTAATCATGAGAAACTGAGTTTGGAATCACAGTAGCCATATAAAGTAGTGGGTATGACATGAAATACCTTGAGTTTCAGTACTGGCAAGGCTGAGACAAACAGGCTCCCAAGAGTTGCAGACAACCCAGGCTATGCAGGTCACAACACTCACCAGTAGGGGAGTAGCAGTGTCACACAAATTAAAATGATTAAGTGATGAGTGAAAGCAAAGCCCTGGAACTCACAGTCCACCAATCTAGGTAAATTGGTGAACTCCTGGTTCACAATGATACCTTAGCTCAAAAAAATCATATGGGAAGTAGCAGAGAAAGACATCCTGATATTAATCTCTTGTTTCTACATGAAGTACTATGTGTTCCACTGTGAAGCATACACACACACACATATAATCAGACAGACAGAGAGAGAGAGAGAGAGAGAGAGAGACAGAGACAGAAACAGAGAGACATAACAGACATGAGAAGCAAGGTGGAGACTAGGGAAAATGTTCTACCAATGATATTTCCTTTGGCACCATTTTACTTTATAGTGATTGAACATACCCATTTTGCATTATTTTTGCATGTTTTCCTGAGCAGGGATTTACGACAAAAGTATGCCCTATTGTGGAAAAAAAAATGTTCAAATATTTAGACCTCAGGTCTTCCATCAATAGTTTTCCACTGCAATAACATATAATTTCAATATTTTTCATCTTTCTCTCTGTCCCACAGGGTGTCCAGACAATCTCACAGATTACAAATGCTTAAACCCCACTAAGGCTTTCAAGGATGCATGAGGTTCATCTTTATTGATAATCAGCCTAAGGACATCATTTCAGTTCATCAAGGTTCTCTAGGGAATTTTAGTGACTTACACATTGATCTGTGTAGCATGAAAGACAGGTAGTTTTTATCTTGTCTCTTCTGTTCCCCAGTCCCTTCCCATTCTCAGCGTTTGCAATATGCATTTCGGTAAGCAAAATTATAATCCACAGACATTAGCCACATTAGATATAATTGAATTACCTAATGGAAAATATTGCTGAAGAGATTTCAGGCTCAGGGAAAATGGTTTAAATTAGTTGAGTGTCTTTTCATTTTAACTTGCAGTAAATGGAATATGAAGATTAAATCAAAATATAAATTTGTGAAAGAATTAAAATTTTATACATAAACACATTTTATTACATTAAAGTTAAGAGTAAAGCATAAAGGAGGGAGGAACTGATTTCCCTAAACCAATTCATTCTTCACCTGCTATGGTTGCCCTTCCTAAAATGTTAAAAACTTAAGGTTGCTGCTGTGCTCATTATGAATGTCCTCAATTTGGGATGCCTGGTCCTAGCTGCCACCAACCCCAACCATTCTTTCTTTAGTTCTAAAGCGACCAGACAGTAGACTAGTACAAATTAGTATCTTTATTCCACAACCCAGATATCCAGCATGGCATTGAATTTCTAGTTGTATCTCTCTTGGATTTGGCTTCTCTTGTGGTAGAAGGTTTTATATTTTAAGTCAGAAAGCTAAAAAGAATCTATGCTGAATTTCAGCAGTATTTTGCCATGTTCCTTCTACATCTATCTGTTTTATTCTCCTAACTCTGCATACCCTCTTACAATATAAATGAGGCAACAAGTATATGGTATTTGCTAAGTGCGTACCTATATGTTGGTGTTAGACGTTCTTGGCTATATTAATTATCCATTTTTAAAAACTGAAATATACCCTGATTTGTGAAACCTGTGTTACCAATAAGAACATGTGGTACCAGTAAGTTCATACCACTGTAAGAAATGGGAAATGAAATGGAGGGACTTTGGATAGATGATGGCATTACATTTTAAAATATGAGGCAAAATCATGCTTGGCAAAAGTGAGAGTAGATGAAAGCTAAGAGGACATAGTGCGAACAAAAGGGCAAGAAGACAGATCATGGCTTGTATGTTCTACCAAGTTAAAGTGCTTTGTCTTTGCCTTTGAAATCTCTAGTACTGGGATTCATTTCATAACTAATAGCACATGATAATTTTCTTGGTATATGTATTTCATGAGAAGCTAGCAACTTGTCTTACAATCCACTATGCCTTAGGTTAAGTTGACATTCTATAGTTCTGAAGAGTTACTGTAGTCATGCTGATGGGCTATGCTATGAAAGCACATGGCTTCCACATAGCTGGGGTTGTAGAGCTGGGATCATCAAAAAGAGGGCATTTGTGTTAGCAGATTTTGCTTTCAATCTTTGTGGGAAGACTGAGAAGGGATACCAGCAGATTTCGATAGAAGCATACATTATAAAAAAATGTTGGCACAGTTATGGAACTTCAGGTAACAAGTGTCCCAGTCCAGGGAAAAAGTGATGAAAAACATCGGGTTCCTTTACTGAGGAACATGAGAACATGCAAAGAAGTCCATGCAGAACATGTTCTCAGCTAATGCTTGAAATGACTGCTATACTTATATGAAACATTTATACCCTTTCTGATAATATCATTGCACATGGAATTCTTAACACATCATAGTGACTACTTGATAAATGTACCTTTTATTTATTTCCATTTGAGGAACTGGGAAAGCAGGTAATAAAATGTGTGCTTCATTAAATTGTGCTAATTTAAACTCTCCAAAACAAAGCTATTTCAGGAAATGGAACTTGCCATAATCTATATTTCTGGCAAGGGAGAATCTTTCAAAGTAATCATTGGGTGCAGCATTTATTTGTATTACAGATCAGTATGGGGACATTTGTCATTTGGAATATCTTTGATATCTTAACATCCAACCAAAGAAGCTCTAATTACTTTTTTATGTAAAAATCATCTACATCTCCCCTACAGCATTACTTTTACTTAACTACAGTCTTGAGTAACTACATTACATATAATTGCATTTTGTTCAATTGTATACCGAGAAATGTGTTTCCTTTAGAATGTAAGTAGTATGTTTCACTTGAATTGTAATCACTTTCTCTAACAAAAAGGAAACCTGTGTCCAAAGCTTTGTTTTATGTCTCAAGTGATCTAATTTACAATTGTATGAATCTAGGAGGCAAGATGAGGGATTTACAAAGGAAGGTTTTTCCCTGAGTTTTGTTTTCCTTTAATTTTGATAAAAAGGATAAATGTCATGATGGAAGTGTATATGTATGTAAACTTGTAGCAACAATAGATGTGAAGAAGGGAAAATAGATAGAATAGATGCATAAAATAAAGAGGGAAATGGTCAGAGGTCAGGCAGTGAGAGAGAAGCCTCTGTGCTTGGAGAAGGAGACACAGGGGGTCTCTAGGAATCACTATCCATCTCAGACAGGAAGCTCTAGTTCAGGAGAAACTCCAGCATTGTTACAGTTTTCATGTGGTAATCATTGTGAATGTGTTAGCCAGACAGTATGAACTTGCCTGACAGGGATAGCAGGGAATAGCTCTGACTATGGTTTCTGTATCTGTGTTCCTGGCTAACAGGGTCATGGAGAGGATTGTGTTTCCTCTTGGACAGCAGATACTAAGACCTCTATCCTTGCTTTCTATATGCTTTTTTTCTTCATGGTGAAGTGGGACCCACCTACACATCCTGGCATTTTCTGCCCTGTTTCCAATTATGCCTCTTACATATTTAATTGTCTTAGTCCTGATCCTTTGGGAGTGATATTAAATATGAGAAGACCAAGGCAATTTTCAAGGAAAAGGCACAAAGCTTCAAAAATATTAAGAATCTTCTCTTACAGGCCCTTTGAAATGAGATCTGCAAACTAGTATGCTCTGCTTCTTTTAAGATGTTTAAAGATGCTCACAGTCAGCTATTGGATGGATCACAGGGCCCCCAGTGGAGGAGCTAGAGAAAGTAACCAAGAAGCTAAAGGGATCTGCAACCCTAAAGGTGGAACAACAATATGAACTAACCAGTACCCCCCCCCCCAGCTCGTGTCTCTAGCTGCATATGTATCAGAAGATGGCCTAGTCGGCCATCAGTGGAAAGAGAGGCCCATTGGTCATGCAAACTATATATGTCTCAGTACAGGGGAATGCCAGGGCCAAGAAGTGGGAGTGGGTGGGGAGCATGTAGGGGACTTTTGGGGTAGCATTGGAAATGTAAATGAAATAAATACCTAATTTAAAAAAATTAAAAAAAAAAAACAAAACAAGGACAACAACAACAAAAGATGTTTAAAGTCTGCCCTTAAAACATCATTTATAACTGGAAGGATATCTCATTGGCTAAGAGTGCTTGCTTCACACACATGAAAATCTGAGTTCAGATTCCAACACACAAGTAATAAGCTATCTGTGGTAACACATGACCACCTGTAACCCTAGAGCTGCAAGAGCTAAAGATATAAGCTATCTTGCTGCCAGACTAGTTAGAGCAATAGCAGCAGCAGCAACAACAACAATAATCATATTTACCTACAGGGTATAGCAAATAAACATGCCTCAAAAAAATAAGGTGGGGAATTGTAGGGAAAGAGGTGGGAGGAAGAGAGCAGGCAGACTTGGGAGGACTGCTAGATGATTGTCATGCAACTCCAGTTGCTCATCTGGCTGTGTGAAGACACTGACCCCACACAGCTGGGTGTGGACAAGGGGCAGCCCCTAGTACCAGGTTCTCAGTCTCTGGCATCCCACATTGGATCTGGCAGAGGAGCTGAGAACAGAATAGGGACCCCGGAGCAGTACCAGGTCCTGAAGATAACAGAAGAGGGCAGAGGGAGAGAGGTTCCCATGCAGGCGAGAGTCCTTAGTCCAGTCCTTGTTGAACAGAAACAGTCTATGTTTTTAGAACTTTATTGTAGAAAGGCGGAGGGGGGGGGATAGAAAAGGTAGAAAGAGAGAGATACTGGCCATGGCCAAGAGGTGAGACTGGGGAAAAGAAGAGAGAGAAGAAAGCCTAGAGAGTAAGAGAGCTTAAAGAGAGAAAGAGTAAGTAAGAGAGAGAGAGAGAGCAAGGTGGGGCCAAGCAAACCCTCTAATAGTGGGGTTGTTATCTTGCTGTTGCTAGGTAACTGGGAAGAGTCTAGCCTGAAGGTCAGAAGCTTGGGACACTGTGTACAACTGCTAGCCACAGCTTCTCCTGTGGGGGCTGGGGGAGCAGTAACTTCGACAGGAGCCAGGGGTCCAGGAAACATAAGATAATGTCTTCTGTCCCATGTAGCTGAAAATTATCACCACTGGGTCTTACGGGGTTCGCAACTTCATGATGACAGGAGACTAGACTGTCAGTGTATAGCCCATTGCCCCAAAGAGAATGTGAAAGAAGGATAACTGATAGCTTCCTCTTGCCCCCAAACTTGTGCACAGGCATGTTTACCTGTGCATACTTGCACATAGCAACCCCCCCACAAACACAATAATGTTGATAAACCTTTATTAAGACTGACAGACACTGATTTCTGTGCAGCTTTCTAGGATGCCAGGGAAATTGTGGATACCACAAATTACATTCCCTGTGTTACCCACACATAGCAATACAATTAAGGGAAGACCTTAGATATCATCCAATCCCAGACCTGAACTTACATAAATGGACATCATGTTGAGGCAGCAATATCAATTAAGAAATCAGGGCTTTGTGCCATTGGATTCTACTACTGTATCCTAAGGATATTTCCTTTTGAAAATGCAAGCAATTTGTTTTATACTCTTGATAGATCATATAAAAAACAATACATTAAGTTTCCTGCAGCCAAATATGTCATAAAATACAATTTTCTTTCTCCATATATGGTTCCTTTTCTTCTAGGAATCCTCTTCTAAGAAAAACACGTGTCTCTCACTTTCTGGTCAAGATGTTTAGCTTCTCAGCTTTAGCTTGGTGAGCTGCAAAAAGAGACTGGGAAAAACTTTATGCTGAATAACCTCCACAAACAGATTCCTAATACAGCCCACCCCATGTGTGGGAGCATGTTAAAAGAGTGGGTGTTATAAAAAGATTACATTATTCGGTAAAACATATATCTGAGTTCTTCTCTAAAATTGAAAGCTTTTAAAGAACATACTGCAACTAAGAATATTCTAATATCTAATATTTCCAGTAAATGTTCTTGGGGATTATTACAGAAAGAAGGAACTTCATAATTAGTCTGAAATGACTGTTCTATGAGGGTAGAGTCTGAGCTACTTCAATATGGGCAGTCTATCTGGAACTCTCCAGTGAGGGTTGAATTGAATCATCATTTTGTTCTTTAAATGGGAGCCATTACACCTTCATCCTATGCCTCTTTAGATATGAGTGGAGAAGTGCCTATAAGGAACATGATCCTGGATTTCATTGCTGTAAGTATCCTTAAAGGAGGGCATCTGAACTCTCTAATCAGGCCGATCTCTCTTGTTACTTGTTTTTATACAAAAAAAGTGGATAATTCTGTTGATAAATTGTCACTGTCCTCTTGGGCACAGGAAAATACCCTGTTCTCATTACAATGTAAAATGTGATCCATAAGCACATGTGTTTGAAAACCTGAATCCCAAATGGAGGTGCTGTTTCAGAAAGGTGAAGGAAACACTAGGAGATGGAGCCTCATTGGAGGAAGTAGATCACTGGGGGTGGGCCTTGATGTTCAGTAGTAGGGCCTACTTCTTTTTTTTTTTTTTTTTTTTTTTGATTTTTTTTTTTTTTTTTTTTTTTTTTGGTTTTTTGAGACAGGGCTTTTCTGTGTAGCCCTGGCTGTCCTGGAATTCACTCTGTAGACCAGGCTGGCCTCGAACTCAGAAATCCTCCTGCCTCTGCTTCCCAAGTGCTGGGATTAACTGCATGCTCCACCATGCCCGGCTTAGGGCCTACTTCTTGAACACTCTGTTTTTCCACTGTAAAGATAATATGACCTGCTGCTGCCTGCCCTGTTGACATTGCTTTCTTTCCCATTGCCGATAGTATCCTCTAGAACTATAAACCAGAAAATAAAAACAAAACAAAATAAAACACAAAAACAAACAAACAAAAAACCCACTTCCTCCTTTCCTGTCAGATATTTTGTCATAGCAATGATAAAAATAACTGTGATAGATATTGAGATAGTTATATTCAGAGAAAATATAGCCAACTACAATGAGGTTTTACATTTTCTCATAAGGATGTGATGAGAAGTTTTCCTAACTTACTGATGATTGGAAACACTAATGCTTAAAACAAAGGCATAGAAATAACCCAGTGAATTATGTCATGTGCTTGTTCTAAAGTTTATTATTTGACAAGTGAGATGCAGAGTGGATGCTCAGAGAATGTTAAAAAGGCAGAACTCCCAACTTGTTATAAGGACACATGCTCCACTATGTTCATAGCAGCCTTATTTATAATAACCAGAAGCTGGAAATAACCCAGATGTCCCTCAACAGAGGAATAGATATAGAAAATGTGGTACATTTACACAACGGAGAACTATGCAACTATTAAAAACAATGAATTTATGAAATTCTTAGACAAATGGATGGATGTGAAGGATATCATCCTAAGTGAGGTAACCCAGTCACAAAATAACACCCATGATATGAACTCACTGATAATTGGATATTAGCCCTGAAACTCAGACTCCTTCATAGAAGGGGGAGACAAAATACAGATGGAAGGAGTTACAGAGACAAAGTTCAGAACAGAGTCTGGAGGATCAACCCTCTTGAGTCTGCCCCATGGATCTTGGGGATCCATCCCAAGAACAACCTCCAAATGCAGACACCCTTGCAGATGCCAACAAGAGCTTGCTGGCAGGACCCTGATAGAACTGTCGCCTGAGGGTCCTAGTACCTGGAAAATACAGAAGTGAATGCTAACATTCATCCAGAACAGAGCACAGGGTCTACAATGAAGGAGCTAGAGAAAGTACCCAAGGAGATGAAGGGGTTTGCAGCCACATAGGAGGAATATCAATACGAACTAACCAGTACTCCCAGACCTCCTTGAGACTAAACCACCAATCAAAGAAAACAAATGATGGGACATATTGCTCTAGCTTCACATATAGCAGAGGATGGCCTAGTTGGTCATCAATGAGAGGAGAGGCCCTACGTCCTGGGAAGCTTCTATGACCCAGTATAGGAGAATGCCAAGACCAGGAATTAGAGTAGGTGGTTTGGGAAGCAGGGGGAGGAGGGAGGGGATAGGGGAGTTCGGTGGGGAAACTAGGAAAAGGGATAACATTTGAAATGTAAATGAAGAAAATATCTAATAAAAATAAAAATAAAGAAAGCAGCACTCAAAGGCCACCTGCAACACCTTTCCTCAGGATTGCTGAAAATTCTCTTTGGAAACACACAAACAAAGGGAGATTTGGGTATAGATAGAAACATGAGAAAAAGTTTTTTTTTAAATATTCAAGTTACTTCCACGAGAAACATTTCTAAATTAATAATTAGAAGACAAAAGATTCCTCTGCATTGATCTTTTCCCAGTATCAATATCTCAATAAACCTTCTGACATCCTGGTAAGGGCTTTGCATCTGTTTACCATATTCAAGAGGTTATCTGCTGTGCAATCAATATACCATTCGGTCTGTTCCTTATCTCTGCAGATGTATAGGCTCTTTGGATTTTAGAGGGGAAACAGAATCCATTGTCAGTATCACTAACAGATAAAATTAGGAGGAAATATTGCATAGTATTTTGAGATGGTGAGAAACTGGACCCTCTGCTTAGGTATCATTATTTTTTATGTGTAGTCCCCTTCACTTTAGCTGTTCAGATGCTTAAAGGAAGTAAATATCTGTCTACATGTGAGATAGGAAAAGTGGCATTAACATATACTACCTTTCCTACCAACAGGATCAAACCCAAGATTTGGAGTTGGTGGATATAGCCTGTAGTATTAACATTTTTCCCAAGTTTGTATACAATCTGTCATATCACCCTTTCCTAGATAGCTGTCAGTTTCTAAAGGGATAGCATATACATCTTAAAATTAGAAAATGTTTGTACTGGCTAATTGTGTGTGAATTTGACACAAGCTGGATTTATCACAGAAAAAGGAGCTTCATTTGGGGAAATGCCTTCATGTGATGCAGCTGTAAGGCATTGTCTCAATTCTTGAACAAAGGGGAAATGCCTCTTGTAGGTGGGACCGTGTCTGGGCTGGTAGTCTTGGGTTCTATAAGAGAGCAGGCTGAGCAAGCCAGGGGAAGCAAGACAGTAAGGAACATCCCTCCATGGCCTCCGCATCAGCTCCTGCTTCCTGACCTGCTTGAGTTCCAGTCCTGACTTCCTTGGTGATGAATAGCAGTATGGAAGTGTAAGCTGAATAAACCCTTTCCTCCCCAACATGTTTCTTGGTCATGAAGTTTGTGCATGAATAGAAACCCTGACTAAGACAAGTTAAAAACAAATGCAGATGACATTATTTCCTCATGTCTCTTAGAGTTTGATAAAGGGATGATTGAAAGCAAATGATAGAAAGTTCTTCAGGTTCAAAGCAATGGAGACAGCAATGTATTGATCCAAGGACAGAAGCATGACAGATTTCAAAATTAACATCTGCTGTCAAGGTGGAATTACCTTGAATAGCATGACTACAATACATCCTAGTGTACATTCTGGAAAAGTGGTCAATGCATTGGTTTGGGTAAGGAAACAGGTTTCAAACTTCCCCTACAGGTTTACCTCTACATTAAGGAATCTGAGCAACATGTTTTAATAGGCTTCTGCAAAGACTTTTATTTTAGTAATTCTGAAGATGAAGTAGAAGACCCTAATATTGTCACATGTGGAAGAACAGCCAAGCAAAAGACGATAGTGAGTTGAGAGAATGGAGATTAATTTAGACTCTCTGGGTTTCCAAACACTGTAGTCCTAAAACTCGTGTAACTTCTAACACATCCAGAACACCACTGACTTAATAATAACACAATGTCAGTGTCACCATTATACCCACTTTTTCACATACTGAAAGACAGATTTTGACTACAGTAGTCAAGTCAGCAGGCTGTCCTTTATTTGACTAATAAAATTTTCCCAGAAATGGCTATGATGCAACTCTAGGTTTACAGACATGACTGAACAATCTTCCTAAGAGTTATAGGGAATGAGGAAAGAGTTCATTGAGAATGTATTCAATTTCCAAACATGAAGTCCCAGCTTTACTCCTTATACCCATGTAAAGGGGCTAGATATGGTAGCAGACACTTGAATATCATCCAGTGGAGGAGGAGGGGGTAAATTACTGGGATTTATTGGTTAGGCAGCCTAGCCTAAAAGGCATGTTTCAATCATAAAATACCTAAAACCATACTTAGGTGGATGGCACCCTAAATGACCTTTGAGATTGTCATTTGGCCATCACATGCATCCTAACACATTTTTATCTTCACATACATGCCCCACGTTTACTCCAGGTGCTCACACACAAAAAGAAATCCAGAACTACACATTAGCATTTATTTCTCTGCATGTATATGATATATTTATTCACAATGTATCCTGACACACATTGCTGAGAGATCCTACTTGCTGAGAGATTGATCACACTCTTTTAATAACGCTTTATGATCTTGTCAAAAATTTCCCATGTGTACAGAAGGTTCATTTCCTTTTCCTGCAATTAAGGGGCCAACTAGGAAAATATGTTTGGTTGTTGTTTGGTTGTAGAGTATATTCTCTCACTGATCTCCTGATATGGGCTTGCTGGTGTGCTTGGGTACATGTGGTCTGATTTCACTAAAACTGAACATGAACTCATTTATGTTTTCATTCATTCATTTGGCAAATCTCAGTGAGCCAAGTGATATAGCTGAGAATGAAGCTGAGTGCTGAACACAGGCAATGACCTCTGTCTCTCTTTCTGGTACAAATAATGTTTCCTTTGCTCAGAAACTGTAAGAGGGGAAGTCAATGGAAGTAGCCTACAATTTCACAAATACATCTGAACACTGTTATGGTTATTATTGATATTTTATTTTAATTTATTTTTATTTCATGTACATTGATGTTTTGCCTGCATGCATGTTTATGTGAAGGGGTCAGATCCTCTGGGATTGGAGTCAGAGTTGTGTGCTGCCATGTGGTGCTGTTACTTGAATCTGGGTCCTGTGTAAGGGCTTTTGGTGCTCTTAAGTGTTGAGCCATCTCTCCAGTGCTAGTATTGACTTTTATGATGTAGCATCTAAAGTCGTGTAGGAAAGAAACATATGAGCATATCTGTGAGGGCCTTTCTAGGTTAAGTTAATTGAGGAATACCTGTCTTAGATATGAGCAGTACATAGAGTAGGTCCTGGGGAGAATGAAAAGGAGAAAGAAGTTGCTCAGTAACATGCATCCCTCTGCTTCCTGCCAACAGATGCTGTTAAGTCCTGCTGACTCAACTTATAACTCTACCTCCTCTGCTATAGGGGATTGTTGCCTCATACTAAGCCAAAACAACCCTTCCTCTCCTAGCAAGATTTGTCAAGTTGTTTGTATTGGTTACTTGTGGAAGGAAGAAATTAATACAGCCATGATGCCTTTCTCTAGGTGAAACTGCTTCTCAACATGTTTCTCCTGCTCTTGATTTCATACGTCATCAACACCAGGCACCCTTTGCTTTTATTGTTGGCACAAAGGCTGCAATGAAGGAAGTTTGGGTTTGTTGGCAGACACTGGCATCCCTGTGTCCTTTTCTGCAAATCTGATGCATCTGTCCTCTGCTCTTTCTCACACATTTCTTCCTTCCAGTGTTGTAGAACTTAAGATTTTGCTGTGTTCACATGGAGGACCACACTTTTCAATCTCCATGTGACTCAAATTCTGAGCTTCAGTTTTTCTGCATATAGTGATACTATCCTACAAAGTTGTTTTATTGATATGTTAGAGTAATTCCTGATATAGCCTTTACTAAGTCTACTATGGTTAGTGTAGAGTTGAACACATGGCAGAGACAATAGCTTTGCTTTACATCTGAGGGAATTAAGCAAGAATAGAAGAAAGGTGAATCTATCTTTTCTATCTCCAAAGAACAAGAAGTAACCAACACCAGCAGGTTTTGCATCAACCTCACTCAGTGGTCCTAATAATGGTGATACTGAACTAGATACAGATGCTGGACAATGGTTAGTTCCCAGGAAAAATACTGTTGAATGAGAGAGGCAGCAGAGCATGAACCACAGGAAGGACAGGAAAGACGAGGAAATGTAAGTTTCTTAGCCTCAGAAAAGAAACTTTTAAATGAAAATGAGAGGTGACTCCTCCCAGCTAACACTTTTCGAATGACATTCCTTTATAAATGAGGGAAAATGCACTTAATTTCAGTTTTTGTTTTTTGGCCTCCCTTTTCATTTCTGATTTTATTGATTTGGATACTGTCTCTGTGCTCTCTAGTTATACTGGCTTTCAGATGTGCTGTTAATACGCTAGTGTATGTTCTTTACAGTTTCTTTTTGGAGGCACACAGAGCTATGAGTTTTCCTCTTAATACTACTTTCACTGTTTTCCATTAGTTTGGGTATGTTGTGGCTTCATTTTCATTGATTCTAAAATATCTTTTATTCCTTTATTTCTTCCTTGACCAAGTTATCATTCAGTAGAGAGTTGTTCATCTTCCACATGGATGTGGGCTTTGCATTGTTTTTGTTGTTATGGAAGACCAGCCTTCGTCCATATGGATCTGATAGGATGCATAGGGTTATTTCAAGCTTCTTATATCTGTTGAGGCCTGTTTTGTGACTGTTTATATGGTCAATTTCAAAGAATGTACAATGAGGTGCCCAGAAGAATGTATATTCTTCTGTTTTAAGATAAAATATTCTATAGATATCTGTTAAATCCATTTGGTTCCTAACTTAGGTTAGTTTCACTGTGTCTCTGTTTAATTTTTGTTTCCATGATCTGTCCATTGCTGAAAGCGGGGTACTGAAGTCTCCCAGTATTATTGTGTGAGGTGTCATGTATGCTTTGAGCTTCAGTAAAAGTTTCTTTCATGAATGTGGGTTCCCTTCCATTTGAAGCATAGATGTTCAGAATTGAGAGTGCTTCTTGGTAGATTTTTTTCCTATGATACATATGAAGTGTCCTTCCTCGTTTTTATTTATTTATTTATTTATTTATTTATTTATTTATTTATTTATTTATTTTGATAACTTTAAGCTGAAAGTCAATTTTATTACATAGTACAATTCCTACTCCAGCTAGTTACTTGGGACCATTTGATTGGAAAAAATGTTTCCCAGCCTTTTACTCAGAGGAAGTATATGTATTTGTCAGTGAGGTAAGTTTCTTGTATGTAGCAAAATGTTGGGTCCGGTTTATATATCCAGTCTGTTAGTCTATGTCTTTGTATTGGGGAATTGAATTCATTTATATTAAGAGATATTAAGGGAAAGTTATTGTTGCTTTCTGGTATTTTTGTTGTTAGGGTTGAATTATTTTTATGTGGCTGTCTTCGTTTTGGTTTGTTAAAAGAAGGTTATTTTATTATTTTTCCTATGGTGTAGTTTCCCCCCTTTTGTTGGAGTTTTTGCTTTATTATTCTTTGAAGTGCTGGATTTGTGGAAAGATACTGTGTACATTTATTTTTTTCATGGAATACCTTGGTTTCTCCATCTATTGTAATTGAGAATTTTGCTGGGTATAGTAGGCTGTGCTGGCATTTGTGTTCTCTTAGGGTCTGTATGACATCTGCCCAGGATCTTCTGGCTTTTATAGTCTCTGGTGAGAAGTCTGCTGTAGTTCTGATAAGTCTGCCTTTATATGTTATTTGACTTTTCTCCCTTTCTGCTTTTAATATTTCTTTGTTTTGTACAATTGGTATTTTGATTATTATATGATGGGAGGAATTTCTTTTCTGGTCCAATCTATTTGGATATCTGTAGCCTTCTTGAATAATAACACTCCTAGAAGTCCAACTCTCTCCTGCTGAGACAGACCATATGATGGTTGAGAAAAAGCAGCATTCTGTAATCTTAAACATGTGATCAGACACTAAGCTTTTTGCCTTTCATCTTTACTGATGTTTAAAGGTTTGTAAAGGAAATCATTCTGGTAATTTGAACTTTTGCTATCCATTCATTCCCAGCGAAACTTTTTTTAGTTAGTTGCCTCATTGCTATGCCAAATACTTGAGGAAGTAGTGTAAAATAGAAAGGGGTTGTTCAGGTTCCTGATTTTATGATTCTAGGTAGATTAGGAGGTATCCTAGCAGAATAAACAGCTGATGATATTGTGTCTTGTCAGGAAATAGAGAGAGATGCTGGTGTCAGCTCTCTTTTTCTTTTTCTTATTCAGTCCAGGATCTAAGTCTACAGGAAGTGCTACCTGCATTAAGTGGTTGTATGTATGATAGAAGCTCTTGTATGAAACTGAATCCACAAACACATGTTGGTTATTCCAGAAGACCTGACTTCTATTCCCATCATCCCCTACAGGAGACTTATAACTCTTAGTAACTTCAACATCAATGGATCCAAACACACTCCACTCACATACATATGCACATATACATGAATGAAAAATAAACCTTAGAAACTTTTATAATTGTTGTTGTTAAATATATTTCTGGAAAAAAAACCCTGGGTAATATATATATATATATATATTTCTGGGGTCACTTTCCTCTTTTCTTTGTTTCCATTTTAGGTCACTGGGGTGATAGGGTGACTTAAAATTCAAGTTAAGTATGTTGAGTGCCTACAGGAGTAAAAAGGGATTAGTACCTGAATTTTACTATAAGAGAATTTCGTATATGCAAAATTTCCTAGAAAATCATAGCCTGTAGCTGGGAAGAAAAAATGCTTCAACCAAATGCTGATAATTGTGATGAAATTTTTGATTCTCAGCTATGAGAGATTTCATGCAGAACCTGAGGTCTGAAACAAATTTCCCTGCTATGTTCATGTGAACCTGCCTTTCTATCCTACTCAAAATTTGCTATTACTTTGCTACTATGTATTCTCTTGTTAAATTTTTTGAAAAACTAGAGTAAATCATGCTTAGAAGCTCTGATCCTAAATATTCTCTGCTTTGAAGAAGTTTCATTGAAAATTCCTGGGTAGGGCACAGATTATCAGTGGTAAGTATTCACTAAAGAGGAGTGGTTATCAGCTTCTAATAAATGGAATGTGTCTTGTCAGACACTCCTTCTTGAGGCCAAGCATGGTTATCCACAGTGCTGTTTTAGCATTACTGATGAGACTGCAGGCTCATTTGACCAACAGCACATGACCATTATCTCCAGCAACAATCCAGAGTGGGACTCTCTAGGGTGATCCAGACCCTGAAAATGTAGGAGACTGACTTCTGACATGTTTTCATTTTATTAACTTAATTTTTTAATATCTGCATCTGTTATAATTACAACAAATTTCAATCATCATAAAGGTATTTGACCAAAAATAGATCAAAGAATTTATCTGCTAATTAAAGGGAACAGACAAAGGAAGGCGACCTAGCTAATTTCTAATGTATGAAAATCATTAAACAGCTTGCATTTATCAGCTAGCCTTTTCAAGACCATTGAAATGTTTTGTACTTCAGTCTCTAAGGAAAGCTTGCAGGAATTAAAACTGACCTTCACTTGTATGGAGAAGAAATTTCACTTCTTATAAATGGAACTAAAGTACACATACATTCAGATTAATTTTTAATCCTAGAGATGCTCAGGAGTTAAGAGCACTTGCTGATCAGGGAGGGGGTATGAATTTGGCTCCTAGTATCCGTGCAGGACATCTGTAACTACTATACTCAGGATCCAACACCCTTTCTAGCCATTGAAAGTACCTATACTTAAATGTGGATGCTCACAGATGTATATGCATATATGCAATTCTAAAGAAGGAAGGAAGTCTTGTAGAGCATCAATCATTTGAACTTTTAGAAATTAAAAGTTTTATCAACAGTGGTACTGCCAGTCTATTATGGGAACTGGACATGGGAGATTAGCAGTAAGGTACAATTTCCTTATAATCCTATAGAATCACAATGAGTGTTTTTGTTGTGATTTATTGTTTAACTAGTGACATTTTCAGGTATTTTTTAATTGAGAATTTTAGGTGAGTATCCTGCCTTTTCACAGCATAGCTGTGCGAATGACTGCTCTATAAGACAGAAACATGGGAAAACACTTAACCATTGTGCATATTTCCTTATACATATGAGCCTGTTATGTTAATATTTAGAGGTGACTTCAAATTTCACAGACCATTATGGAAGTGTAATAAATAGTGTTCATTAAGAATATGTTATCAAATGGGCTTCACTCCAGAGGAGAACAGGCCTCATCTATTTAATTTTAATTCTAGAATTTGTGGAAACAAGCAGAGTAGATATGACTGCCTGCTGTATTCTAGGTGAAAGTGAGTGCACACTGTGCATTGGGGCTTTTATGTTTAAAAATGAACATATATATTGAGCATCTCCTCTAAATTCTGTAGTTGTTACAGAAACTAGGCCCAGAAAATAAATTCTGATTTTACCTGTCAAGTTGACTTAAATTTTGGCTGCCATGAAGTTTTAATACCTCCCTGTTCAGGCACTATGCCACATCTCCTTATCTTAGTTTTGTCCAGTTTGTTCAATTTCCAGGTGAGACCATTTCCTACAAGGTTTGTCTTTACTATCACCAAATAATAAACTTTAAAAAATAATGCTTGTGCAGGCATGGAAAGATTGTTCAGTGTAAAAATCTCTTGCCATACAAGGATGAGGATCCCTGCACCCTTTTAATTTCTGGGTAAGGATGGCCGATCACATGTCATAACAGCATGTGAGAAGTATGGACAGGCAATCCTTGGGGAAAGAGTCCTAGCTAGACTATCAGAATCAGCCATCTCTGGGTTATTTGGGAGAACCTGACTCAGTAAATTTGTAAGCAATGAAGACAAAACAGCAAAGGTCCACCTCTAGGCTTCACATACATGTACATATACATACTAATGTCCTAAAGTACATACACCTTATATACCTATATATAATCAAAAATGCATACATAAAAAATCACACCACACAGACACACAGACACAGACAGACAGACAGACAGACAGACACACACACACACACACACACACACACACACACACACACACACAAACACACACACACACACTATACTGTGGGAAACCATTCCGGGCTCCCTGGCCAGCCTGACAGAAATGTACTCCAGGCTGTAAACAAGCCCATGTTTGGTGGATGGCCTGCCCTTAATCCCTGACTGGCTGAGCAAGCCTGCCTGGTGAGGTGATGTGACCTGTGGTGATTGGTGGGGGCGTGGTTGTGGCTGGAGTGGAGAAAAACACTTGTAACCAGAGAGGCTGGGCGATTTGAAGAGAGAAGCTGCCTGAGTAAACTGCTTTAAGAAGAACCGGTGGTTGCGTTTTTCTTGCTGGCCGAATTGGACGCAACACTATACAGTTCTGTGAAGATGCTTCATCCAATGGCTTTCTACATATTCAAAGCTGGCCTATCAATACTATATCATTGATGAGCTTGCATATATCTTAATTTGTGTAAGTATGTAAGTAGATCCTATGTTGTTTATTCCATGCTTCAAGAAGGCGTTTTCAACTGCATTACTGTTATGAGAGACCATAAAATACAATGAGTTGTGTATGCATTCCCAAAGTTTAAGCTAGTTATTTTATAGTTGAGAAACTAGCCCAATGCTTGCCTAGCATACATGAGGTCCTAGGTTTCTCAGTAGCATAATAAAACATCAAAAACCTGTTTCTGTTTTCAAAGCTAACCACTGTTAATATATAAGAATTCTGTTTCTTCCAGGTCTTATTTTCCATAAATACAAACATTGATAACAACAGCAAAACAACACATTTACTTTGCACATTGTATGGGTGACACATGCATGTGAGTGAATGAGTGCCTGTGCCTATACCTGTGCATGGATGCATATGACTACCTGTGGAGGCTATAGCAGGATATGAGTGCCTTTCTCTATCACTGTCTGCCTTATTCTTTTGAGACAACATCTCCACTGAACCAGAAGCTTGATATTAGTTAATTTGGCCAAATAAGCTGATATAGATGCACTGTTCTATAACCCACAGTGATGGGGTTACAGACAAACTTAGGCATGTTTTTACCTGGTAGTAGAAAATTAAACTCAGGACTTTGCAAGTGATCTTGCCTACTAAGCCGTATCCACATACCATGCTTCACTTACTAGCATGTTGTTTATTGAGAGACGTCCTCTTACCCTTGCATTCAGATATACTCTTCATTTTAGTTGCCTCTGTACACCACAGTATAGGTGTGCCATCCATTTATACATCACCAATATACTATACTTGGTTATATATATATATAATGTGTGTGTGTGTGTTATTTTAAAATGGTTATCCTTGTTAACTAATAATTTTATGGATGCTTTTGTATCTATACATAAATGTACATGAACAATTTTTCCCAAGAAGTAGATTTCAGGTTTAGACAGGCATACAGTTTATATATTGAAAGTGTTGTCAGGCTGATGGCATCTCACTACGGTATTAAAGGAAGAGAAGAAGAGGAAGTAGAAAAAGATTTTAGAGCTTCCAGCAGTGTCAAGTGAATTTGTTCTGAGAGTTCACAATTTAGATGAGAGGTATGTCTCAAATGGCTGTTGTATTGAAGACTGAAGCATTATTAGTAGCCTATAGTAGATCAGGGGAAGTAGAGCTTTTGAAATTGAATCTTGTCTCTAGCTCTGCTTTCAGGCTCCCCTAATATAAGTGTACTTGACACACTCTCTAACCATGACAGACAGAAAACTTAATGGACAGAATCAGAAACCAAATTGATAAAGACTAGAGGAACTTTTAAAATGTTTTATGTCTTTGTTAAATACATACCTTTGTAGATTTCAAACTATATTTAAATTATATTCTTTTTACTTTGTGAAAATTTAATAAATTAAAGTAATATGTATGTGATTAAAACAAAATTCAGAAAAGGATCATTCAACTTCAGTGAACATCATTCTGTCCTACATTTTACTTTAAGGTCTATGTCAATTGTCTCACACATATTAAATAGAAATTAACAAGAATCAAACCAAGAACATATTTTCAAAAATATAAATAGAAATAATTATTTAAATGGTTTCAAAGTATAATTCATATTTTGATATAAGGAAAACATCTTATTATTTTGGAAATGTGGCATTTGTAGGAAAAACAAAAAATTTTTTGTTACACATGGAATATAAAACAGGAAAATTGTAAAGATTTTCAATTATTATTAAGCTTATTGATTTGGTGACAGCTTAAGACCCTAAATAGTGTTCCTCCTGACATTCACAGCTGTGGTTTAGTTTTAACTCTACTACAATCCATTGCAAATGTGTTTAAATAAAATGTGTGCTTGTTTTTAAAATTTAATAATACTAATTCATTTCCAGAGTAATTCAGAATACAATATAAGAACTTTCTGTCTCTGAGAGATTCACTTGGGACTTTATGTCTTTCAGTAGCATACTTTTTTTGTCATGCCTAAGTATTAATACAATGATTGGGGTTCTGATAGTAAGTTAAGATTTTTTAATAACCAGTTGCATGCATCAGGAGCATATGTAGCTTGCTGAGCAATGAAAGTGTGGACATGACGCCATCAGGGCCCTGTGGAAGAATCTGTGTCACACTGTTCACAGTAGGCCTCCACAAAAGATTTTCAGAGAGCAGAGAGGCATGCTGAAAGGATATTGATCTACTTAGTGAACACTGAGAGCTAGTGATACATCATTTAGTAGAACTCTAAAAAGTTTCTTTATTTCTGTATGTAAAGAATTTTTATTTGCCTACTAAATGGCCCATGATATTACTTAGTATAGTTTTATTACTGATAACTTCAGGTTTTATACCTTCTTTACATGATCTGCTATCACTTGTACAGTTGTTCAGAAAGTAAACAGCCTAATCTATATTGTTTTAATATCAGTGTTAACGTTTAGAGTAAAACTACATCAAGTCAGATAAAACATGAAAAAAGCTTAGCCACCTGAAGAACAGGAATACTGAGGAATATGGCAGAAACTGTCTTTGGTAATTGTAATTTAAGGATTTCACATTAGTAATAAAGCACACATAAAAATAAAACTGAAATCTGCCTTTCCAGTTTTAGGGAATTTATAGGATTATTATTTTTATATAATTAGAGTGAATATATTTTATTCTTTCTTTCTTATTTCTTTCTCTCTTTCTTCTTTCTTCCTTCTTTCCTTCCTTTCCTTCCTTTCCTTCCTTTCTTTCCTTTCCTTCCTTTCCTTCCTTCCCTTCCCTTCCCTTCCCTTCCCTTCCCTTCCCTTCCCTTCCCTTCCCTTCCCTTCCCTTCCCTTCCCTTCCCTTCCCTTCCCTTCCCTTCCCTTCCCCTTCCCCATCCCCTTCTCCTTCCCTTTCCCCTTCCTTCCTTCCTTCCTTCTTTCCTTCCTTCCTTCCTTCCTTCCTTCCTTCCTTCCTTCCTTCCTTCCTTCCTTCCTTCCTTCCTTCCTTCTCTTTCTTTCTTTCTTTCTTTCTTTCTTTCTTTCTTTCTTTCTTTCTTTCTTTCTTTTCTTCTTTCTTCATTATTTGTTCCTATTGAAGCCATTTTTACATTGCTATATGCCCCTTTATATCAATGATACCATTTTCATGTATGTGTGAATTCATGTAAATATATGTACAGTTGTGATTGAGAGTGGTGGGGGAATATGTGTACCTGTGTAAGGAGGCCAGAGGACAACGTAGGGTGTCATTTTATTCTGGTTTTCTTTCTTTCGTTTGTTTGTTTGTTTGTTTGTTTGAGACAGTCCCTGTAATAGGCACCTGCGGCTGGAGGATTAGGCTAGGGTGTCTGGTCTACAAGCCTCAGTGACATACACATGTCTACCACCCCAGTACAGTGTTTGCCAACACGCCTCTAGTATTATGCAATTTTAGTGGGTTTGGAGGATTACACCAATCTAGTTTGTATCATAGTTTACTAACTGAGCTATTGTTTCATCTTCCAAAATATATTTTTTAGGAATCTAATCTGACACCCACATTATTAATGGTGTGTTCAAAGGGTTGGTATACTGACAGTTTCCCCAAGCCTTCTCTGTCCGTATCTTACTGGACCTGAGCATTTTACACTAAAAACATTATAATGTATATGCTATAAGAAAAAAATGTGGGATTTATTTATGATAGAATGCTATAGTGTGTGAGTGTGTGTGTGTGTGTGTGTGTGTGTACCTACACTTACATGTTTACTGTTGATGTATGTACAGATGCACTCTTGTAGAACTTTGCCTTTGGAGGCCAGAGTATATGCTTAGGTGTTGTTCTTCAGGGATCATTCATCTTGAGTTTGAAACAAATTCTCTCACAGGTCTGGAACTCAGCAAATAAGCTAGACTGAATAGTCAATGAGTAGAAAAAAATTTGACTGTCTCTGCCTCCTCAGATCTAAAATTACAAGTGTATATCATTATATACATGAATTGTAGGTGATTGAGGTCAGGTCATCATGTTTGTGAGGAAAATATTGTACTGATTAAACTATTTATTTCAGAACCTATGAGGCTTTCCTAGCAAATGTTAAGCTCCAGATGGTTTAAACTAATAGAGTCTCAAATTCAACCAATAAAAGTGAAATGCATATTCTTGGATTATCTCATAGACTTCAACACACAGTACAGAAAGTACTCAGAAAGTCTGGGAGAGCAACCAGGTTTTGGAAACAGAAATTAAATAAATGTACAGATGTCATCTGGGTTCTTCCAGCTCTTGTATTGCATGCTGCAGGTTGCCAGGTTTTTTTTTCTCATCTTCCTTTTATCCTTCATATATATAAATTCATGAACACAACAGATGTTGGGATTTTGTTTTCCATAGAATAAACCACTAAAATAAAGCTTCTTGCAATGTTCTTGGCGCCATACTTAAAATGAACATAGATAAGTCATTGCTTACTTTCCATTGGTTGTCTTTCTTTTGCTAAAGAAATAAATACTTTTATTGAGGTGATAGGTAGGTCAGATGATAAAGATGCTTATTGTTAAGACTGACAATCTGAGTTCAATTCCAAAGACCCACATATTGGAAGGAGTGAGTTGACTCCCTCAAGTTGTCCTCTGTCCTACATGAATCTCACATGGCAAGTGTCCACTTATGCCACATTTACACATGTTCAATAAGTAAATACCTGAATAAATGTAAAACAAAAATTTAAAAATAAACACTTCATTGGCTGCTAAGAAAGACTGTGTGATAACTGAGGCCCCATTGAGTCAGTGTGAGAGCAGATATAGTAAAAGGGGATGAATTACATAGCCTCAGAGAATTCTTGAGAAAAATAAGCTAAGGGTAAGAGATGACCAGAAGTCGAGGAAGAAAGTTGACTCAGCTATATGATGGCACACAACCATTTGTAACTTCACTTCCAGAGGATTTAACATCATTTCAGACCTCCTCCAACATTATGTATGTACATATGTCTTGTCTGCAAACACATAGACAAGCACTCCTACCCTCAATATGAGAAAAAATACATAAAAAGGATTTTACAAAGCAAGAGAATGGGATGATATCAAAGAGGAGAGGTATGCTGGTGGACAATGTTCAAAGCAGAGCTACTCCACATGGTGTGTGAGGAATGAGTGGAGGTGGGTGGGAGGTGGAGAGGTGAAGTGCCTTACTAGATTTGGATTGAAGAATGCCATGCTGGTATATTATAACTAGTGAAGGTCTTAGGGATGGCTTTAACACTTCCTGAAAAGGTAGAATTGCCCTGCATATTAATTGAGGTGCATTAATCTGTAAAACATGTTCTGTTTCTGTGAGTTAAGGTAGTTTTCTGGCCATTCCAAAAACACAATATGAACAGTATCTCCAGGACTGCTACTTACTTTCATTATCGTTAAGAAGCCATGGGAAGCCGGGCGTGGTGGCGCACGCCTTTAATCCCAGCACTCGGGAGGCAGAGGCAGGCGGATTTCTGAGTTCGAGGCCAGCCTGGTCTACAAAGTGAGTTCCAGGACAGCCAAGGCTACACAGAGAAACCCTGCCTCGAAAAACCAAAAAAAAAAAAAAAAAAAAAAAAAAAAAGAAGCCATGGGACATTCCAGTATAAAATTATAACCTGATATACTTTCTGCCACAATAAGCATAACATTCTATACAATATTCTCATTTACATTCAGCTTTCTGTGTACTAACATTTAAGCTTTAACTTAAAGGTAGAATTCAGCCCTGATATCCTGTCACACAGCACAATAAGTATACCTGTGTGGTTTTCATATCATTTCTCTCTGACGTTTATGAGATATTAGCAAGCATGTTTGCCATTGCTACTGGAAGTTTTTTTGTTTTTTTGTTTTTTTTGTTTGTTTGTTTTTGTTTTTGTTTTTTTTTCTTTCCTTTCTATTTCAATTATAGTGGTTTACTAGTTTTAAAATATTTCCCATTAGGTGTTTGCCAAACTATTGTGAACATGGAGGACACTGTGCCCAGACCTGGACCAGATTCTACTGCAACTGCAGTGACACTGGTTACACAGGAGCTACCTGTCATGGCTGTGAGTACATACAGTGTATGGGCAAAACTTCTGGAATACAGTGTGGGGGCACTGTATTCAGCATTGTGTGGATACTGTTTATTCCTTTAGCATGAATTATCCAATCAGCTGTAATATGTCGCATATTGAAGGAAGCAGGGAGAAAGAGTGGACTAAGACATATCTTTTTGGAGTTTATGAGAAAAGGAAGAACAAAGAGAAGTTGTATGTGTGCTATAGTGAAAGAGAAAATGGTGCTACATGTATGTGGAAGATCTGTGCAACAAAAGGCATTGTCCTAATGGCTTGCTTTGTACTGTTACAACAAATAACATATATATATATATATATATATATATATATATATATATATATATATATATATATATATCACTGGTCTAAATGACAAGTGGAGTGTGGTCTGTCTTGGTTATTTTCTTGCTGCTATGATAAAAATACTCTGACCAAATCAACTAAAGAAAGAGTTTATTTGGGTTTACAGTTCCAAAATAATACGATGAATCATAATGGATGAAGAAATGGCAGTTGGTAGGGGAAGCCATGGTAGAAAGAAGAGAAACACTAACATATCACTTTTTATCCACAGTCAGGTAACAGAGAATACATAGAAAGTGGCATAAAGGCATAAATCCTCAAACCGTACCATAGGTGACACATTTCCTCTAGTGAGGCTCCAACATCTAAAGGTTCTACAACCTGCCCAAAGAACAGCACAAACCAGAGACCAAGTGTTCAAACATGAACTTATGGGAGACACTTGAACCTATAACATGGCTACACCATGAAGTCACTTTCACATTGGCAGACCTTTTTAATCTTTGTCCCCATTTTGGCAATGATCTCATCATCTGAATATGGTTATGGTCAAGGGAAGGAAGTACATGATAAGGAAACAAGGGTGTGTTTTATCTAAAGGCTTATACTGAAAAACTGGATAAGGGTTATTTCTGATCACATTCAGCCAGAAACTGCCCTAGTGTTACCTCTAATGAGAGGTAAATTATGTTCAGACCATGAGCAGTGAGACTGCACAACCAAAATGTTGGCTCTCCATATCAATCACTACCTGTCCGTGTTGGGCATTTGGAAAGTTTCAGATAGAAGGCCTGAGCTGATCTTGTCCATGATATAGAATGAAGGACTCTTAGACTAATGGAGGAAGTGGATTCTGGAGTATAATAATGTTCTGTGGGGAAACTCAAAAATCAAGGAGCCAGAATAGAACACTAATGATAAAAAGAGTGGGGAGTCAGGAGAATGGGGCTGGGCTAGGACAAGTGGAAAAAAGACACATCTATTTTCCTGCAGTTGGAATAGTTGGGGCTGAAAAAAATTTATCATGTATATGAACTGTGTTTTCTTTATCCATTTCTCAGTTTGAAGAGCCATAAGAAAGTTCCATGATCTAGCTACTGTGAAATGTGCTGCAAACAATACAGTTGTGCACATGTCTATGAGATGCTGACTTGTGGTTCTTGTGGTTGAGATAGCTAGTTGGTTTAGTATTCAATTTTCCAGCAGCTTTCTCTCATTTGTGGATCTAGTTTGTATTAAATGTGTGGAGTCATACATACAGGAGACATGAAAGTAGAAGTGAAATTTTCTGGGAAAGGGTGTTTTATTTATCCATTTCTCAGTTTGAAGAGCCGTAAGAAAGTTCCATGATCTAGCTACTGTGAAATGTGCTGGTCTAATTACTGGAAGCATGATGAGAGTAATGAGATTGGGAGCAGAATTATTGAAGATAAATGGCATGTTCCACAAGATGTGGACTCTACTTGTGGTGTGTGTGTGTAGGTGTGTGTGTATATGTCGCATATTGTGGATCTATACTCATCTGTACTTGTCTGTGTGAAGGCCCAAGACAGTTTGCAGTTGTCAATTTCTTCTCTCCTTATTTTTTTTCTGAGATAGGTCCTCTCAGCTAGCTAACATTGAACTCACTGGTTTTTGATGCACTGCCTGGTTAGTAAGCCTCCAGCATCAGCACTTTCTTCCAACTTTCTCTGGAATTTCACACATAAAACACTCCTGTTTATCTTTTACATGAATTTTCAGGAAGAGACTCAGGGGCTTACGTGTGTGTGCACAGAAAGCACTTCTGATAAATCCATTTCCCCACTACAAAGAGTTGTACTATTTAAATGATTACTCTTCAGAAATGGCACTAGGTCAAAAGGAATGGTAATTTGAAATGTCCAAGTCTCTAAAAGTCTTAAGACAGTATTTACTTCACAGTTCTTTTCTGTAACATTTTTTCTTTTTCTGCAAGATCAATAAATAGATAAAACTATTTACCATGCCTTTCTCCTAAATGCTAGAATTTCAAAATGCCGCTTATTATTTGTGCTCTTGGGATGTCTCAGATAAATAGTTGTTGTTGTTTTTTGTTTTTTGTTTTTTGTTTTTTTCGTAAGACTGGTAGGACAATAAAATGATTGTTCCCATAGAGTTGCCTTTTATCATTCAACACACACTCTTTGAAGCACATCTGGTTTCAGATGTCAGGTGTTTAATGAGTGTTGCTGCCTTGCTAAATGAGAGGACAGTTGTATCACAGCTTCAGTCTGCCTCCTATGGAGTGGCTGTCCTTGATCTTCTTAACTTCTGTCTGGTGACATTGGCAGGTACATGTTCAGGAAATCTTTCCCCATGTTTCAAGCTCCTCTAATCTCTTCACAGTGTAGCTTGCTGACATCCTAACAAAGCCTTTCAGGCAATTTTTCAGTCTTACAAAAGGATGCCAATTTTCTTCTCTCAAGTCTGATGGAGTGCTACTTGCTTTGTGCAATCAATAAGCAGGTATTGACTGGGAACATATCAAGCTGTTTGGCCCTCAGAGTTAACAGACATCACAGAGCAGAGAGGCTTCCTTTGTTCCTGTTTAGGGTAACAGTCATCTTAAATACATTTGGATGATTGTAGTGAGAAAATTCTGTCAAAAAAAAACCAAAGATCTATTGCAAACTATCTTTCATATATTTATCTCAATTATCTCATATATTGGCATTGTTATATGGGTTTCTTATTGAGGCTGACATTCTTTTCCTTCCATGCCAATAACAGAGGCTTCTCAACTTCAAATAGAAGAGAAGGAGTAGAAGAAAGAAAAGGAAGAACAACATGATAGGAAGAAGGGAAACAAAAGAAAGATGGGGAATTGACAGAAGATTGAAGAGAAATTGAGAAAGGAAGGAGAGGGGAAAGAAGGAGAAAGACAAAGAAGAAGTACAGAATGAAGGGGAGAAAAGACAAGGAGAAGAAGAAATAAGCAGAAGATAAGGCTCTGTGGGCTCTCTCTCTCTCTCTCTCTCTCTCTCTCTCTCTCTCTCTCTCTCTCTCTCTGTGTGTTTCTGTGTGTGTGTGTGTGTGTGTGTGTGTATGCATGTATGTGAAGGAACTCAATATTCTAGTTTTATAAAATTTCTTCAAATCATATTCTGAGACAGTCTCTCAGTGAACCTCAAGCTCACTAACTTGCTTAGACTAATAAGCCAGAAGTCTCCAGGGATCCTCCTATTTCTTCATCTCCAGCTACTGTCATAGGCACACACCTAATACCTGTTTCTTACAGAATGCTGGACATTGAATTCAGGTTGGTAGGGTTGTACAGCAAGTTCTTTACTATCTATGTAATCCATTTACCCTATTCACTCTATCACTGATATAATGCACTGCGTAGAATAGATATCTGATCTTTGAAGATATTGAAAAACAATAATGAGCTTGTGATACTGCAAATAACATAATGCTCAGTCACTAGACTGAGAGTTCTGCTGTTCCTGGGAATAGGAAAGCATTTCAGAACAATGGAAGCTTCAGAAGAGATTTGAAGGATGAGAAGGAAAAAAAGTAAGAAGAGGTAGTCAGCAGGATAACTTTACTCACTAGTGAAGGTTCATGCTTGGTCAAGCATGACGAACTGAATTTGACACCCAGGACTCAGATCTAGAAGGGATCAGGAAAATGATTCCTATAAGTTGTTCACTGCACATGTACAAACAAACGTGCACGTGCACGCACACACACACACACACACAAATACACACACATACAATATATAAATAAACACATAAATAATTGTCACACATTTATTAATTAATTAGGCATTTCAAGACAAATTTCTTTGTGCAGCCCAGACTGCCCTGGAAGCCACTCTGTAGACAAAGCTTGCCTGGGTTCCTCAGAGATCCACTTGATTTTGTCTCTGGCAGAAAAATAACCACAAGTTAGCAGTATTATATATGTATGTCAGCATCTGTAGTACCATCTATCTATCTATCTATCTATCTATCTATCTATCTATCTATCTATCTAGCCTAAGTTAAGTAACTTTTGAATGAAGAGTTACATGTTGCATATAGCAAAGCAAAGGTGATAAAATGTTAAAAATAAGTTAAGAAAGTGATGCAAGATATTGTTCACAGAAGAAAGCAATTTGGCGATCATGTTCACAGAGGTTGTAAGCAATACCCTAACCATCACCTCTTACTGTAACAGGTGTCAACTGGTAGATGACTTGGTAGATTTTTAAAGAGTTTGGGTCGAAATATGATGAATATGTTTAGAGGGAAAATCACTTGGAAATGCACTGGCATTAACTATTCTAAGAAAACACTGCGATGTAGGATGTGTGGTTTACTCTCCTTCGCACTGGCCTGAGGGAGAAGAGTAGACATTTACCGAGTGCATTTAAGTGTAATCTGAGAGGATTTTGGTTTTTGATTTTGTGGGTTTGTTTGTTTTTAACATAGTATTTTCCCCATATTCATGGAGTAAATGGCAAAACCTCTACTAGATGCATGTAACTATAGGCAGAACCAAATTCAGTAAATAAGAGGCCTTTTCCTATGGAAGTGCACCTAATACAAGAGCTCTTAGAGTCAAAGTTGGAAGCCCCAGATTCCCCTGACAAGCCAGAATTGGCCATCTATTCGCAACAGGCCAGTTGAAAAGACAAGTAATAGAAGCAGAGAGAGGGAATTTACCCAATGTGTCCACAATGTGAATAGGAACAATGCAGTTCAGTGTCCCCTGAAGGCCAACATCAGGGTTCTAACAAGAGGTAATGGTTTAAGTAGAGAGCCAGATGTATGCATAGCTAAACAGTCCTAGCCAAGGTGAAGCCCTGACCTGCATCCTTATATCAGTCTCTCTTGTAAGATTGTTTGAAGATATCAGAACAATAAGAAACCTCTGTGCTTGGTAAAGATCATTTCCCAATTTGTTGGTGGCCTTTTTGTCTTATTGACAGTGTCTTTTGCCTTACAGAAGCTTTGCAGTTTCATGAGGTCCCATTTGTCAATTATTCATCTTACAGCACAAGCCATTGCTGTTCTATTCAGGAATTTTTCCCTTGTGCCCATATCTTTGAGGCTTTTCCCCATTTTCTCCTCTATAAGTTTCACTGTCTCTGGTTTTATGTGGAGTTCATTGATCCACTTAGATTTGACCTTAGTAAAAGGAGATAGGAATGGATCAATTTGCATTCTTCTGCATGGTAACAACCAGTTGTGCCAGCATCATTTGTTGAAAATGCTGTCTTTTTTCCACTGGATGATTTTAGCTCCCTTGTAGATCAAGTGACCATAGGTGTGTGGGTTCATTTCTGGGTCTTCAATTTTATGAAATTAGTCTACTTGTCTGTCGATATACCAGTACCATGCAGTTTTTTTATCACAATTGCTCTGTAGTACAGCTTTAGGTCAGGCATGGTGATTCAACCAGAGGTTCTTTTATCACTGAGAAGAGTTTTTGCTATCCTAAGTTTTTTGTTATTCCAGATGAATTTGCAAATTGCCCTTTCTAATTTGGTGAAGAATTGAGTTGGAATTTTGATTGAATTGAATCTGTAGATTGTTTTTAGCAAGATAGCCATTTTTACTATATTGATCCTGTGAATCCATGAGCATGGGAGGTCTTTTCATCTTCTGAGATCTTCTTTAATTTCTTTCTTCAGAAAATTGTTCTTATCATACAGATCTTTCACTTCCTTAGTTAGAGTCACGACAAGGAATTTTATATTATTTGTGACTATTGTTAAGGGTGTTGTTTCCCTAATTTTTGTCTCAGCCTGTTTATCCTTTGTGTAAAGAAAGGTCACTGACTTGTTTGAGTTAATTTTATATCCAGATACTGCACTGAAGCTGTTTATCAGGTTTAGGAGTTCTCCGGTGGAATTTTTAGGGTCACTTATATATACTATTATATCATCTGCAAAAAGTGATATTTTGACTTCTTCCTTTCCAATTTGTATCCCCTTGATCCCCTTTTGTTGTCAAATTCTTCTGGCTAAGACTTCAAGTACAATGTTGAATAGGTAGGGAGAGAGTGGGCAGCCTTGTCTAGTCCCTGATTGTAGTGGGATTGCTTCCAGCTTCTCGCCATTTACTTTGATGTTGGCTACTGGTTTGCTGTAGATTGCTTTTATCATGTATAGGTATAGGTCTTGAATTCCTGATCATTCCAAGACTTTTATCATGAATGGGTGTTGGATTGTGACAAATGCTTTCTGAGCATCTAACGAGGTGATCATGTAGTTTTTGTGTTTGAGTTTGTTTATATTAAACCATCACTGCATCCCTGGAATGAAACCAACATGGTCTGGATGGATGATTGTTTTGATGTGTATAGGGACTAATATCCAATATATATAGACTTCAAGAAGGTGGACTCCAGAAAATCAAATAACCCCATTAAAAACTGGGGCTCAGAGCTACACAAAAATTCTCACCTGACGAATACTGAATGGCTGAGAAGCACCTGAAAAAATGATCAGCATCCTTAATCATCAGGGAAATGTGAATCAAAACAACCCTGAGATTCCACCTCACATAAGTCAGAATGGCTAAGGTAAAAAATTCAGGTGACAGCAGATGCTGGAGAGGATGTGGAGAAAGAGGAACACTCCTCCATTGTTGGTGGGATTGCAAGCTTGTACAACCACACTGGAAATTAGTCTGGCGGTTCTTCAGAAAATTTGACATAGTACTACCTGAGGATCCTGCAGTACCGCTCCTGGGCATATATCCAGAAGATGATCCAACTGGTAAGAAGGACACATGCTCCACTATGTTCATAGCAGCCTTATTTATAACAGCCAGAAGCTGGAAAGAAACCAGATGCTCCTCAACAGAGGAATGGATACAGAAAATGTGGTACATTTATACAATGGAGTACTACACAGCTATTAAAAAGAATGAATTTATGAAATTCCTAGGCAAATGGATGGACCTGGAGGGTATCACCCTGAGTGAGGTAACCCAATCACAAAAGAACTCACACAATATGTACTCACTGATAAGTGGATATTAGCCCAGAATCTTAGAATACCCAAGATACATGTTGCAAGACCCAGGAAACTCAAGAAGAAACAAGACCAAAGTTTGATCACCTTGTGCCTTCTTAGAATTGGGAACATTACACCCATGGAAGGAGTTACAGAGACAAAGTTTGGTGCTGACACAAAAGGGTGGACCATCTAGAGACTGCCATACCTGGGGATTCATCCCATCATCAGCCTCCAAACGTAGACACCATTGCACCCACTAGCAAGATTTTCCTGAAAAGACTCAGATATAGTTGTCCTTTGTGAGGCTATGCCAGTGCCTGGCAAACACAGAAGTGGATGCTCACAGTCAGCTATTGGATGGATCACAGGGCTCCCAATGGTGGAGCTAGAGAAAGTACCCAAGGAGCTAAAGGGGTCTGCAACCCCATAGGTAGAACAACAATATGATCTAACCAGTAGCTCCTGGAGCTCATGTCTCTAGCTGCATATGTATCAGAAGATGACCTACTTGGCCATCAGTGGAAAGAGAGGCCCATCGGTCTTGTAAATTTTGTATGCCTCAGTACAGGGGAATGCCAGGGCTAAGAAGTGCAAGTTGGGGGGGGGGAGGGGAGTTGGGGAGGAGGGTTTAGGGAACTTTTGGGTAGCATTGGAAATGTAAATGAAGAAAATATCTAATTTTAAAAAAAGAAAAAATAAAGAAAGAAAAGAAACTGAAAAAAAAGGAAAAGAAAAAAAAAGAAAAGAAAAGAACTAACACAATTTAGGATCTGGTATTTCCATGTTAGAGACCATTGATTACATATGAAGACTGATGTCCATCAAACATCATAAATTTTTTCATGAAGTAGAAAATTAATGATTAACACTGCCATATGCCCACATACTGTGATTACTATAGCAGATTTGTTGCATAAATTACCCAGTATAGATTAGAGTTTGTCATAGTGTGGTCATCAGTGAGAGAATCCGAGACACAGCTGAGATCACTTCTTTTACCCTTGATGTCAGGTAACATACTGAATCTTTGTGCCCTATTGTTTCTCATGAATATATACTAGGCTAGGGATTGGCTTTAATAAGAAAGGCGCAGTACAGGGGAATGCCAGGGCCAGGAAGCAGGAGTTGGTGGGTTGGGGAGAAGGGCAGGGGTAGGGTATAGGGGGCTTTGTGGATAGCATTTGAAATGTAAATGAAGAAAATATCTTTCTCTGGGGCCTAGAGCTCAATGGGTTTGTAACCCTATAGGTGGAACAACAACATGAACTAACTAGTACCCCCAGAGCTCCTGTCTCTAGTTGCATATGTAGCAGAAGATGGCCTAGTCAGCCATTACTGGGAAGAAAGGCTCCTTGGTCTAGCAAACTTTATATGCCCCAGTATAGGTGAATTCCAGGGCCAAGAAGAGGGAGTGAGTGGGTAGGGGAGCAGGGCAGGGGGAGGGTATAGGGGGCTTTGGGGATAGCGTTTGAAATGTAAATAAAGAAAATTTCTAATGAAAATGTAATAAAAAAGGATGACTCTGAATGAGTATAATGATTCACTGTGCTATATCAAATAACACTATACACTTCTATTTTTTTTTATTGTCATTGATCTTTCTTTCCCTCTCTGTCTCTCTTTATCTTTCTCTGTCTCTCTCTCTGACTGTCTGTCTGTCTGTCTCTAGATATAGATAGATATAGACATAGACATAGATATAGATGTGTGTATGTGTGTGTATGTATGTGTGTATTTGTAGTATGTGTTTGTGTATGTATGTATGTATGTATATATGTATGTACATATGTATGTATGTATATATGTATGTATGTATGCATGCATGTGTGTGTGTATATGATGCTGTACATATGTATTTGAGTGTACACCCCAGAGGAGGATGTCTGATGTTTTGCTTTTTCACTCATCTCCTTATTCCCTTGAGATAGGGTCTCATGCTGAACCTGGATCTAGGCTGAAAACCAGTATGCCTCAAAGATTCTCTTTTCACTACCCCAGTGCTAATACTATAGGTGCAGGTGTTCTATACCTGATATTTTATTTTGGTGCTAGACATTTATATGCAAGTCTATATGTTTACACAGGAAGCACTTCTAAACAGTGACCCATCTTCCCAGCCCACACTGCACAGTTCTTAAGCCATTTTTTGATGTCCTTACCCAGAACAATATCTATATAACACACATAGCCCACCCCTTGTTTATGGTTCAGAAAACACAAAGGACTCTATCACATTGTTTGCTCCATTAACACTTAAGAGCAAAATAGGCCCAAACAAAAGGTTATTTTCATTTTTTTTTTTTTTTTAGTCATGGTTACCTGAAGTGCCTACCTATTCCCCTTGAAACAGTTCTCTGATATGCACCATGAGTGTTTTCAATTAGAGAAAAGAAAATCAAAGAACTCTAAGAGTAAATATTGTTTCTAATCAATATTTTATCAATTTCATTTTAAACTATGACTAACTCCATTGATTAAATTGTCAATCAAGTAAATAATTTCCAGGCTGTTCAATTTTAATGACACAAATTTTTCTTGAGAGTGTAGTTCAGAGAAAAGTGTCAGAAAGTGTTTCTTCACATGATGAAATTCTCTAATATTACATCTCTGTTCCCTGTATCATGTTATTCTACTAATTGGAGCCTTGCTGGTGCCATATTCAAAGGAAAAATAATAGAATCCGCCCCTACTGCTATTGAGATAAATCCCTAAGTCAGTAGGCATGAAATCTCCCTGACAAGTCTGATCATAGTCCTTCCTTGTTGTTCCCGCTGCATTAACAAAATATTGTCTACACTTCGACCTTAATGGGAGACAAGACAAATGTTCTTTTTAATATAAAGGCTAAGGATAAGAGGAAGAACAGCATAGGATGGAGAGCCAAGGACATTCTAGGAGAGATGACTGACTACTGTGAATTCCTTCCAAGAAGAGTGAGTGTGGTGGCTTCATCACACTCTAGATAAGATTCATTGTTTTTGATAAATTACATGTCTGTGTGTGTGTGTGTGTGTGTGTGTGTGTGTGTGTGTGTACTTGCATACACATCTGTGTGTGTACTGATGTGGAGGTAAGAGGTTAAGTTTGGGTGATTTGTTCAACTCCTCTCTAAATATTTTGTTTTGATTTTTTATTAGTTTTGTTTTTTTGGGGGGGGTGTTTGGTTTTATTTTTGTTGTTTTGTTGATGTTGTTTTGTTTTACTTTGCTTTTTGAGACAGGGTCTCTCACTGAACTTAGAGTTCACTTTTTCATGTAGACTGAATGACCAGCAATTCCCTATGACCTTTCTGTCTCCACAGCTTCATCACTTGAATTATATAGTCACAGATAACTAAGCACGGCTATGCTCAGCTTTTAGTTGGATCTAGTGATAGGAACCACGGTCCTTGTGCTTGCAGTGTAAGTACTTTGCTTATTTTTCTGCATCTTAGCCCCTTTAAGTTATTGTGGCTATATCTCTGTATTGCTTCAAATTATTCAGTGAGTCTTCATGAACTTAGGTTATGTAAGTATGTATGTATATATGTATGTATGTATACATGAGTGTGTAGGTAAGAACATCTATACATCTATTTAGAGGTCGGGGAGCTTAGCTCACATTACTTAGGAGCCATTTACCTTCTTTGTGACAGAAAATGACCAACATATTGGTCCTCCTGTGCAAGGAATATAAGTGTTCCATGTGTCTCCGCAGCCCCAGTGCTAGGATTACAAGGGAGCCACAACCAGGCACAACTTTTTCTTTTTGTGTTCTGGAGATCAAACACAGGCCCTCATGATTTACCAAGTGAGCAAGTTTCTTATTCCTCTCAATGCATATTAGCTCTCCTGTCTGGAAGTTGAGATTTTCATGTACTGGCCTCTGTGAATTGTTTTGAGAACAGCCCTTAGCCTCTGGTCTTTACCTGATCATATCAAGAACTTCTCCCTCTTCCTGTCTGTTGACCTTATTTCAACTTGTTCACGTCCTTTTAAGTCTTACTTCATCTTTCAGGTAATTCTTTATTTAACTCAATAACCTGGCCTCATTATACATACACATGTAGTTGTAATAATTACATTATTTGTCTTTCTATTCATTTTTGGTGTCAGAAAAAAAATGGATTTTATTGAATGTTTTCTAAAACCAGCACTATGTTTATAAAATTATTTGTGGGGGGAAAAAAAAAACAAAAACAAAAACACTGAGAAAATTGAGTTGCTAACTCTTTTATTGGCATTTCGTCCCAATATATAGAAGTTAAGAGACTTTCAAACTTCCCATGTTTTACTTCCTTTGCGTACCATATGGAGGAGTTTCTTAGTTTTAGTTGATTGAAATGAGTGAGGCTCTAGCTTTTCCTTTAAAGTATATTTATTAAATCTTTACATACTTAGTCCCATGAATCCTCAAAGGGAATTGTGGATCATCCTCCAATTGATATTGATAGAGAAGTGCCCAATTTAAAGCCACTCATATAAATAGGACATTTGGATAAGTAAATATATGTGAAAGACATAAAAGAGAAAAAAAAATGCACTGCTCTAACAGGACATGAAACTGAGTTTATTAGTCTGTCAGCATAGTGTTTGTCAAAGTCACTTTGAAGCAAAGAAGATCTTCTACTGCTGACTAATGTGATGACAGATACCATGGTAATCATCCCCTTGCTTTTTATCACTTATGCCACTGTCATTATGGTTTGAAGAGGAAAAAACTATTTTCTCTCTGATAATGATCAAATTCGTTACTACCTGTTGTTTACAAAGGACGTCAGAGGACAAATAACTGTGTAACATATGCAGGCATGGGAGGCCTGAGCTCTAGAGCAATCAGAAGTATACCCCATGCTCCTTGATATCCACTTCATAGATACTTCCTGCTTAATGATATTCAAAAGATGTAGATCATGGTAGCAGGGAAAGGATTCCAAGGGGAAGACCGCTTGCCACATAATTATGAAGATCTGAATTTTTTTTCTTTTTTTTTATTTTTAATATTTTTATTACATATTTTCCTCAATTACATTTCCAATGCTATCCCAAAAGTCCCCCATAGCGCCCCCCACTTCCCTACCCACCCAATCCCATTCTTTTGGCCCTGGCATTCCCCTATATTGGGGCATATAAAGTTTGCAAGTCCAATGGGCCTCTCTTTCCAGTGATGGCCGACTAGGTCATCTTTCGATACATATGCAGCTAGAGACAAGAGCTCCGGGGTTCTGGTTAGTACATCATGTTGTTCCAACAATAGGGTTGCAGATCCCTTTAGCTCCTTGGGTACTTTCTCTAGCTTCTCCATTGGGAGCCCTGTGATACATCCAATAGCTGAATTTATATCTGAAACTCCTACATAGAAAGCCAGATACTGCCATAGGTACCTCTAACCATATTCCTGGCCAATGGAGGAGAAGCAGAGGATTTCAGAAACAAGATTATTGCTGAGTCTTAATTGGCAACTAGTGCAACTATAAAATGGTGAGCTGCTAGTTCAGTGAAAGACATTGACAGAAATAAGGCCAATGTAGAGTGACAGGAAGCAACTCAATATCCTCCTCTGGCCTCTGAACACATATGTGTGCACACACTAACATATACACACACAAACACACACACACATAAACATGCACATATATGAAATACCTCTTTCCTCTTTTTTATTATAATTATAGCAAGAAAAATGACGTCTTTGAAAATTAATGTATCTTCTTTCAGTTCTAAATTCCACTATTAACCTAATTGAATCACAGGACATTATTCCACATTGAGACTGGGCTTTTACTCTCCTCTAAGTATGATAACAGCAACAGAACATGGTTGTTTTGTAATTAAATCACACACAGGATGTGGGACATAATGTCTATCAAGGAGACCAACAATTTTTACTTTTATGTTTGGAAGTTTGTTACTTATTATTAGATTTGTTTTAGGTATATTTATGTGTATTTGTATTTGTCTGTGTGTGGATATGTGCATATGAGTACAGGTGCCATCAGAAACTAACAGAGGCCATCAGGATCCTTGGAACTGGAGGAACAGGTGGTTGTGGGTTGCCTAAAATTCATGGTCTTCTCGAAGAGCAACAGTGCACTTAAATTCTGAGCCATTGCTAGTTTAGAGTCCTTTCCTGTAACACTGAACTTTGAAGCTGGGCTTGCTATACACTAGAAAAAGAGCTATTACCCTAAGCCATATCTTGAGTTTATATAGCTTGTCTCATTAGTTCCTGCTCTCTTACATTTTGCTTTCCTTTGGATTAGTATAGAATATTGACTTTGGGTCTGAAGGGACCTCTGACATTATGATTCCTTGTATGTTTCTTCACATGGTATTCCCAAAACTGCTTTCCTTGCACCAGTTTAACCTTTATATTTCTCCTGAGATCTGGAGTGTTACTGATCTTGGGAGGTACAATCTCTCTCCTGTCTTCTTAGTTATACTTGGCTTTCCAAAAATTCTATTAGGGAGAACTGGATATTGAAGTCCTCCTCACAGAGTCACCAAGATTCATCAAAAGGAGAAGACTATCCTATTTAAAAGTGTAGATTTACTTTATTTATCAGTTTGTGTATGTATACACACATATTTAAGAGATGGTGCCTAATGAGGCCAGAAGAATGTACTAGATTTCTGGCAGCTCAAATTTCAGGCAGTTTTACTCAAACCAGTATGGAGGATGAGAACTGAACTGAACTGAACAGAGGATGAGTCCTCTGCAAGAACAGTTCACATTCTTAGTCCTTGAGCTCTTTCTCTTGCTCTCACTGTTTCCCACAGCCCTTATATCTGTCTCTTGCTGGAGATTTGTGTGGGTGGAATGGGCAGTTCATGAACTTGTTGGACATAGAAACTTCTAAATAAATATTTATCAGAAGTAAAGTTTTATTTTTTTTTACTAATTAGTGTAGAGTGTGCTTTTTATGATAATGTGATAATCACTGTAGCAGACTTCCAGATCACTCATCATTGTAAATCCTACACTCTATAATATCTGATGTTTCATTAGATTCCACCACCATTTAATTTAATTCATCTCATTTTCCTGTAAATTTTTCCTCTTTTAAGATCACTCATCTGTGCAATGTACCTTTGTATTAGTGAGGTGCAAGAGCATATTCTGTTTCCAACCTCAGAATAAATATAGTTTATGACATACAAGCTACTCAAGACTTGATATTTAAAGTCAAAGGCTTCAAAATAGAACAACTGTAGAAAAATGTGATATAATGCATACTGGAAAGAATATAAAGCTACCCATGGACAAATGAAGGTGAATAATTCAGATGGCCTAAAGACAGATATTCAGTAAAAGACAAGTACTGGGGAGGAAGAAAGTGCACAGGAGTTTTGAAGTTGAGCTATACTCTATAGCACATGCGTGATATGCAGTCAAAGAAGAAGTATTGTGGGTAGGGGAATACCAAGAGAAAAATGTATTACAAGATTTAGTGTAATCAATTTGCTTAGATGGTTATAGGAACTGATTAGACAAGTCTCAAATAAAAAGAGCATTTAGTTGGGGAAGGAGCTTGGATGTCCAGGACAGGACCTTAAGCTATTATATAACAGTAGAGTATTAGTGTGTACATGTGAGTTCATGTGTGTGAGTGTGTGCAAGCAAGATTAAATTGGGTGTATTCATGTATGTGTGCAAGTACATTATTGTGTGTGCATGTGTGTTTGGCTACATGTGCTTCTATGGGTGCACGCATGTGTGTGCTTGTAAATGTCATGTAGTCATATATTTATGTGGGTATTCCTATATAACTGCATGGACATGCATGTGTGTGCCAGTGTTTGCATGCATCTAATGTATATGTCAGTGTCAGTATACAAGTGTACATATATATGTGTGGATATGCCTGTCAGCAAATATGCGTAGAATTGTGTAAGTGTGTATGGATTTACGTGTGAGTGTGCACATGTGTATGTACATTTGGGTGAATATCTGCGTGTGTGTGTGTGTGTGTGTGTGTGTGTGTGTGTGTGTGTGTGTGTGTGTGCAGGCCAGAGGACAGCCTTGTGTGTTGTTTCTCAGGAACTGTCCATAATTTCTTTTTAATCATAGGGTCTCTCTCTGGGGCAGAACTTAATAATCATGTTAGGCTGACTCACAAGTAAGCCCCTTTGCTGTCTCTACTTCTCCAGCTCTAGAATTAAAAACTCCTGCCACAACATTCAACTTTTTGAATATGTTCTGAAAATAGAATTTCATGATTTTAGTAAACAGTTTACTGACTGAACCATGGCTGAGCTTTTTTTTTTTTTCTCTCTTACTTTTTTTATTAGGTATTTTTTTCATTTACATTTCCAGTGCTATCCCAAAAGTCCCCCATACCCTCCCCCCTACTCCTCTCCCTCCCCCACTCTCACTTCTTGGCCTTGGCTTTCCCCTATACTGACACATATAAAGTTTGCACAACCAATGGGCCTCTATTTCCTCTGATGGCCGACTAGGCCATCTTCTAATACATATGCAGCTAGAGATACTAGCTCCGGGGGTACTGGTTAGTTCATATTGTTGTTCCACCTATAGATCTTTACCTAGCCTAATTCAAATAGGGGACTACTATCTAATATATATAAAGAATTTAAGAAGGTGGACTCCAAAAAATCAAATAACCCCATTAAAAAATGGGGTGCAGAGCTTAACAAGGAATTATCACCTGAGGAATACCGAATGGCTGAGAAGCACCTGAAAAAATGTTCAACATCTTTAATCATCAGGGAAATGCAAATCAAAACAACCCTGAGATTCCACCTCACATCAGTCAGAATGGCTAAGATCAAAAATTCAGGTGACAGCAGATGCTGATGAGGATGTGGAGAAAGATGAACACTCCTCCATTGTTGGTGGGATTGCAAGCTTGTACAACCACTCTGGAAATCAGTCTGGTGATTCCTCAGAAAATTGGACATAGTACTACTGGAGGATCCAGCAATACCTCTCCTGGGCATATATCCAGAAGATGTCCCAACCGGTAAGAAGGACACATGCTCCACTATGTTCATAGCAGCCTTATTTATAATAGCCAGAAGCTGGAAAGAACCCAGATGTCCCTCAACAGAGGAATGGATACAGAAAATGTGGATATGTGGATACAGAAAATATTGATACAGAAAATGTGGATACAGAAAACTACTCAGATATTAAAAAGAATGAATTTATGAAATTCCTAGGCAAATGGATGGACCTGGAAGGCATCATCCTGAGTGAGGTAACCCAATCACAAAAGAACTCACACAATATGTACTCACTGATAAGTGGATATTAGCCCAGACACTTAGAATACCCAAGATATAAGATACAATTTGTGAAACTCAAGAACAAAGACCAAAGTGTGGACACTTTGCCCCTTCTTAGAATTGGGAACAAAACATCTTTGAGCTTCTAGGCAATATTTCTCTCAAGAAACAATGCCACATTAGGCTTTTCTCAGGATTGTACATAACCCACCCAGATTTTCCATATTAGTTCACTTTTAAAAAGCCAGTTGTTCATGGATTTTGATCTCATCTACAAAACCCCTTTACAGAGCACTGAGATCAGTGGGGAAACTGGGGTCAAAATTCTTGGCAATCTGATACATGTGATTTACCCTCACAGTCATATATTACCTTGGCCCCTTCTCCATTTCAACTATATCCAGCTACACTTCTGCCAAATGTGGCACACTGCAGCTTGAGATGCCTTGACTCTCCTGTTTATAACCATATCCCTTAAGTTTGTGCAGCTCTGTGAGCGTTACACTGGTCACAGTGTCATGTTACATTTGATTAGGATGTCTTATGCAACAAAGCTCAGTTCTCTTTTTTTATCCTTGATTTAAAATTTATTTATTGGGGTCTAGGGAGATGATTGTTTTTCTCATTGCTGCACATTCAGGAGACTGAGGTTTATATTCCAAACTCCTACATAAAGACAGACATAATAGCTTTTTCTTGTAATCATAGCAGTGAACAAGTAGATCTTTGGAGCTTACAAACCAGACAGCCCAACCCAACCCAACAAGTGAGTCCCAGGTGAATTACGAGTCCTTGCCTCAAGCCACAATTTGAATTGTGACCAAAAGAGTGACTTGGAATTATTACTGGTGCACTTGCATGCACACACACACACACACACACACACACACACACTTTATCAAATGGAAAAATTGGCTCTTGAGTTTGAATAATATCTTTTTCAAAAGAAGTGTCTTTCTTTTTTTATTTTCCTTTCTACTTCTTTATTTTTTTATTTTTTATTTTTATTAGCTATTTTTTGTTATGTACATTTCAAATTTCAAATGCTATCCTGAAAGTTCCCTATACCCTCCCCTACCCACCCACTCCCACTTCTTGGCACTGGCATTCCCCTGTACTGGGGCAAATAAAGTTTGCAAGACCAAGGGGCCTCTCTTCCCAGTGATGGCCAACTAGGCCATCTTCTGCTACATGTGCAGGTAGAGACACAGCTCTGGGGGTAGTGTTTATTTCATATAGTTGTTCCACCTATAGGGTTGCAGACCCCATCAGCTCCTTGGGTGCTTTATCTAAGAAGTGTCTTTCTTAAGCTATATTCTTATGATTATTTTATGTCATAATGACTATATTCAACATGCAAATTTAGTGGTGACCAATCTAGTTTGCATCCTTACTGTCTCCCAGAGGCCTGTGTGTGGGTGAAAGGTTAGCCCACAGTGTAGCACTATTAGGAAGTAGATCCTTACAATTTGGGGGAAATGTAATTGAGGAAAAGATGTAATAAAAAAAGTATTACTTCGACATATTTTTTAAAGATTAAGTTCACAATTAAATTTTTAAAATGCAAAAAAATAAAAAAGAGAGAGTATCAGATGTGATTTCTGCTGTATTTTTATCCCCCACTGAGTTTACATGAATGGCTTTGCCCATCAGTAGTGCCTTGAAGTTGAGCTGTCCTGACACAGGCCTAAAATAAAGGGGTCTTGAGCTTCCTGGGCTGAAACAGTTTAGACTGAGTTAGCAGAGGAGGAAAGACCCATCTCTTCTGACCAGATGGCATGGAATCCAGGATGGAATAGCAACGTAGAAAGTGAGGTGAAGCTCAGCACTCCTCTCTTCCTATTTCCTGACTACAGATGAAATCACCAAACTGCCTCATAATCCAAAGTTAATCATTTCCTTACCATGATGACTGTACCCTTCCACTGTGATTCATCATCCCCTTTCATGTCTAAAATTGCTTATATCATGCATTATGTCACAGTGATGAGATCCATAACTGCCAGGGTTTGTTGTCACATTTAATATTTGTGTTGGTTTCTTCTTTTTTATCTTCTTTTCCATCACTCTGACTCCTCTTGTGCTCATGTATGCTTTCCCCACAACCTCCATTCCATTTTTATGACATATGAAAGGACTAAAGGAGCTGTAGGGGTTCACAACCAAGGAACAACAATATCAAACAACCAGAACCCCCCATTCCCATAATGGCATCCAAGGACTAAACTACCACCCAAAGAGTACATATAGAGGGACCCATGGCTCCAGCCACATATGTAGTAGAGGATGGCCTTGTTGGACATCAATTGGAGGAGAGGCTCTCCTTTGAAGGCCCAGATGCTCCATTGTAGGGGAATGCCAGGGCAGGGAGGCAGAAGTGCTTTGATGAGTGGGCGAACACCCCCAAAGAATCAGGGGGAGAAGGGATAGGATATTGGTATTCAGATGGGGAGGGAGCAACTGGAAAGGGGGTAACATTTGAAATGTAAATAAGGAAAATATATAATAATAAAATGTTGCTAAAATAATGAGCTCTATAGAGCATTGGTAATCAGAGTTAATGCAACAGTGACTGATAAAGGATGCTTAGGAATTGGGGGAAATGTCTGGGTCACATCAGATGAAAGCTTATTGAAAGCTGAGAGTGAACAAGAAGAGGATAGACACAGGGAATGGTCAGATGAGCAATGCTCTTAAGCCCAGAGTACAACAGGTACAGAACTGAAACACATCCCAGAATGAAGTACAATAATATGAATAAGAATGTGCTTATAATGCTTGTGCTTGGGAGATGGAGACACCCAGGAACTTGGGGCTTGCTACTGGCCAGGCTGCCTTGGCTGCTTAGTGACTTTCATGTCAGATAAATTTTTTTATTAGACATTTTCTTTATATACATTTCAAATGCTATCCCGAAAGTTCCCTATACCCTCCCCCCACCGTGCTCCTCTACCCACCCACTCCTGCTTCTTGGCCCTGACATTCCCCTGAACTGGGGCATAAAAACTTTGCAAGACCAAGGGGCCTCTCTTCCCAGTGATAGCCAACTAGGTCATCTTCTGCTACATATGCAGCTAGCGAAATGAGCTCTGGGGGTACTGGTTAGTTCATATTATTGTTCCACCTACAGGGTTGCAGACCCCTTCAGCTCCTTGGGTACTTTCTCTAGATTTTCCATTGGGGGCCCTGTGTTCCATCTTATAGATGACTATGAGCATCCACTTCTGTATTTGCCAGGCACTGGAATAACCTCATACGAGACAGCTAGAACAGGGTACCTTCAGCAAAATCTTTCTGGCATATACAATAGTGTCTGTGTTTGGTGGCTGATTATGAGATAGATCCCCGGGTAGGGTAGTCTCTGGATAGTCCATCCTTTTGTCTTAGCTCCAAACTTTGTCTATGTAACTCCTTTCAGGGTTATTTTGTTCCCTATTCTAAGGAGGAATGAAGTATCCTTTTTAACATAGAAAATAAAATAAGGGAGGAGAAGAGCACATGAGATACAATAGTTGAGGTTGACATCTGGGCTATATACATACACCTACATGAAAGTTTGCACACATACTTGCATCATAATCTCATACATACATGAATACTTGCACAATATTTGCATACATAATCACACACACTTACACATACACACACACATACACCACACACACACACACACACACACACACACACACACACACACAAATGAATATACCAGTTTTTCAAAGCATGATTTCGCAGGAAGGACTACACTATGTGTTAAATTTTGAATTTAGTCTGACATAAATGCCATATGTAAATGCCCTGTGAAATAACTTTTGATGCACCTTGGTAATAGAATTTCTTATCTTCTCTAAAAGTTTGCTCAGGAGACATTTGTTAAGTGCTTGTATCAAATATCATGGGCCTTCCAGAGCTTAACAACACACATTTTTCATTGCAAATAATGTCTTCTTTGCAGATTAAAAACTAGGAATTTGTCAGGTAATACTGGAAGACAAATTCTTTATGATATATAAATGAAAATATATCAATTTATGCTATGTCTATAGCTCCTGTGCTAAAGTCTTGAGACTCAGTAACAATGATAACATTGACAAATCCTGTGCAAATAGAATGCCCTCTGAGAACTTCTAAGGAAATTTTCATGTTTACTCTGTCACATCGATGTCTATTTGAAAACTTATAAGCATGGTACAGCTATTTTTGTGTGTGTGTGTGTGTGTGTGTGTGTGTGTGTGTGAGTGTGTGTGTGTTTGCGCGCATGTGTGTGTTTGTATTTCCAGACTTTAGAGAACAGAACATAGAGTTTGAGGTCAGAGAGGCAATATCAGATTCTCAAATATAGCCCATACCAGCTGGGGAACTTATAGCAAAAAATTTCATTACATTAGCTCATTTTCAAGAGCAATATCCATAAATAAATAGACTTGGTAGCCTATCTGTTTAGTCCCAAGCAACTGAGCACTTCAAGCAACTGAGCAAAAAGTTTAAAGACAAGTTTTTTTGGGAAGTGAGCTGAGGAATTAAATACCAATTCAGTACTTAATATCTCATGTTTTTTTTTTTCACCTTTTTTTGTTCTCACAGAAAGAACAGCAAATCAAAAACCTAGACCATTCTTTCCTGGATATATTACATTCCAAGATAACTGAGTAGGGTTAATATATTTTTAGTCTTAGGATGATTCACACTTACACACTTACAGCTCACATTTACCTCATGAATGTCTATAGAGACTTTTATCTTTTATCTGATTACTTCATCCCATCTTCCCTGTAGGTAGTAACGAACTTCTAGTCAGTCAGCAGAGGAGGAATATATTGGGAATCTCAGGCTTTGAATTTGAAAAGTCATGCCTGGAGTGGAATAAGTATCCTAGTCCATTGCTCCTTAGAATGCTAGAGTAAACTTAGTAACCCACACATTTACATTTTCCTTGGGTCCTTCTTCTATGTGGTGGTTATGCTTAGTTGTCAATTTGACACAACCAAATGTCCACAGAGAAGAGAGGCTTAGTGAGGAGTTACCTAATTTTGGTTACCATGTTGGAATGTCTGTGGGAGATTGGCTAAATTGATTGAAGTGGTAAGACAAACTACAGTCTGGGTAGCACATTTCCTAGGCAAGCGGTCCTTGAACAAGCCAGCTCAGTCACACAACAGGGTCTCAAGATAGTGATCAAGGATTGAAAAGAAAGAGACATTTAGTTAACATCATAGCAAGGCTCCAGGCAGAGCTGAGGCTGAAGTGCATTTATTTATTTATTTATTTATTATTTTACAGTCTGATTTTATATCATTCTAGGTACATACAAAGAATACGGTCAGTCCTTAGGCAAAAACAAGGTAGTGAAGGAACAAACAAAGCATGAACTGATGGCCCCATGAATTACTGTGTTCAGGGTCTTAACAAGATCCATCAAGAAACATTCCTCAGCTGTATTTACATTGAGCCTATTTCCAAGTCCAGGCCTAAAGTCAAATCCTACCTGAGCTTACTTCCCTGTCCTAGTCCAAAGTAAAGCTCCTGCCAAATTCCTAGAAGGCTGCTCTAAGAATACTCCACAAGTCCTGGAACATATAAAAGTGGAGAAATAGATGTGAGCATAAGCAGGCAAGCATGCTGCATGTTTGTATCCATTTGCCTCTGCTCTTTACTCTGAGCAGTAAACTATAACTTAGAATGATATGCCAATAAGATCCTTTCCCCCAGTTACTTTTTATAAGGGTATTTTATTAAAATGCAAGAAAAGACACTAGAATATCATGTGTGTTCTGATTGCCTATATACCCAGGATTTACTTTCTTTTCTAGCTCATCTCCAACCCCTCTAACTAGCACTTTCCACAGATCCAAGTCCTCTCTTTGTCCAGGCTAAATATGCATTCTCCATTACCTAACCACACAGCCTATCATATCACATTTTATGTGGTATATTTCCATTTGCTTGAGGAGAGGAAGTCTGGTTTCCCTTTTACCATTAATAAAGGATAATGTTCTTACTGATACAAGAAGCATACATTGGTCCAAGCATCAGAACTCTTACTGTACATTAATTTTGCTTTTCTTTTTTCTTTTTTAATTGGATATTTTATTTATTTATATTTCAAATGTTATCCCCTTTCACAGTTTCCACTCAGCAAACCCCACATCCCATGTCCCTTACTTCTCTTCTATGAGAGTGTTCCCACACCTACCTCACTGTCATAGCATTCTTCTACACTGAGGCATCAGGCCTTCACAAAACCAAGGGTCTCACCTCACATGAATCCAAATAAGGCCCCCTTAGTTCCTTGAGTCCATACCATCAATTCTCCATTGGGGACCCTGTACTCAGTCTGATGTTAGCATCTACATCTCTATTGTTAAGGATCTGGCAAAGCCTCTCAGGAGACAGCCATAGCATGCTCCTGTCAGCAAAGCACTTTTTGGCATCGACAATAGTATGTGGGCTTGGTGACTGCATGTGGGATGGATCCCCAGGTGGGGGAGTCTCTGAATGGCCTTCCCTTCAGTCTCTGTTCCACTCATTGTCCCTGTATTTCCTTTAGACAGAAGCAATTCTGGATTAATATTTTGGAGATGGGTGGGTGGAAACATCTCTCAACCAGGATGGGGAGCATGCCGAACCTCTGGTTATCTCAACAGGTTCTCCCTCCCCTTCGTTAGGTATTTCAGCTAATGTCATCCCGGTGGGGTCTAGGGAGACTCTTGCTTTCCAAGCATCTGTTACTTTCTGGTTGCTATCCCCAGTTCTCCCAAATGCCATTGCTACACACCTCTGTTAAATTTTTTTGACCATCTTTATGTCTCCTCCATCTCCCTTCCATACCTGACTCTTTCCCTCTTTTTCAACTCCTGTTTTCTCTTCCTCTTAAATTCCTCTCCTCTCTATTTCCCTTGGCTATTTTGTTTCCCTTGTAAGTAGGACTGAAGCATCCACTCTTTGGTCTTCCTTCCTCTTGAGCTTCATGTGGTCTGTGAGTTGGGTCCTGGATATTCCACACTATGCCTAAAGCACATACCACCAGCAATGTAAGAGTATTCTTTTTACTCCACATCCTAACCACCATCTGCTGTCACCTGAGTTTTTGATCATAGTCATTCTTACTGGTGTGAGGTGGAATCTCAGGGTTGTTTTGATTTGCATTTTCCTGATGACTAAGGATGTTCAATATTTCTTTTTGTACTTCTTGGATATTCAAGTTTCCTCAGCTGTCTCCTCTGATCATTAAGATGACAAGTGCTTCAAAGCTCTTTTAATGAAGGTGTTATCTCATGTTACTACTCAACCAAGCATCAAACTTGCAAACAGATTTTTTTTCTAAAGTGCCCCTAGCCTTATGTTAATTTATATTCTACCAGTGCCAAAAGCATCAAAGACTACTGTTTCACAAACTAACCTTCCTTATCACTACTATTAAAAATTTAAAGTTCTATCACAGATTATCATATATAATATTAGGATTATAGCTGCCACTTTCTGGGAATATTGTTGAATATATTAGTGGAAACCAAAGCACTTTAGACTCTGTACTGGTTAAGTGTCAGGCTTATTCTCACAAGAATCCAATAGTGTTGAAGATATTCTTCTTGAGCACATAGTGCTTAAAAAATATGAGCCCAGTGACTGAATAAATACACGTTTTTTAACGTTATTACCACTGTTCTTTTAGACCCATAATTAATAACTATAATTTTTGTCTACTTTTTGTTCATGCTTAAAAGATACTATTCATTGGCACCCAGAGTTTGTTAATCATCTTCAAAATATTCCAAAAATCTTCTCTCAAAAATTGTTTATGAAATACACAGAAGTTTAAACTCAGGTAATTTTAGAAAACACATACAAAACGCACACACACACACACACACACACACACACACACACACACACACTCACAAATCATCATCATCAGTAACCTGTGGGGAAATGCTTCCATCTTTTCTATTAAAGAGTTTAGCTCTTTTATGTAGTGTCTAGGAACAGTTCAGTCCATACCTTTGTGGTTTTGTGTCTAAGTAAAACATTTCACAGTCTCAAGTTCAGTTTTCCATTCAGCAAAATAATGTTTTTGAACTAAATATAATCATCATGGTTTGCTGACTCTGTTTTTCTTTTGCTATAATTCACACTAAGGGTCTAATGTGAAGAAATACTGCAAGTCTACAATTATCTAAGTGCTATATAAACTGATTTTCAGTTTTAAGGGCTGTGTATGACAACTTTGTATTAAGAAAATTCATATTCCCATAATTGTACAATAAATTTTCAACCTAGAAACATCATTAGTATTTGCAATTAAGAAAAACAGCCTGAAAAAAAAATACATGGGGATTTAACTACAAGGCAAAAGCTGTGGCTCTTGATTCTTCCCTGAGATGCTAAAACGTACACATGGGCATTTTGTCAGACCCTGTAAAATGTTTGCTCAAAGACAAGCACATTGAAATATCAGCAGTAGCACACCCTGCAAAGATGCATATTCATCTAAAAATGAGTGCTAAATGAAATGCTTCACAAGCATCTACTTAGTTTACAGAATTATTTTGATCTTCTTTATGTCTATAGCCAAAATATATCTATCATTAATGAATTGCAATCATATAGTAAATCCTCTATCACCAAGGACATCACAAAGAAGAAGAGAAGTGGCATTGAAACATTTTTAAGTTATTTCATTTATGTTTTAAGATTATACTTACATCATTCATCTTGTCCCTTGCCTCCTTCCAAACTTTCCCATATACTTTCCTTGCTGTCTTTCAAATCCATGGTTTCTTTTGAAACTAATTGTTGTTACACATGTACTTACTTGTATATGTATATAGAGAAATGTAAGGATAACAATTGACATGCTAAGAAGAAAAAAAGCATTTTAAGCTCTTACAAATATGTACTGAAAACCAAAAGAGATCATATGGAACAAAGCTTACCATATTAACATGACCAAATGTTTTCTAATTTGCAGCACCAACAGCCATGAGTCAGATATAGTGGCATCGACTTGTAATGCCTGTGCTTGGAAAGTGTATCTCTGAGACTCACTACACAGCCAGTCTAGCCAAATTGGTAAGCTTCAGGACCAGTCTCCAAAACCAATGTACATAGGCTGACAAGGTGGTCCAAGGGCTAAGATGTCTACCAAGAAGTGTAACAACCTGAGTTCAATCCCTGGTACCCACAAAATGGGATGAAAGAGCCAATACAACTAAGTTTTCTTCGTACCTCATATGTATTCCATGGGATGTGCACATCAACTTAAAAAATGTGAATGGACAGCAATAATGAGAACGATAAAGATCTCTGGCTGCTACATATACACACATGCACACATGTACTGAGTTTTGTATTTTTTTCTATAGTTTTACTGTAGGATAATAAATGGAAAAGCTACAAAGGTATAATATGGTCACAGTCCTTGAAAATGTGAGGTCTAAACAGAATTATGTTGCTTTCTAAATACATCTGAATACTAGCATTATCTCTAATGAGAAAGAACATCATAAAGACATTTCTGATTGTACATTAAACAATAAATTACCCACCAGAATTGTGCTCAGATTAATTCCCTCAGATTTGAAAACATGGATCTATTTGTTTTGCCTTGTCACACTACACATCTACCCTGTTTGTGTAAAAATATATCCTGAAGAGCTTTGACGTGTCTGCCATTGATCTTTTTCTCTTAGGAGTACAGCTGCTTACATGAATTCATGATTATAACGCTTCTTTTTTTATATGTGTGTGTGTGTGTGTGTGTATGTGTTTTCTTGTTTAATCATACTTTTTTTTTTTTTTTTTTTTTTTTTTTTTTTTTTTTTTTTTTTGGTTTTTCGAGATAGGGTTTCTCTGTATAGCTCTGGCTGTCCTGTAACTCACTTTGTAGACCAGGCTGGCCTTGAACTCAGAAATCTGCCTTCCTCTGCCTCCCGAGTGCTGGGATTAAAGTCATGCACCACCATGCCCAGCACCATACAGGTTTTTATTAGATATTTTCTTTATATACATTTCAAATTTCAAGTGCTATCCCGAAAGTTCCCTATACCCTCCCCCTGCCCTGCTCTCCTACCCACCCACTCCCATTTTTTGGCCCTGGCATTCCCCTGTACTGGGGCATATAAAGTTTGCAATAACAAGGGGCCTCTCTTCCCAATGATGGCTGACTAGGCCATCTTCTGCAACTGCAATGCTGACATAGAGAAAACCTTTGCTACCTCCACAGTATCTTTGTGTGCATAAAAATGAAATATCCTTCTTCCTGAAATATCATTGTCTCTGTCTTAAGAGTTAATGCATTAGTGCTGGCTAATCAACTGGCATTTAGACTAAGCTCAGGAAGGCAGGTCCTTAAACTGTGTTAAAGAGATAAAAAGAGGAATTGTTTCGTTATTTAGGTAATGTTCTCCTTTCTAGAATGCTTATACCGCGTGCAGTTCCTGTGAGGTGTCCTGAGGTTTTTCTGAGTCTATGGAAGATTTTGTGTTCTGACTAAGAAAGTCTTCTTCTTTCTTCCCTTCTGCCTTTCTTTACTGGATGTTGGTCAGAGCCTGAGATTATTCTTCCTGGTATCAAGATCTTCTCATTATTTCTCTGGTCTTCCCCTTCCTACCATGTGACCTATTGACACTATGTGTCTAAACTTCATGTCTGCTTACCTCAAGCAAAATGTTTTTGTTTTGATTTTTTTCCACCCTTGCTTTTCTGTATTCCTCTTCTGAGAAGCTACTGAGATTTTCAGTTTTTCATGTGTTGGGTATTTTCTTTTAAACTTTCAAAACTTTTTCCTTGAACTTCCAATTAAGTCCAACAAAAAATTCTAAAATTATTCTATTAAGGAGGCTAAGAATCCCAAGATGAGATTTTGATTTCCCAGTATCATCTGGTGACCACAAAGAGATTCTCCCAAACGTCCACTAATATTGCATGTGTGCTGTTTGTGGGTATAATTTTATCTGTAATCATATGTGCATGTGGAGGTCAATGTTGGTTATCTTATGCTATCATACTCCAATTTCTTTATTTTTAAAAAAATACTATTATTAATTATTTTTTTGTTATCGTTCTATATTCTTTTTTTTTAGAGTCTCCCTCCTGGTCTGGCCTCCCATTCCTCCTCCACTCTTGCCACTCCCTACCTCGACCCCACCAGATCTCCCCATTCCTAGGGGGTCTCAAGTCTGTCAAGTGTGAGATGCATCTTCTCTACTGAGGCCAGTCCATTGAGGTAGGGTCTTTCACTGAACTTGGAGCTCTCTGATTCAGTTGGTTTTGCTGGCACACACAGATCTGTGTATGGGTTCTTTCAATCAGGATCATGTCCTCAGGCCTGTATAGCAAGCACTCTACTTATAGCCATCTGCCCAGACCTACCAACTACTTTTTTTTTTCTTTTTTTAATTTTCTTCTAGGCACTCAGTTTCTGAACACACCATTGTGTGCTGTGATTCTCCTATACTTCCTGTCACTATGTCCTCTATACATATAAATATGAGACTTTATATTACTATTTTGTGATCTTCACTTTGTTTCCTAATTGACATTTTATCTTATTTTCATCACTAACTTCTATTTATTTTCTAATTTTTAATTCATTTTATTACATCTGGGTTTAAATATTTTATATTACTATTTTTAAATTTATGTATCTTTACTTCTAGTTTATAAAAAATGAGTCTTTTTTCCTCTTAAGAACATTTATACATTCAACTTACTGATACCTAAGTGTATCCAGCAAGTGGTCATGGACAAACTGAGTTTACCTGAAAGTTGGGCTGGAAATGAAAAAGAGATGTGGGAGGGGGCAAGAGAAGAATGAATCCAAGACAAGGTTCTGATCAAGGCTCCAGTTTAATATTCAGCACTGTGTTTATATAGACGCTCTCCTTAGTTTCAGCTGGATTATGTTGCAAACCTCACAGAAACTTTTAAGACACAGACTACAGATACATGTAGCTCTGTTGGTAGAGTGCTAACCTAAGCTTTCAGGAATTCCTGGGTACCCAATACTGCATAAAGTAAGCAGGTATAATATATGTATGGAACTGGCACTGGAGAGATAGAAACAGGAAGTTTAGAAACTCCTTGTCATTCTTGGCTATATAAGGATTTCAACAGCCAAATAGTTTGTCAGTGAGTAAAGGCACTTGCCAAGTTTGATGGCCTAAATTCAATCATTTTGATTTCATAAATACATTGTGAAATGTGGGTGCCTATATATTCCCCCAACATAGATGTGTACACACATAGAAATAATTGTTTGCTTGTTTATTAGGTTTTTAGAAATAAGGTTTCTATGTGTGTAAGGAGCCGCCCTCACATTGGCCATTACAAGATGGCGCTGATGGCACTGGCACCCGTGTAAACAAACCATCTGCACATGCGCTGGGGTAGTTTCCCACCCCATGTGCTCTGCCTTCCCCGTGACGACAACTCCGGCCGATGGGCTGCAGCCAATCAGGGAGCGACACGTCCGAGGCGGAGGACAGTCCTCCATAAAAGGGACGGGTTTTCGCCATTCAGGGGATCTCTCTATCTCTCTCTCTCTGGCGCTCTCTTCTCCACTGGCTCCTGAAGGGGTAAGCAATAAAGCTTGTGCCGCAGAAGATTCCGGTTGCCCTGAGTGTGATCTTACCAGGGGGAACAAAAGCGCGGGCAATAAATGGTGCCGAAACCCGGGAGCTACTACATCAAGGGGAAGGAGCAGTTAATGAAGTGTTCCCACAAAACAGACTGTTGAGAAGGATCCGGCATGGATTCAGAACTCTTCAGCTGGGGAACTGTGGTAATGAAGTGTTCCCGCAAAACAGACTGTTGAGAAGGATCCGGCATGGGTTCAGAACTCTTCAGCTGGGGAACGGAGCGGAACCAGAACTGTGGGGATGGGATGCGCGTTACAGCTTTACAAGGTATGTCTGGTCTTGAACTTTCTCTAGTGTTAAAAGTCCTTTTATTTCTTTTCACATGTCAACAAGTGGTTAAGGCAGGGTGGAGAATTCTGGACAAAATTCAAGACAGTCTATCAGAAGTAAAGCGGGGAGAGAGAGCAGGAAAAAAGAGAAAACATGGTGCACCAAATAAGTACACAGGCCTTTCCACGGGTCTTGAACCCAAGGAAAAGTTAATGTCAGGGAAGAATACCTGGGGAGAGATTAGAAGGAAAGAGGAGAAAAAAGATGAGTTTAAAGAGCTAGTTCTTAGTAGCTGTGAATCAGATAAAGAAATTAGCTCTTCTGAGAAAACAGACTTGGAGGAGGGAGCAGCTCGTTATGAGAGAGAAATGCGAGCTTATAGGTCAAGAAAGAAGCCAAAAGCGGCTGGCAAAGGCCAGCTTGCTGCTCGGCCTCTGGGCAGTTGGCTTCAAAGTCATAGTGCACCTCCGCCCTATGTGGAGCCCCCGCCCTGCATAGTGCGTTGGCAGTGCGCAGAGCAGCAGTGCGCAGACTCGTTCATTTCAAGAGAGAAACAAAGGAAGATGCAATAGGCATTTCTGGTCTTTGAAGGAGCCGAGGGTGGGCGTGTTCATGCTCCGGTAGAGTACAGGCTTGCCGGCATGGCACTAACTCCTGCCGACTGGCAAATGATTGCAAAAGCCGCTCTCCCCAATATGGGCAAATATATGGAATGGAGAGCTCTATGGCAAGAGGCTGCACAAACGCAGGCCCGAGCAAATGCTGCCGCTTTGACTCCAGAGCAGAGAGATTGGACCTTTGACCTGTTAACGGGTCAGGGAGCTTATACCGCTGATCAAACAAATTATCACTGGGGAGCTTATGCCCAAATTTCCTCCACGGCTATTAAGGCCTGGAAGGCTCTCTCCCGAACAGGTGAAGCCACTGGACAATTAACAAAGATACAGCGGCTGAACGTCATTGTTCAGAGCCAGATAGGCCCAAAGAAATGGTTAAATGGAAAGATGTTTTAAGTAACAAAAGGAAAGGACCGGATCCTATTTTGATAGGATCCAGGGGAGCTGTTTGTGTTTTTCCACAGAATGAAGACAACCCATTTTGGATACCAGAAAGACTCACCCGAAAAATCCAGACTGACCAAGGGAATACTGATGTCCCTTGTCTTGGTGATGTCCAGTGCGATAACAACAAAGGGAGAGCAGCATTGGGAGATACAGAATTGGATGGCTAAATTTGAACAGACCCTTTGAAAATTGAGACTTGCCCCACGCACTTGGACCTGTCCCTGACCTAAGGACTATCTTTTCAACATTTTCCTTCTTTAAAGAATGGGTGGGGGTGGAATTATTTGGAGCTGTTCTTTGCTGTGGATTAGTGTTGCTTCTCTGATTGGTCTGTAAGCTTAAGGCCCAAACTAGGAGAGACATGGTGGTTATTTCCCAGGTGCTTGCAGCACTAGAACATGGTGCTTCCCCTGATATATGGTTTTCTATGCTTAAGCAATAGGTCGCTGGCCACTCAGCTCTTGCACCCCACGAGGCTAGTCTCATTGCACGGGATAGAGTGAGTGTGCTTCAGCAGCCCGAGAGAGTTGCACGGCTAAGCACTGCAGTAGAAGGGCTCTGTGGCATATATGAGCCTATTCTAGGGAGACATGTCATCTTTCAAGAAGGTTGAGTGTCCAAGTGTCCTTCCCCCAGGAAAAACGACACGGGAGCGGACCAAGACCCCTTCAGGTGATGAGCCTGGGAGGAGGTTTTGTGTAAAGCCCCTATTTTGCACACTGGGGATTTGACCTCTATCTCCACTCTCATTAGAATGGGTGGCCTATTGCTCTTAAATAAAAGAAAAGGGGGAGATGTAAGGAGCCGCCCTCACATTGGCCATTACAAGATGGCGCTGATGGCACTGGCACCCGTGTAAACAAACCATCTGCACATGCGCTGGGGTAGTTTCCCACCCCATGTGCTCTGCCTTCCCCGTGACGACAACTCCGGCCGATGGGCTGCAGCCAATCAGGGAGCGACACGTCCGAGGCGGAGGACAGTCCTCCATAAAAGGGACGGGTTTTCGCCATTCAGGGGATCTCTCTATCTCTCTCTCTCTGGCGCTCTCTTCTCCACTGGCTCCTGAAGGGGTAAGCAATAAAGCTTGTGCCGCAGAAGATTCCGGTTGCCCTGAGTGTGATCTTACCAGGGGGAACAAAAGCGCAGGCAATATATGTGTCTCTGGATGTCCTGGAACTCATTCCGTAGACAGGCTGTCCTTGAACTTAAAGAGATTTGCCTGCCTCTGGCTCCCTAATGCTGGGATTAAAGGCATGCAACACCATTGCCCATATGATTTATTTATTCTTATTTTATCAGAGTGAGATTTTGTTTGTTCCCATGAACATGTTGCCATTGGCTTATCTTGTGCCTGTGTAGGCTAGAATAAGCTGTTACATCCCTTGAAACTTGAGTTTCAGATGGATTCATGCTTCCATGGGGGATGTTAAGTCTAGATCTACTGCACACAGAGATGGAACTCTTCAATACTGAGCAATTTCTCCATCCTCATAAGAATTATTTTAAAAGCAATAAAATAACTAGTCTGGTGACAAGAGACCCAGACAAGGAACTTATGAGGGAAATAAAATGAATCCTTTATAAGATCACTTCAAGTACTACCCACAGCATCTCTTCTCAGAATTTAATTTATAATTTGACTTGGAAGTGTTCTTGTCTCTGCATTCAACAAAATAACAGTGAACTTCAATGAGTAAAATGGCCAGTTTTGGACCAAAGTCCTCCAGGTTTGCTCTTCTGCATGTGTGCCTCAATGAGAAAGCAACACAAAAAGTCCTACTTCCTTAAGCCAACTACTTTTCTCGATAGGGTCTTATGTGTGTAAGCAGGCTTCATACTCACTGTGCTTCTCCAGATGATCATGAGCTCCTGATACTCCTGATTCCCTACATAAAGTGCAAAAATCACCGGGTTGTGCCAACATATGTGGTTTCTGTGTGGCTGCAAATCAAACTCGAGTCTTCTTTCATGCTGTATAAGCATACTAAGTGATCTAAACCTCAGCAGTCAGCTAACACTCATGACTTCAGTGTCCATAGCATTCATTCACCTGGTGCAATAGTAAAAGAGAGACCTACATATCCTAGACATCAAACATTTTTTTAATCACACATCTACAAAATATGATTCATCATATATGAAATCCATTCCACCACCTTGGTAAAATAGATTTAATGGGTCTTTTTGATCATGTCATCCTTTTTAAAGCAAGGGGGAAAAAAGAATATATACTTCTTTTTTTTTTCTTTTGAGCAAACCTAGAAAAGCTGCCGTAGCTACCTTTATTTTTTTTAATTTTTAATATTTTATATTACATATTTTCCTCAATTACATTTCCAATGCTATCCCAAAAGTCCCCCATACCCTCCCCCCATTTCCCTACCCACCCATTCCCATTCTATTGGCCCTGGCGTTTCCCTGTCCTGGGGCATATAAAGTTTGTGTGTCCAATGGGACTCTTTTTCCAGTGATGGCCGACTAGGTCATCTTTTGATACATATGCAGCTAGAGTCAAGAGCTCCGGGGTACTGGTTAGTTCATAATGTTGTTCCATCTATAGGGTTGCAAATCCCTTTAACTCCTTGGTTACTTTCTCTAGCTCCTCCATTAGGGACCCTGTGATCCATCCACTAGCTGACTGTGAGCATCCACTTCTGTGTTTGCTAGGCCCCGGCATAGTCTCACAAGAGACAGCTATATCTGGGTCCTTTCAGCAAAATCTTGTTAGCAAGAATATATACTTCTTAAAAAAGCTACCTAAAAAGTAAAGGCTAGAGTGAACTGAGAGGATAAATCACAATCAAGTAAGGTGTCTAGATATCATAAATATGGCTGGCAAAGACAGGTGGAAGAGTGATTATGAATGGGATTCTGTGTACACCACAGCTAATATAAGGAGTGCAGTGTCCTGGAATAAGTCATGTGTGTTCTCACAGACAATCCCTGTTATAAAAACATCTGGCTGTGGTAGGTATAACAGATAGAAATGCATTCTTCTCTAAGCAGCTGGGCTGCCACTCTTGGGATTAAATAACAGCGACTGGCAGAACTCATGGATTTTAAAGGAGGAAGAAATTACTTTATACCAATTTTCATCATTCCCATTATAAAGATTTAAGGTAAAGTGGGCCATACATCCCAGGTCCTTGACTTGTTTCTAATAGTAAAATGATCTGGCTTTAACTGTATAATCTGTTCAAACAAACACCTATTCATCTATGATTTTGTTAATTTGGCTTTTCTCTCTGTGTATGAGAAAGTTTTAGAAGTATACTCACTTTTTCAAAGACTTCACTTTGATTAATTAATATTATATAATTACCTTTTAGTCTCTGTTTTATTCATTTCCACTCTAACAATTATTGTTTCTTGCTTCCCCCTGGGATTCAGGTTGGCTTCTTGTTTTTCAAAAGACTTAAGGAGCATCATTAGGTTGTTTCCCGTTAGATCTGATTTTCTGTGAGTACTTATTACTATACAGTTTGCTCTTAGAGTTGACTGCCTTGGCTGGGATCCAGAAGACTGGATAGTTTGTAGTTTTGATTTTAGTTGTTTCCATGAACTTTAAATTTTTCCTCTCTGATTTCTTCATTTTTTTCAATCATATATTTTATTAAAAGAATATTGCCACTCTAAGTGGACTTAGCAGATTTTATTTATATATTTTAATGTATATGTAACAATATTAACCAAAAGGAAAAACCTACTCTTACAGACTGGGGAGGTAGCTCCATAGTAAAAATTCTTGCCATGCAAACATGAGAGCACACATTTTTTTATCTCTAAAACTCATGAAAATGCTAGAGGACATGGTGACCCATCTGTAATACCAGGATGGGGAGGGAATATAAATAGTAGAATAATAGATATATATGCAGAATGTAGCTTTATTAATAATTTATTTCTTATCTCTTTCTTTCTTTAAAACAAACAAACTTTATTTTGTTTGTTCTCCATTCTTATTGGTAATAGACAGAGCAACTGATAAACAGTGAATGTCTTCTGTAATTACTATTTTTTTGTTTTGGTTTTTTTTCAAGACAGGGTTTCTCTGTGTAGTCCTGGCTGTCCTGAAACTCACTATGTGAACCAGGCTGGCCTCGAACTCAGAAATCCACCTCCCTCTGCCTTCCAAGTGCTGAGATTAAAGGCATGTGCCACCACACCCGGCTTGTAATTACTATTATTAATAAGAGTAATCACAATAATACCAATCAGATGTAAAAGGAAAAAATATAAAAGAAAATTCAATTGAGGCTCTGTGTGCACACAATTTAGAGCTCCTAAAATGAGAGCCATAATAACCAAGTAGAATGACTAATGTCCTGTTCTGGAGAACCAAATGACTGGAGCAATGAATAGAAACAATAAAAACAATTGTTTTTCCTCATGGTTTGTGGCATAAAGTCACTCACTGACCTGGAACTTACTGGTTTGGTTAGGCCAGCTGGCCATGGAGTCCTGGAAATCTGCTGTCTCCTCTTCCACTGTGCTTGGAATACAAGCACATGTCATAGCAGTTTGTCTTTTTATATGGGTTTTAGGCTCAATCTTCAGCCCTTATGCTTGAGTAGCAAGCAGGTGACCCACTGAGTATCTCCCCTGCCTGTTTCCTTCATGCTATGATACAACTCAAAACTTCTGATTTTAATTGGGACCATTACATAACACATTCACAAAATTGTACCTTTGGAAGTGCCCAATACAAATAATCATGATTAAATGTTCTCTTCCTGTGGTAGAGATTATTCCAAAATGTCTCAGGACAAGATTAGCTTCTTATACTTTGTTGAAGCAAATTCCCTCTTTCTCCGGTAGTCCTTGCAGAAAATACAAGGCTATCTTCACTGACCAGGCATCACTGACACTCCATTCTCTTCACTGATAACAACTCTATTTCTAACTCATTGTTGGAAATCCCTCATTTAATTGCAATATTCTGGACACTCATAACAAGTGGAAACATCAGTCAGCTCGTCTGTATTAGTTGCTTTTCTATTGCTCTGATAAACACTATGACCAAGGCAATTTATAAAAGAAAACATTTAATTGCACTTATGACTTCAGAACCTTAAACTCCATGAAGGTGAAACAGAGCCATAACATCAGGAATATCTGAGATCTCACAACTCAAAACCACAAGCAAGAAGCAGAGAAAATAATGGCAAAGATGAGATGCTTTTGAATTCTTAAAGTTCATCCCTGTGGAACACCATTTACATCAAGGCCTCACTTCCCAAGCCTTCCTAAATAGTTCTACCATCTGGAGAGCAAATAGTCAAACAATAAAACTGTAGAGACCATTGTGACCTAACCTAACACATTCTACCCGCTGATGCACTCAGGCTTGTGACTGTATCTCACAATGCAAAATTCATTTTTGTCAACTTCCCAAATTCCTACAGCTATTCGGAATCTCTACTCTTTTAAGTTCCAAATTCTTCTCTGAGTGTAAAAGCAATTTCTTAATACCTACCTCTTATAAAATCAAAAACAAAATCACATACTTCCATCATAAAATGGAATGGGATATACATTACCAATGCAAAATGGAGAGACAGGAGCATAATAAGGAGATACTAAAGCAATGCAAGGAAGAAATCCAAGAGGGCAAACTCCAAATCCCATAGCCTCATGTTTCACTATCTTTCCAGCTTCTGTGGCAAAATGAAGCACTATCTCAATCAGATTCTACTGGCTATGCTCAACTTTCCTATGGCTCAGACACCACCAACATTTTGAGAAATTCAACATACTCTAGGTCTTACTTTCACAGGTTTAAGAATAGCCTCTCTGGCCAGACAGTGGTGGCACGTGCCTTTAATCCCAGCACTTGGAAGGCAGAGGCAGAGACGGGGATTTCTGAATTCGAGGACAGCCTGGTCTACAGAGTGAGTTCCAGGACAGCCAGGGCTACACAGGGAAACCCTGTCTTGAAAAACAAAAACAAACAAACAAACAAACAAACAAACAAACAAAAATATCTTCTCTGGGGCATTTTCCTTTCACTAAGTGGAAGTTTAGGTGAGTGAGGTCTTGCCCTGAGGGAATATTTCTTTTATTCCAGTGAAGATTCATGCTTTTTTTTTTTTTTAAATCTAACTTTTTATTTTTATTCTTTTAGCACAGGACTTGGCACCAACATTAGCCAAGGCCTCTTTTCTCTTCAAGCTGTGCTTTTATACTTTTATTTATTTATTTTTTATTTTTTGCTGCTGACCTATATAGGTGTTGTCTTAGTCAGGGTTTCTATTCCTGCACAAACATCATGACCAAGAAGCAAGTTGGGGAGGAAAGGGTTTATTCAGCTTACATTTCCATACTGCAGTTCAAAACCAAGGAAGTCAGGACTGGAACTCAAGCTGGTCAGAAATAAGGAGCTGATGCAGAAGCCATGAAGGGATGTTCCTTACTGGCTGGCTTCCCCTAGCTTGTTCAGCCTGCTCTTTTATAAAACCAAGATTACCAGACCAGAGATGGTCCCACCCACAAGGGGCCTTTCCCCCTTGATCACTAATTGCCTTACAGTTGGATCTCATGGAGGCATTTCCTCAACTGAAGCTCCATTTTCTGTGATAACTCCAGCTGTGTCAAGTTGACACAAAACTAGCCAGTATAGGTGATATAGGTGTTTTTACTAATAACAATGTAGCACAGCCAATGTTACTGTTTTTGAAAGCTCCTCTGCCAAAGACATGAGTCCACTACTTTTTAAACTTATCTTCAGGGTATTTATAATTATTATTATTTTATTTATTTACTTTTTAGGAAAAAGACAGAAAGCAGCCACATCCATTGACAAAATATGCCAAGAATGGTTTCTAGAACAGTTTCTCTTAATTTTACTATCAACGACTTCAGCTCGGACTCCATAGTTTACATTGCTCTCAGCACTACTCTTTTCCAAATACCTACTAGGATAAACCATTGAGCATTCAATTGCTTTTCTAGTCCAAAGTTCCAAAGATTTCCACATTCCTCCAAAATAACACACTCAGATTAGTCAAAGCAATAGCCTACTTCCTGATCTTGATTTCTTTCTTAATCACATACTTTTATGTTGCTGTAATAAATGCATTATGAAAAACGTAAATCATAACATAAACTACCTAGTAGAGTTTACAGTTTTTGAACAGCCATGTTGTTTTAATCATCTTCTTGCTTCTAGTAAATGAGATATATAACCAAAACAACTTTGGGAAAATATTTATTTTATTGAGAGTTGAAAGACATAGTCCATCACTGCAAAGGAATGGTAACAGAACTTGAGCCAGCTGGTCACATTGCATCTGTAATAAGGAAATAGGCAGAAAGGGATGGATATTTTTGCTCAGCTCCCCTATTCCTTAGTGCACAGTCAAAAATTGTATCCAATAGAACTGTGATGCTTGCTTTAAGATAGACTACCCCTCCTCAATTAACCTAATTTATAAATTACAGCATAGGAGTTTATCTCTGTGCCAACAAGTTTATCTCTGAGATGACTCTAGTTTTGGTATCTTCAATAAGCTATCACACGTGCACTGAAATTATGACTCTGGTATATGACAGTAAGGTAGGTAGGTAGGTAGGTAGGTAGGTAGATAGAGGATAAAAAATGGATAGATAATAGATTTTTGAACACTTCTAGTTATATGAAAGAGAGATAGGTGGAACTGAGAAAGAATAATCCAGGAGAGCATTGAAAGTGAACTAGCCAATGAGCTATAGTTTTCAAAAAATCACCTCTTCCTTGGTCTTTATTCTTTGGTGTGTGATTCAGGATGTCATATCTGTAAAATTAATACATAATATCTATATGATCTTCTAGCATGGTTCCACCAATGTACTTTAGAAATAAACATAAACCTTCTTATAAACATCAATACCAGCTCAAAGCTGCTTATTTTTATTTCTCAATCATTATCATTGTATTATTGAATGATCATTTTTGTTAATTTTATTATATCTGTGTAGTGACATTGTACTGACTATTTTCATATGAACTTGACACAAGCAAGAGACATGAGAGAGTATGAAGCTTTAATAAATTTGAGAAAATGCTTCTACATGACATTAACAGCACTGTTGGGAACTCAGGTGAATATTGTTTCAACAATTTTAACAGTATGAGCTTATATAATTTTATTTTAGGAATTAAAATTCTATGGAATTAGTTTCTTACTAGGCTTTACAGAAGAGTGCAATCCTATTTCAAAAAACAAAGCACACTTTTCTCTGGAAACATAATGATCATCAACTACTACATCCACTCCAGTAGTGACCCATGTGACAGGCCCAAATGCTTGGATGCAGTCCCAAGGCAAAAAGTTCATGGAAACTTAGTCTTCTGGAACCATGGCATCCCATGTAATGAATGCTCCAAACTTGTCCCTGCATATGGATCTGTCTGCTTTCTTTCAGTATTGTTTTATTATAGATGCCTCCAAGCAATGTCTTGCCAAACACCTAAGCAAAATTGAACATTGCTTCCTGGCCTTGACCAACGTCCTAGGTAGTTCTTGAGCCAACCCTGGGCTTGGAATTCAGTAAGAATGTTACTTATTTAGTAACATTCAGAATTGCCTCTAGTATTGTAAGAGAGATAGTGAAAGAAATCAGGCATTACTATCTACTACATAGAATTAGAAATCTCAGGGCAAGCTTAGCAAAGTATACTTAGAATCTCCATTACAGTCAGGTATCGCAGACTACAATGCATATTAAGAAAGAAAGTTGGTGAGTTCTTCTGACAAATGGAGATTCCCTACAGATACTTAAAAGAGAAGCAAAGTTACTCCCATATTCAGGAATTTACAATGTCCTAGGAAGAAGGAAGGTTGTAGTCTAAGAAGGAACTAGAGTAAATACTTAGAACTCTAGATAGCTGTCTCACTCCCATACACAGGAATTTACAATGGCCTAGGGTGAAGGTGAACTATACAATAGACTAGAATTGGAACTATGGTAAGGACATGAAGCCCTTGCCCCTGGCTTCGAAGATTAAGCTGACCTTAGGTGGGGCTGCTTTTGATCCCAGTTGTTAACATTGATTATTATCCAAGTTGGTTCCTGGTAGCTTTTTGTATGCATTCCTTTGTTTTGTGTAAAAGTCACTTATATGACTGGTGCTCACTTTGAGACAAATTACATTCAGATACAGCACACTTTCTTGTGTTCATGTCTGTTTGTCACCCTTTCCATGCTAACTCTTTGCTCCTCTGTACTGGAACCCTGATTTCTCCCGAGGATTGGGGGGTGGGGGGCAACTGAGGACGGTCCATGGCAACCAACTAATTGGTTTGGGAAAATATTCCTGGGATGGCTCACAATTGTTCAGCATAATTTAATTGGGTAATAGGAGAATGGTTGCCAAGTGATAACATCTTTAGGGAATATTAAAAAACAAAGCCAAGTCATTTCTTCTAGTATACTAAGACTCAATGTAGGGAAATGAAACAACTTACCCACATCACAGAAATAATTGGTGGGAAGAATTTATAAGACAGACTACAAGTCAGTTCTTTCCTCCATTTTTAAGGCTAAATCATGTTAATGACACTAATCTTGATATTTATAGTTAGTAATACCAGTTGTGCTAAGCATGTTTTCATATCAGTACCCTGTAATAGAAATGTTGTGGGTTATTGCTTTTTTTATGGTTCTTTGTTTCCCCATTTGTGAAACTAAGAGAGTGGAAGAAGGAAGAAACCATATGATTTCTCTGTTCAGTTCCTTTTCTGCTATTTGAATCTATGAAGAATAATGTTGTAATTATGTTGGCAAGATTCTCATATGGCAAATGCTTTTTAAGACTTACTGTTTCATCCCAGGCTTTACTTGGGAGGATACACAGAACTAAATGGCATGTAAAGTTGGGTAAATGTGTTTTCCCCAATTTATTACAACAATTCCCAAAATACTTCACAGTGCCTTGCAACTTTAATATTTATTTTTAATTTTATTCCTGTGCATCTGTGTGTCAGTATGTGCACTTGTGAGTACAGTCCCCTGGGAGGACAGAGAGAGCACTGGATCCCCTGCCACTGGAACTGCAGGTGTTTATACACCATTGGACTTGGATCTCTGAAAGAAAGGTAGACAGTTTTGAGTGCTGAGACACTTCTCCAGCCTGTCTTAGAAGTTAATGGTCTTGATTTCTGCCACACATTAGCAGCACTGCTCCCTGCCTGTGTAGTAGGCATCATTGTCCTGTTTTTGCTGTCATGTGTTTTAATTCACTACAACACTGAAGTGACGAGTCTAAGTTTCATACTGGCAAAAGTTGCTTTTAAGTGCAGATCTCTCTACCTTTCAATACCAAAATCTTTTTTTGTTGTTGTTGTTGTTATATAATACACTGTAATGGTAAAATTTTAACAACACAATGTATATCTGACACCATCTTCTATTTGAGCCTCCATCTAGGCAAATCAGAAACAGAAAGGTAGTCACTGCATGTCCACTTGTCACAGGAGCCCTTGAAATTCAGAATGAATGACCAGAAATTCAGAATGACCAATCTCAATACCAAAATCTTATCTCTTACCCATATCATACATTCTTCCTTGTCTTGTCCTTTTGTTCTTATTAAAAGGGCCTCATATTATGACTTTTTTTAGCATAAAAATTTCCAGATAATTTTTGTATGTGTGCTTATATGAATTTTGTATTATTCAGAATTCTCTAGAGAAACAGAACTGATAGAATATATAAATATAGGATTTATTAAAGTGGTTTACAGGTTGTTGTCCAACTAGTCCAATAGTGTCTGTCCAGTAACAGAAATTCCAAGAATACAGTAGTATGTGAAGCTGGATGTTTCAGCTATTTTTCAATAAACAGAATTCCAAAGATGTAGACTCTAATGTCAGTGAACAGACTTTCCAGTAAGAGTGATCACAGGGAGATAAACAGCAAAATGTTCCTTCTTTCATGTCCCTTATATAAGCTGCCATCAGAAGTTGTGGTCCAGATTGAAAGTGGATCTTTCCACTTTGAAAGATCTGAATTAAACAGTGGGTATTCCCATTTCAAAAGATTTAATTAACAAAAATCCCTTACATGTGTGTCCAGCTGCTTATGTTTTCGTTAATTTGAGATGCAGTCAAGTTGAAACCAAGAATTGCTATCACAAATGTTTGTGCATGTGTATTTGCATGTATTTTGAGGCCAGGGGATAACACAGTTGACATTCTGTTGATGCCATTCATCTTCTTTTTCCTTTGGAGATAAAAAAAAAAAAAAAAAAAAAAAAAAAAAAAGGTGTAGCCAGGCAGTGGTGACACAAGCCTTTAATCCCAGCACTTGGGAGGCAAAGGCATGTGGATTTCTGAGTTCGAGGCCAACCTGGCCTAAAGAGTGAGTTCCAGTACAGCCAGGGCTATACAGAGAAACCCTGTCTCGGAAAACAAAACAAAACAAAACAAAAGAAAGGTGTATGTGTATATTGGGGAACTATCTATGCATGTAAGTACAAATGTCTATTGGAGCTAGAAGAGAGCATTACTTCCTCCAGAGACAGAATCAAATGTTGTTGTGAACACCTAAGAACACCTAATATGAATTATGCGAACTGAACTTGGTTCTTCTGCAAGAGCAGAGCACTCTCTGAATGGCTGAGCTATCTTTTCAACCATCTTTTTGTTCCTGAGCAAGAACTCTCTTTGGCCTGGCGCACTCTGAGTAGGCTAGGCTCTCTGGTCAGCAAGATATAGGGGTTCACCTCTCTCTGCCTCACAAGCACTAGAATTATAAGTATATGCTTGCATGCCCAGCATTTCTTTCACTGTTAATTCATGTTTAATACTCAGATCCTTATGTTTATGTGATATAGCTTCATCCTTGAAAATTATGTATCATTTTACAGATGTTTATTATTTGTAGCTGTTGCTTAAAACCTGATACATAATGAATTTTTAAGAAATTGCCTCTCGAACTGTTTGTACTGAACTTTCACAGGTATGTATTCCTTGTCAAGTTTCTTCCACAATAGAGTATAATAACATTTTACATAGGATTTAACTTTTGCCACATATCAAAATAATATTAGAATGATTTAAAATTTAAGGTAAGTGTGTATAATATGGAAATGGTATGCCATTTAATATAGGAAAGTTGAGCACCTGCATACTTTCACATATTTTTTTCTTTTCTTTTCTATTAGATATTTTCTTTATTTATATTTCATATATTATCCTCTTCCCTGGCTTCCCCTCCGAAAAATTTTTCCCATCTTCCCTCTTCCCACTCACCAACCAACGCACTAACAATTCCCTGCCCTGGCATTACTCTACACTGGGACATCATACCTCTCAGGAACAGGGGCCTCTCCTCACATTGATATCAACAAGACCATCCTCTGCTACATATGCAACTGGAACCATGGGTCCCTCCATGTGTACTTATGTGTTGGTGGTTTAGTCCCTGGGAGCTCTTGTAGTACTGGTTGCTTCATATTTTTGTGCCTCCTATGGTTCTACGAGCTCATTCAGATCCTTGGAAAATTTCTCTAGCTCCACCATTGGGGACCTTTTGACCAGTCCAATGGTTGGCTGAGAGGATCCACCTCTGCATTTGTCAGGCACTAGCACAGCCTCTCAAGAGATAACAATATCGAGCTCCAGTGAGCAAGCACTTGTTGGCATCTACAATAGTGTCTGAGATTGATGACTGTGTATGGGATTAATCCTCAGGTGGGGAAGTATCTGGATGGCCTTTCCTTTAATCTTTGCTCCAGACTTTGTCACTGTATCTCCTCCCATGGTTATTTTGTTCCCCCTCAAAGAAGGACCAAAGTATTCATACATTGGTCATCACTCTTCTTGAGCTTCATTTAGTCTGTGAATTGTATGTTGGGTATTCCAAGCTTCTGGTCTAATGTCCACTTATCAATGAGTGTATACCATGCGTGTTCTTTTATGATTGGGTTACCTCACTCAGGATGATATTTTCTAGTTCCATCCATTTGCCTAAGAGTTTCATGAATTCTTAGGCAAGTAGTACTCCATTGTGTAAATATATAACATCCTCTGAATCCATTCCTCTATTGAGAGACATCTGGATTGTTTCCAGCTCCTGGCTATTATAAATAAGGCTGCTATGAACATAGTAGAGCATGTGTCCTTATTACATGTTGGAGCATCTTGTGGGTATATGCCCAGGAGTGCTATAGTGGGTCTGATTTTCTGAGGAACTGTCAAACTGATTTCCAGAGTGGTTATACCAGCTTGCAATCCAACCAGCATTCCTTTTTCTCCTCATCCTCACCAATATCTGCAGTCACCTGAGTTTTTATCTTAGTCACTCTGACTGGTGTGAGGTGGAAACTTGGTGTTGTTTGCTTTGCATTTCCCTGATGACTAAGGATGTTGAACATTTCTTTAGGTGATTCTCACCCAAGATTTTCTCAGTTGAGAATTCTTTGTTTACCTATGTACCCCATATTTTAATAGAGTTATTTGGTTCTCTGGAGACTAACTTCTTGAGTTATTTGTATATATTGGATATCAGCCCTCTATTGGATGAAGGGTTGGTCAAGATCTTTCCCCAAATTGTTGGTTGCCATTTTGTTCTATTGACAGTGTCCTTTTACCTTACAGAAGCTTTGCAATTTTATCAGGTCCCATTTTCCATTTTTGACCTTAGAGCATAATATACTGGTGTTCTGCTCAGGAAATTTTCCCCTGTATACAGGGTCTCAAGGCTTGTCTACACTTTCTTTTCTAGTTTCACTCTATTTCATTTTATGTGGAAGTCAGTGAATCACTTGGACTTGAACTGTGTACAGGAAGATAAGAGTGGATAGATTTGCATTCTTCTGCATGCTAGCCTCCAGTGGAATTAACAACATTTGTTAAAAACACTGTCTTTTTTTCCCACTGGATGGTTGTAGAGCTTCTTAATCAAAAATCAAGTGCCCATAGATATCTATGTTGATTTCTGGGTCTTCAGTTCTACTCTGTTGATCTACTTGCCTGTCACTCTACCAATACTATACAGTTTTGGTTTTGGTTGTTTTGTTTTGTTTTGTTTTGTTTTGTTTTGTTTTGTTTTGTTTTGTTTTGTTTTGTTTTGTTTTGAATCACCATTGTTCTGGATTACAGCCAGAGGACCAGGATATGGATTCCCCCAGAAGTTCTCTTATTGTTGAGAATAGCTTTCAGTATCCTGGTGTTTTTTGTTATTCCAAAAGAATTTGAGAATTGCTCCTTCAAACTCTATGAAGAATTGAGTTGGAATTTTGACAGGAATTGAATTGAATATGTAGATTGCTTTTGGAAAGTTAGTCACTTTTCCTATATTAATCCTGCCAGTCCATTATCATGGGAAATTTTTCCATCCTCTGAGATCTTCTTTGATTTCTTTCTTCAGAAACTTGACATTCTTGTCATATAGATCTCTCACTTGTTTAGTTAAAGTCACAGCAAGATATTTGATATTATTTGTGACTATTATGAAGGGTGTTGTTTCCCTAATTTCTTTCTTGGCCTGTTTATCCTTTAACTATAGGAAGGCTACTGAATTTTTTGTGTTAATTTTATATCCTGCAACTTTGCTGAAATTGTTTATCAGCTGTAGGAGTTCTCTGGTAGAGTTTTGGGGTCACTTAAGCATACTATCATATCATCTGTAAATAGTGATATTTAGACTTCTTCCTTTCCAATTTATATCCCTTTGACCTCCTTTTGTTGTCTAATTGCTGTAGCTAGGACTTCAAGTACTATACTTGATAGGGAGAGTCAGGGCAGCCTTTTCTAGTCCCTGATTTTATGGGAATTTCTTCAAGTTTCTCTCCATTTAGTTTGATGTTGGCTACTAGTTTCCTGTATATTGCTTTTACTATGTTTAGGTATGGACCTTGAATTACTGATCTTTGCAAGACTTTTAGGATGAAGGGATGTTGAATTTTGTCAAATGCTTTTTCAGCTTGTAATGAAGTGATCATGTGTTTTTTTTTCCATTTGAGTTTGTTTATGTAGTGGATTATATTGATAGATTTTCATATATTGAACCATCCCTGTATCCCTGGATGAAGCCTACTTGATCATGGTGAATGATCATTTTCATATGTTCTTGGATTCATTCCACAAGAATTTTATTGTGTATTTTTGCATTGATATTCACAAAGGAAATTCATCTGAAGTTCTCTTTCTATGTTGTATCTTTGTGTGGTTTTGGTATTGGTGTAATTGTGGCTTCATAGGACAAATTGGTTAGTCTTCCTTCTGTTTCTATTTTGTGGAATAATTTGAACAGTATTGGTATTAGGTCTTCTTTGAAGGTCTGATAGAATTCTGCATTAAAACCATCCGGTCCTGGAATTTTTTTGGGGGGGTGGGGTGGGGTTGGGACACTTTTAATGACTGCTTCTATTTCTTTAGGGATTATGGAATTGTTTAGATGGTTTATGTGATCCTGATTTAACTTTGGTATTTGGTATCTGTTTAGAAAATTGTCCATTTAATCCAGATTGTCCAATTGTGTTGAGTATAGGCCTTTGTAGTAGCATCTGATGTTTTTTTTTAATTTCTTCAGTTTCTGTTGTATATATCTTTTTTCATTTCTTCTTTTCCCCTTCTTCTTTCTTTCTTTCTCTCTTTCTTTCTCTCTCTCTCTCTCTCTCTCTCTCTCTCTCTCTCTTTCTTTCTTTCTTTCTTTCTTTCTTTCTTTCTTTCTTTCTTTCTTTCTTTTTTATTTTGAGACAGGGTTTCTCTGTGTAGCTCTGGCTGTCCTGAGACTTGTAGACCAGGCTGGCCTCAAACTCAGAAATCCGCCTGCCTCTGTTTCCCAAGTGCCGGGATTAAAGGTGTGCGCCACCACACTCGACTTTTCATTTCTGATTGTGCTGATTTGTATACTGTCTCTGTGCTTTCTGGTTAGTTTGGCTAAGGGTTTATCTATCTTGTTGATTTTCTTAAGGAAACAGCTCCTGGTTTGGTTGATTCTTTGTATGGTTCTTTTTGTTTCTACTTGGTTGATTTCAGCCCTGAGTTTGACTGTTTCCAATGTCTACACCTCTTAGGTGTATTTCCTTCTTTTTGTTCTAGAGATTGCAGGTGTGCTATTAAGCTGCTACTGTATATTCTCTCCAGTTTCTTTTTGGAGTCACTTAGTACTATCAGTTTTCTTCTTAGCATTGATTTCATTGTGTGGCATATGTTTTGGTATGTTATTCTTTCATTTTCATTAAATTCTAAAAACGTTTTTAACTTCTTTCTTTATTTCTTCCTTGACCAAGCATTGCTCAGCTTCGTGTGCATGTGGACTTTCTGTTGTTTTTGTTCCTATTGAAGACCAGCCTTAATCTATCTATTTTCTTTCAACAAACCCAAAAGAAGATAGCCACATAAACATAAAAATAACATGAAAAAAACAGGAAGCAACAATTACTATTCTTTAATATCTATTAACATCTATGGACTCAATAATTCCCCAATAAAAAGACATAGACTAACAGACTGGATACAAAAACAAGACTCAGCAATTTGCTGGATCAGTAGCAGGATCTGATAGGATGCATGGAATTACTTCAATCTTATGTTGTCTGTTGAGGTCTGTTTTGTGACCAAATATATGGTGGATTTTGGAGAAAGTGTCATGAGTTGCTGAGAAGAAGGTATATTCTTTTGATTTAGGAAGAAATGTTCTATAGATATTGTTAACTCCATTTGGTCCATAACTTCTTTTAGTTCCACTGTGTCTCTGTTTAGATTGTGTTTCCTTGATGTGTTCTTTAATAAAAGTAGGGTGTTGAAGTCCCCCACAATTATTGTGTAAGCTGTCATATGTATTTTAGCTTTAGTACAGTTTCTTTTATGAATGTGGATGCCCTTGCATTTGGAGCATAGATGTTCAGAATTTAGAGTTCTTCTTAGCATATTTTTATTTTGAAGAATATGAAGTGTCCTTGCATATCTTTTTGGGTGACTTTGGTTGAAAGTCAATTTTATTTGATATTAGGTTGGCTAATCCAGCTTATTTCTTGGGACCATTTGCTTGGTAAATTGTTTTCCCTACCTTTACTCTGAGACAGTGGTTGTCTTTGACACTGAGGTGCATTTCCTGTATGCAGCAAATTGCTGAGTCCTGTTTTTGTATCCAGTCTGTTAGTCTATGTCTTTTTATTGGGGAATTGAGTCCATAGATGTTAATAGATATTAAAGAATAGTAATTGTTGCTTCCTGTTATTTTCATGTTATTTTTATGTTTATGTGGCTATCTTCTTTCGGGTTTGTTGAAAGAAAATTATTTTCTTGCTTGTTCTAGGGCATAGTTTCCCTTCTTGTGTTGGTATTTTCCATCTATTATCCTTGGTATGGCAGGATTTGTGGAAGGATATTGTGAAAAATTGGTTTGATAGGGGAATACCTTGCTTTCTCCATCTATGGTAATTGAGAGCTTTTCTGAGTATAGTAGCCTGTGCTGGCATTTGTGTTCTCTTAGGGTTTGTATGACATATACCCATAATCTTCTGGCTTTTGTAGTCTCTGGTAAGAAGTCTGATGTAATTCTGATAGGTCTGCCTTTATATGTTACTTGACCTTTTCCCTTACAGCTTTTAATATCCTTTGTTTTGTACATTTGGTGTTTTGATTATTATGTGACAAGGGGAATGTCTTTTCTGTTCAAACTATTTGGAGTTCTTTAAGCTTCTTTTATGTTCATGGGCATCTCTTTCTTTAGATATTGGAACTTTTTAAAGTTAATTTAGGGACTTTCACTCTCTTCTGTACCTGTTATCCCTTAGGTTTGGTCTTCTCATTGTGTCCTGGATTTCCTGGATATTTTGGGTTAGGACCATTTTACATTTTGTATTTCTTTGACTGTTGTGTCAATGGTTGTTGTTGTTGTTTTGTTTTGTTTTGTTTTTTGTTTGTTTTTGTTTTTTGTTTTGTTTTGTTTTTGTTTTTTTGATACAGGGTTTCTCTGTATAGTACTGGCTGTCCTGGAACTCACTTTGAGGACCAGGCTGGCCTTGAATTTAGAAATCCACCTGCCTCTGCCTCCAAAGTGCTGGGATTAGAGGGGTGCACCACCATCACCCGACGTTAATGTTTTTTTTATGGTATCTTCTGCACCTGATATTCTCTCTTTTATCTCTTGGATTCTTTTGGTGATGCTATGACTTCTATGACTTCTGATCTCTTTCCTAGGTTTTCTATCTCCAGATTCTAGCTCCTGAGCTGTCTCCCTTTTTATTTCTTTATTGTTTCTATTTCCATTTTATATCCTGGATTATTTTAATAAGTTCCTTCACCTGTATGGTTGTGTTTTCCTGTAATTCTTTAAGGATTTTTGTTTTTCTTCTTTAAGGTCTTCCACCTGTTTACCTGATTTTACTTATTTTTTTTACTGGACTTATTTATGGCCTTAAAGTCCTCTATCATAATCCTAAAATGTGATTTTAAGTCAGTCTTTCTTTTGTGGTGTTTTGAGGTAAGCATGGCTCCCTGTTGTGGGAGAACTGGGTTTTGATGATTCCAAATAGACTTGGTTTCTGTTGCATATACTCTTGTGCTTGCCTTTTGCCACCTGGTTGTCTTTGGTGTTAGCTTATCTTGCTATCTCTGACATTGTCTTTTCCATCCTGCAAGCCTGTATGCCAGTACTCCTGGGAGACCAGTTTTCTCTGGGAGGAATTTATGTATGGAGAGCTGTTGTACAGGGCCAGCTCTGGGGTGCAGAGAGAAACCATAAGGATCCTGTCCCCAGCCGATTGTTGGATCCTGTGTCATGATGGTTCTGGAGGGTTCCTCCTGGCCAGGAATATGAAGAGAAGTGGTGGTCTTACCTTTGTTCCCAGGTTTGTAGGCAGTTGTGGGAGACCAGCTCTCTCCTAGTGGTATTTGTGTATGTAGCTCTGTGGCACAGGATCAGCTCTGGGTGAAGATTGAAACTGGAAGACTCCTGTCCCGGGAAGCTTCTCCTTTCCTGTGTCCTGGTTTCCAAGCAGTTTGCTCTTAGGAGCAGTAGTGGTCCTACCTGTGCTCATAGGTCTTTCTGCCTTGCTGGGAAGCTAGCTCTCACCTGGCATCACCTGGTTGTAGAGCCCTCTGGTGGATGACAGGCTCCAGGCTCTGATGGAAACTGGAGCTCTCCTGTCCCAGAGAGCTCCTTGGCTCCTGTTGACTTTGACATTATTTATAAAATCTCCAAAAAAGTCTCTCCATGGATTAGGAGAAAGACTGTATTTGTCAATTTTAAATAATTAATGAACATTAAATATATTGCATAAAAGTTATAGAATAAGGATTCATAAGCATAGCTCCTACGATCATTTACTTCTTATTTACCTGAGGTAAAACAGTATAAGATATGAAAGTCTCTAATCTTTCTATAAGCGATAGAATGCTTTCATCCCATTGATCATAGAGCACTCTGGTAGAGACTCCATTGTGCTTTGACTGCCTATTGTTTATATATACTTCCTTGGGCTTTACTTCTAATTTCTTCTCTTGATTTGCACTGTGGTCCTTGAAGAGGATAAAATCTAAATGATGATTCAGCACAACATCACAGAGATGACTCAAGTGCAGGATTCTAATATGGATAAACTCTAAGACCTTAAACTATGGTGGCAGTATGGACCAGCTGGTGGCTGTGATTGATGGCTCAGAGTACTGTGAACAGGAGATGACATACTACTGCAGGAGATCATGCCTGCTTAACACACCAGGTAAGATCCTACCCCTCCTCATGGTACCTTGAAACCCACAAGCCAATATGCTCTTTATATTTTTCCAGACACAAGGTACATGGGAGAATTAGGAAACCCAATTTAAAAGATGTCTTCAAAGGATATTACAATTCTTACTGACTGATTTTGGGAGTCAAGTCTATGTTACTATCACTGAGGTATATAAGGAAAAAAAAGCATGAAAATATACCTGAGGAAGCATGGAAGAGCAAGTCAATAAGCAGTAATCCTGCATGTCCTCTGCTCCAGTTCCTGCTTTCAGGGTCCTGAACTGACTTCTTTCAATAATGGATTGTCAGTTGGAAATTGTAAGTTTTCCTTTCCAAGTTCGTTTTGGTCATGGTGCTTTGTCACAGCAATAGAAACTCTAGAAGGAAAAAAAAAAAGGTATTTGATAAGAAACGGGCTTCAGTGCACTTGCTCACTTTGCTTCAAAGATATGGTCCTAAGAAGGCCATGAGTTTTTGACTTTGACATTCAGGCATTGTCTGTGGAATCTATACTTGTCTCTGTATCTTCAGAAAGATACCCTAAAAATACCCATCCTCAACAGTTTTATAAACGAAGAGATTTTTTGAGAGAAATATCATTTGAAGAAAGAATATTTGAGATAGACATGGAAAGTGTGGCAGTTGGAAACTATTAGGGGGAAAAGGGAAGACAGCATCAGAATGTATCAAATATCCTAGTACATAAATACAAGAGTAATGAGTTATGTCTAGAGAAAAAGATATCTAAGGAGGGAATACCAGAAAAAGAAACCAAACAAGATAAACAGAGGCTACTCTGTATTCACAGAATCTATGGTGCCTGAAGAAGAGAGACTTCAATGAATATGACTCTAAAAGTAAATTTCCACTTTTAATCAATTAATTATTTATGAAGATGAAGGTTATCAGGTAGTATACATTTGTTTGAACTCACTACATAGCTGAAAATGGCATTGAACTTCTGATTATTTCATGTGTACCTCTTGGGTCTTGGGAATACAGGTGTGCTCCAACATGTTTATTATTTTTTGTTTGATACTGGCCATCTAACTCAGGGCTTTGATGTATGTTTTAAAAGCAATCTACCTATGGAGCTAATACCTAATTCTAAAGATTTCATTCATTAAAATAAAAACACAAGGCTAAACAATTTTACATTCTTCTGAAGCTGTTTTTTACAGTGAATGATTGATCAGTTACTATGATTATATTAGTTAGCTTCTTTTCTATTGTTACATAACACATAAGAAAGCATCTAGAAGAGGTATTTCCTTTTGGCCACAGATTGAAACCCATTATGATAGGTTACAAAAGCTGTATGATCTGAGGCAACATGAAATAAAACAATTGTCTGCTCATATCCTAGAGGAGAGAAGAGAATATAAAATTCAGCTGAAGTTTTCCATTTTCCCTTTCATAAACTGCTAAAACATATTTGAAAAATTAATATCTATGTCACCCTGGCTGCCCTGAAACTCCTTGCATAGAACAGGCTAGCCTTATAATCATAGAAATCTATATATCTCCTTTTCCTGAGGGTTGAATTTAATGCATTGGCCAGAAAGCCCATATGATGCCAGTTGTCATTCATTTCTGCAAATATTAACTCATTCTAAAGGCTACAATAGTATCAAGTATCCAAGAAAGTCTACCAATGACATACTTTCAGAATGTTCATTATCCTAGGGCTTAGTGTTTGCAGGTTTGGCATGGCTGTGGAAGAATGGAGACAGAAATATAAAGAAAGTGTGTGTGTGAGGCAAGTAACTAGATTTACTGCACTGTTTGACTAATCTAGAATCCTCAGGGGAAGATACTGTGTAGGACCATGAAAGGCAGCCTAGTTTCTGGTCATGTGTAGGCTGGCAACTCCAGTGACCTTGAAGGATAGCAGACTTCACCTGGTTCAAAGACACTATGCTTCTGACATGAGACTACAGCCCTACATAGATATGTGGCTATCAGTGTCATGAGATATGTGGCAATGTCCCAAGTCCATCCACAGGTAGAGGACGTGACCTGTGATAATGGAGCCTCAAGACAGATCTTCATTTTAATGAAGTACCTAAAGGCTGGGAGTCTTATCCAATAAACTCTCCTTCCCAGACACTCCTCCCTGAAAAAGGTATTTAACCTCAGGCCCACTCTGAGAAATGGGGTTCCATTTTACTCATCTACTTTCCACTGAGATAATAAATGTCTTAAAACTATAGTCTGCCTCTTTTCATGGAGATCCAACACCTTGAGCGATGGAGGAGGCCTTGACTTAGAGAACTGCCCATCTAATCTGGGGCAGAAGGCCTTTCAGTGCTCCCAGCCATGGACTCCTCTAAGCCAAGCCACCAGCCAAACAAGACAAGGACTCTTGCCCACAGGGTCCAGCCAGAACCCCCCTTTTCTCTTTGACCCCAGGATAGATCGATTCTGTGTTCCCACACTCTGTTCTTAGCTCTTCTGAGGTTCCCAATGGTGCCTGGGTGCCCATGAGCCTGAGAACCAGATGTCCCTGTTCTCCCTGTAGGCCCAGGGACCCTCAAGCCAGCTCCAGCATTTCTAGTGACCTCGGACTGTGCTTCCCCATGCCTGGAATGGTGTCCCGTGGCTTTTTATAGCATAATACCCACCCAGCATCTGCCTTGGCTAAGCACAGCCAAAACTCCTGCATCCTACGTCCCTCAGCGTTCCAAACCCTGTGGCGGAGCAGATTCAGGACCCCACTCTTTCTACAATACTGTTCCACCTAAATGAATTTTCCAGACAAATGTCACTTATCCCTTTAAACAACAAAAATATTTTCAAAGAAGTTTTAATAATTTGAAATGGAAATCTTTCTCCTAAGAATTACATGCCTCCTTGCTTTCTTAAACAGCATTGAGAACACAAAATGGAACCCTTTCTTGATGACTCAGGATCATCACTGTGAAATCAATTCTATAACCCCTGTTGGATTAATTCATGCTTATCAGGCTGATAAAATCAGTGTTCCTTTTCTGTGTTCCTTTCCTTGCATCTCACACCCAACAAACTGCCCTGGAAAATTCAGTTTCAGGGTTTCCTTGTCTATTTTTCTGTTCCCTGATCATTAAGATGAACACATTTGCCACATCTGTAGAACCTCTGTGAGCACCTGTCCCCCCTCTCTGTCTCTGTGTCTCTGTATCTCTGTGTCTCTGTCTCTCTCTCTCTCACACACACACACACAAACACAAACTCTAATTAGACAAATTAATGTAATAACATTTTCAATGAACCAAAATGTGCATACCAATAACTGACTTTTACCAAACATAGCATATTTTACATAGATGTTTCCAATGAAGAATCCTCTTTTGGCATATAGATATAGATAGCATGATATAGATAGGGTTACAAAAACAGTTGCATATAAATCATTGATAACATAACTCACTATATATACTCTGGATAAAATCCTAGAGATATCATTGCCAAAACAGAAAATGTGCATTTTGTACAGCATTTTTGTCATCTTGCCTTCTGCTGTGAATAAAAGTGGAGCCAATTTATACCCAGACAACACAGAGGAACTACATGTCCATCTCTAAGCAATGGATACTAACTTTAACTTCTCATTTCAGTGATGGGAGTCTTATGACTGTGTAATGTCACCAAAGAAAATTTTAAACATTTTTTCTGGTAGTATTAATATATTCATGCACATATGAGAGACAGAAGACAGACAGAGACAGAAAGACAGAGATTGGGGATACAGAGAATATCATAGCTTACAGTTTGGCATAAACTGGTATGCTGAACGCCAAGAAACTGAAATGTTTCAAATATTGTTGGCAGGTAGATTTATGTTGATAAGAAGATGGTATGGAAAATTCTTCTTCCCATAACATCTCCTCTGTACTATAGCAAATAGATAACAACATGAGGAAGAAGGAAAATTGAGGAAAAAGGAAAAAGGAAACGAAAAAAAAAATTGAGATGACCACAGAGATACTGAGCACTTCCTTGTACCTTGCTCACCTATTTCAAAGCAACTATTATTTCTTACATACTAGGCAAAGTTCCATCTGTATTCTTGGACTTTTTTTCAAATCCTACTTTATTTAGGGTTATTAAACTTCCCTTCTATTCCATCAACCAGAGGTAGGGGGAAAGAAGTTAATATGAAAAGGATGAGGTAGGCCAATTTAGAAGTATTTCTGTAGGGGTGATTCCACTACTTGTCAGGATACTGGCATTCCAGTTCAATAGCAAACACCAAACCTGAATCAGTAGTGGCAGCAAGAATGAGCAGAAAGAGCAATATTCTGCCATATCAGCCTGAATCAGCAGATGCAGCCAGAACCAACTGGAATGCCATGAGAAGTTTTTTGTTGTATTTCTCTTTACTAAGTAAAGATGAGTGAAGATCAGAAAGTGTTGCATGACAGCAATGCAAAGGTGTCATTTCACTGTTTGTGCAGTTCCATTTATATTATTTCTATATATCATGCACCCTGTTGTATGTCTGCTTTCAGCAAAACATCACATGCCTTTTCACAAGACTATGTGATACAGAAAAACACTATGTGATACAACTGATTTATCAAGAAAACCAGAAAATTTGGCTTCATCCACAGATCAATGAAAATGGGTAATTACAAAGAGCATGAATTGGTATGAATTTCCTTATTGTGTAGAAAAACAAAGATGGAGAGAGAACAGCCAGGGCCACAGAGTGGTCAGCATCTCTTAAACTGTGCATGGGAAATAGTCAAGTGTTACACCACTGGGCAGACGGTGGATCCCCACAGCAATTCCTTAGAACTTTCTTCAAGAAATAGGACTTGCTTGGTTATCTTCTTTAGGAAACATTGAAAGCAGAGGGAAGCCAGGCAAGAGGACTCCACACATAGTGTACCACCGTGTTTCTTTCAGTCAATTGGTGACTTAACCATGATATTCTTGCTTTCTAAGTGCTATTTCACTCCACATCTACCCATACCAGTAGCTTAGGTGACATGCCATTTATCTCTGTAACAAAAGCTCTGTCCTGGAAACTCCATGTTTCTGTGGTCCACAGGAAATAAACCCTGCACTCCCATCCTTTCTTGCATTTTCACAGTATGTTTGCAACTTCTTGCCATAGTCCTATGTAAAGATAATACATTGCTACAAAGTAGCTTTTCAGGGCCTGGAAATAGCCAGAATGCAGTGCTCAGGAGCCCCTTTCACTGAGGGAGGAAGAAGCCATTTGTGTCTGTATTAGGACATAGTGTGGCCTGGCTGAGCTTGAGACACTTCTCATACATCATCACCTTGCAGGAATTATGTCTCTGGATATGGGTGAAGAAGTCAATAAACAATGAGTATATGAAATGAAGTAGGGTGCAGTTCAAGCAGTCATTACATGTAAAAGACAGAGGAATCAATACTAAATTTATAGCCTCCCTGAGAATCAATAACCTACCTGGTCAGCTACCTCTATACATCAGGTACTTTCCTCCTCCCTGCAACAAAAATATCTGGCAGAAATACCTTTGAGAGGAAGAGTTTATGTTACTCCTTGATGCAGGTGATACAGTCAATCAAGGCAGGGAGGTAGGAAGATAATTAGTTTATGTGTAAGGAGTGTGTTGGTGGTCAAATGGAAGCAGCACAGAAAAGTTAGAAAATGATAAGGCTAGAATTAGTGTCAGACTATGTTTTTTGTTTGTTTGTTTGTTTTTATTTTGTTTTGTTTTTGTTTTTTTTTGTTTTTTGTTTTTTGTATTTTTTATACCTGAGTCTCAGCAAATCATACTTCTATCGGCACGCTAGCCAGGAAGTCGAATGTTCAGACATATGGCTTAAGGATAAAATCTCACATTTGAGTCAAAATACTCTACAAAGTAATCCCTTTGAAAGAAGACAAGATAGACAATACCTTGGAATGATAATCCTACAAGACAGTTTTCCTAAATCACACCAGAAGAAATGGGCATTAAACATCCTAGCCATCACCAAGTTCCCATCTCTTGGAGATTGATATTAAGGTGCTGAATCTGCTTGTCCAGACAGTGAAGCTCCATTTCTCCAATTGTTTTTTGACCATGCCAGAGGCTAATGGCTGAGGCAAGGGCAGGACACTGAGAGCTGCAAGGATAGGATGAGAGATAATTGCCATGACTGGGGGAAGAAGGGGACACTGTAGCAACAAGCAATAAAGCCAACCAGCCATGTGAGATTTTGCATAAGTAGCTACTTGACAGTTCCCAGATTGGGCCTAGGGTGGCAAGAGAAAGTTTAGGAGTGTCCAGCCTTTAAAGTACCCAACACATTTTAGAAATTAATCTCTATCTATCTATCTTTCTCTGTGTGTGTGTGTGTGTGTGTTTCATTCACTAATCAGAGATAGCTCCTGAGCTGATAATAACATGTGACCAGTTGTGACCACAAAGCAATAAAGCCAAAAAGCTCACTGCAATAACCTTCCAAATTTTCTGCAGAACAAAGAATGCTCCATTAGATTTTCTAAACAGCCCACTGTCTTTGTACTTTTTTTTTAATCATTTCCATTTTTTTTTAATTAGGTATTTTCTACATTTACATTTCAAATGCTATCCCAAAAGTCCCCATATCCTCCCCTCCTCTACAATCTCCAAATCACCCACTCCCACTTCTTGGCCCTGGCGTTTTCCTGTACTGAGGCATATAAAGTTTGCAAGATCAAGGATGTCTCTCTTCCCAATGATGGCCAACTAGGTCATCTTCTGCTATATATACAGCTGGAGACACGAATTCCGGGGTTACTGGTTAGTTCATATTGTTGTTCCACCGATAGGTTTGCAGACCCCTTTAGTTCCTTGGGTACTTTCTCTAGCTCCTCCATTGGGGACCCTGTGTTCCATCCAATAGCTGACTGTGAGCATCCATTTCTGTGTTTGCCAGGCACTGGCATATCCCCCACAAGAGAGCTATATCAGGGTCCTTTCAGCAAAATCTTGCTGGCATATGCAATTGTGTCAATGTTTGGAGGCTGATTATGTGATGGATCCCTGGGTGTGGCAGTCTCTAGATGGTCCATCCTTTTGTCTCAGCTCCAAACTTTGTCTCTGTAACTCCTACCAAGGGATTTTTGTTCCCAAAGAAAAAAAGGGGCAAAGTGTCCACACTTTGGCCTTCATTCTTCTTGAGTTTAATGCGTTTTGAAACTTGTATCTTGTATCTTGGGTATTCTAAGTTTCTGGGCTAATATTCACTTATCAGTGAGTACATATCATGTGAGTTCATTTGTGATTGGGTTACCTCACTCAGGAAGATACCCTCCAGGTCCATCCATTTGCCTAGGAATTTCATAAATCATTCTTTTTAGTACCTAAGTAGTATTCCATTGTGTAAATGTACCACATTTTCTGTATCCATTCCTCTGTTGAGGGATATCAGGGTTCTTTACAGATTCTGGCTATTATAAATAAGGCTGCTATGAACATAGTGGAGCATGTGTCCTTACCAGTTGGAACATCTTCTAGATATATGCCCAGGACAGGTATTGCAGGATACTCCAGTAGTACAATGTCCAATTTTCTGAGGAATCTCCAGACTGATTTACAGAGTGTTTGTACAAGCTTGCAATCCCACCAACAATGGAGGAGTATTACTCTTTCTCCACATCCTTGCCAGCATCTGCTGACACCTGAAATTTTTATCTTAGCCATTCTGACTGGTGTGAGGTATAATCTCAGGGTTGTTTTGATGCCGAATATTTTTTTTCAGGTGCTTCTCAGCCATTCAGGATTCCTCAGGTGAGAATTATTTGTTTAACTCTGAGCCCCATTTTTTAATGGGGTTATTTGATTTTCTAGAGTCCACCTTCTTGAGTTATACATATATATATATATAGTCCCCTATCTGATTTGGATTGGTAAAAATCCTTTCTCAATCTGTTGGTGGTCTTTTTGACTTACTGACTGTGCCTTTTGCCTTACAGTAGTTTTGCAATTTTATGAGGTACCATTTGTCAATTCTTGATCTTACAGCACAAGCCATTGCTGTTCTATTCAGGAATTTCCCCCTGTGCCCATATATTCAAGGCTTTTCCCCACTTTCTCCTCTATAAGTTTCACTGTCTCTGGTTTAATGTGGAGTTCCTTTATCCACTTATATTTGACCTTAGTACAAGGAGATAGGAATGGATCAATTCCCATTCTTCTACATGATAACCACCAGTTGTGCCAGCACCATTTGTTGAAAATGTTGTCTTTTTTCCACTGGATGGTTTTAGCTCCCTTGTTAATATCAAGTGTACATAGGTGTGTGGGTTCATTTCTGGGTCTTCAATTCTATTCCATTGGTCTACTTGTCTGTCACTATACCAGTACCATGCAGTTTTTATCACAATTGCTCAATAGTACAGCTTTAGGTCAGACATGGTGATTCCACCAGAAGTTCTTTTCTCATTAAGAAGAGTTTTTGCTATCATAGTTTTTTTTTTTTTTTTTTTTTGCAAATTGACCTTTCTAATTCATTGAAGAAATGAGTTGGAATTTTGATGGGGATTGCATTGAATCTGTAGATTGTTTTTGACAAGATAGACATTTTTATGATATTGATCCTGCCAGCCCATGAGCATTGCATTCTTTCCATCTTCTGAGATCTTTGATTTCCTTCTTTAGAGACTTGGAGTTTTTATCATACAGAACTTTCACTTCCTTAGTTAGAGTCACACCAAGGTATTTTATATTATTTGTGACTATTGTGAAGGGTGTTGTTTCCCTAATTTCTTTCTCAGCCTGTTTATCCTTTGTGTTGAGAAAGGCCAATGACTTGTTTGAATTAATTTTATATCCAGCCACATCACTGAAGCTGTTCATCAGGTTTAGGAGTTCTCTGGTGAAATTTTTAGGATCACTTATATATACTATCATATCATCTGCAAGAAATGATATTTTGACTTCTTCCTTTCCATTTTGTATCCCCTTGATCTCCTTTTGTTGTCCAATTGCTTTTGCTAGGACTTCAAGTACAATGTTGCATAGGTAGGGAAAAAGTTGTCAGACTTGTCTAATACCTGATTTTAGTGGGATTGCTTCCAGCTTCACACTATTTACTTTGATGTTGGCTACTGGTTTGCTGTATTTTGCTTTTATCGTGTTTAGATATGGGCCATGAATACCTGATCTTTCCAAGGCTTTTATCATGAATGGTTGTTGGATTTTGTCAAATGCTTTCTCCGCATCTAAGGAGATGATCATGTGGTTTTTGTCTTTGTGTTTGTTTATGTACTGGATTACATTGATGGATTTCCTTATATTGAACCATCCCTGCATCCCTGGGATGAAACCTACTTGGTAAGGATGGATGATTGTTTTGTTGTGTTCTTGGATTAAGTTAGCAAGAACTTTATTGAGGATTTTTGCATTGGTATTCATAAGGGAAATTGGTCTGAAGTTCTCTATCTTCGTTGGGTCTTTCTGTGGTTTACTTATCAGAGTAATTGTATCTTCATAGAATGAGTTGGGTAGGATACCTTCTGCTTCTATTTGTGGAATAGTTTGTGAAGAACTGGAATTAGATCTTCGTTGAAGATCTGATAGAACTCTGCACTAAACCCATCTGGTCCTGGGCTTTATTTGGTTGGGAGACTATTAATGACTGCTTCTATTTCTTAAGGAATATAGGACTGTTTAGGTCATTGATTTGATCCTGATTTAACATTGGTACCTAGTATCTGTCTAGATATTTATCCATTTCATCCAGGTTTTCCAGTTTTGTTGAGTATAGCCTTTTGTAGAAGGATCTGATGGTGGTTTGGTTTTCTTCAGGATCTGTTGTTATGTCTCCCTTTTCATTTCTGATTTTGTTAATTAGGATGCTGTCCCTGTGCCCTCTAGTGTGTCTCTCTAAGGGTTTATCTTTCTTGTTGATTTTCTCAAAGAACCAGCTCCTCATTTGGTTGATTCTTTAAACAGATCTTCTTGTTTCCACTTGGTTGATTTTGCCCCTGAGTTTAATTATTTCCTTCGATCGAAAGATAAACACCTTAGGGTGTCTGGTAAGAAAGTCTGAACGCTTTTTAACTCTCAAGAGGCTGACAAGAAAGAAAAGGATAGAAAGTGATCTTCTCTCTGTCTCTCTCTGTCTCTGTCTGTCTCTGTCTGTCTCTGTCTCTGTCTCTGTCTCTGTCTCTGTCTCTGTCTCTGTCTCTCTCTCTCTCTCTCTCTCTCTCTCTCTTCCTCTCTTTCTCTCTCTTGCCCAGGCTCAGCTACCCTCTTTATGATTTTATAATACTTTCATACTTACACACATAACCATATACCTACATATGTATGTAGGTACACACATATATATACAGAAACATATACATGTGCACATAGTGAAGATACACACACACACACACACACACACACACACACACACACACACACATATATATATATATATATATATATATACATATATGATTACACCTACACATTCACATGCATATATGCAAATATACATATATACACACATATTATATATATATACAAATACACATTTACACATATATAGACATGTACATATATAGACATACAGATATATACATATATATACATTTGGTGGACAGAGCAGAGTCCAACACGCACATATTATTTTTTCTATCAGCTTTTTTTACCTTCTTAGACCAAAGTTTCTTATAACATTCCCTTGCAGATAAAATACTACATAAAAGGGAATTAAAGTAGGATATCAGTAGGAAGTTCAAAACTGTCTTTCATTCTGTAAGCTCATTATAAGTTCAAAGTGACAGTTTCACACAGCCTTGCTTTATCATAGTGCACACCTGAGGCATCATTCTTGAATCTGACTTAGAATAACTGTGTTTCCTTGATCAAAATTCTGCACCATGCCTATTTTTCTTCTTAGTGTGGTTTATAAAATCTTATTGTACTCTATAGTATGCAGACTTTACGTGCACTTTATTCTTGATACTACCTTTATTATATCTTTCTGGCCAAATAACTAAAGCCATCTCTTTAAACATTTTTCCTAAGCTTATTTGAATCAAATTAGGAATCCAATAATGTCATTAATTCCTTTAAAAGTCATTATTTTATGAAAGTAAATTTTCATATTGATCTGAAGAAAACTTCCCAGAAATCATTAGGCTATGTAATAATGACAGGAAAAGCATATCAGCAGCAAAAGGTAGGCCTGGGGTGAAGTGTCTGTGGTCCTTGCATTACAGAGCACAGACATGGCAGTCATGCAAATCAGTGGGCCATTTCCAGAAAACTATCTTGCTTACCATAGTCTTTTCTACATGTCTTGTGCTAACTATGGAAACTCGTATGGAGATGCCTAACAAAATATAAATAGAATTTAATAAATACATCCAGGTTTATATTATGAGTATGTTCCTAAAAGATTTAATGTAGCTTACTGAAGATATTCACATATCCATGTTCTCTGTCATATTATTTAGTACAGCCAAGATATAGAAGCACCTAAGGTGCCTATCAACAGATTAATAGATCAAAAAATGAAACACACATAAAGTGTTTTATTCAGATACAGAAAACAAAATTATGCCATTTTCAGGAAGACAAATAGAATTGGAGATCATTAAGTTTGTTGAAGTAAGGCATATTTCAGAAAATCATATAGTGCATGTATGTTCCTATATGAAGCACCAAGATTATGTTTGTACATAGCCATAATAAACATATGAATGTATATATGCATATTTATGGTATGTGTATAAAAGCCAAAGGAAGACTATGTAGGAATATTAAAAGTTGAAAACAGGACAAAACAGAATATAACTAGTAAATATGAACAAAGTGACATGACACAAAAATTTCATGATGAAACTCTTCATTTTTATTTCAAAATTAAAATTACTGTCATGATAATTGTAGTAAAATCAGTGTAGTACTTTTTAAACTAAAATATTAATTATATACCAGGCACTGTAAAACATGGCAGTAACCACAAAACTTGGGTGCTGGATATAGACAGATCTATAATTCAAGGTCATCTTTTGTTATGTAATGAGCTTGAAGCCAACTTGAGCTACATGACATCTAATCTTAGTAAAAATAAAAGGTATTTATGTTTTCTGTCCAATAAGAATCCATATAACACTCAATCCTTTCTACAAACTATACCCCTCAGCACTATGGCTAGTCAGACACTGTGTATCCAATCCTTATCTGGGTTTTCAAACATATTATTTTACAGAGGACTATTAGTGACCATATAAAATTTTATCAGCAGCAGCTCCACCACCACCATCACCACCACTATTCCCACCACCACCACCACCACCACCACAATTCCCACCACCACCATCATCATCATCATCATCGATAAAATAATAAGTTGTGAGGTGGTTGGCCTATGCTATAGTTTCTAAGTTCAGGAGACCAATTACAATTCTTTCTGCTCTGAAACTTTGTGTGCAATCTATCATTCAAGAAAAAATAGAAAGAAGAAAGGCTTCAGAAGAGGAAGAAAATTGCATAAAGAAATCTCAGTTATACAAAGAACAGATTCACTTGCTTCTAATATCAACTAGTATGTAACCTTGTACCATCCATTCTGCTATAAAAGTAACAAAGGGCATTCCTCTTCTCCTGAGCTCTGGGGCATCTAGACAGGGCAATATGATGGGTCTGTCATTCACATATGGATCTGGCCTCAGCCAGCCTTGTGTGTCATATCTCAGATAAATACATGTGTCACCCATGGCTGTTTCACTTATAAGATTGGCGAGATTCATGGACAGGTTTCTTGAAGAGTAGAGTCAGCCAAATGGTAATGTTTCATATTTATTATTTAGATTTTAAATTTTGCAGCATTAACTTATTGGCCCACATGTAAGAGAAGAAAAATATGCTGCTCTATTTTAATTAGGAACATGTAAGACAGATTTTATATAGACTATATTTTATATAGATTTTATATTCATAAACAGAAGAAAAACAGAAGAAACTAAAGGAATGCTGGCATTCTTCTCCTTCTGCTTATAAGTCTGTTAATATGCAAGTAGTCTTATAAGCTATTCCCACTGCTGTATTTCCTGCTTTATTATCTCAAACCAGAAACCTTCTTTCACTCAATTACTTATGGTAATTGTGTTCATTCTCAGAGAGTTTATCTATGGAGACAATAGTAACTAACACCAGAAGAAATATTTTCTTGCTTTTATTATTAGTAGTGATGATTAATTGTTGTGTAGTGCTTGGGATTGAACTCAGGGACACACGTAAGTTGGGCATATGTATTACTATTAATTTGTACTTTTTTCTATATTTTTATACTAATATTGATGTATGATAGAAGCACAACCATATTTTTGATTAATCAATATTACTATATGTAAAATCTTTTCTGAGAAGGTAAGGGAGTGAAAGAGGCAAACATGTTACTTACTACATAAATAAATACCTTGTGGTGTTGGCTAAAATGTACCAAAATAAGTTTTTTTTTTCTGGACTCTGTTTTAACCAATACTTTTCATTCCTTACTGTAGCAAGAAAATAAGCTCAGACATGCATTTTCACTGAGATTGTTTGGTTAGAATAAAGGCATGAGAGACATGGTAGGGAAAACACTTGGGGAACAAGAACTATAACCTGTAATGCTGAAAAGGATAAACTTGAGCCCATAAAATTTAATTATCTTGTTGAGGGTCATAGTGAGTCAATGACAGAGCCTTCCTATCAAGAAGTCTTTATTTTGTGATGTGGTTGTCTTCCTGTGAATATCCTAACAGCAGGATTGACCAAGTGCACTTACTCAGTCACTGCTCTCTTCTACATCACATATATGAAATCAATGATGCTTATTGGTGAGGATGGAATGTTTTACTTATTCAACAACTACTCAGCAAGTCTCTTTCATAAACACGTAAAGTTCTAGGCAGTTGTGGGTAAAAAAAAAAAAAATCATGAGATAATTCAAATACCCTTTATCTGGATCTCATCTTCTATTAATCAGGGTAGAAAGGACACAATTAAAAAATGGGAAGAACATGTCTGTAATGGTGTCTATATAAACCATAAACTAAGGATAAAGCAGTAAAGAGTAAGAATAGGCATTGCAGTTATATATAAAATTCAAATGATGGCTAAATAACAATAGAGATCAAAGCACAGAAATAGAAATGGAACATGTAAGAAGAGTGAACTTATTTCAATGGTATAAGGAAGAGACCAATTTTAGCATGAGACAAAAGTGGGGCAATGTGGAGTGTGTTTGTGAGAAAATGGGCCAAAAGGGTCTCCATCATTCACAACTCTGCAGATCATATAGAAGGACTCAAGGTTTCATTTTCAAGGTGGAGGGAAAGATCCGGAACACAGTTTCATAATATTATTTTGAAAGTAATATTTTGTATGCAAGACTGGAGGTGGGATATAGATTGGTACAAGAAAGAAAGTTAAGTATACTGCACCAGTCCAATATGAGGAGATGGGAAGACTGGAAGAATGGTCTTATCAGTGGAAGTAAAAATCTTTAAATCTGAGCATGTGTCCATATACTCAATGGGGAACAGAAATGAAGAAGTTCTAGGTTTTGAATTGACATTTAGGAAATGAGAGTACTATTTACTCACATGAGATACATAGCTCTGTGAGTGAATTTGGGTAGCTAAAAAACATCAGAAGGGGATGTGTGCTAACTAGAAGATGGCCCCTAATACTTCTGGAAATACACAGAAATAATATTTATAAGTCAATTTCAGTTCAGGTGGTTTATATGCCATTGAGCTAAGAAGAGATAAACTCTAAACCAAAATTCTCTCAGAGAATTTTTGGGGTCATATTATGATCTTCTGGCTGCTGACTGCATTCCTATTCCTTGAGTAATATGAAGAAGGTACTGGATGAAGTAACAAGAGCATCTTGGTTATCCACAATCTCAAGGCACATCATGTGTCCCATTGACTAAGACACAGAGGCAGATATCACAATAGACCTGTGTATCAGACTCAGTTATAGGGTGTATGTTGACAAGCACAAAACCCTGGGCTCACTTACCAGTGCCAACTAAACCAGCTGCGGGTGCAGGCCTGGAATGCCAGCATGTGGCATGGAAAGTGGAAAATCCTTAGCTATTTGACACTTTCAAGGCCAGGCTGGAATACATGAGACCATATCAGCAAATAACAACAAACCCCAGAAACCACATTTTATAAGCTTATAAGTAGATTACACAATAACAACAATCAGGTTATGTGGTTCCAAATTTCATGCCCAGTTCTGGCTAATATCCCAAGATTATATGCCCCAGTACAGAGAAATGCTAGGGCCAGGAAGTAGGAGTGGGTGGGTTTTGGAGCAAGGGTGGGGGTATAGGGGACTTTCAGGATAACATTTGAAATATAAATGAAGAAAATATCTAATAAAAATTCCAAAAAATGATTTAAAAATTGGATTTTTTTCACCTGTGGGCATATATTTGTTATACTAAGCAAACATATTCTATCATAACATAGTAAGGAAAATGCAGGCTATATCTTGTAGATGTCTGAGTTTTCATACTTGTGCAATACATTGGTCATTTAAATAATTAGTGAGCAAAGCAGCAACTTAACTATGGCTAGATAGATGTCTATTTAACTTACATAAGTTATTCATTTCCCATTAGCTATGAATCCATATCTGTGGCTTAGAATAAAGTCGTATCTTTCTTATGAATCCTCTAACTTCTATTCTGACTTTCTGCCTCAAGCAAATCACCAAGGGTTAATTATCAGAGGAATAATAGGGGAAATGGTTTTCATACACAGTGAAATACACTGGGTAGATTCATGGCCAGTCTTTAAGATTATTTTTTAAAGGTGGGTATGTGTGTGAGAGAGAGGAGGGGAGAGAGGGAGAGCAAGAGGGTGAGGAAGAGACAGAGAGGTAGAGAGAGAGGGGAAGGGAGAGGGAAAGGGAGAGGGAGAGGGAGATGGAGAGACCTCCTGTGGTAAATTTGTGGGAGTCATTTCTTGCCTTCCTCATAGGAAACCCTGAAATCCAAATTAGGATGTCATATTTGTACATCATTATGTACTTTCACTTAGTCCAAGATTCCAGTTTCTGTAATTGTCTCAACCACATTCACAATGAATCTTTACTGGTTCAGTTAGCTCTGTCTTGAAATTTTCTCAGTCACACACAGAAGTGTGCCTCACTAATGCACTTGGCATTTCGTAACCCAATCAAATTGACAATCATAATTAGCCATCACAACTTTGGAGCAGGGATGGGGAGGGAATAGCTGGAGGCACTGCTAACAGTGAAGGCCATTTGAGGAATCAGGGATGGGGAGGGAATAGCTGGAGGCACTGCTAACAGTGAAGGCCATTTGAGGAATCAGGGATGGGGAGGGAATAGCTGGAGGCACTGCTAACAGTGAAGGCCATTTGAGGAATCAGGGATGGGGAGGGAATAGCTGGAGGCACTGCTAACAGTGAAGGCCATTTGAGGAATCAGGGATGGGGAGGGAATAGCTGGAGGCACTGCTAACAGTGAAGGCCATTTGAGGAATCAGGGATGGGGAGGGAATAGCTGGAGGCACTGCTAACAGTGAAGGCCATTTGAGGAATCAGGGATGGGGAGGGAATGGCTGGAGGCACTGCTAACAGTGAAGGCCATTTGAGGAATCAGGGATGGGGAGGGAATAGCTGGAGGCACTGCTAACAGTAAAGGCCATTTGAGGAATCAGGGATGGGGAGGGAATAGCTGGAGGCACTGCTAACAGTGAAGGCCATTTGAGGAATCATATGGAAGTTTGCTACAGAAGAAGCTTCTTAAAATATACACATTTATGAAACTTAAATGAAATCACTAAATAACTAGGAGAACAATATTCCCACTAGATACCTCTTATTAGCAATTGAAATTCTAGTACCAGGAACAAGTTACATTTATATATAACTGAGTTTTTGGTAAGGGTTTTCTTTGGAAACCCATAAGCAATTCAGGAGATTGCCAATGTTATTGTTTGCTCTCTATATCTGGTATTAAGACCTTTTTTGTAGATGATAACACCTATATATCTCAATGAATATGGAGAAACTGAGTCAGTGCTTGCCTAGAGCTTTTTCCCGTAATGATTAGTGTTCATGATACTCAGTTATTCTGCATGTTTCCAAATAAAAAAAGGTAACACCAACCCTGTTACAAACTCTTTATCTACAACCGTGACCTGTCTGTATGATACACTCATATAATAGTCACTTAATTGTTGTAGAAGTAACCAACTATTATCTATCAGATTTAAGGCTCACTCCATGATGTGGAACCTACTCCAACCACTGACTGGGTATCCAAAAACTTGAGATTATATAGGCCATGTACCTAGAGGATAACCAAATACTACTGCTCTGCTAAGGGCACGTTGCAAATATAATAACTTCTAAGGACGTTCTTTTACTACATTAACTGTTCAGTGCCTCACTCTGTCATTATCAGAGAAGCTTTGTTCTGTTAAGGGCATGTAAGAAATATAATAATTTCTAAGGACATTCTTTTGCTACATCAACTGTTTAGTGTCTCACTCTGTCATTATCAGAGAAGCTTTCTTTTGCAGTAGACAAGAACTAATATAAAGATCCACAACTGGGCAATGTACAAAGAATAAGACCTGGGAATGATCAGTTCTGAATCAGATGTCTCCTTAAGCCCCAGGGAACTATATAGAAGAAGAGCCAGAAAGATTGTAAGAGCCTGTCTTAGTTAGGATTTTATTGCTGTGAAGAGACACCATGACAACAACTCTTATAAGGGAAACCATTTTACTGAGGCTAATTTAGAGTTCATAGCTTCATTATTTTCATGATGGGGAGATTGACAGTATACAGACAGACATAGTACTAGAGGAGCCAATAGCTTTCTGTCTGTATTTACAGGCAACCATAAGAGAGACACGCTGAGCTTCTGAAACATCAGAGTCTACCCACATTGAAACAATTTTTCAACTAGGTCACACCTCTTAAGTATACTACTGCCTACAGGCCTATAGGGGACATTCTTATTCACCAACCACATTCCATTTCCTATTGTCCATAGGCTTGTAGATGTACTATAGTGCAAAATATAGTTAGTACAATTTCAAAGATTCCCCATAATCTAGCACAGTATCAGTGTGGTTTAAAGACCAACACTCAATTTCTCTTCTCAAACTCATGTAATCTCTTAACTGTAAAAACAAAATAAAAACCAGATCACATACTTCTCACATATTTGGCAAAATATATACATTACTATACCAAAAGGGAGAAAAACATGCCTAGTGACAATATACTGGACCAAACCAAGACTGAAAACCAGCTGGGGAACCTCCAAACTCTACATCTCCAAACAGGATATCAAAGTGCAGTTCAGATTTCCAGCTTCTTTCAACTTTATTGATTGTAACACACTTTTTTCACTTGGACTGGTTCCACACTGAGTCAACAGCTTTTTGTGGCAGGCATCCATCGTTCTGGCATCTTAAAAATCTTGTGATCTCCATGGCAATCCAGAATTAACCTGCACAGCTTCACATGATGGCCACTCTGGACCGTCCCCTGGAACTCCCTTGTCACAGGCCTTGCTTCAGCTTCTTTCCTTAGTCACAGGATGTCAGCCTGTGTCTCTGCCTCCTACGTATCTCTGTTAAGCCACTCAGGGAAGAATGCCTCAATCTGTGGATCTCTGAACTAGTCAGAACAGAAGATTCTACCGGGCTTGGGTCTGGTTGGATTGACCAAAGAGTCACTGCTCTCTGAAGGAAATCCAATGCAGGGCAGTTAACCAGGATGTCTTGCACTATCATCACACCTATTATGCTAGCAGCAGCGGTGGCTGCAAGTTGTGGAGGCCAAAATCCATAACTAGAGCCACTAAGCAAAATACAACAAGTAACTGCAGGGATGTGGTAGCTGCAAAGCAGGGATGAAAGCCTGGCCTGCTTGGCAGATAAGAGGTCCTGAGATGAATGCTTCACTCCCCAGAGTGTTACAGTTCAACAAAATAGCCACCCTCAAATGATTCTTGGTGAAATAATTTATGTACTTTATTCCATGATAATAGGGACCTTATAAACATTTGGGGGGTAGAGGGGGAACCAGGGGTGTATCCTTCCCATTACCTCAGTCTGAAATGTTCAGAATGCTCTATTTGCTTGGGGAAGGACTTAAGGTATTGACCCTATAAGATTGATTGTTATGGCCCTCTCAAAAGGGTATCATTGGTATGTGTTCCAAGACAGATAGAGCTTGGCAGAGAGTTACCCACCCACACATAATAGACAGTAAAGGCAAAACCTCACCAATGTGTTGTTTAGTGGGGCCTTGCCCAAAAAATCACAGCTCCCTTTATTCCATTTCACATCATTTTCTTTGATCATTGTGTCAGTGTTTTCTTTGGTATCTTCTGCACCTGTAATTCTTCTATCTCATATTCTATGACTACTAATATCTTTCCTAGCTTCTAGCCCCAGAGTTTTCTTCCTTTGTGACTTCTTTTTTGCTTCTATTTCTATTTTTAGATCCTTTTCATTCAATTCCTTCACCTGTTTGGTTGTGCTTTCCTATAATTCTTTAAGGGACTTTTGTGTTTCCTCTTTAAGGGTTTCTACCTGTTTACCTGTGTTCTCCTGTATTTATTTAAGGGAGTTATTTATATCCTTCTTAAAGTCCTCTATCATCATCATATGATGTGATTTCAAATCCAAATCTTGCTTTTCCAGTGTGTTGGGCTATGCAAAACTAGCTGTGGTGGAAGAACTGGGTTTTGATGATTCCAGGTAGCTTTTGTTTCTGTGGCTTATGTTCTTGCACTTGTCTTCCGCTATCTGGTTACCTCTGGTAGTAGTTGGTCTTGCTGTCTTTGACTGGAGCTTGTCCTTCCTGTGGGCCTGTAAGCCTTTGTCAACACTTCTAGGAGAACAGCTCTCTTCTGGTGGGACCTGTGTACCAAGGGCTGTGGAATAGCCCCAGCTCTCAGGTGCAGATGGTGATTGAAAGGATCCTGTCCCTGCTGTTCCACTGTTCCTGTACCCTGTGTGTTCCTGGCAGGTCCTGATTTGGACAGTTATGGGAGAGAAAATGGCAATCTCATCTCTGAGCCAAGGAATAAGAGAACTCCTGGGAGACCAGCTCTATCCTGGAGCAACCTGTGTACAGAGGACTATGAAACAGCCATAGCTCCTGGATGAAAATATGACTGGAAGTGATAGCTTCATTTTTATGAGCAAATTTTAATAACTAATCATAAGCTTTCATTTATGCCATGTAAAGGATGGATCAAAGAATTTTTACCTGTCCTGATTGACTTTCTTGAATTTCTCTAGTCCTTCTCAGGGGGCTTTCTCTGTCATATCTTATCCATATACCTCTGGAAGGAGTCCAGATCTTATTCTCATTTACTGTGGACATACAATGTTTCCTTTATTTCTTCCAAAGTAGATTATCCTTTAGCCAATAACCAGAAAAACCTTTAGCTTGACTTCTCTCCCAGAGGAATAATGCAACCAAAAACTCATAAACACACACATATTGATAATTAAAACTTTTCAAATAAAATGAAATGAGCTAAACGAATATTGTATGAGCCTATTATTAGGCTTTTTCTAATTTGTCATGCAAGGATATTTAAAACATATTCCTGTGGATCCCATGTTCAAAGAAATTGAGCTATCCTGCAATATTTCAAGATTTCCATAAAGCATTTCTCTTTTCTTACAATCTTCCTAATATCCTTGAAAACCTTTTTCTTAGTGTATAAATTTATTCTCAGGTTTCTTCTGTCATACCAGGAAATAAAACCCCAAATTCCCATAAAGCCCATATTTGAAGAAAATGAGTTATTCTGTAAGACCTCAAGATGATCCTAAATCATTTATTTATTTATTTATTTATTTATTTATTTATTTATTTATTTATTTATTTATAAAATCTCTCCATATCTTTTGTTGGAGACACAAACCTTTCCTTTCTGCATCCTCCTAACTCAGCCTGTCCTTGCACAACATTGGCTACCATAGCCTCTAGACCTAAACTCCCTGTACTAATTCTGGAACTTCAGGAAGAATTCCCCATGAGGCTTCTATAAAATCTGTATGCTCTTCTATCTTTAAGAACAATTAAAACAAACTTATAGTTCAATCTTGTAATTAACTGCTTGTAGAAAGCATGCAGCTTTTACTGTCTGGCATTCTGCCTCACAACAGGTATCTTATCTATTTTCATGACAGGAAAACTCAAAGCCTGTGAGCTGAGCTTGCCCCTTGCTTCTTTGTTTAAGATTCCCATGCACTGGAGCCACATGACTCCACTCTGCTAGCTGAGCCACCAATTCTCCCACTCCTAGACTTGTAACACTGTGTGTGATCCATCCAAGAATGCTACCTTAGTAGTGGATTCTCACATACCACATTGGATATCATCTTTTGCATGTAATTTTATAAAATTACATTTTCTCCTTGTTTCATGCTCAAGCACATGCTATGCTCCAAGATCAGCTGCCACCAATGGCCTTCTCACTTAGCACCAACAGCTAGGTTTGCCACGATGACTCAGTCTCACTCAACAATGCCAAGCTTGTGTTTTCCCAAGAACACCACCTGTTCCTTCATGCCATTCCTCTGGCCACCCACTTTCTCCTCTTGCCCACCTTAGCTATGAATAGAAAACACCAAGCAGCATTAATATTTTATAAGTTGCAAGATTATTCAAAGCTGGACACAGAATCTATTGCTATAAACTCATCAGATATTGAATATCAGAAATCTACTTGTGATGAAGGCCATCACCAGTTCTAGTTGCCTCCAGGCCTCAAACCCTGGGCAAAAAAATACTCCCCTCTCTCTCTCTCTCTCTCTCTCTCTCTCTCTCTCTCTCTCTCTCTCTCTCTCTCTCTCTCTCTCTCTCTCTCTCTTTCTGTGTGTGTGTGTCTGTGTGTTTTCTTTGTTTTTTTCTCTCTCTCTGTGTTTCTCTCTGTTTTTCTTTCTCTGTCTCTCTCTGTCTCTCTGTCTCTGTGTGTCTCTCTGTCTGTCTGCCTCTGTCTCTCTCTGTCTCTGTCTCACTGTCTCTGTCTCTGTCTCTGTCTCTGTCTCTGTCTCTGTCTCTCTCTCTCTCTCTCTCTCTCACACACACACACACACACACACACACACACACACACATCCCCTTCTCTTCCTCCTGAGACCCAGAAATCCCACATTTTACTCTTCACCTAGCAATTGGTTTCCATCTTCTTTATTGCCACAATCAAGAACTAATTATAGAAACAACACCTTCACCTATTCACCTACAGGGAGATAATGGAGGGACAGAGTAGAAAAATTGTACATAATTATTTGACTCATACTAACATCCCACTTAAGACCAATTGGATTGTGTTACCTGTGCATCAAAATTACAGTGTGGATGCCCTAGAACACATTTTCTTTCATACTCAGAAGCTTGTCCTAACAAAACATTTTGTGACAACAACTTAGACCAATGAGGGTCTCCTTACTGTACAGCACACTTCATAATATACATTGTCAGGTTCTTACGCTGTGTACGTTCCAGCAGCTAGCATTAGCCTCCCACTGGTCTGTTTGCTGGTGTCTATATTATTTTGTGGAACATTTCAATTTATTCAGATTTTTAAAGACACTTCAAGAGCTTCAAGATTGTATATGAGGTATAGCAAAGAATAAAAGAACAGCTGAGCTCCTCCAGACATTGCAATACAAGGAGGGCCTCTTATCCAACAACAGTACATTCCTAGCCCTCCACCTTAGCATGTGGGACTTTCCTCCTAGCATACATACTCATTACATAGTTGAATTTATAAACTATTTACAATAAGCCATCAGTAGTAGTAAAGTACTATAAAAAAAGAACAATTATGACTGCTAAGTGACTTTGGGCTGTTCCAGAGTCATCTGGACCAAGGGTCAATTCTCCTGCCAGGTGAAATTGTTTGAGATATCTTCATTCCTTTCAAAGCTACATAGAGATTAAAACTTATGAATTGTTTGTTTCTAGAATTGTCCACTTAACATTTTGCAAGTGTCAGAGTATTTCTATTGTTCTTACAAAACATTGTGAACAAAAATCAAGAAGAAAAGGTCTTTGCTCCTAAGCTTCAGTGGTATCATATTATCTAGCTGGGTCATACCAGAATTTTCAGAGTGATTTCAGTGGAGGTAAGCATAAGTGCACCATATCTGGTCATATATCAATAGCCTCTTATATTTGGAACATGAATACTTTCATGCCTTTGGCAAGGGTAATTTAATCTTCATCCTCAGGTTCCATTGAATACACAGTTTATCTAGAGGTTAAGAGTTATGATTCTAGTTAAGAAGACAGAGCAACTCTACTACATTAACATTAATAGTGCATGCAAAGACTCAAATAGGCTTCATTCTTTAAGCAGCAGCCATTTTCATGTCTAGTCTCTTTCCTCATTTTTTTTCTTCAAGCACAATTTAATTAAAATCTGATATAAAAATGGTACTTATGTTCATAAGAGATCAACAGTAGTCACTGTTTCTGCTTATTTCTTTATCACCATACCAGGAAGAAATGCTAAGAACAGTATCCCACAGATGGTTTGATTAGCATATCACATCGGTTGTGTTTTGTAAAGAAGAAAAAGAAGCCAGGAATATGGTTGGTGGATGCTTGGTATGGTATGGGGAAAGGGGTGTTCCTCTGCTGGCCCATGCTGTGGCATCTCTTCACATGTGATACCAGCCATGGGAGGATATAGTTTGGAATAGAGGTTTTTGTTTTGTCTTGTTGAGAGAGAGAGAGAGAGAGAGAGAGAGAGAGAGAGAGAGAGAGGAGGTAAGAAGGTGGTCATGAGCGCATGGAGAGATAGGGAGGAACAGAATGGGGAGAAAAGGGACAGAGAGGGAAGAAAGGAAGAGAAGAAGGATAAAAGAATAAGATCAGAGAGTGTGGAAGGGACAAGTATCCTATTTTGTAGCGAATCAAGCATGTCTGGTTATTGCCAGAAAACTATGGGGTGGAGTCTAGAACAAATCCTAACATGCACCCATTTTGAATTAATTTAAAAAAAAGGAAAAACTATAAAGATGTGATAGTGGAGCAGAAATAGGTTCATCAGGATCTTTATCTACTTCGTGCTAAATTTGGGGTGGTGTGTCTCTGGGAAACCGAAGAAAATGGGAATGGGGATGTTGATCAAGTCTTAGAAGAGTTAGCTGTTTCCTTGCTGTCCAGGCTCTGTTCCAGTTGCAACATCTGTGTCACAGACACTCACACATACATACATACTTACATACATACATACATACATACACACATACATACATACATACACACACACACACACACACACATTTTACAGGTAGAGAATAAAGTTAAATAATTTGGAAGAAAAAAATTTTCTTAGGTGTACATTTGAATGTGCACTCTTAAAAGCCTTAGGCCTTGGTTTTAGGAAGTGAGGGGTATCCCAATCCCAGGAATAGGAGAAGCAACCCCCCTCTGGAATAGGTAGCAAGTGGGGACTTAGGCTATTGATCAGCAGGTTTACTTATCTGGATAGATTCTATTTGGTCCGTGAAAGGTAGATCTGGATGGTTTTCCTGTAGCCTAAAAATTTACAAATGAGATAGATTTGTTAACAACATGATCAGTCTTTAGGATGAGTTTAGGGAAGACAAAACCATTTCATGGAGCAGAATGACCAAAAATGGTTTTTCATTCTGTCCTCAAAGATAGCACTGTGGGTAGCTACTAGCTCAACAATCCTCCCTTGGGACCAAGGGATGTTTACATTGACCAGTGTGGGAATAGAATGTGCCAGTTCTCTGAATGAATAGATCAAACAAGCAATCCAGTGGTTCTCCATGTTGGAGTCGGAGATACGATCCTTCCAGTGTCTAAATCCAAGTCACTTAGCATCAATGTTGTGTTTTATAAAAAAGAAGAAGAAGGAGGAGGAGGAGGAGGAGGAGGGGAAGGAGAGGGAGGAGGAGGAGGAGGAGGGGGAAGAGGAGGAGGAGGCAGGGATATGTTTTGTGAAGGCTTGTTATGGTGTGTAGGAAGGAGGTGACTTTGCAGGCCCTTTCTGAGGCATCATTTCCTGCTGTGGTACCACCGTACCACAATGGTATAATATAGAATAGAGTTAATCTAGGGCATGAGGAGGAGCTTGAGAGGGGAGGAAAGACAGAGAAAGGCAGAGAGAGAAAGAGTGAGAGAGAGAGGGTGAGAGAAAAAGATAGAGTAGACGCTGGCCATAAGCTCGTGAAGAGAGAGGAGGAGGGTAATGGGGAAAGAAGGGACAGAGGGAGACAGCAAGAGAATAAGAGAAGTGAGTGAAGATAGGGCAAGTAGGCCCTTTTATAGTGAGTTAGTGATACCTGGCTGTTGCCAGGTAACTGTGGAGTGAACCCTAGCAGGAATACTAATAATGACAGTCCTTGGCATACAGGTCAAAGGATAAGAAATTGTCAAGAAATGTATGCTGCAGAGAAAATATTATGGGACTTCCTTATCAAATGATAAAATGTGAACTTTTCCCTCACACTAAATTTGAAAGGGCATTACTATATAGAGTCACTTCTATAAATGATATATATGAGTGACAGTGTGATAAACCAGGGAAATTCTTAGCCTCTTAACACTGCTTAGTTTCAGTGGGCCTTGTTCTGCTTCACTTTATGCACAAACATTAGAAATATACACCCATCATCTCACTTATATCCTAGTCATGCCTTTAGCCTGGTCATGCATGGGTCTCATGGTAATCATAAGAAACAACTTCTTTATTCAGAAATGCAAGAGAAAGCAGACAAACCGGCAGTGAGAAGCAGGAAGATGTGATCTAATTACAACATGTAATTTAGGCAGTCAAGTGTTATGGTATATTCTTTTTTTTGTTTGTTTGCTTTTTTTTTTTTTTTTTTTTTTTTTTTTGGTTTTCGAGACAGGGCTTCTCTGTATAGCCCTGGCTGCCCTGAAACTCACTCTGTAGACCAGGCTGGCCTCGAACGCAGAAATCTGCCTGCCTCTGCCTCCCGAGTGCTGGGATTAAAGGCGTGTGCCACCACGCCCGGCTTAGGTTGTATTCTTGAATACTTATTTAGGCAGCCAGAGTCAGGAAACAAGTGATGAAAGGAGAAAGATTGAAAACCAGAGACACAACTTGATTCAGGGTTCCCATGTCCAACATTCTCAGGAACTAAGATTAACAGGTTAAATTTCAGGAAAAAAAATAAGTTTCCATTGGTTTTTATTAACCTAATTTTTCTGAGATGTGAGGAAATGATTAAGATGATAATAATGTGAAACCAATGCTGAGTAAGTAAAAACCATAGTTACATTTTGAAGTTTGATATTTTCCTCTTAGGTTTTCAACATATAAATGTGATACTCTGTAATTGTTCTAGGCAATAGAGTTATCAGATCCTTCAGCCATGGATCAAGAGGGCAGATAGTTACAGTGTGGATAAGACTGGATGTGTGGAAGGTGCTGTGGAGCCCATGGATATTTTAATTTAGGAGAAACTAGTGAGGAAGTCTTCCCATAACAATTAAAGAATGTCATACTTTTACATCTAATACATCTGACCTAGGGCACCTTTCTCTCCTGACTCTCTGCATCAGCAAAATCTGAGAGCAGATGTCCCACTGCTCTTGTGCTGATTAATGGAATTCCTCACATGATCTATTTAAGCTACTTAGTGCCTTAAAAAATTCTAGGAATGAAAGGAAGACTTAGTCAATAGAGTCTTCTGGGAAAGCAGGAGGATCTGAATTTGGTCCCCAGCAACCATGGGCTGAAGATTGGATGGATCCTACTAACTTGTTGGACAGTTTAACTGAACTGTTGGGTTCTACTTTCAGTGAAAACACAATGACTGAGAAATAAAGGTGTTGTATGATAAAGGATGAAATCTAACAACCTTCTGTCTTCCACCTCCACCCCTCACACCTAAATATTACTATTAAACTTAGAGTTTTCCTCTCTATTTATTTTACCATGTTTTACAGCTAACTTTTCCTAGTGAACTATTCATAATGGGTTTTAGAATAATATAAGATAATTGACCTTATCTACAGGAGGCACCCATGATCTCTCCTAGCAGCAATTAACTCTGATATGCTCCATTATTTAACGGTAATGAATTCCACTAGCTGAACAATGTATGCTTGCTTAATAGGCCAATGCAGTTCTATATGCTTCATCTTCCCTTTGAGATTTCCCTCTAAGTATGGCCCTTATTGTCTTACAGTTCGTCCTAAGCCTTTCCCCCTACACAGAGACATTACTTCTTGTTTGGTCACTTGCTTTTTCACTTCAATGTCCCAGAGCTTCAGCCACCTGTTTTGATTCAAGTCATTGTACCTCCTTCGTCTTAAAATCTAATGAAAACTTAATTTTAGCCTGTTCATCTTAGTTCCTGAGAATGTTGGACATGGAATCTTGAATAAAATTGCGTCACTGATTTTTACTCTATATCCTTTCATAGTCTGTTCTAATATACCATAACACTTGAGGGTAGAGACTACTATGGCAAAAAAGGCATGGGAGTCAGAATATAAGGCAGCATTACATTGCATTCACTATCAGGAAGCAGAGAGATGGAAGGGGCTCAGCTTGCTTTCTCCTTTTTATTAAGTCCAGCACTCCAAGTCATGAAATGGTGCTGCCCACATTCACGAACTGTAGGTCTTCCTGATCACAGACACAGCAATGCTATTCATGGTGATTCCAAAAACTATCAGGTTGACAGTCAAGATTGATCTTGGAAAAGGATCCATCTAAAATTAAGGATCATGAACATGAGTGTTGCTGAGAGTTAATGTATGAGTGTTGATATATACAATAATTGAGAACAAATGTATGTTTGTTTTGATGTTATAATGTGATGTGTTGTACTGTATTGAAAGTCATTTTATGCACCATTTCCTTTTGTTTCCAAAGAAAATCAGAGAATGAATTGCTTAGAAGCCATGGCAGAGATCTGGTGGTCTCAGAAAAATATACCAGGCGTTGAATGGATTCTTTCTGTATTTAGCCCATTTTAATCGTTCTCATTCCTTCATAGACATCCCTCAAAGGGGGCATCCAGCTATTATTTAGAGCCAGACAGATTATGTATATGACCCATGAATCTTGTGAATTGTGAAATTATTTATAGGTCCATTTTATTTCATGGGAAAAGTTATTTTGACATGATGGAAAGAATGTGAATTTTCAGAACCTGTGAAGTATAAATTTGCATCCCATACTTACAATATACTGATGTCTGAAGCTACAAAAGGAGCATTTATAATACCCCCCTCTTATTTTTGTGCAATCTCTCTCTCTCTCTCTCTCTTTCTCTCTCTCTCTCTCTCTCTCTCTCTCTTGTACATGCATGTGCATGCAAATAATTTTCATACAGATTTACTGACTGAATGTAGCTTACAGCTGATAATAAAGGTATAATATATTTTTCCCTTTCTGTAGACTGAATGAAGTTATTTCATGTTAAGTTTGATGTTGTAGCTTACTCTAGTCTTTATGACCTTAAGTTGTTCTCTCAAAAAATTATTGAACTTGTAGCTATGAGAAAGCTAATGCATCCACAACCTAGAGTTCATTGTCCTACATTCCTGTTGTATTATTTTTTGGGGGTTTGGTTTTTGTTTCTTTTTTATTAATTCTTTGTCATATATTATATCCTGATTATAGTTACTCCTTGTTCATTTCCTCCCAGTCCCTCTTCATCCTCTCCTTGCTGTATTATTTGCAGATTAAAATGACCTGTATATCTTTGTTATTTGTCAGACACATTTAATATCAATTTGTTTTCTGTATCACTATATGTACATATATTTATTAATTCATTTGAATGATTAAACATAAATAAAATCATGTGATATCTCTCTCTCTCTGTGTGTGTGTGTGTGTGTGTGTGTGTGTGTGTGTGTGTGTGTGTGTGTGTGTGTTTGTGGTGAGTGTTGCTCATTTAGTTTAGCAAATTGTTCTCCAGCTTCCCATAAGTTATGGACAATAGAGAGGTCTCCCTTTTACAATTGAATAACACACATACACAGCCACGTTATTTAATTGATGAACACATATGTCCAATACATATTTTGTTGTTTATTATGAACATGGGCGTACACACATCTTCATGAAGATGCTGCTATTATTATAAAAGAAATGTTGCAGGTTCTATAGAGAGATGATTAGACAAATTATCTTCCTTTCCCAAAAGAAAACCTTGATTAAGAGAGCTACTAGAATCTTCTCACAAATAACCATGTTAGGGCTCTGGATAAGGGAAGAAAGAAACAGGAGGGAGAGAGAGAGAGAGAGAGAGAGAGAGAGAGAGAGAGAGAGAGAGAGAGAGAGAGAGAGAGAGAGAGAGAGAGAGAGATTATTCAGTCCCTGAACATTTTCTGACATATATAGATTTTCTGACATATAGGTAGAACAGGGAGGTCCACACGCTTTGTTGTTGGCCATCTGGAAGTTATTAAACCAAATAGGCTCCAGACAAAATGGTAAATCTATAGTTTAATGTACTCTTGGGGTTGAACATATGGCTAGATTTTCTACAAAAGGTAAGAGCATCTAAAAAGCAATAACAACTGCTAGAAGCTATGCCTTGAAAGCAGGAAAAATGCATCTTTGTATTACATATTTTTGGAAGAGAGATGATGGAAGAAGCATATGGCAATTTATGAGATTGGATTACACAATACGACATGGGTAGTCCAAGAATGGCTGTCTCACACTGGAGAGGCCAAGACTCTAATATTTGTCCAATATACATAGCAGGAGGTCTAAGAATTCCCCATTTACCATAAAGAGCCTAGAGAAATTCTGGAGAGTTAATCTTCAGTTTACACCAGAATCCTGGAGAAGTAGGTCCTAATGTAAATGAAGGGGTCATGTAGCAATGAGATAGATGAAGTTACCAGTGAAAATAAAGCCAAGCATATAAAAAAAGATAACTTCCTTCTCTGTTCTTCTATCTAGGCTGACTAAAGAAGGTATTATTCACATTTTGCATTAGTTTTTCTGCTTCAAATTATTTGATCAAGATGGTCTTTCAGAGGAGTGTCTAGGGTCTAGTGTCATCCATTTTGATTTCAGATCCTGTCAAGTTGACAGTCACAATTAGCAACCATAATTAATATAACCAGAAGTAGAATTATTGGGTAATCAATTAGTTCTCTACTTGATTTATGTAGCAGCATCTATTTTGTTTTCTGTAATGATGTGAAGTCCAGTAACATCCACATGCTCGCATAAATCATTGTATTGGTGATCAATTTAAATACCTGGTGGTAAAACTTAGGCTTGAAATGATGGTAGTACCTTTTAAGAGTTGATTCATACTCAATCCAAGGAAACAATATCCTAATGAATTCACTCTATACCTATACCAAATGAGATATGCCCTACCAAATTACTTCTAGCTACACCATCCAACCAATGGTCTTTGTTGTCAAAAAGATTGATGTCAGGAGCCAAAAAGATAATGAATGTGAATATATTTCTTAGAATAGGAAACCATGTCATAGAGAAGCAGAAGAAGGTCGATTCTCTTTGTTGTATTAATCTTAATTATTTAATATAATCGCTTAGCTCTTAAAGGTGGTAGTCCTCTGCAGTGTTGCCAGTTACCAGATGTTATTTCATCACCACATTTCCATGGAAAGTTTGTCTGACCTCTGACCAGAGCCAAGATGATCTTTCTGAATTTGTTTTCCCCACATGGTGGACTAGAGGATAACAACAACACTTTCTGGTCCACTGAGAATTCAAAGAACTTGGAAAGTCTAGTATAACACAAGGATGCTTGAAATGGCTATACTTTAAAAAAAATGGAATTATTTTGAATTTCAAGAAACTCTCAGATCAAGATGAGACTTTAAAGAACCGCTACAAACTACTCTAAGACTAAAGCTATGTTTTTCATTCTTCTAACACTATAGTAAACAGGTTTGTGAATTTTTCCTGGAAGATGTCAAGAACTAACTTGTCTATTCATTCTATACAGGGCAAAAATGACAAAGCAAAGAAGCAATTTCACTCAAGTTTCCCTAGTTTAGAGATTCCTGTATAACTGTAGATGAGGCATGTTCACAGCAACATGCTGAGCTCACTGACAGCTTCCTCTGGCCTAGAAGATGATTTTAAAAAGCTGCTTTGCTCAGGACCCTGAACCACTTACACACATCTTGCGGTTCTGGATTGGGGCAGAAAGGATATTCTGTTTGAATAATTGTTATAAATTTTATAACCTTTAAGTGGAGCATATGAATACTTTATAAACAGTGCAATTGTGTTTATATTACTGGTTCTAATAAGCCTCTCTAAGAAGAAATGCTATAATTTGAACAAATGGCTACTCAATAGCTGAAAATAAGTCAAGATTGAAAATAAAAAATCATGCCAGGTGGTGGTGGCACACACCTTTAATCCCAGCACTTCAGAAGCAGAGGCAGGCAGATTTCTGAGTTCGAGGCCAGCCTGGTCTACAGAGTGAGTTTCAGGACAGCCAGGGCTACACAGAGAAACCCTGTCTCAAACAATAATAATAATAAATAATACCCCCCCAAAAAAATCAGAAAATATATTACTATGGCAGCAGAAACATGGAATGTGCAGAGTTGGCAAATCTGAATGGGGTATGAAAAAAGGCAGCAAGAAAGCAGGAACACTGCCTTCTGATTTGTCAATGAAAGACATGCTAGAATTTTGCAAGTATTAATTTCCTTTTAAAAGTTGGCAACATGGAGATAGAAAATTGGCTCATCATATACAGGCATTTGCTACTAAGCCAGACAACCTGAACACAATTCCCAAATGCCACATAGTAAAAGGAGAAAACTGATGCTTCCAACTTTTCCTCTAATACCATGTGTACATGTTTCCCTCCGTGTGCATGTACATGGATTTGTACATTTTTTTGTGTTGTCTCTTTGTGAGTGTGCATGTATGTTTACACATATGTTTGCGTTACCTCTCTGTGCCTGTACATGTATGTATGAATATATTCTTGTGATTTCTCTGTGTATACATATACATGCATGTGTAATTATGTGTTTAGGTATGGCCTAGTATATTTGTTTCTGTATGTGCACCTGTGTTTGTGTGTGTGTGTGTGTGTGTGGTGTGTGTGTGTTATGGTGATGGTATGTATCCTCATAAAATTACCCAACATTTAGTCTTATTTGTATATTCTTCACAATAAAACAATCTATTCTACAGATTTTTCTTCCTTTTAAAAATAAAACAGACTGGTAAATGTATACCTTTAATTCACTGTGAGAAGTAATACACAATGTCTCGTCATTGTGCTCTGTCAGCCTCTGACAAGACATGAAGTTCTTGTCTTGGGAAAAATCACACTGCATTTTGTATGTCTTTACATTAAAAAGTTCATTTCTGCTAGGGATATTGCCCTCCCCCCATTTATAAACATGTGTGACTAAGCCACAAAAAAGAATATGTGCAATAGATCTTGGATTCACCACCTCAGCAAGGAGAAAAATGACACTAACGAGATATAGGAAGAGATATTCAAATCCACGAAGCGGGGTGATTACAGAAGAAGAGAAACAGAAGCAAGTGTTAGACTCCATAAATCTTCCCCTCTTTTTTGCACATAGCCTCCAGCAAAATTATACTGAGGTTTCCATTATGATTGGCTCATATATGCAATTGATTTATCTTGTGGTTAAAGGAGACTTACAGTAATTGACACAGATAAGATAACACAATTAAAGTTTGGAATCTTGGCCTGTATTCTTACCAAAATTAGAAACAATCTCAATTTTTTTTTTTTTTATAATTTCAGAGTAAGAGAGTCATTCTGTGCCTCTGGAGTGATCTTATTTTATTCTTTGGACATAAGCAGTAGATTTCATAGGTGTTTATCGATCTGGTAAACACATACAGTAAACTGGTGTCTTGGATCTCTTTTATTGCCCTGATAAGACACCATGACATAAATAAATAAATAAATAAATAAATAAATAAATAAATAAATAAATAAATAAATAAATAAATGAAAGTTTTTAATTTGTGCTAGAGTTCATGACTATCATGGTAGGAAACCTGGCAATAGCAAGACATGTTTTGCCACAACACAACAGCCAAACTTATGTGTTGATATTAAGCATGAAGCAGAGAGAGCTACGTGACTTTTGAGATCACAGAGCCAGAATCAAGTAACACAACTTTCCAACAAGATCATACCTCCTAATTCTTCCTAAAGGGTTCTACAAACTGGGGAAAGAATATGCAAACTTAAGTTTAAGTAAGCTATTTTCACTGGAACAACCATACCTGGGATGGATTAAGGAAGACATGTTTCTAACCATCATGCTATATCTATCTACACTGTTCATTATTTTCTCATGGCACTCATTTACTCTCTCATCCACCCTCCCAGTGTGTGTGTGTGTGTGTGTGTGTGTGTGTGCATGTTTGGGTAAGTGTATTCACATGTGGATAGATGAGATCATGTCTGAGAAGAGTTCTTTCACGATTCTTTTAAGAAAATGTTCCTCGTTAGCCTGTAGCAGCTTCTTGTAAGATAGGGTGCCTGGCCTGTGGGCTTCCAGAGATCAGTCTGTCTCTACCATACATCTTAAATCACTGGGATCCTAGGCATGTACCACATGACAGATTTTTCATCATTTGTGAGGATAAAACTTAGGACCTCATCACTGCAAAGCAAAAATTTTACTGAGTGACCTACTTCACAAATAACAATTTATGACTTTAATTTTCTTGTTGACATATTTCTTGTCTAACAGAGCAAAATTTATATGCCTACTCTATCTAGCTTTTAAAGTACACAAGCAGATCTTGTTACATTCTATACTAGTGGTTTTCAATCTTCCTAATGCTGTGACTCTTTAATATAGTTCCTCATGTTGTACTGACCCCCAACCTTAAAATTTTATTCAGTGCTACTTTATAGCTGTAATTTTGCTACTTTTGTGAATTGTAATATCTGATATGCAGGATATCTAATATGGGGACCTGTGGAAGTTTGGTTCACCCAAAGAAGTCCTTTTTAGCTGTGCTTCTTGTCTCTTAGCAAACATACTTCCTTACATTAGGGAAGTACTGAGTTTTCTATGTGGGTAGAATAATGAGAAAGTTTCAGTCTGCTCAATGCTTCAGGAAGAGTATTGAAGGCTCTTCTGACCCCTTTTGATGCCTCAGCCTGAGAGTCCTGTTACACTCCATGTCTGAATGGGAGTCAAGAAATGTTATCTGCTAAATAGGATTTTCATGGATAAACCCTAGGATCAATAAACATACTGATTCTTGTCAGTAGGTGAAGATTCAAGAGAAGGCCCAGAGGACAGTTGTAACTGAACACACACTTATTCCATGATCTACAGTAAGTTTTACTATAAACACATGGAATAGTAGATGAAATAGCTTAAACTTAAGCAATTCAATTGTTGATATGGCTAACTGGTGAGTGACATCAAACTGAATGCCAAAACCTATCTTTCCCTCTTCCAGTGCATAGTCCTAGCATGCATAGTAGTGCATTTGGTGTAGGACTTATCCATGTCTCCCAGAAAATCTATAACAAATGTTTCCTTTTGTTATTTGGAACTAAAAATTCTGCACACTCATTTTTGAGCCAGTCAGGTTTTTGTTGCCTTTATGCCATTATTCTCATGAGGAATCTCATCTGAAAGGTAATTTCATCTCATTCATAAGTACAAGGGACTATGCTGCAGTTTGTCTCTCTGGTTCTCTGAAAGACTCTCTTTGAAATTGCCAGAAGGATAATCTGACTCTATCTCTTTTATTTTGGATGAAAGGGACTATAAGCCACATAAAAACTCATATTTTATTCATGTTCAGAGACCACGTTTGGTTCTTAACCATTTAAAGAAGAGCTTTTTCCCTCTCCATGTCTGTCTCTCAGAAGGCAACTTTTCTTTGAAACTGGGTCTCATGTATCCAAAACTGTTCTTGAACATGCTATGCAGCCAAAGATTACATTCAGCTTTTAATTCTCCTAACCTCAAGTCTTGAATGCTGAGACTGTTATTGTAAGGTGGCAGGTATTGTTTATTCATTGGTACAGAGAATTGAACTCAGGGTTTCATGCATGCCATTCAACCACTCTACCAACTGAATCACTTCCCTAGCCCTCACTTCCAGTCTCCTTAATTTCATTTTTCTCATTGGGAACTTAGGAAAAAATTAGCAGGGCTGACAATAGCACTACATCTAAGTGTTACCACTGTGCTGTTACACTTGTGTGTTAAGGTGTTACAGGAGCAAATGAAATTTTCCTTTGGATTAACTTCCTTGGGAAAGTAATCACATCAAGACCACAAAATTCTGACAGGCCCAGAAATGAGCATGAAATGCTATTAGGATCAAAGAACAAAATTGAAGCATCTTCTTATAGATTTTGAAGATCTATAAGAGACAGGATAAGTCTTAAACCAAATGCCCTACTCTACATGCTAGACACCATCAGCATCAAGGCTATCTAATCTCTTGGTAGTATGGAAGGGACACCCCTTGTTTGCAGCTAAAAAGGGAAGAGGAAAAGCTGTGACCACAGTAGACTCTCTTATTTTGTCCAGAGAGAAAGTCCATAGCCATATATTTCGGGGTGGGGAGATGGAGCTATAAACTTGGATCTATCAGTTACATCTATGCATTACAACTATGACACCTTTCATGTTTTCCCTTTATTTTGCAGCATTAGGAGGCACATAATCAAGACAAAAAGCTTCCTTGGATGCATCCGTTCAGTACAATTGAACGGGCAGAAAATTGTTCTAGAGGAGAGGGCAAAGATCACGTCTGAAGTCAGATCTGGCTGTCCAGGTCACTGCAGCAGCTATGGAAACAACTGCAACAATGGGGGTAAGTGTGTGGGGAAGCATAATGGCTATTCCTGTGACTGTACCAACTCACCATATGAAGGACCTTTCTGTCAGAAAGGTAATCTGGGCATACATGCCACTAGTGTATGTGGTTTAGTAGCATCCAAATACCATGGCCAATGCTTCTGTGCCCTTAGACAGTCTACACCATTGCTACTGCAGACAATGTTATACTACCCACATGCATGTTTAAGCCAATGGTACCTATTCTTGCAACCTATACCATTTCTCCTACATGTGAAAGTCTAGAAGCCACAAGTCATTTTCAAAACAATGTTCTTCATGTCTTCAAGCAATACCTATACTTATACTTTATATTCTCAGACAGTGTAAACTCTATTTAGCTTATCAGCATAGTCATTTCCATATATTGAGCTTTGTACTTGATAGCAGTGCAGTTGTACTCAGTTATAATTGAAAATGAGCACATCTTCAGTGCTGAATAATCGGTTGAAGACTAGAAGTGGACCATCTACTTATGTTTAGTGGCATCCTAACATTTCTAGTTCTATTACTTCAATTACAAAATGTATCAAAGAATCACAGTGTTGAGTACAAAAGAAGCTTTAGAAGCACTTAAGCAATCTCTTTTTTTAAAAACATGTCAATGAGTAAAGACAAAAGATTCTTCCACTATTAACCTTGATAGATTTCCTAACATTGCTTTTACTTTCAAAAATCAAGCTTGCAGAAGATAAGATGTAAACAAAATTCAACAATAGCATTTAATATTAAATGAAATATTTTATTAATTTAATTTAATGTTTTTCATTTATTCAATTTATATCCCACTCACTGCCCTCTTCCTGGTAACTCCCTCCCACAACTCTTCCTCCCTCCCCTTACCTTCTTTGAGATGATGGGGACCCCATTGGTAATCTCCCCCTACCATGGCACTTAAACTCATTGCAAGGCTAGGCACTTCCTCTCCCACTAAGGCCAGAGTAGGCGTCTCAGAAAGTAGAACATATTCAACAGTTTTTGTGATAGCCCCCATTCCAGTTGTTCAGGACAAATATGAAGGACAAGTGGCACATCTATATGCTACATATAAGCATCAAGGCCTAAGTCCAAGCCATGTATGTTCTTTGGTTGGTGGTTCAAACTCTGTAGAGCCTGAAGAGTCCAGGTTACCTGGCATTGTTGTTCTTCCTGTGGAGTTCCTATACCCTTTGGGGCCCACAGTCCTTCCTCTTTTTCTTCCATAAGGGTCCCCAAGCTCCATCCACAGTTTGGCTGTGGATGTGTGCATATATCTGAGTTAGCTGCTTGTTGGAACCTCTCAAAGGACGACATGCTGCTGTCTGTAAGCCCAACAGAATATCATTAACAGTGTTAGGGACTGGTTCTTGCTCATGGGATGTTCTCAATTGGGGCAGATTATTGCTTGTCCATTATCTCAATCTGCTCCCTTCCCTGTGACTGCATTACCTGTGGACAGGGTACATTTTGCTTTGAGAATTTTGAGGGAGTGTCGGTGTCTGTATCACTCTACCGGGGTTCCTGCCTGGCTACAGGTGGTGGCCTCTTTAGGTCCTATATCCCTAATGTAGTGAGTTACAGCTAAGATTACCGATTCTTGGACAGCTTCCTTATTCCAGGTTTCTGTCTCATCTTTGAGTTGCCCCCTACCTCCTTACCACTGTCAGTTGCAAATTTCCTTTCATTTTCCTAGCCATCTAGCCATCTCTCCTGTCCTTTCCCATACCATAACCTGAATCCTCCATTCTCCTTCTCATACCCATCCCTTCTCATTTCCCTCCTCTATCTTTCTCTTATGACTATTTTATTCCTCCTCCTAACTGAGATTCAAGCTTCCTTGCATGGATCTTTCTTCTTATTTTGCTTCTTTGGATCTGTGGTATATAACACGGTATCTGTGTTTTACTGCTAATATTCTCTTAAAATGAATTATTTTAACTGGTACAGGACACAGCAATTCCATATGGTTCTTGCCAATTCATTAAGGCACACTCTGTTTTGGTGTGTATGTGTGTGTGTTTGTGTGTTTGTGTGTCTGTGTGTGTTTGTCTGGAGTCCAAAGACAAAAATTGGAATACATTCTTCATGCAATATCTACCCTGTATTTAGAATCTGTACCTGGTGTAGTCTCTCTAATGGACTAGGCTAGCTGGCCAGCAAGCTACAGAGAACTGCTAGACTCTACTTCCCCCACATTGGGATTGTAGCCACAACACTATTTGTAACTTGATAGAATTTGAGATTCATACCTTAAGCAGTTCAATTTTCAAGCTCCTCCATCAAGCAGTAGTTCATTTACTTTAACTTAATATCAAAGTTACAGAAAAAAATAAATATCCAGTATTTCCCTTGAAGGGACCTGTAATCTAACTTCTCCCATCACTCATTCTGACCTTCCCTCCAAAACTGGTTTGGATTTTGTGCTTGTTATTCCTACAGGGTTTGGGGTAGAAGTCCTTGCAAAATCAAAATACGGGAACAATCTTTAAAACCAATAGAGGATTAAACCATGCATGCATCGGAATTTGGAATAAATAAAACAGGCCCCATCCTAATAACACTTCACTGAGGACAAAAGTTGATTAATTTTTCTATTTCCTTTATTTGTTTAATAAGGGAATGCAGATACTACAGCACACATTTTGAGGTTAGAGGAAAACTTGTGGCAGTTGACCTTTCCATTCTGCTATGTGGTTCCATGGATCAAACACAGGTCTTTGGGTGAGATAAGAAGCCCTTTTATCCACTGAAACTTCTTGCTAGCCATTTTGCAAATAAGTGTTCATGAACTCATAGCAGTTTAGGTTCCTTACACATTACCTGTAGAAGTTCTAATTAGTCAGTATTCCAACTTGGATGTTGGAAGGGCTGGGGAGAGGCCCCATCCCTAGCTGAGGATCTATTGACAGTTGATACCTATTAATTCAAAGAAGAGTCAGTATCTTTAGGAGTCCAGTCACTGACATGTTGCCTATTCTCCCTTGGATAGCTGTACATGTATGCCAATAAATCCATCATGAAGTAGACTCAGTTTGAGATAAATAAATGAATAAATAAATAAATAAATAAATAATAAATAAATAAAATGAAGTTAGGAGGGAATAAGTGGGAGAAAGATAGGAGTTGGAAGGGGTGTGACCAAAATTAGTTTTATATATGTATGTTAGTTTGTTTTTTGCTGCTGTGACAAATGCCAAGATCAAAAGTTACTCAGGAAGGCAGGGGTTTATTTGGTTTACAGGTCACAATGTATCATCAGGGAAAAACAATTCAGGAGTTCAAGACAGTAAAGAAAGTAAAGTCTATACAGGAATCTTGCAATGTAGGTTTACCCCTCTTGGCTTGTTCTCCTTGTGTTTTTGCACAACCCAGGGCCACTTGTTTAGATGTTGCCCACAGTGGGCCTAGCCTGTTTCACTTCTCTGGCTCTGCAATCTGTAATACAATCACAAGTTGCCTAACTTCATCTTCTCTCAATAATCCCTCCAACACTGGAGTTTCTACTTTAACTGAGATTATATCTTCAACAATAGCCTCTCTTTGCCTCTCATGATGCCATACTTCAGCTTGTCTCTATGAACCTTTCATTATTGCAGTTTCATACCACCAAAACCAATAGTGTTTGAAAGATTCTTATACATTACCAAGCTTGTTGCCAACTGGAAAAGTACCTTTGGTCCCTCTGGCCTATTGCTTGGTATGTTAAGTGTGAGTGAACACCTCCCACAAAAAAGATTTTGCCTCAATGATGCTGGTCATTTATTAGTCACAGATGGTCCCTAATTGCCAACTTCTAGAGTCTGTTATTTCAGAGAAATCCAAGTTTTACCTCTAGAGATTGTTACTACAAAATATCACATGAACAATCCTGACAGAATCTATTCTTCCATGTGAGACTTAACAAGGCAGATCTTCATCATCGGCTTGGCTTTCAATATCATGTTTCTTATGCTTAAAACATTATTTACTGTTAGTCTTTTAGTTACATACAATTTAAATTCAAAACCCCCTTCTCCCCACCTTCCGGATAATACGTATACTGTCACAGGTTACATCAACAGAGATCCTTTATGAAAGGAGAAAGGAAGGCTAACTGGCAGGAAGGCCAGGACTTTTATATCTTTGTGAAGGAGAGTGTGGACATATCATTATTCTGCATATGAGAGAGAGCATGAAGCATTTGTCTTTCTGAACTTTGCTTATTGCTTTCAACTGTCTAAGCTAATGATGTGCAATTGTGTACAATTATCTGACATTCTCTTAATTTTGATCTTTAGAGTTAAATGTGTTGTCAGGGTAAACTTCTACTGTCTTGTGATTCAGAGAAGCCTCTGCACTCAAAATCACCTAAACCACCACTCCCAACTGAAGTAGGCTTGATGGTACCAAGTCCCCCCTTTTTTTTATTGGACATTTTCTTTACTTACATGTCAAATGTTATCCCCTTTCCCAGTTTCCCCCCTCCTGGAAACCCCCTCCCCTGTTTTTATGAGGGTGTTCCTCCACCCACCCACCCACCCACTTCCACCTCCCTGCTCCCCATTCCCCTACACTCGGTCATCTATGGAGCCTTCATAGGACCAAGGACCTCTCCTCCCATTGATGCCTGATAAGGCCATCCTCTGCTACATATGCTGCTGGATCCATGTGCACTCCTTGGTTTGTGGTTTAGTTCCTGGGAGCTCAGGAGTGGGGTCTGTTTGGTTGATATTGTTGTTCTTCCTATGGTGTAGCAAACCTCTTCAGCTCCTTCAGTCCTTCCTCTAACTCCTCCATTGGGGACCCCATGCTCAGTCCAATGGTTGGCTGAATACATACACTTCTGTATTTTTAAGGCTCTTTCAGGGTCTCTCAGGAGACAGCAATATCAGGCTCCATTCAGCAAGCATTTCTTGGCATCCACAATAGTGTCTGAATTTGGTAAGTGTATATGGGATGAATCCCTAGGTGGAACAGTTTCTGGATGGCTTTTTCTTCAGTCTCTGCTCTACACTTTGTCTCTATATTTGCTCCTGTGAGTATTTTGGTCCCCTTTCTAAGAAGGATGGAAACACCCACAATTTGGTTTTTCTTCTTGGCTTCAGGTAGTCTGTGAATTATATCTTGGATATTAGGAGCTTCTGGGCTAATATCCACTTATCAGTGAATGCGTACCATGTGTGTGCTTTTGTGATTGGGTTACCTCATTCAGGTTGATATTTTCTAGTTCCAAACCTTTGCCTAAGTGCCACAGCAGCCCCAGTAGTATCTGTGTGAAAGGTTCCACAGACAGAGGTGAGAACTTCCAAGGACGGAGGCCTCCTCACACCAGTTGTGGAACTCTTGCTTGGAGCAAATTATTGAGCTGTAGTTCTCATGGCAATTTATCTGTTTTATCTTATTTACACTTTTTCATACTTATGAGATGTTCCTGATGGCAAGGACTAAGATCTTAACTGAGAATAATGGGAATGAGACCATTCCTTGAGATGGGGGCACTAGCCATGACCTTATCTCTGGGGGAACCAGCGCTCCACTTTATAAATCATTTACAAGACAGCATTAATAGATTAAAAACTTTCCCAACAATAAAATTTCATATGGCTACATGTATGTCATCAGAAGTGGGCTTTGGTATATTGTTTTAGAAAGCTTTAAATAAAAATAATTAAAATAGTTTAAATTTATGTTTTAAAGATTGGCAAAAGACCAGATACTAGAAGTCAAATAATAAGTGACCATAAAAATTTATTAACCTGTTCTTGGAATTATGCCACTAACCTTGGATGATTTTTGTGCTTTACTGTGCCAGATGACTATGATGATATCTGTCCTATCTGTGACTGCTTCATTGAACACATCTTCTCCGAGTTGTAATAATTGTTTATTTATAAAAACCCTTGAGAGTTGCAGAATACACTCAGTTTCAAACTGCCTCTGTGTTTGTTTCTGTTTGTCACCACGGAATCCTTACCCACCTGGCCTTCGAGGACCCTCATCCCAGGGACCCCCATACCCAACTGTGTGGTCTGTGGCACCTAAGAATTTCATGAATTCATTGTTTTAATAGCTGAGTAGTACTTCATTGTGTAAATGTACCTCACTATCTGTATCCATTCATCTGTTGAAGGACATCTGGGTTCTTTCCAGCTTCTGGCTATTATAAATAAGGCTGCTATGAACATGGTGGAGCATGTGTACTTGTTATATGTTGGAGAATCTTTTGGGTATATGCCCAGGAGTTTTATAGCTGGGTCAGAGTTCTTAAGAAAAGTCTTGATTGTGAAAAGGATAAGAGGCTTTTAACAGTGTATTTGAATCTCAAAGACACAGATGAAGTTAACAATGGCAGGCTTCCCAGAGCAAAAACCCCTGGTTAAATGTTTTAATCCCCTAAGGCTTGGATGAGAAATGTGTTAGTGTGATTAGCCCTTGATTAAATTGATGGGAGTGTTTGGGGGTGGAATGGGGGCACAGGAAACTGTATAGACTCTGGCCCTGTAAATCTGCCATGGCTGATATTCATTCTGACTGGGTTCTATCTACACCCTCTAGGTCAGTCAGTTTTATGTAACTGTAAGGAAAAGTTTGACAGAAATAAATTTCTGTCAAATGTTTTCATTGTGTTAAAATTTTTTAAAAAAATGCTGTTCTGGTTCCTGTTGCTTTCACACTTTCTTGACAACTAGAAGCCTCCATCCCAACACCTTGCAGGCCACTACTCTCCTTCTGTCTCTAAATTTGCCTAGCTGGAACTCTCATATAAATGAACCATAACACATGTTGCTTTATTGTATTGCCTTTCTCCCGTTAAATAATGTCTCCCCTTCATCCATGTATCCATGTTATCATGATTTTTTTTTCCTTTCTATTGGCAAAGCATTTTCTGGGTATTCACCACTTTGCTTGCCTCTTTGTCTATCCATGAACACTGGACTGTCTCCATTTTCTGATGTTTATGAATAAGACTACTCATGAAATTCATGTGCATTATTGCAAATCACATGTGCTTTACTTTGTTTTGGAATGAATTTTAGTGTATTTACTCTCTTAGGCATGTGAATCTTCTGTTGGAGATCAAATGTACCATGTTATCCTGTGGAAGAGAAACAACCAATTTCAGAACTTTGTTTCTCTCCTCTGTAAACAAGGTCACAGTGAAGAATCAATGGAAATAGCTGCTCCATAATGGAGAGTGTAATTTTATTGATTGTTGATATGAGAGAGAGAGAACAGACAGAGGCAGAGGAACTTTCCAGATCAGAGAACAAAAGCAGAAAACACTGGCCAGCGCCTATGCTTTCTCTCCAGCAGGGGTAGGGAACTGGCAGGGAAATGTGGGAGAAAATAGCAGAGAGATGATCAAGAGAAGAAAAGAGGCAGAAGACAGGTGTGTGTGTGTGTGTGTGTGTGTGTGTGTGTGTGTGTGTGTGTGTCTGTGATGATTAGTTTTCTAATTTGGAATAACCATAGAGCTAGGGTAGAGGAGGAGGTAAAATAAACCAATGGGCCAGGATGCTACTGTGGTCTTTGAAATGAGTATAGGTACAAAACATAACAGGGGCTGAGGAGCCTGGAAGTTAGCTTTTGACTTTGTTATGCATCCTCAGGCATATCTTGAGGTAACTGGTCATTTCTGGAAAGTCTGGCAAGCAGAAATCTGTTGCACAGGTTCTTCATGATTGCTGTCCATGAGCATTGATTTAGCCACCAAAAATCCTCCTAGAGTCCAATTTGAGCTGAGGCTAGATTTTCAAATGGACCAAGTCAGTGGGCCTCCCTTTTTTGGGGATGCTTGGGGTTTTTCCATTTGCACCTGATATCACTGTCTAGCACTGGTAATAAAACAGATAGATGCACTTACCTGCCGAGTCGTCTTGATGCCCCATGGCTCATCTTTTGAGGAACTGCCAAATTGTTTTTCAAAGTGGGTTGCAGATTTTCCATTGAAGAGACATGGGGAAAATGCCCCTACCTCTGAACATCAAATCCTTCACTCTCCTGTCCCTGTGTGGAGTCATAACTGTAGCACTACCCCTTCCCCATTATAAACACAGTTACAATCAGGGCTATATTGTCTAAGTAGGATGGTATTATCTCTTAGCACAGCCAGCATAATTCAGTTAAATCAGATCTGGAGGCACTGGTGACCTGAAAAAACTAAACCATCATATTCAAGAGTGGGCAAGGCTCTCATTACTCATTCATTATGTTGTCCTAGTGGCCTGGGTTTGTGGTTTACTAGGGGAAAATGGGTATGGGCCCAGGAATAGGATTGGTGTCCAGGCTCACAGAGGTGGTGCAGGTGGAGGTTTGGCTAGTAGGATTTTACTGCTGAGAGCAATTGGGTATGCTTGAACATGGAGTCCAATGGTGATCAGGACTCTAGGATTCTTACCAGTAATATAAAGTTTCAGTCCACAAGTCTTTGAGGTAGCCCATTTAGGATTCTTGCTGGGAATTGAGCCTAATATGGTGGTGGCATCTTTATTAGTTGGCTTCCAGTGTTTTTATCCAGTGGATTCTTATCCCCAGGCTGCACAGAAGACCTCAGGGCCACCACATTTGTTGTATGGGTTATGGCTCTGAGAATATCCTGGGCCAAGGTAAAAAGCTTGGTATTTAGTCTCCTAACACACCAAATGTGTTTTGCAGCTGTAAGCTGTCAGGTATACTTGTAATTTTGCTGTAGAGAAGGGGTGTCCCATTCTTTGCCAACCAAAACACAGAGGTAGACATGGAGACCAGGGAACCTGGTATCTGGAAGCATAACCCAGGAAGAGGAATTGACAGTATTCTTTGTGTCTGCATTGATTTGGACCCAGATAAGATTAAGGGGATGGTGGAGGTTGGGTTCTGTAATACATGCATACAGGAGGCTCATCAGGATTGCTGTAACTTGAGCTTGAGAGTATTGGAATGGTGCTTGATAGTCTTTCAGTGGTTTTTGTTTCTGCTTTCTGGTCCATTTGAAGTATCTCTTGACTGGTACCCAATATCCAGGCTGGAATAGGTGGGGCTCCAGAGGTGAACCTGTTTCATAGAGAGCATGAAGTTTAGGCCAAATATGTTGTGTACTCAATGTATACTCTCAAGATATCTAATAAGTGGCAATCATCTGCTTCTACAATAACCTCTGTTTCTAGGTTGAGGATAATGGTGTGTGCATGTGCGTGCACATGCATGTGTGTATGTATGTGTGTATATGTGTGTGTGTACCAAACATAATTTCAAAAGGGGTCAGTCCCATCTAATATATGGAGTTCCATACTTTATAAACGGTGAAGGGGATAAGAATTACCAGTCACAGTCTCCAAGGTCAATTTAATTAAGGTCACTTTTAGCATTCTATTCATCTTCTCTACTTGTTCTGAACTCTGGGGTCTGAGAGAAAAATTAAGTTTTCAATCAATCTCGAGAGATTGGCTTATCCCTGGCTTACCTGGGAAACAAATGCAGGTCCATTGCCTAACACTATAAACCATCTGCATCCTGAAGCTGACTCCATTTCACAACTATTCACACCTTAATCCCAACCAGAGAGAAACTAGAGAGAACAGGACCCCCTGGTGTGCTGATACAACTAAGATCACAGCTAACTGCACCCCAAAATCACCCTGAGAGAGCTTGTCTCTCTGGATTGCTGACACACCTAAAACAACAGACTCACAGGCTCACAGGAGGGAAAAGCTCCAGTCAGAGACAACAAAACCAGCAAACAACAGTGATAAGTAGATTGCAAGAAGCAAGCACAAGAACATGAGCAACAGAAATCAAGGCTACTTGACTTCAGAAGCCAGTGCTCCCACCCAAGCAAGCATGAATAGCCCAACAAACCCAAAAAGCAAGATTCTGATTTAAAAATGCCATTTTATGATGATGATAGAGGACTTTAAGAAGGACATAAATAAGACCCTTAAAGACATACATAAGAACACAGGTAAATAGAAGTTCTTAAGAGAAAACACATAAGTACCTTAAAGTATTAAAGGAAAACACAACCAAACAGATGAAGGAATTGAACAAAACCATCCAGGACCTAAAAATGGAAATACAGTCAATAAAGAAATCACAAAGAAAGACAACCCTGGTGATAGAAAACTTAGGAAAAATACCTGAAGTTATAGATGCAAGCATCATCAACAGAATACAAGAGATAGGAGGGAGAATCTCAAGCATAAAGATACCATAGAAAACATTGAAGACACAACAGTCAAAGAAAATGCAACATGCAAAAAGTTCCTAACCCAAAACATCCAGGAGATCCTGGACACAATGAAATGACTAAACGTAAGAATAATAGCCACAGAAGAGAGAGAATATTCCCATTTTAAAGGGTCAGTAAATATCTTCAAAAAACATTTAGAAGAAAACTTCCATAACCTAAAGAAAGAGATGCCCTAAATGTCCAAGAAGCCTACAGAACCTCAAAGATATTAAATCAAAAAGAGAAATTTCTCTGATAACATAATAATCAAAACACCAAATGACATTTTATGATGATGATAGAGGACTTTAAGAAGGACATAAGTAAGTCCCTTAAAGACATACATAAGAACACAGGTAAATAGAAATTCTTTTTTTTTTTTTAATATTTTTATTACATATTTTCCTCAATTACGTTTCCAATGCTATCCCAAAAGTCCCCCATAGCGCCCCCCACTTCCCTACCCACCCATTCCCATTCTTTTGGCCCTGGCTTCCCCTATATTGGGGCATATAAAGTTTGCAAGTCCAATGGGCCTCTCTTTCCATTGATGGCTGACTAGGCCATCTTTCGATACATATGCAGCTAGAGACAAGAGCTCCAGGGTTCTGGTTAGTACATCATGTTGTTCCAACAATAGGGTTGCAGATCCCTTTAGCTCCTTGGGTACTTTCTCTAGCTTCTCCATTGGGAGCCCTGTGATACATCCAATAGCTGACTGTGAACATCCACTCCTGTGTTTGCTAGGCCCCAGCATCGTCTCACAAGAGACAGCTATATTTGGGTCCTTTCAGCAAAATCTTGCTAGTGTATGCAATGGTGTCAGCGTTTAGAAGTTGATTATGGGATGGATCCCTGGATACAGCAGTCTCTAAATGGGCCATCCTTTCATCACCGCTACGAACTTTGTCTCTGTAACTCCTTCCCTGGGTGTTTTGTTCCCAATTCTAAGAAGGTGCACAGTGTCCACACTTTGGTCTTCATTCTTCTTGAGTTTCATGCGTTTAGCAAATTGTATCTTAAATCATGGGTATCCTAAGTTTTGGGCTAATATCCACTTATCAGTGAATACATATTGTGTGAGTTCTTTTGTGATTGTGTTACTTCACTCAAGATGATGCCCTCCAGGTCCATCCATTTGGCTAGGAATTTCATAAATTCATTCTTTTTAATAGCTGAGTAGTACTCCATTGTGTAAATGTACCATAATTTCTGTATCCATTCCTCTGTTGAGGGACATCTGGGTTCTTTCCAGCTTCTGGCCATTATAAATAGGGCTGCTATGAACATAGTGGAACATGTGTCCTTTTTACTGGTTGGGACATCTTCTGGATATATGCCCAGGAGAGGTATTGCTGGATCCTCCGGTAGTACTATGTCCAATTTTCTGAGGAACCGCCAGACTGATTTCCAGAGTGGTTGTACAAGCTTGCAATCCCACCAACAATGGAGGAGTGTTCCTCTTTCTCCACATCCTCGACAGCAACTGCTGTCACCTGAATTTTTTATCTTAGCCATTCAAACTGGTGTGAGGTGGAATCTCAGGGTTGTTTTGATTTGCATTTCCCTGATGATTAAGGATGTTGAACATTTTTTCAGGTGTTTCTCTGCCATTCGGTATTCCTCCGGTGAGAATTCTTTGTTCAGTTCTGAGCCCCATTTTTTAATGGGGTTATTTGACTTTCTGGAGTCTACCTTCTTGAGTTCTTTATATATATTAGATATTAGTCCCTTATCTGATTTAGGATAGGTGAAGATCCTTTCCCAATCTGTTGGTGGTTTTTTTGTCTTATTGATGGTGTCTTTAGCCTTGCAGAAGCTTTGTAGTTTCATGAGGTCCCACTTGTCAATTCTCAATCTTACAGCACAAGCCATTACTGTTCTATTCAGGAATTTTTCCCCTGTGCCCATATCTTCAAGGCTTTTCCCCACTTTCTCCTCTATAAGTTTCAGTGCCTCTGGTTTTATGTGAAGTTCCTTGATCCACTTAGACTTGACCTTAGTACAAGGAGATAGGAATGGATCGATTCGCATTCTTCTACATGTTAACAACCTGTTGTGCCAGCACCATTTGTTGAAAATGCTGTCTTTCTTCCAAAGGATGTTTTTAGCTCCCTTGTCGAAGATCAAATGACCGTAGGTGTGTGGGTTCATTTCTGGGTCTTCAATTCTATTCCATTGGTCTATTTGTCTGTCACTATACCAGTACCATGCAGTTTTTATCACAATTGCTCTGTAGTAGAGCTTTAGGTCCGGCATGGTGATTCCACCAGAGGTTCTTTTATCCTTGAGAAGAGTTTTTGCTATCCTAGGTTTTTTGTTATTCCAGATGAATTTGCAGATTGCACTTTCTAATTCGTTGAAGAATTCATTTGGAATTTTGATGGGGATTGCATTGAATCTGTAGATTGCTTTTGGCAAGATAGCCATTTTTACAATGTTGATCCTGCCAATCCATGAGCATGGGAGATCTTTCCATCTTCTGAGATCTTCTATAATTTCTTTCTTCAGAGACTTGAAGTTTTTATCATACAGATCTTTCACTTCCTTAGTTAGAGTCACGCCAAGATATTTTATATTATTTGTGACTATTGAGAAGGGTGTTGTTTCCCTAATTTCTTTCTCAGCCTGTTTATTCTTTGTGTAGAGAAAGGCCATTGATTTGTTTGACTTAATTTTATATCCAGCTACTTCACCGAAGCTGTTTATCAGGCTTAGGAGTTCTCTGGTGGAATTTTTAGGGTCACTTATATATACTATCATATCATCTGCAAAAAGTGATATTTTGACTTCATCTTTTCCAATTTGTATCCCTTTGATCTCCTTTTGTTGTCGAATTGCTCTGGCTAGGACTTCAAGGACAATGTTGAATAGGTATGGAGAAAGTGGACAGCCTTGTCTAGTCCCTGATTTTAGAGGGATTGCTTCAAGCTTCTGACCATTTACTTTGATGTTGGCTACTGGTTTGCTGTAGATTGCTTTTATCATGTTTAGGTATGGGCCTTGAATTCCTGATCTTTCCAAGACTTTTATCATGAATGGGTGTTGGATCTTGTCAAATGCTTTTTCTGCATCTAACGAGATGACCATGTGGTTTTTGTCTTTGAGTTTGTTTATATACTGGATTACGTTGATGGATTTCCGTATATTGAACCATCCCTGCATCCCTGGGATGAAACCTACTTGGTCAGGATGGATGATTGTTTTGATGTGTTCTTGGATTGGGTTAGCAAGAACTTTATTGAGGATTTTTGCATCAATATTCATAAGGGATATTGGTCTGAAGTTTTCTATCTTTGTGGGGTCTTTTTGAGGGTTAGGTATCAGAGTAATTGTGGCTTCATAGAATGAGTTGGGTAGAGTACCTTCTGTTTCTATTTTGTGGAATAGTTTGTGAAGAACTGGGATTAGATCTTCTTTGAAGGTCTGATAGAACTCTGCACTAAACCCATCTGGTCCTGGGCTTTTTTTGGTTGGGAGACTATTAATGACTGCTTCTATTTCTTTGGGGGATATAGGGCTGTTTAGATCATTAACCTGATCTTGATTCAACTTTGGTACCTGGTATCTGTCTAGGAACTTCTCCATTTCATCCAGGTTCTCCAGTTTTGTTGAGTATAGCCTTTGGTAGAAGGATCTGATGGTGTTTTGGATGTCTTCAGGATCTGTTGTTATGTCTCCTTTTTCATTTCTGATTTTGTTAATTATGATGCTTTCCCTGTGCCCTCTAGTGAGTCTGGCTAAGGGTTTATCTATCTTGTTGATTTTCTCAAAGAACCAGCTCCTTGATTGGTTGATTCTTTGAATAGTTTTTCTTGTTTCCACTTGGTTGATTTCACCCCTGAGTTTGATTATTTCCTGCCGTCTACTCCTCTTGGGTGAATTTGCTTCCTTTTGTTCTAGTGCTTTTAGGTGTGTTGTCAAGCTGCTAATGTGTGCTCTTTCTAGTTTCCTTTTGGAGGCACTCAGAGCTATGAGTTTTCCTCTTAGAAATGCTGTCATTGCGTCCCATAAGTTTGGGTATGTTGTGGCTTCATTTTCATTGAACTCTAAAAAGTCCTTAATTTCTTTCTTTATTCCTTCCTTGACCAAGGTATCATTGAGAAGAGTGTTGTTCAGTTTCCACGTGAAGGTTGGCTTTCTATTATTTATTTTGTTATTGAAGATCAGCTTTAGTCCATGGTGATCTGATAGGATGCATGGGACAATTTCAATGTTTTTGTATCTGTTGAGTCCTGTTTTGTGCCCAATTACGTGGTCAATTTTGGAGAAGGTACCATGAGGTGCTGAGAAGAAGGTGTATCCTTTTGTTTTAGGGTAAAATGTTCTGTAGATATCTGCCAGATCCATTTGATCCATAACTTCTGTTAGTTTCACTGTGTCCCTGTTTAGTTTCTGTTTCCATGATCTGTCCATTGGTGAAAGTGGTGTGTTGAAGTCTCCCACTATTATTGTATGAGGTGCAATGTGTGCTTTGAGCTTTACTAAAGTTTCTTTAATGAATGTGGCTGCCTTTGTATTTGGAGCATAGATATTCAGGATTGATAGTTCCTCTTGGAGGATTTTACCTTTGATGAGTATGAAGTGCCCCTCCCTGTCTTTTTTGATGACTTTGGGTTGGAAGTCAATCTTATCTGATATTAGAATGGCTACTCCAGCTTGTTTCTTCAGACCATTTGCTTGGAAAATTGTTTTCCAGCCTTTCATTCTGAGGTAGTGTCTATCTTTTTCTCTGAGATGAGTTTCTTGTAAGCAGCAAAACGTTGGGTCTTGTTTGTGTAGCCAGTTTGTTAGTCTATGTCTTTTTATCGGGGAGTTGAGTCCATTGATATTAAGAGATATTAAGGAAAAGTAATTGTTGTTTCCTGTTATTTTTGTTGTTAAAGTTGGCATTCTGTTCTTGTGGCTGTCTTCTTTTAGGTTTGTTGAGGGATTACCTTCTTGTTGTTTCTAGGGCGTGGTTCCTGTCCTTGTATTGGTTTTTTTCTGTTATTATCCTTTGAAGGGCTGGATTCGTGGAGAGATAATGTGTGAATTTGGTTTTGTCATGGAATACTTTGGTTTCTCCATCTATGTTAATTGAGAGTTTGGCTGGGTATAGTAGCCTGGGCTGGAATTTGTGTTCTTTTAGTGTCTGTATAACCTCTGTCCAGGATCTTCTGGCTTTCATAGTCTCTGGTGAAAAATCTGGTGTAATTCTGATAGGCTTGCCTTTATATGTTACTTGGCCTTTTTCTCTTACTGCTTTTAGTATTCTATCTTTATTTAGTGCATTTGTTGTTCTGATTATTATGTGTCGGGAGGTATTTCTTTTCTGGTCCAGCCTATTTGGAGTTCTGTAGGCTTCTTGTATGTTCATGGGCATCTCTTTCTTTAGATTTGGGAAGTTTTCTTCTATAATTTTGTTGAAGATGTTTGCTGGTCCTTTGAGTTGAAAATCTTCATTCTCATCCAATCCTATTATCCGTAGGTTTGGTCTTCTCATTGTGTCCTGTATTTCCTGGATGTTTTGAGTTAGGATCTTTTTGCATTTTCCATTTTCCTTGATTGTTGTGCCCATGTTCTCTATGGAATCTTCTGCACCTGAGATTCTCTCTTCCATCTCTTGTATTCTGTTGCTGATGCTTGCATCTATGGTTCCAGATTTCTTTCCTAGGGTTTCTATCTCCAGTGTTGCCTCATTTTGGGTTTTCTTTATTGTGTCTACTTCCCTTTTTAGGTCTAGTATGGTTTTGTTCATTTCCATCATCTGATTGGATGTGTTTTCCTGTTTCTCTTTAAGGACTTCTACCAGTTTGGTTGTGTTTTCCTGTTTTTCTTTAAGGACTTGTAACTCTTTAGCCATGTTCTCCTGTAGTTCTTTAAAGTCCTTCTTGATGTCTTCTACCATCATCATGAGATATGCTTTTAAATCCAGGTCTAGTTTTTCAGGTGTGTTGGGGTGCCCTGGACTGGGCGAAGTGGGAGTGCTGGGTCCTGATGATGGTGAGTGGTCTTGGTTTCTGTTAGTAAGATTCTTACCTTTACCTCTCGCCATCTGGTAATCTCTGGAGTTGTTATAGTTGTCTCTGTTCAGAGGTTGTTCTTCTGGGGATTCTGAGTATCCTCTGTCAGCAGACCTGGGAGACAGGCTCTCTCCTCTGAGTTTCAGTGGTTAGAGCACTCCCTGCTGACAAGCTTTCCTCTTAAAGGGAAGGTGTACAGATATCTGGGGTTTGGACCTCCTCCTGGCCGAAGAAGAAGGCGGAAAACAGGACCTTTCCCAGATGCTGTGTTGCTTTGGTAGGTCACAGAAGCTGTAGGCTTCTGTGGTACACACTCTCAGCTGTGCAGACTAAGTTCCTAAGTTCAGTGGAGTCCTGGATCCAAGATGTGCTCCCTGCTCCTGAGGCAGAGGGCTCCTGTGCAGGGCAGACCACTGTCTTCCAGCTAGGAGGGTGCCGGATGTCTGTGGCCCCAAAAGGGTGCTGCCTCAGCGGCTCTGTGGCTCCCGCCTGTCCCAGAAGCTGTCTGCCTCTGTGGTCCTCAGTCTTACCTGTACAGACTAAGTTCGGCAGAGTCCCGGAGCCAAGATGGCGCTCCCTGCAGGGCAGGTCACTGTCCTCCGGCTGGGAGGGTGTCGGATGTCTGCGGCCCCAAAAGGGTGCTGCCTCAGCGGCTCTGTGGCTCCTGCCTGTCCCAGAAGCCGTCTGCCCCCGTGGTCCCCACTCTGACCTGTGCAGACTAAGCTCGGCGGAGTCCCGGAGCCAAGATGGCGCTCCCTGCAGGGCAGGTTACTGTCCTCCGACTGGGCTAAATAGAAATTCTTAAGAGAAAACACATAAGTATATAAATATTGAAAGAATATTAAAAACAGTAAGGGAAGAAGGTCAAATAGTATATAAAGGCACTCCTATCAGAATTACACCAGATTTCTCACCATATACAGTAAAAACCAGAAGATCCTGGACAGAAGTCCTGCAGACCCTAAGAGAACAAAAATGCCTGTCCAGGATAATATGCACAGCAAAACACTTTCAATTACCATATATGGTGAAAACAAGATGTTCCATGACAAAACCAAATTTAAACAATATCTTTCTACAGTTCCAGATTTATAGATGGAAAACTACAACAGAAAGGGGAGAACTATTCCAAGAAAAAGCAAGAAATTAATCTCACAACAAACCCAAAAGAAGATAGCCAAGTAAACTTAATTACACTTTTAACAACAAAAATAACAGAAAACAACAATCACTGTTCCTTAATTTCTCTTAATATTAGTGGACCCAGGTTCCCAATAAAAAGACATAGCCTAACAGTCTGGATATATAAACAGGACCCAGCATTTTGCTGCATATAGGAAACTTACCTCCGTGATAAAGACAGAGAAAAGGTCAGAAAAAATACTCAGTGCACATGGTCCCAAGAAACAAGCTGGAGTAGACATTTTAATGTTGAATAAAATGAAATAAAATGAAATAAAATGAAAGTTATCAAAAAAAGATGAGGAAGGATATTTCATACACATCAAAGGAAAAATCTACCAAGATGAATTCTCAATTCTGAATATCTATGCTTCAAATGGTAAGACACCCATATTAATTAAAGAAAATTTGTTAAAGCACCAAGCACACATTGAACCTCACACAATAATAGTGGGAGACTTCAACACCCCACTCTTGTCAATGGATAGATCATGGAAAAAGAAACTAAACAGAGACACTGTGATACCAATAGAAGTTATGAACCAAATGGTTTTAAGAGATATCTATAGAACATTTCATCATAAAACAAAAGAATATAACTTTTTCTCGGCATCTCATGGTACCTTCTGCAAAATTGACCATATAATCAGTTGCAAAACAAGCTTCAACAGTACAAGAAGATTGAAATAATCCCAGGCATCCTATCAGATCACCACAGACTAAGTATGATCTTCAATAACAACAAAAACAATAGAAAGTCCACATACAAAAGGAAGCCGAACATCTCGATATTTTATAATAATGTGGGCCTGGAAGAAATAAAGAGAACAACTAAAGGAATCATGGAATTTCATGAAAATGAAGGCTCAAAACACCCAAACTTATGGGACACAATGAAAGCAATACTAAGAAGAAAACTAACAGCTTTGAGTGCCTGTATAAAAAAAAAAAAAAAATTAAGAGAGCAAATGCTAGCAGCTTAACATCATATCTGAAAGCTCTAGAATAAAAAGAAGCAAACATACCCAAGAGGAACAGACTGCATAAAATAACTAAAGTTATGGCTGAAATTGACCAAGAAGAAACAAAGGAAAGTATACAATGAATCATCAAATCCAGGAGGTGGTTCTTTGAGTAAATAAACAAGATAGATAAAAACTTAGGTAGACTAAACGGAGGGCACAGAGACAGTATCTAAATCAACAAAATTAGGAATGAAAAGGAAGACCAGACAACAGAAACTGAAGAAATTAAAAACAAACAAACAAAAAACAACAACAAAAACAAACAAAACAAAACCTACCAGATCCTACTGCACAACTGGAAAATCTGAATGAAACAGATAATTTTCTAGACAAATACCAGGTAACAAAGATATAACAGGATCAGATAAATCATCTAAACAGTCCTATAACCCCTAATGTAATAGAGTCAGTTTAAAAGTCACCCAACCAGAAAAAGCTCAGGACCAGATGGCTTTTTAGTGCAAAATTCTATCAGACTGTCAAAGAGGACCTAATACCGATACTCTTCAAACAATTCCACAAAAGAAAAACATATGGAACTCTACCCAATTTATTGTATGAAGTCACATTTACACTGATACCAAAGCCACACAAAGACCCAATGAAGATAGAGACCTTCAGACAAATTTCCCTCATGAATATTGATGCAAAAATACTCAATAAAAGTCTCACAAACTGAATCTAAGAACACATTAAAACCATCATTCACTATAATCAAGTAGGCTTCATCCCAGGCATGCAGGGATAGTTAATATAATTAATATATATATAGTTAATATATCAAAGAAATCCACTATATAAACAAACTCAATGGAAAAAAAAACACATGATAATTTCATAAGATGCTGAGAAAGCATTTGACAAAATTCAACACCCTTCTGTGTTAAAAGTCTTGGAAAAAACAGAAATTCAAAGTATATACCTAAATAAATATATTAAAAGCAACATACATCAAAAAAAAGAAAGAAAGAAAAGGAAAAGAAAGAAAGAAACATATAGAAAACACGTAGCCAACTTTAAACTAAATAGAGAGAAACTTGAAGCAATTCCAATAAAATCAGGCACTAAACAGGTGCCCCCTCTATCCCTAAATATTCAATATAATACTTGAAGTGCTAGCCAGAGCAATTAGATAACAAAAGGAGTTCAAAGGGATACAAATTTGAAAGGAAGAAGCCAAAGCTTCATTATTTGCAGATGATATGATAGTTTAATTAAGTGACCCCAAATATTCCACCATAGAACTCCTTCAGCTGAAAAACAACTTCATCAAAGGAGCTGGATATAAAGTTAATTCAAACAAATCAGTAGCCTTCCTTTACTCAAAGGATAAAAGGGCTGAGTAAGAAATTAGGTAAACAACACCCTTCATAGTAGTCACAAATAATATAAAATACCTTGGTGTGACTCTAACCAAGCAAGTGATAGATCTGTATGCCAAGAACATTAAGTCTTTGAAAAAAGAAACTGAAGTAGACCTCAGAAGATTGAAATGTCTTCTCAGCTCCTGGATCAGCAAGATTAACATAGTAAAAATGACCATTTTACCAAAAGCAATCTACATATTCAATTCAATCCCCATAAAATTTCCAACAGAATTCTTCACAGAGATAGAAAAAGCAATACTCAAATTCATTTGGAACAACAAAAACCCTATGATAGCAAAAACTATTCTCAATAATAAGAGAATATCTGGTGGAATCATCATCCATGACCTCAAGCTCTACTACAAACTAATAGTGATAAAAACACATGGTATTGTTACAGAGACAGGCATGTAGATCAATGCAATAGAATTGAAAACCGAGAAATGAATTGACACACCTATGGTCACTTGATCTTTGACAAAAAATCTAAAATAATCCAGTGTATAAAAGACAGCTTATTCAATAAATGGAGCTGGCTTAAGTAGAAATCAGAATGTAGAAGAATGCAAATTGACCCATTATTAATCTCCTTGTACAAAGCTCAAGTCCCAAGTTATTCAAAGACCTCCACATAATACCAGATACATTGAATGTATTAGAAGAGATATTAGGAAAGAGCCTCAAACACACTGGCACAGGGGATAATTTCCTCAACAGAACTCCAAGGCCCAGGCTCTATGATCCTACTTTAGACATATGGGATCTCATAAAATTGAAAAGCTTCTGTAATGTAAAGGATATGCTCATAAGGACAAAACAGCAACCTATAGTTTAGCAAAAGATATTTACCAATCCTACACCCAATAAAGTAAGATCCATTATATATAAAGAACTCAAGAAGTTAGACACCAGTGAACCAAATGACACTATTAATAAGTGTGGTACAGAGCTAAACAAAGCATTTCAACTGAGAAATCTTTAATGGCAGAGAAGCACCTAAAAAAAAAAAAATGTTAAACATCCTTAGTGATCAGGGAAATTCAAATCAATACGACCCTGAGAACCACTTCACACCAGTCAGAATGGCTGAGAACAAAACTCAACTGACAGCAGATGAGGGCAAGTATGTGGAAAATCCTATTGCTGGTGAGATTGAAAGCTGTTACCACAACTCTGAAAACCAGTCTGGCAGTTCCTTATAAAATTGGACACAGTACCTAAGGACTCAGCTATACCATATCTTGGCATATACCCAAAAGTTGTTTCAACATATACCAAGAGCACATATTGCACTTTTGCACTTTGTTCATAGCAGCCTTATTTATAATAGCCAGAAACTAAAAAGAACCTAGATGTCCCTCAACAGAGGAATGGATACAGAAAATTTGGTATAATTACACAATGGAGTACTACTACTCAGCCATTAAAAGCAATGACTTTATGAACTTAGCGGGCAAATGGATGGAAGCAGAAGATATCATTCTAAGTGAGTGTGATGGTTTGTATATCCTTGGATCAGGGAGTGGCACCATCTGAAGGTGTGGCCTTGTTGGAATAGGTGTGACGTGGTTGGAATGGGTGTGTCACTGTGGGTGTGGGTATAAGATCCTCACCCTAGTTGCCTGGAAGTCAGTCTTCCACTAGCAGCCTTTGGATGAAGACATAGAACTCTCAGCTCTTCCTGTGCCATGCCTGCCTGGATACTGCCATGCTCCCACCTTGATGATAATGGAATGAACCTCTGAACCTGTAAGCCAGCCCCAATTAAATATTGTTTTTTATAAGACTAGCCTTGGTCATGGTGTCTGTTCACAGCAGTAAAACCCTAACTAAGACAGAAGTTGGTACTGGGAGTGGGGTATTGCTGTGATAGGCGGACCATGCTTTTATTTGAAAGAATGTGGATTTTGGGACATTGGATTTGGAAAGTAGTGGAATGCTTTAAATGGGGCTTAATGGGTCATCCTAGTAGGAATATAGAAGACTTTGTTGCTGGGAGTGATTTGAACTGTGTTGACCTGGCCCAAGAGATTTCAAAGGAGAAGAATTTCAGAATGTGGCATAAAGACTGGTTTTGTGGTATTTTGGTGAAGAATGTGGCTACTTTTTACTCTTGTCTGAAAAGGTTGCCTGAGGCTAAGGTGAAGAGACTTGCATTAGTTGCATTGACAAAAGAAGTTTCAAAAAAGCCCAACAGAGACTTTGTTCTCTGGTTAAGTCTTATAAAAAGAAGTATGAACAAGCATAGCAATCTTAGAAAAAAAAATATAAAATGTATGGTTTGAGTACTAAAGGAGTACCAGGAAGTGAAATAGAGCAAAATCTCGTGTTCTAGGAGATAACAGATTAAGGGAGTGGTACCTGGGGGCAAGATTCTACCCAGCTTAATTAGATCCAAGCATGGTGGTACACACCTTTAACCATGAGATAGGCATGCTAATCTCTACATTCAAGGTCAATCTACAGAGCAAGAACCAGGATAGCCAAGCTTAGGCAGTGAAGGATTTAGAAAACATAAAGCTAGTGATAATGTGATAGTACAATGGAATCATGTTCTAGTTCCTGTAAGCAGCAGAACTTGACAGCTTCAGCCATGTGGCTCTGGCTCTAGAGTTAAGAATGGGAGGAACCACTGGGAAAATTGATGCTGGTTAGCTGGAGCTAAGGAATTAGCAGTGATTAAGAAGAGACCAGCATTACTGAGGTGAAATCTTCTGGAAATTGTTTTCTGGGAGCACAAAGAAGCTGGTTCCAGAGATACCCAAGGTTGTACTTCATGCTGCAGCTGGACTTGGTAATGTGTAAGAGTCACTCAGATGGTACTGCTCGTGAAGGAATGAAGGGATCATGGAGAGAAGCTGAGGCTTAACACTGTGAGAGGCCAGAGAAGGCCAATGGAGAAGTTGAAGCCTCAGCTGTAGTTGATGGCCCAGGACTGAAGGGGTCATGCAAAGAATTTGAGGCTTGGCACCCTGAAGAGAGCCTATGAGAGGCTATTGGTGAAGCCTTGTTGGAGTGGAACACCCCAGTGTATTGGAGATGTCAGTACCTTGGGATGATCACCAAGAACAGCAGCCATAGTGGAGTGGATCAACCTGAGCATAGAGTGCTACAGAAGGCAGAGCTGGAGAAATGATGTCAGCCCTTAGGAGGAGTCCAAAAGATCAAGTGGAATCCCAGACACTGAAACAAGAAGCCGTAACATTGAAATTGCCTTGGAGACTCAAAGATGTTAAAGATGCCAGAGCCATGGGATACATGCTGAGGAAAGTTGCTAACAGGAAGTGGAACCAGCCCAGGAGAAAGCAGTTTGTTGCAGTCAAAAAAACATGAACAAGGAGTGGAGATCTGAAGACCGCTTTGACATCAGCCATGGAGATGCAGTTTGGAGTTTGCCCAGCTGGTTTCCTGCCTTGCTTTGGGGATTACAGTTAATTAAGTTGAATGAATCTCAGAAGAGACCTTGAATTTTGGACTTTAAACATTGTTGTGACCACTATAGACTATGACGACTTTGAAAGTTGGACTAAATGCATTTTGCATTATGCTATGTTTAAGTATGGCCCACATAGACTCATGCTTTTGAACAAGTCTATGGGGACCAGGGAGTGGAATGTGATGGTTTGTATATCCTTGGATCAGGGAGTGGCACCATCTGAAGGTGTGGCCTTGTTGGAATAGGTGTGACGTGGTTGGAATGGGTGTGTCACTGTGGGTGTGGGTATAAGATCCTCACCCTAGTTGCCTGGAAGTCAGTCTTCCACTAGCAGCCTTTGGATGAAGACATAGAACTCTCAGCTCTTCCTGTGCCATGCCTGCCTGGATACTGCCATGCTCCCACCTTGATGATAATGGAATGAACCTCTAAACCTGTAAGCCAGCCCCAATTAAATGTTGTTTGTTATAAGACTTGCCTTGGTCATGGTGTCTGTTCACAGCAGTAAAACCTTAACTAAGACAGTGAGGTAATATAGTCACAAAAGAACACACATGGTATGTACTAGCTGATAAATGGACATTAGGGGAAAATGTTGTAATACCAATGATACACCCTACAGACTATATGAATCTTAAGAAGTAGGAAGAGCAAAGTGTGGATACTTCAGTCCTACTTAGAAGGAGGAACAAAATAATCATGGGAGTTAGAAGGTGAGAGGCCTTTTGGTGGAAGAAAGAGAGAAAGGAAAAGATGGGGGGGGCTGGATCAGGTATGGGAGAAGTGGAAGATGCACAGACTATCAAGAAATTGAACAGAGATGTCTAGCAATGGCGATGGGGAATGGGTAGTAGCCAATAGAATGTTCCAGACATCAGGAAAGCAAGAGGATGGCATTAGTGAAATACCCAACAAGGGGGAAAGAGAACCAGTAGTGACCATATCTAGAGCTAATGACAGCCCCTGTTTGAGGGATGGGGTCACCTACCATTCTCAAAATTTTAACTCAGGATTGGTCATGTCTAAAGGAAATACAGGGACAAAGAATAGAGCAGAGACTGAAAGAAAAGACATCCAGAGAATGGCCCACCCAGGGAATCCATCCCATACGCAGCCACCAAACCCAGTCACTATTGCTGATGTTTAGAATGGGGAACATAATACCCATGGAAGGAATTACAGAGACAAAGTTCAGAGCTGAGATGGAAGAAAAGACCATCCAGAGACTGCCCGACCTGGGGATCCATCCCATATACAACCATCAAACCCAAACATTATTGCATATGCCAGAAAGATTTTGCTGACAGGGCCCTGATATAGTTGTATCTTATGAGGCTATGCCAGTGCCTGCCAAATACAGAAGTGGATGCTCACAGTCATCTATTGGATGGAACACAGGACCAGGACCACTAATCAAGGAGCTAGAGAAAGTACTCAAGAGTTAAAGGGGTCTGCGACCTTATAGGAGGAACACCAATATGAACTAACCAGTACCCCCAGAACTGTGACTCTAGTGGCAGAATAGCAGAAGATGGCATAGTCAGCAATCAATGGGATGGTCTTTTGAAGATCATATGCCCCAGTACAGGGGAATGCCAGAGCCAGGAAGTGGGAGTGGGTGGATTGGGGAGCAGGGCAAGGGTAAGGTATAGGGGGCTTTGTGGATAGCATTTGAAATGTAAATGAAAAAAAAAATCTAATAAAAAAAAAATCCACAAAAAAAAAAGAAAGAAATGCTTGCTGACAGAATCCTGATATGGATTTCTCCTCAGAAGTTTTGCCAGAGCCTGACAAATACAGATGCAGATGCTTGCAGCCAACTATTGGACTGAGCACAGGGACCCAAATGGAGGAATAAGGGGGAAGGACTGAAGTAGCTGAAGCAGTTTGCAACCCCATAGAAAAAACAATAGTATCAACCAACCAGACCACCCATAACCCAGAGCTCCCATTGACTAAACCACCAACTAAAATATACACATGGAGGGACCCATGGCTCCAGCTGCATATGTAGCAGAGGATGGCCTTATCTGTCATCAATGTGTTGGGAGGTCCTTGGTCCTAGGAAGGCTTGATTCCCCAGCATAGCAGAATGCTATGGTGGTGAGGTAGGAGTGGGGTTTGGATCACCCTCAGAGAAGAAGGGGAAGGGAGTGGGATAGCGAGTTTTCAGGAGGAAACCCGGAAGGGGGATAACATTTGAAATGTAAATAAATAAAATAAAAAACAAAACAAAATACAAAACAAAACAACATAGCTTGGTAAGAATTTCTTCCAGTAGGTTTTTGGGGTGTTTTTGTTTTTGTTTTTTTTTTTCTTTTGTTTTTTGTTTTGTGTGTGTGTGTGTTTTTTTGTTTTTCTGAATTTTGTTTTTGCTACTATCTGAGTAGTTTCATGAGACAGGTACCTCAGTAAATTCTGAAAAGGTATCTATTAACATCAGCAAATATCTATATCTGATTTTTTTCTGGTTTTACCTCCATATATTTCGTTTACCAATAGACTCCTGGCTTGGTGTCTGGTATCAAGCACTGGCGTTATTCTCTCTGGTAATCACAATGGTCAATTGATAGGCTTTAAAGTTCTTATCATTTCAGCTAGTTTCAAATTGGCATCTTTAATTCTGATGTGAAACAGGCAGACTAAGTCCTGCATTGTTTGGGCACCCATGTATAAAGATCTATGGATCTTTTTCAGAATTTGTAGATACATTTTCTCTGGTACAGTTAGTTTACCCTTTTTTTTGTCGTCCTTTTTATGATTTTCTGGACCAGACCACATCTTCTGTAAACTGGTCAGGGAGCATGAGGTCTCTGGGGTTGGCAAACAAGGACATGAGGGATCCACTTTCAAGGGCTACCTTCCCTGCTCTTTCATCTCCCTTGTTGTTGCTGAGTGGAGGCATGGTGCAGAGAAGATAGATGGTCTGGAATCTCTTCCTTTTTGCTAACCAAGGCAAAAACTTTTAGGTGTTGTAAAGGGGCTTAGTTCGTTTACTGGTCCAGTGTGCCCATGGCCCCGAGATGTCTATCTTATCCTCATCCCAGCAATGGATACATACTCAAGGCCATTTTTCACAACCGAATTTAAGATGTGACACCACTCAGAGTTTACATACAGAGACCTCAGTTCCACACAGACACTAAGTCCACAAACCTCTGACAGAGACTGGGGTGCTGTGTTTAACCAAACACTGCATTGTGCTGACCACATGAACAGATTTACCATACAGAGAGACAGGAAGCTCTTAACATGGACAGATTTACCTTATAGACAGGAAATAAGTTTATTTTAGCATTACAAACACACATATAGACTGACCTAGACTAGATTTGGTGGCATCAAGACCATCCAAATCTGTAGTCCTGAATTCTATGAGAATCTTCCCACCCAACAAATCAAAATGTTGCTAACGAGGAAGTGTTTATGAACCCCCAAAGACCAATCAGGAGCTGATCTGATGCAATCACACAAGGGTTCTTTATTTAGAAGCTAGAATTTAATCTTAGTTCTTCCCACAGGGTGCATCTGATAGATAAAATCCCCAAACACTCATTTGGTCAAGATTTTATTGGAAATTCTAAGCAAGGGGTAAGTGTTCTGAGCCTGGCAAATATCTAATTGGGGTGCTACTTTGGCCTTTAGCATAATTGGCTGGTGCTGGGATCAAACCATAAACTTAACTTCTACTTTCCTACTAATTAGTGGTTGTAAAGCAGGGTTGGCTTTGTAACCAGGAGGTACAGATTTGATTGTGAATAACCTGAAAAATTTAAAAGCATAAACATTGCTGGGCACTCTTCTTCAGTGCTCTACAAACACACTCTCACAGAATCAGATAATAATACAGAAAGATGGTTGGGTGTTAGGATTACCTTCCCCGGACATATGTGTAATTAAAAAGAATGGATGCAATGGGCTTGGCAAATGATTCTGTCAGCAAAGTGCTTCCCATAGGAGCATGAGAGTCTGAGTGTGAATCCTCAGCACCAGCTTCAAAAACTAGATGTCCCTGCAGGAGGTGAGGAAGTTAGAGACCTAAGATCACTGACTACTCAGTCTAATCAATCCAGAATCTCTTTTTTAAGAGTCTAAAAATATAATGTGGAGAGTGATGGGGGAAGATGTCCAACCTACAGTCTCCAATAGCAACATGACTCCATATCTGGACAAGTGCACATGCACATAAGAATGTATTTGAACATCTTCAAATTATCAAAAAGCAGATTGTGTGTTTTTTTTTAAAACACCCCTAACACAGTGCTGGATGCAAAAGAATCAAGGAGCAGATATTACAGATTAATTCACTATATTTTAAAACTATATTCTCTTATATTCTCTTTTGCAGAGATTTCAGCTCTTTTTGATTCTGCCACATCTGTTACATACATGTTTCAAGAACCATACCCAGTGACCAAGCACACAAGCCTCTTATCTTCAGCTATTTACACAGATACAGCTCCATCCAAAGAAAGCATCATGCTGAGTTTTGTGACAGCACAAGCTCTGACTCTCTTGCTCTACCACAATTTCTCTTCTAATTTTTTTTTTTTTTTTTTTTTTTTTTTTTTTTTTTTTTTAGTATCCTGGTCTCCAGGAATGGTGAGTGTTGGTGGTATGGAGCAACAAGGCCAGCCTTGTTTGGAGGGCCAGTTCATGCCCCATAGTACCCTGCAGAGACTCACAGCTGGGAAGCCTAAGTAACCTTTATTCCACTTCACCTTTATAAGCCATAATTGGTATTGTGGGCCAGTGTCAACTTGCCAGTGAAATCTAAACTCATTGACTTTAATTTTTCTTGATTCTGTTGCAGTCATTACTTATTATGTGTTCCATGTTGAATTCCATTACATACTGGAGATCATAAGCAGATCTGAATTTCAGGACATTTTCTACATATATTCTGTCATCTTTGCTGTGATTATTATAACTGGGGCCTGTCAAAGCATAAATATTGACTGTGTTTATAGATGGGCTTTTTCCAGGTCTTTTGAAAGAAATATGACATGGGAGTCATAACTCTGTCACTCAAGAACTAATTTTGGAGAGTATAATCTCTTTCTTTTAGAGGCAGCAATTCTTTTTATAATGATTGACTAGTGAATTATAAGAGTTGACACTCAGAAATAGCAAGAACTAGAGTATTTTACTTGGCCAAAGAGTACTACTTCTTCACAAAAAAAATTTGGTTATTTCTTTTCTTCTTGAAATTATGAAAATTATTTCGAAAACTGATACATTCTTACTGGGCATTTCCCCATGACATCCAATACATAGATTACCTCAAGTGTTTTTTGAAGGCTTCAGTTAATTGTTATCTGTGCTTTTTTGCTGGTGACATACTCTATAAAATTTAATCTGCAAAGAAGATCTTGCTTCTCAGGTTTCAAGGTATCTGCAGCACCACCTGTCAGGATGACATTGCTAATTATGAATATTCAAGAAGGATTTTAATTCACCTTTAGAAAGAAGGTAGACCTAGTGAATATAAGATGGTCACAGAAAGGACAGAAATTATATCATAAAAAATAATAATAACCACATATGATTAGGATAGTAGGAATCAAGATTTCCTATCACATGATTTTATGATCACACTATGCCCAAACAAAACCTCCTAATAGAGCCATAACCAAGTACAAAATAAAATTACAATCCCACCATATGTAATAATTATTTGAAGAAATGAAGAGGAAACATACATATATCCTTATAGCATGATCTCATCTTACACATTACTATGACTAGGAATATGGTTCTTCCTTTTGAAGACTTCTGGTACCATTATAGGATTCTAGACTTTTGGTCAGTTTATCCCAATTACATAGTAAAGGTGCATGCTGGACTGTGTTGTGTCATAACAGGAGTGAGGTCTATGAAAGATGGCATGTATTCATTCTTATTCATACCTCATGTACCAATTATATATTTCTCTTGGTATGCTGTTTTTTTATGTTATCTGTATTTCTCATGGCAATGTATGTATTACTTGAACATAATTAACTATTCATTTAATCTGAAAGATATAATGAAAATTAAGGAATGTCTGGGATGAACCAGCCATAACAATAGATGGTCCATATGATGCTGTAGGTCATTAATAGAGGAAAGAAACTTAAAATCAGGAAAGGAGAGAGAGAACAATGAGGAACAGGAGGAAGTGGAAGAGAAAGCTGAGGAGGAGGAGAAAGATGAAGAAGTAGAGGAGAAAGACAAAGAGCAGGAAGAAGAAGAGGAGGGAGGAGAGGAATACTGATTATTTTTCAAACCCATGGGTCCTTAAATCACCAACTTACCACTAATTTAAAAGATTTTGGCCAAAATATGCAACCAGATCAAAATGTCACCTTTTCCATGTCAAGACTTTCTAGTATATGAGTCTGTCTTTAGATCCTTGGGAATGGATAGTTTGACAAGTTACATATACAGCAGATAGCTAGTCCATGAAGCAACCAAGAATGTCTATCAATACTCAGGCTAGTAATATTGCTTCTAAACTGCATCAACTTCTCCTGATGTGTTTGGACAATATAAAGATAGGATTGTCCCTGAAGTGTCTTTGTGGTAGGCCTTCACATATAAATACCAGTTATAGTGTACCTCTGAAAATATAAGTGCCAAAATTACATGAAATGCAGAATAGGAATCACTGCCTTTAATTATCCTAATGAACCCATACTCAGCCTATGCTTAATTCACCTAAGATTTCTGGTTACCCATTGATATTAATATACCTACTATGACAGGTTTCTACCATTATAGAAATTCAGGCATAAGGACATCATAGATCATAATATTACAATGAGTAACAGAAAGGGGCTTCAACCTACCATAGCCAGTCCAGTAGTATAGTAAGGTTTTGTTTGTTTTTCTTTTCCTAGAGGAAAAGTCTCACTGTTACCCAGGTCTTCTGCCACAGCCTCTGAGTGCTGGGATTATTGATGTTCACCTTCGCAACTGGCTGTTTTCTTAATCACAATGGCTATATGAAACATGATAATCTTTTAACCTTTGAACAACATAATTCTTTTAAGGAATTGACCATTCTTTTGTAGAGAATCCTTCTTGAATTCCTCCCTGTAATATTTTCTTGTGTTTTATTTTCAAGACATTCTTACATTCCCTTTATTAGATGTTACACTTGACCCTATAGATATTTACATTTTAGAAACCTGAATGAATCCCAGAAACAAGAAGATGCTAAGGTTGTGTAGGTCTCAGATTACTATGAAAGCTCAGCTGTGCAGAGTGGCTTCTAAGGCAGACTTTCAGGAGAACATCCTAATACTAAAAGCTCTTTTGTTAAAGATTAATCCTAGAAGACAATCACTGAAATGTCCATGTTTTTGTGTCCTGAAACAAAGAGCTGGACCAGCGGACATGGTAGTGGTGGAAATAGACAGCTTATTAAAGACAAAGGCAGTCATGAACATGGTAGTTCACTAGTGGGCCAGGCCAGGCTCAGGACCATTTGCAAAGTTATGTTCCTTTTCTCAGGAACTTATTTTATACTTGCTATATTTTAAAAACTGGTAGTCTCCACGAGATGAGTTTGTCTGCTAACTTGCTTTTTTATATGCTAATCTTCATTCCCTCCCTATTACTCCTGCCAACCCACCACATTTTTTTAAGTTCCCCACATGCTGTCAGTAGTCTCTAGTCCAATAATGCTTTATTTAGAATGTGTGTTACTTCTGATATCTCCTTATCCCTCAAAGACACAACTGAGAATCTATTCTTATTGTTTCATTAACACTCATAGTGGTAACTGGTATGATAATTATGAGACACTGGGGAGACAAATGAGACTTGATTCTGTCTCCACACTACATGAAAAGAGACAGATTCAGAAACTACCTAAATGTGCAAAGAGCAATGAGATAGAGTTGGAGTGATTAAATTTCAGAAGCTATCTAGCCAGAAGACATTGAAAACCCAAAAAAGACTGAAGAGACTCAGTCTTAAGAAAAGCAGAGAGAAAATCATTTCCTCTTTTGGAAGTTAGGGATTCTCCCAGGTTGAAGCAAAATATAAAGAATGAAAGTTTAATTAGTGAAGATGTTTACCTGAAAATCTTCTGTAATCAGGATCTGCTTAACAGTTTTGTGTTTGAAAACATCTTACTTTTTTCTCATTTTTAGACAACTTGGGCAATCAGGTAATTATGATAAGATCCTAGTTTAAAAGTGAAGAGACACAGGGAAACCTGCCCCCGACTCTGCACATCAAATCTTGCACTCTCCTGTCCCTGCACAGAGCCAGAGCAGTTAGTATTCTCTCCCTTTACTAACAACCAGTCTTTCTCTGGTCCAGATGGCTCCTGCCCTTGAAGGAATCAGGAGCCAATTTCCTTTAAGTGATAAAAGCCCACTCTTGGACTAGTGTTCCCAGACAGCTTCGACCAGTTTGTAAAGTACACTCACTTCTGATAACATAATGAGTTACTTCTTGCCAGGTCAGGAAGGTCCCTTTCCAGCTGTGTGGTTCTGTTCCCCTGTCTGAACAAAGGTATTCAGGTTTGAAGGTTACTACTTTTTCATCCTCTCATATAAAGCCAAGGCTTGGAAACCCCCTGCTTGCATTTTTTTCGTAAACTTAAACCCCCTTCACTTAGACCTAGGGGTTCACTCTCCTTCCTGCTCCTTCAGGAAGGTCGGTGACCCAAGCTTAAGCTTGAATAAAGACCATCGTGAAATTATTTCAGGTTGTGATTCCTAGTGGTCTCTTTGGGCTTTTTACAATCTGAGCAAAATAAAAGGAATGTCATTTGTTCTCTCATAGGGATACAAACTTCTACTTGCAGCACCTCAGAATAAAAAGCCAGGGTACAGGACTAGAAGGAAAACTCTTGTAAACACTTAGCAAAGTTCTCTTTTTGTGAATTTATTTTATATACTTAATCAACCCTGAGGCAAGAAGATGCCTCTTAGTCAAAGTCATGTGTGTCAACAGTAGTTTGGCAGCAAACTGGGTTGGCAAGATTGAGGTTAGTCTTTCCTGTTGGTATTGATATGTGCAGTTCTGGACTCAGATTTGCTCGGCTTAAGCTAGTATTACTTCAAGTGAAAACTCGAACTGGTGCTTCAATAGAGGAAGCAATTTTCATTTCTGAGATGATAGCACTCTGCTTTTCTCTGTCTCTGTCTGTCTGCCTGTCTTTATTTCTCTGTTTCTCGCTGTTTGTTTGTCTCTACCCCTTACTCCCACCCCAATGTACACAAAAAGATGGGTAATGATTACTAGGTAATTCTGAGGTGAAGGAATCCTCAGGATGCACAGGCCTAGATTTATGAATCACAGACAACTCTTTAGAAATTTGGTTTTAAATGGCTGTAGCATGTCCAGAGAGGGAATTGTTCTGAGAATACCCTTGATCTGTATGCCTGCCTGTGGGAAGCCACATGTGCCGTTGCAGAGTGGCACAGGCTTCTGCTGGCCACCACGCATACATAGGCAAAAAAGTTTTTTTTTGCCAAGATGAGGTTTTGAGAATTAACCAAAATTAACCAATCAGATGAGAGAGAAGTTGACCAATCAGATGAGAGAAAAGTTAACCAATCAGATAAGAGAGAAGTTAACCATTCAGATGAGAGAGAAATTAACCAATCAGATATAGGCACGCAAATGAGGTGGTAAGCATCAACCAAGCACAACCAATCTGGGTGTGAGACACGCCTCTCCTAGGCCTATATAAAGCAGCACCAGTGCTTGGCTCGGGGTCTATTCACCTCTACAAGAAAGCTCTCCCAATAAATGTGTGCAGAAGGATCGTGTTGCAGCGTCTTTCTTGCTGCTGAAACCCGGGATGAAACATCTTCAGGCATGCACGAAGAACCCCTGCTACAGGGAGGATTCAGAACTGCATCACAGTGAAGGAGCGGTTAATAAAGGTTCCCGTAAAACAGACTGCTGAGAAGGATTCAACTGCGTGGATTCAGAACTCTTCAGCTGAGGAACGGTGGTACCGGTAAGTATAAAGAAATTAAGGTAAGTCTCTGAGAGGTATGCTTTCTTACGAAGTAGGTCTGGTAGTTGTTGCTGGGTTTGTGTGGGACCAGCTGTTAAGGAAGGGCAGCAACTTTGTAGGAGTACCAGGAAGGCATATCAGAAACAGAGAGAAAGGAAAAAGAAGACACGTGCAGAAAAATAAGTAACTTAAAAAAAAGAGAGAGAAAAAGAAAGGAAGCTAAAAATAAAGATACAAAGGATAATATAAAATATAAAGATACAAAGGATAATATAAAGATATAAAGGATAATATAAAAATGAAGAACAAAAAATTAAGTCAATTTACCCTCCTCTCGAGGACTTTGACTAAAGAGGCAGCCTTCATCAAAGTTTTAACGATAGCTCTCAGGGAAAGAGGAGTAACTATTAGAAGCAGCCACTGTGCAGAATTCCCAGAAGAAAGAGAAAAAATGAAAATAAGCTATTTCAGAGCCCTCCTAGGGACAGAAGGAAAACAGGAGACATCCTGCTTCCTCTCTGACATCTATGGAGATATTCTTAGCTCTGGTTAGGATATCTGTGTCCCTTTGAGCTGTCTATTGTCTGTTTTTGGTGCACCAAATTGTCTATATGTCTGTCAACTCATGTTTGTTTTTGCTTGGATGACTGAATGATTGTTGTTCTGTGTTGAAAAATATAAAAAGCAGTCTCAGTCTGCACAGCAAAAATTGACAAGTTAGCTGCACGGTGGCTGGGAGTCAAGTACAGCTGAAAAAGCCCGTTGAGGGCCGATTGCAAATGGAGCTTTTAAAGGGGCAGGCAGCCTTTTGCTTGTAACAGGAAGTTAGCTTGAAATTGGAAACTCAAGGTTGGAGTCATTCTAAACAACATGAACGAACCCAAGAAAACAGGTCATATGCAAAAGCAGTGTACAAAGGGTAGAAAGAGTAGGTTTGAAAAGAAAGTACATATCTTTACAAATAAAAGGAAAAACCTTTCAAGGTATAATGGATACAGGAGCGGATAAAAGCATTATATCCAGTAATTGGTGGCCTGCTTCTTGGCCTGTTTATCAATCGTCACATAGCTTACAAGGATTAGGATATGAGGCTACCCCAACTATAAGTGCAAAATCCTTACAATGGAAAGATAAGGAAGGACAGGGCTTTTTCAACCTTATGTACTCCCTTTACCTGTAAACTTATGGGGAAGAGATGTGATGTCAGCCATGAACTTTATACTGACTAAAGATTATTCCCAGAAAAGCAAGGAGATAATGAAAGGAATGGGATATATACCTGGACTAGGTCTAGGAAAAAATTTACAAGGTTGAATTTCACCAGTTAAAGCCACAGTAAAAGCAGATAAGAAAGGGCTGGGTTTTTTTCTAGGGGCCGCTGAGAAGCCTTTGCCCATTCTGTGGCGTACAGAGGACGAGTTGTGGGTGCCTCTGAGAAGTTAAAAGCAGCTTTACCCTCTGAGAAGTTAAAAGCAGCTAAAGAATTAGTACAAGAACAATTATACTTGGGACATGTAGAACCCACACAATCACCCTGGAACACCCCTATTTTTGTTTTAAAGAAAAAGTCAGGTAAATGGAGACTGTTACATGACCTCAGAGCCATTAATGCACAAATGCAAGTTATGGGTCCTGTACAAAGAGGACTCCCCCTACTTTCAGCTCTACCTAAGGACTGGAAAATTATAGTAGTAGATATTAAGGACTGTTTCTTTTCCATTTCATTAAACAAGAAAGATAAACCTAGATTTGCAAAAGGTATCAATGGCGGGTATTGCCCCAAGGAATGGCAAATAGCCCTACCATATGTCAATTATATGTAGAAAAAGCTTTACAACCAGTTAGAGATGGTTTCCCCTCCTTAAAGATTTGTCATTATATGGACGACATTGTGATTTGTGGACCTGAAGAAGAAAGTATACAACGAGCTTATTGCTTGCTTAATGAAACTTTAAAAAATAATGGCTTGATTATTGCACCAGAAAAGGTACAGCAGTCTAATGTTAGTCAATTTTTAGGAGCCACTATTACTTTACGGTGTGTTACCCCACAAAAAATTAGTATACGAAAAGATCATCTAAAGACATTAAATGATTTTCAAAAATTATTAGGAGATATAAATTGGATTCGACCTTATTTAAGGATCCCTACTTCGGAATTAAAACCTTTATTTCAAATTTTAGAAGGAGAATCACATATTACCTCATTGAGACAATTAACACCAGAGGCTTCTGATGTTCTTAGGAAGGTAGAAGAAACCCTGGTGTATCCAGACCTCACATTTCCTATAGTTTTTTCACCTTGTCAATCGAAAATTTTTCCTTGAAAAGAAATAGCAAAGGGTTTTGTTTTGTCACCTCCATTAGATTTTACTGTAATGAATGATAAAGGAGATGCTACAGGAAAAGAAAATATTTGGCCATATTACCAATGGATTTTAAGTAATGAGGCAGGTGCTAGTACCAGTCTGTCAGCCTTTGCACTGCTGACTGGAACCTTTCATGAGATATTGAATGTTTCTGCCACACTTTCCAATACTTCTGCTCATTTAGATAATGTGACAACTAATAGAGTTATCAGAAATATGACTACCTCTCCAGTAGAAGTTTGTGTTAGTCCTCCATTTTTCTTTATATTGGCTGAATTTCAAAATGATACAGAATGGTTAGATTGTACAAATATCACTTGTTTTTTTGATGCAATGCTGGAATGGAACCAAATTCTTAGCCTTAGTGGTACAGCTACCAATTTGGTCCCTGTACCTGTTGAGGCAGATCCAGAGAAGTTCCCCATAATGAGTCTAGTTAGGCAGAAGAGAGATTTTGGAATCACAGCTGCCATTGTCACTGCCATTGTGGTGTCTGCAGCATCAGCGGTTACTGCAGGAATTGCTATGGCCAATCAAGTTAATAGTGCTGATACCATAAGTCAGATAGCAGAAAAAAGTCTGAGGCATTGCTCACTCTGCAAAGGGTGGATTCTCATATCGCCTCAGGATTAATGTTAGTGAATCAGAGAGTGGATATTTTACAGCATAACATGGAATAGATGATGGATGTCATTCAAATGAGTTGTGTGGCATCCACTCCGCATGTATGCATTACTCCCAATAGGTATATTAATAATTCTTTTATTAAAAGTACAGACCTATCGAATTATCTGAAGGGGAACTGGTCGCAGGTGCTGGACAGGCTGCAGAAGAGGCTGCAGATATAGATCCTGAACCTTAATGGAACCAGAGTGGAACCTGTGACCTTTGGACATTTTACCTCTTGGCTTTCCTCTGCTTTCTCTTACTTTAAGGAATGGGTGGGAGTGATTTTGTTTGGTGCTGCCATATGCTGTGGACTGGCGTTCATGCTCTGGTTGGTATGCAAATTCATAACCCAGCAAAACGTGACAAGGTGATTATAACTCAGGCACTATTAGCTATTGAAAACAGTGCCTCCCCTGAAGTTTGGTTATCTATGCTCAAGAATTAGTCTGCATCTGAGTTCTCTGCTCTTGAGCATGAGAGAGACTCAACAATCATTGATCAGCCCTTGCACATTGCTGCACACGAAAGGGTGATCATGATTTCCCCACTAATTCATTTTTTGGCTGGCCTCTTTTGCAGAGTTCGCTTTAGGTCATTTAGCAGTTACTGTCACACAGCACTGGGGTATCCAGAGACGGGCAACTTTCCTCATGCACAGGTCAACCTAAGACAAGGGGCCCGGTGGTGATAGGGTTACCCTACGACGGGAAAGGCTGTGACATTGGAGGAATGACCTAAAACAGGAGCCACAGCGGATGGACATAATTGCACAGGCCTAGTCCAGCCTCGTTTTATTAAAACAAAAAGGGGGAGATGTGGGAAGCCACATGTGCCGTTGCAGAGTGGCACAGGCTTCTGCTGGCCACCACGCATACATAGGCAGAAAAGTTTTTTTTACCAAGATGAGGTTTTGAGAATTAACCAAAATTAACCAATCAGATGAGAGAGAAGTTGACCAATCAGATGAGAGAAAAGTTAACCAATCAGATGAGAGAGAAGTTAACCAATCAGATGGGAGAGAAATTAACCAATCAGATGTAGGCATGCAAATGAGGTGGTAAGCATCAACCAAGCACAACCAATCCGGGTGTGAGACACGCCTCTCCTAGGCCTATATAAAGCAGCACCAGTGCTGGGCTTGGGGTCTATTCGCCTCTACAATCAAGCTCTCCCAATAAACGTGTGCAGAAGGATCCTGTTGCAGCGTCGTTCTTGCTGGTCGAGTTGGACGTGCGCAAGACCTGCCTATAAGTGCTGTGTGTGTGTGTGTGTGTGTGTGTGTGTGTGTGTGTGTGTGTTCATGTGGAGGCTGGAAGACTGCCTACAGTGTCATCCTCGGGTATGCCACCTATTTCTTCAAGAGATTTTCTCTTTTTGGCCATGAGCTCAACAATTAGAATAGTCTGGCTGGCCTATGAGCTCCAAGATTCTGCCAGTCTCTACCTCCTCATGGATGCTGAGGTTACAGGTATATACGAACACACTTGTCATCAAACTCAGGTCATTATGCTTACAAAGTAAGTGCTCTATCAACTGAGATTTTATCACACTTCACATTTATTGAATAATAATTCTCTGTTCCCATAATATCACATTTTTCTTCAATATTATTACTTGACAAATATTCCTGATGTTCATTCTAAGTGAAAGGAACTGTTTAATATATCATAAAGATAGGACCATGTCTTCTCACCTGCTGGTAAGAATCCACTTTTCAGTCAGAAACATACATAAACACAAGTTTCTCATAGACATATGGTTTGTACAGATTGAGTCCACTTACACTATCTGCCAGGAAAGTCATTTATACTAGGGACAAGGAAAGGTGAACAAATTTGATCCATTCATTCTGGAATAGAAAGTGGCAAAACATTCCACAGAAAAGAGAGTGACTTTTCAATCATGAGAGATAAGTCAGTATTCTCTTGTTTTAATAAAAACATTTTAACTCCCTTCTGATTTTATCATATTCCTTTTACAGCATAATACAAAACGTGCATATGTCCATCTGAGTAAATTATTTTCTTCTCTCTTGGCTCCAATAAACCTATGAACAAAGAAATGTAAGAAACAAAGTTTATAATTTGAAGGTACAATCTACCAAGGAGTGGGTGGGTGGGTGAGTGAGCACCCTCCTATGAGCATGGGGAGGGAGGTGGAATAGGGGGTTTGCTGGTGAGAAACCAGGGGATGGGATAATATTTGAAATATAAATAAATAAAATATTCAATTAAAAGATAGCATCCCTAAATATCCAAAGCCCCACCCTGCTTTCCTTTCTCTTATCTTCTCCTCTGTGAGTAGAGTCCTAAGCTGCTCAAACTTGTTTTCTTCCACAGCTTTTCTGTTTTTCTGTATGACTAAGAAACAAATTGTTTGCAATAGTATGGGGACAGTAGAAGGCTAAGATTATAAAACTAGACCCTGTGATTGGCATGGTCTATTTTTGGCAAGTTGGTAAATCTGGAGAAAGCATTATTTAGAAAGAATGTTAATCCACAATAGATGGCAATCTCGAGGAAACTAGAACATTTAGACTTGATGTTAATTCGTCTTCCTAATTATATATACTCTAGCACCTCTCAATATCACTCACAGCTAGGTGAAGGGCAAGCAATAAGAAATTAAATCTTAGACGAGGGACTCTTAACACTCTAGTACTCTTGCTAGGAAGTGTCAGTAGCTTTATTACCATTATCATGGATCTAGTTGTAGGACTAGATTGTCCTGCTGTAGTAGCCTTGGACACAGGAGTTGATTCTAAGATGTTATCTTGTTATAACCATAATAAAAAAAAATGCCACACAAGTGTTCACACGTGATTGGCAACTTGATGGAAACACATTTCTGGGGATATATGTGATAAAATTTCTAGACTAGGTTAATGATTTGGTCAGACTCATCCCAAATCACATGATTTCTATTAAAAACAAAACAAAACAAAACCAAGAATATAAACTGAGCAAAAGCATCCAGCTCTCTCTGCTTTCTGATTAAGGACATAACCATGAGCAGAGTGCAGAGAATATTCTATTCTGATGAATGTACTTTTTACCTGTGAGCCCAAATAAATCTATCTATTGTAAGTTGTTTGGATCACATAATTTGACTCTTCAATGAGGAAGTTAACTAATGCTATGCCTAAGAAGACTTTTCCTGGGTTTATGGATGTTACATGAATGAAAATCAAGGTATCATCTGGTCTGTGGACTCAAGGAATCCTGGGTTAAAAATGTTATCTTCAAACTCTCTTAGGTTGCTGGCAGAACTCTTGTTCCTTGCTCTTTTTTTTTTAATTAGGTATTTTCTTCATTTATGTTTCCAATGCTATCCCAAAAGTCCCCCATACCCTCCCCCCCATTCCCCATCCACCCACTACCACTTCTTGGCCCTGGCATTCCCCTGTACTGAGGCATATAAAGTTTGCAAGACCAGTGGGCCTCTCTTTCCAATGATGGCCGACTAGGCCACCTTCTGCTACATATGCAGCTAGAGACACGAGCTCCGGGGGCTTCCTTGCTCTTTAAGCCAGTATCCCTGGTAAGCAGAAGGAATGTAAGAGACAGAGGTGTTGTTTGATTCCAAGGAAACATTGTCTTTGAAACATAACAAGACCCTACACATATCAACATATAATTATGGTTCAGAGAATTGCATCTGATTCCCAGCTAGAATCATCTACGTTCTAACATTCAGGGTGCTGGATAGTACTCAGCCTGTTACTAGAGGATAACGACATCATCAATTTCTTCTCACAGAATGTGTGATAGCATGTATAATACCTACACATATTTAAAACAGACCAAAACTCAGTGGTGATAAAAGAAAGTGGATATCAAGTCTCAGTTGTAAAAGCAAAAAGCTATTTACCACTGAAAAATTGTAGGAAAGGGAAAAACAATTTTATCCAAGGGATTGTCACAGGGTATATCAACCACATTACAGGGCAGAATCCATGTTTACTTTAGTTCACCAAGACAAAACTGACTACAGTGTGTGTGTGTGTTTTGTGCTTTTGAATTTATTTAGTTTAGTTTTTTGTTATCTTTATTTTCTTCTTTTTCAATTTTTCTGTTTTATTTGTACTTATTCCTTTATGAGATTGAAAGAAAAAGGTAAAATTAGGGGGTAGGGAGAATTTGGAATAATAGGTTGAGAGGCTCTGGAAAAAATGTAGATAGAGTAAGAATATAATAAACATTGAAAACATATGAAAAAATTTAAGCAGAAATTTCGACTTCCCTTTGGGAGTTTGTTTTTTCAGTGAAGCATGGGAATGAGGGCTATCTTCAACTTCCTTCCATATTACCTCTCTGTTATTAAAGTTAGGTTTCTTATGAATTCCATTTAAGCAGATAAAATACATGCCATATATTTGTGAAAAATTAAATCAACAAATATCCCAATGTTAAAAGAAAACACCCGTTAAAAAGTCATGTTATCTAAAATCCAATTTGTTATAAATTTTAAAATCTTACTAAGTCAGTGTTTGCTATCTTAAGATAAATGAGTAGTTAACCTAGAATACTAGCGACAATAGGGAATTAGCAGGAAAGTGGGCTTCTTTGCTCTTCTGTCTTCTGATTTGGATGCATCCACCTCTTAAAGTGTGTGGGCTGTCTTACTAAGAACACATGTTCGTTCCTTTCTAATATAACTATACAGTATGTGTCGGTGAAAATCCAAATAGAAAAATAAGTCAATAAATAAAGAGAACTTCTGCTTAGCACAGGTCTGGCCTTGACACTGTATGCATTCTTTGCATTGGAGTGTACTTACAAGTATAAATTCTGAAGAGGCTATAAACTATAAAGATCATTAGATGTGAAGTTCTTGCCTCATGAGGATTTAGCACAGATTTTACTGGGAACAAGCACTTATCAGTCTATGTTGGATTACAAATGGGAGTTTCAAGAAGACAGTAAAATAAATTATTAGGTGGGTAAGGAGAATTATTAATGTCATAGACAGACAGACAAGAAGTCACCTCCATGGGAGGGATCTCTGGTAGTTGTTCTGAAGCAGGGAATCAGAGCCCATGTGGCTTCAAGTCTGATCAAGTAATTTTCTGAGGATGGACTTGAGAGTTCAAAGCATAAGAATGCTGCATTAAGGTCTCTGATTCTAGGCAGGAGGCAGGGAAGAGGGTGTGTGTGGAACAAAATGTACCAGGTTGATGCGAATTCATTTCCCAGTTGAGCTATCTGGCATTGGGATTTTCTATTTGCTAAACTCACTCCACAGATGTGTTGTGCTAACACTAGGACTTTTTGTTAGCTAGAGATTAGTTGACCAAATAACAATAGGGTTTTTTGTTGGTATCTATTAAAGGGTTGCTGTTTGACTCTGAAATTAAAACCTTACAGTTTGCAAATCCTAACTCCCACAATGTTGATAGATTGGATCCACATATTTGCTAGAGGTTCTTATTTCCTACTACTAAAATTTTGTCATGCAATAACATGCTAATAAAAGTCTCTTAACATAAAGAGCTTTGTGGGAAGAGGTTTCCGCTGTGCCTGTGTGGCCTAATTGGTAAACAAGCAATGTGCGCATGTGGGAGAGCGTTTCTGCGCCAAGTCACGGCCCATCGTGGTGATGAGACTCTAGGAGAGCAGCCAATCAGGTGTGGACACACCACACTAAGGTGTATATAAGCAGCGCCTTTTTAGTGCTTGGGGTTTTCCTCTTCATGTTGAAGCTGGTGTAATAAAGTTGCTGCAGAAGGATCCGGTTTCTCACACGTGTGTTCTTGCTGTCAGGACGATAGCGCATGAGAGAGCTTCATTTGGAAGTTTAATTAACCATCTGCAAAGTTAAGTAATATTTTTCTGTGTTTATACATTCATTGAGAATTTCATGCTTGTTTAATGTATTTTAATGTCATCAATGCTTGACTCTCCCTCAACTCCTATCAGGTCTCTCCCTGTCATGATCTTCTTATGACTTTATTACATTTTTCACAGTTCACTGAGTCTCATAAATGTTGGCCTAATGTTTATGGGCATGGGGCCATTCACTGTTGCATGGACAATCTTGCTGGAGCTTGTTTACAGAAAATTAAAAGGATACAAACAACAATAAAAAACTAGCTTGGCCTACCCTAACCACCTTCTACAGATAATACACTTCAGTCCAACTCCCTTCTGGACTGGAATTCTACTCTGCCATATGTAAGTCTAATATAAGCAGCCACAGCTCCTGTGAGTTAATGAGAACATTATTCTCATTCTTCCCCTTTTTATAATGGCATGATTGTTATAGGGCTAGCAAACTGAATTTTTATTTTTTTAATCTTTATTTTTTTTTGTATTAAAGTCTCATGCTGTAACTTGGCCAATGACACTTGTCTAGTAAGATCATAGATAGACCGTAGGGGATAACCAACTACCATTATCTTGGCAAATGGACATTCTATCTAACATCTTACTGAATTTCTTAACTCTATAGCCATAGATCAGTGTGTTTCATCAGAAAAGCATTGTTTTGCAGTAGATAGTCACTAATGCACATTGCTGGTCACAGTTCATAAAATAAGTAACTGGAATGGTTACCACTAAATGTGACATTTACATTACACCTCCTTTCTACATGACTCAAGGAACATTATACAGTAATTTTTAAGATTAATTTTAATTATGTGTAAATGGGTATGTCTATGTGTAGTCATGTTTATATAATTCAAGTGTCCAGATGGGCTAGGGGCATCAGATCCCTTGGAATTACAGTTGCAGGTACTTGTGAGCTGCTAGACAAGAAAATAAGTTGGATCTTCTTAATACATAGCTTGTACTCTTTACTGCAGAGCAATATCTATAATCATGCACAATTTTCTTACAAAATGACATCAAAACAATAAACAAAACTGCTGTTGATGGATTATTATCTATTGGAAATCAGCATTCAGTTCTCTTGGGGAACAGACTTTTATCAGCGTCACAGTCAGACGGTAGTAGCTTATGAGCTAAGGTCCCTCTAAAGGATTTCATCCTCTCACTTAAATACTAAATTTAATAAAAGGCTAAATATTTCAGAATAAGGGAGATGAGAGCAAAATGGGACAGTGTGATGACACGTTACAATTGTGTCATCTTATACAACACCTCACATAGACTCTTACTATCCATACATCTAAGGAAATAAGTCTTGGGTTTAGCTTTTCACATTTCTTCTATGGAGGGTTGATATGGAGATAGATGTCCAGAACTTAAAATTCTGTGGCTTGAAAAGAAAATATCCCCAGAAGTGCATGTGTTTGAACATTTGATACCCAGATGGTAGTGGGTTGAGGATATTGTATAATATTGGGAAGGCAAAATTTAGTGGAAGAAATAGTTTGATGTGTGACAGGCTTAGGATAAATACAGCCCTGCTCCTAGTCCCAGTTGTTCTGATTCCTGGCCAGCTGATATATGAGCAACTTCAACATACTCCTGCTGCCATAAAGATTTCAATCTCCATGTCTTACCACAATAGATTGTATCCTCTTAAACTGGGAGCCAAATTAATGTTCACCCTTTAAATGCTTCTTCTCTACTCAAAACTGTGAGAAAGGAGTCAGCGCAGCCTGGGTTTCATAGCTTCTTTATCTTTTATGACTTCCCACCTTTGCAGATGGCTCAGGGGAGAACATACTTGGTGCATAAATACTAGGAGGGGTACAAGGACAAATATTTGAATCCCCATATAAAAGCCTATGGGGCATTGCTGGCCTTCATGTAATTTCAGCACTTTGGAGGCTAAGACAGGATGCCCAGAGAAAGCTGGTTAAATAATATAGTTTTATCAAGAGCCTCCTTAGTATAATAGTATAATAGAGTTTTATTGAGGAAAAGGTCTTGGGTCAACTGACACATGCACACACATCCATCCACTAACAAATGTTAAACCATGGACATATAAGCATGCATGTAATCAGTCCGCATACTACACACATATATGTACATAGGAACTATAAAAGGACTGTTGATTTTCCTCTTCATCAGAGCCTTGTTACCTTATCCTATTTAATTCTTCATTTCATTTCTTGAGACTAAACTAATAGCCTTAAACTAGAGCACTGAGCAATTATAGTTAGACCATTGTATATGAATTTATTTTTATAATATAGAGGCAATTCTATGCTGAATCACATTCTAAGCACTGTACATGAATAGGCATAATGTACTTAAGAGCTTTCTTCTAACTGAGAGCATAATCATTTTGGAAAATTATTTCTGTACTCAAATGTTATTTTTTCCCTAAATACAGAAAAACAGATAAGAGAGAGAGAAATAGAAAAAGAAAGAAAGAAGAAAAGCTTGCAGAAAAATAAAAAAACATTGATCAACATCTCAGGAACATCAAGTCAGACTCTGAGTTATTTTGCTCCACATTTGTCACATTTAGGGATTAAACAGATGTTCCATTTTATCTATGCAGATCAATGGCTTGGATTGAGGAAGAACTTTCTTGGACTATGCTTGTCCATGTTTTGAAAACAGAAAGAATATTTAAGTAAAAAATTAAACCTCACATAGAAATAGAGGCAGGACTATTTCAAGGGAAAAACTAACAAGGAAATATCAAAGAATACGACTGTAGTCCAGCTGAATCCATGTGTCCAAACAGAATAAAACATGGAAATAACAAATTACTGGGAAACAGATTCTGCCTCACAATGCTCATGTGTCATGTCCCAAAAGCTCAATGAGTAAAGTATATCTTATGCAAGTGTAAAGACTGTGGTTCCCATCACTTAAGCCCAGAAAAAAATGCTGGCTGTGCATGGTAGCCTGTGTATGAAGGCAGATATAGAGCAACTCAAAATGAACTGGTTAGTGAGAATAAGCATAAACCATTTTGTGAGCATTTGGTTCAGTTCAGATAACCTGCCTCAATACATAGGGTGGAGAGTAATGAAGGGAGACTCCTTACTTCAACCAAGGGCCTCCATACATGTAAACATGTGTGCATTCACAGTGCATGTGTGTGCATACACACATACACACACACACACACACACATACACACACACACACACACGCACAAGCACTATACATCTTCCTATTCTTGACCATTAAAAAGAACACCTAGAAAGGTTGGAAATAAGGCTCAATATTTAAAACCATTTGTCCTTAGAGGACAAGAATTCAATCACTGGCACCTCAGCAGCAACTTACAATTAACTGTTTCTTCAAAAACATGAGATGATAGCCAACCCTCTCTTCTGGCATCCCCTTCTACCAGCACACATGTGTTATATTTACACAGACAGACACATCTACACGTTACAAAAAATTTGAAAGAAAATGTACTTCTGTCACAAATGGTTTGTTTAACAAATCCCACACTTTATTAGGGGAGGATCTGGTTGTTTAGCACTGCTAATTATACTTCCAAGAATACAGCAAATCTGACCATGCCCATGAGTTATATTTATGGGAGGATTGATAAGCAAAGTACACACAGATCTGGAAGAACAAGACACTCCTTTGAGGTTTATTCTGGTAGAGTTACTTGAGATAGCAGAACTACTAATGGAGGAATTACTAAGCTCTTTTTCCTATTGATCTTTCTCAGAGCCATTCATTAAGTTTGTACTGGCTGCTGTGTTAATGGTGGCTATAATCGTCTAAAGCTCACTAATGCCCAACACTTTGCCTTCATGAATCAGTACAAATATACTCCTCTTTTGTACATTTCTTCATATAAATATCATGTTCATCTATAAATGTAAAATGAGAACTGAGGGTTTAGAGATTTCAACTTGCTGTTCTGGAGCCAGTATACATATATGGAGGATGGTAGACAACCTTAATTGTAGTTTCTCAGGAGTCATGCATCTTCACTTATGAGACAAGGTCTCTCACTGTCCTAGAACTTACCAAGTCAGCTAGACTTACTACCTGGTCAACTATCCCAGGGATCCATAATGCTCTACTCTCTAAGTGCTAAGATTATAACTGCTAACAATACATAAGGTTCCTCATGCTTGCATGGCAAAAACTCTACAAGCCTGTCACTGTAGACTTAGAAACATCTGATTTGATCTATATTTACTGCAAACTAGCTACACAGATCACACAGTTATCTACACACCAGTGAATGTCTCTAACCCAGAAAGGAAATGATCTATGTTGATGTTTGTATTGTACTTAGGTATCACCATACTAGTGAATGGTATAGGTAGACCCATGGTTGATCACTCTCACCTTTGCTGTATTAAGAAGGCTAATCTGATTCCATGACAGATTTTAGATTGGCAGTTCAGGAGACTATGCCTAAGAATTGGACAAGTCCAGAAAAACCCTGGCAACTCAGTTACTAGGAAAAAAAATCCAGGCTTCAGACAAATAGTCAAAAGCTGCAAGCCATCTGGCCTTATGCAAGGAAAATGGGTCAGCAACAGCTTCCAGCCCCACACACTGGTAGTGCTTCTAGAATTCCTAGAGATAGAGTAAAGCAAAGCCCACCTGTTGACACCTATTGGGGTAAATACTAAAAACATGAACTGGCTCATTCCTGAGCTTGTGCCTCTGCCCCAGTGGCCTGGCGGGCCATGCACTGGCAGGCAATGGCCAATCTGTATTTATCTCGAGAAGACTCTCACTCAGAACTCCACAATCTCTCCATCTAGCTCTCTAAGTTCTCACTAGCAGGTCATTACCATGCCAGCCCTGTGCTTCAAACCTTCCATGGCCTTTGTGGTGCACATCAGACAAACTCATTCTTTGCCACTGTACCTTTCTCTCTTGAACCCAGATGAAACACTGCATGAAGGAAAACACGACACAAATTTAATTCAGAAACAATGGTAACTCAATCTCTAGGTGCAACAAATAAAACCTAATATTAAAAGCCTTATTAAAATCAGATTCCTCTGGCTTTGAATCCTTGTAGACCCCCCATGATACCAGGAAATTTTATCAGCTACATCTTACCCATATGCTGTCCCATTCCAAAAGGACCTAACTCTCTCCTGCTTCCTCTCTTCCTCTGACCATCCTTGAAGTCCCACCTACTTATCCAGTAATTGGCTCCTTTTTTCTTTAAGGGATTGGTTCATAAGAAGCCACCTTAGTATGTGATTCATTCTTCACTCCAGACAACCTTTCCCAGGAGAGCAGAATTAACATAAAAATACAAGCAGCACAGAGCCATCCACAACACACAAGTATCCCAGGATTCCCCTAATGAGCTTTAAATCAGACTTAGAAACTCACTTGGTTGTCTCTCTATGTTGGTAATGGCAGACCCCAGCATGCTGGATTTCTGCAGAATAAAACTCTCTTTGTGTTTCCAGAGTATTTGAGTCTAGAGTATCATTCTTCTGGGAATCATGTTAAAAATCCCATTCAGATCAAGTCAAAGAAACAGATGCGTTGATATCTGCCTGGATTTGAGTGGTTGCCAATTTGCTCCCAGAACTGATTTCCAGGCACCTTCCCTGGTCCTCTCTCCTCTGTTGTGAAGCAGATCTGAAGCAGTTGCTGACAGTTGTCCCGGGTGAGATGGTAAAAGAGCATAATTGAATTTAGAAGATCTGTGAGAGGTGATGGTCTTTCTAAAAATGGGGAGTTCTGTAACATCCAATTGTAAAGATCACTACTGGCAGATGACACATATGCCATGAACTATCTCCCCTGAGCATTTGGGGGTCCTATAGCCCAGAGGGGTAAGGCATAGTAGAATTTGCCCTCTGGGCAGTATGGGTCAAAGTTTGAGGTTGACTCCAAGTGGAGTCTGAAGAATCAGGGAGAGTCAGTGAATGCTTTTCCCTCTGCCTGAACTGGCTGGGCATAGGCAGTAGCTGCAGGGGTAGGAGCAGAAGTATAAGGAGAGGTTCAGAGTACTTCCTTGGGAACAGAAAGGAGGAGTAAGGCAGGGGGCTAAGTCTGACCCTCCTTTAGAGGGAGGGAGCACCAAGGCCTGTAACACTTGAACCGGGTGGCCCCGAGCCTCATATACTTAACCTTTGCTCTATAAATGATGGGAAGATTGAAAATTCCCTCCTTATGCCATAGTTAACCCATTCATTCCTGCAAAAGATGGTTAGTTTGTAGAGGAACAACCAGACAAGAATCTTCTGCAACTTGACAAAATTCCTTAAAATAGTTTAGGACCAAGCCAAGTGGGGTGCTTTCTGTATGTCCCACCATAGGAATAAAAGAAAAAAAATCTAGGATACAACAAAAAGCACAAAGAGAATACACATAGACCAACACAGAAAGACATTCCCAGGAAAACACAAACAAATTGAAAGGCTGTCTGAGATTGCCTTCCTCCCTGCACATGGCAGGTCCATAGACCCACAGCCAGCTCAGAATCCAGATGAGAACTAGTAAGTTCTACAACTTTTGGTAGGGGGTCCAGAGCATTCTCTCTTGCCACTGGCTGGGTGACAAAATATGTGTCTGCTTTGTCCCTATCCACCCACAGCTTAAATCAGAAACAGAATTAAACCTGAAACAGGAACACAGATGTGGACAAAACAAAAGACCACCATTCATCCAGACTTACAGATTCAAATAGCAGTGCACAATTTGGGTCAGGGGGTCTCCAGAGAATCCTGGGATGAGCCCTCAAGTGCAAGGGTCCACAGTTCTCTGAAGAATGATACCCTGGATTCAAATAGCATGGAAGTGCACAGAGAGTTTTATTCTCCAGATGTCCAGCATGCAGGGGTCTACCATTACCAACATAGACAACCAAGTGAGATCGAAGTTTTGATTTAAGGCACACTGGAATTCTAGGGTAGATAAGCTTTCTCATACTCTATCTCTAGGCATTCCAAAACCATTAGCTGGGTATGCCTGGATTTTTTCTATTAGTAATTGACTTTCCTGTGCTTACCTGAACTTGCTTAGTTCTTAGGCATAGTCTCCTTTACTGCCAATTGTCATGAAATCAGTCTAGCTTTCTTACTGGTACAGTATAGTCATCATGCTAATCTAACCATTCCTTTCTGTCCTCAAGTGTTACAGAATTCTTTCCCCTTCAATGTTCAGGAGCATCAGTGTGATAAATTGTGGAACTGTGCTGTCATCAATGAATGTGTAGCTTAGAATGTGTTATACCTGTGATTAGTTTGTGTTGTGATCTTGAATAGTCTGTAAATGAATGCACCCTAAGCTATGGGTTGTTTTAAAATCAGCTAAGTATTTTGTGTGAATGTCTAAATATAAATACACTCTTTTCAGAAGTGGTGATATCTCCATTGAATTATTACTAATTATGCATACAGGTTTGGTTTGTGTTCTAGCTTAATGGATGTCAAAGCACTTTACAAATATTAATTGCAAACACTAAATAATACATTGGGTTTCTAAGTCATGCTTCACTGACAACTTAAGTCTTTGTCTTTCTAATCATTTTAATAATAACAGCACTACCACCACCACAGGGCCAGAGTAAGCACATCTAGTCTTTCTGTGAAAGAGGATTACAAACAATCATCAGGCATAATTCAACAAAATGAACATGGATATAGGAGGAAATAGTAGGATAAACTGAGGTTGTAAGATTATGGAAGAGACAGAAGTAGATTTTAGTGTGAAAACTATGATCCTCTATTAAATTTAACCATTACATATTGCGTTAATCATCCATAATGATGAATGGGGAGAGACGGTTTAAAGCATAGTCAATGAGTCTACAATCTGGAGGTTGCTTGTAAAAATACCTCAGTGACTGCTTGCCAACTCTGACTGAAATCCCTGGGCTCCCTTCTAGCACAGAGGGTTTTTGGGGTGAAATAAATGCAGACAACATGCCTTCTGAATCACACCTTGCTCTATTTTTTGTTCCTTCCTTACCCAGAGTAAAGGGGTAAAGGAGATGAGGGGTAAAAGTTCTTTTGTTGCCATGGAACTCAAGCATAATTGAGATAGAATTCACCAAATGCATTTTTGAATCCAAAGGTTTTTTTTTTCCTTAAAACATAAATGAATAAAAACCATTGTTTTCTTTCTATTTAAACTCCCACTCCAGTATTTCATCTGTTGTTACAGTTTTTTATTATGACACAGAGATCTAAATTTGATATGAAGAGTAGGTCGTTGAGAGTTCTCCTAGGTTGCTACCTGCCCAGCAAACTGTGCACACTTAGTTGATAGCTGTTGCTAATGAGACATCTCCAGGCAGTTGTCTCTGTGTTTAGCTTTGCATTTATTTTGTCTTTTGGAAGAACATGGTTTTTGATCTTATATTGCATAGTTAGGCTTTAGATTGATGATTTGGGTGTAACTTACCTGAATTTGAAGCATGACTTTATTGCTATGTTATATGTGTGGCTGTCTATGAACTGAACAAATCTTAAACAAGAATTGATCTATCTGTATCTGCTTTTTATTCTTGATTCTTAAATTGGCAATTCTGGTCTACACCTCTCTGGAAAATTCCAGTCTCACATTTTTTTCCTGGTTATCTAACTAATAATAATATTCTGTACAAAATATGGTTGTTTTCCCTCCCATAAAACATTTTTTATTTCCTCTATAATATTGTATTAAAGCTCTCTGTTGATTTTTAAGTACTATGTAGCATAAAAGAAACAAAGATAAATAAAAGATCCATAATCTCAGCTCTCCTAGAGCTCAGACTACATTGGAAAAATCACATTCTTTTAAAATATAAGAGAGACAATAATAGAGACAATTTATTATTGTGAAAAACCTCAAGTCAGAGAATACAAAATACTTTATTACTATTTTACCCCTGTGAGAGCCTATTTCAAAATGAACTAAGGCAAGGAAGCAAGGCAAAGATTTTATAGAGGAGAACTACTTGAGTTGAGAACTGATGGTGTAGGTTTGGTGGCAGATTTGGTAACCTTGTCTCCAGCAAAGGGAATGATTTCTATAAAATGCCTCCTATGAAGCAAATAGGAGTGAGAAGAAGCTGTAGGAATGTGCTGTTAGTATGGACAAGGAGACTAAGTACTATGAAAGTGGCTAGTTTCACATTACCTCTAGCTGTAACATCTTAGACATTAAGGCTGTTTCCTTTTTCTCCATGTATACAACTTCCCAATAATCTCTGCTAAGATAAGCTTCCTTCTTCTTCCATAGCCTGCCTTCCTGGATTTTGACCTATACCTCCTATGTTCCCCCAGGACACTCACATCCACACTAGACTGAAGAACTAATTATGAAATCTGCTCAAATGAATCTTAGACTATCACCTGGTGTGCAGTGTCTCCTACAGGTTTATTTATGAGGACATTTAATATTCTTATGATGCTATTTGTGAAGTCACAGAACATTTGGGATTTAGGATGTAAACCTCCAGAGGAGTTCCTTGAGTGTTATATCCTAATATTAATGCAAGCCCAATTTCTTCTTCCTGATGAAGATGTGAGGAGTTGCTTTTTCTTGTTTCAGTCACTATAGCTGGAGTTTCTCCTGCCCCTTTGATTCCCTATAGTGAGGGGCTATAGAGCTGTGTGGCTTGCCCAGTCATTATGGTTTCCCTACCTCTATGAGCTATAAAAGTGTGGAAATACCATAGCCTTCATGCAGGGTTCTGCTCTGTTCCTGTTGTGATTGAGAGTAATTTAACCCAATTTTTCTTGGTAGCTTCCCATTCTTCTCAAATTTCATGGGAACATTTATCTCTCCAAACTGTGTATGGGAGCAGTATTTCTTGTTTTTATTTAGTTTTATTATTTTATAGTAGGTTGAAGTTAAGTGATAACCTTGAGTCTTAGTAGAGCATTTTGACTATTCACAATATCTGAAATCTTAAGATTTTATTGGGACTTTTAAAGTTATACTATGTATATTTTACATATTGAGGTAATCATTAACCTATTGGTTTAGAGCAAAAGTTTTATAGTGCGATACTGAAATGTCATCAATAGGCTCATGTGTTTGAACACTTAGAACTATGCTGATACTTTGGGAGGTTATGAAAACTTTTTCTATGCTGAGCTCAAATGGGAGATGCAGACAGAAAGGAAGGACCTTATGAGTGGTTGCTTGGTAGTGCTTCTACTCCTGTTTGTGCTCCCTGACCTACTAAGGTGTGAAAACTGCCACTTCACATTCCTGCCACTAAAGGTGGAATGACCGGAGTTTCCAGGCCTTTCCACTCATGAAAAAGTATTTTCCCCAAAGCCAGAATAATCCTGTAAATTAAAGTCCCAGAATGTAATTGTAATAACAACATTTAAGATGTATCTCCTCAACTTAATTCTAGTAATATCCTCACAGAGAGGCTCAGACGTTTGTTTCCTGGGTGATTTTAGATCTGCTGAAGTTGATAATTATCACACTAGATATTTACAAATAAATGGGTTAATTGATTAATCTGTGAAAATGTGGGTTTCTGATAGGTAAATTAAAGGATTCCAGAAAAGTCTACCTTAAAAATAGAGCCATGAGACAAGCTCATACATAATATGAGAATATATTTAGAAACAGGATATCGTTAAGTAACTGGTCCTTTCCATTAGTAGTAAGCACGGAGACACAGAACATTTCATTGACTCTAGATTTTTCTTTAAAAATAATAGTATCTATTTCAAATTATTATGCAACCAAAGTTCAAATTCTAGGGAAAGCTAATTATTTTTTAAGATGGATCTGGAAAATAAGGTTATGTCTCATAGATGGAGATGAAACAGACTCCATGAGCCTATATAATAGGTGACCTGAAGAGCACCTGTACATCAGGCAAACACTCATAACAACCTACATCACACATAAGAGTCATTCTGTAGATCTCACTCCCTCCTTTTTTAGACATATATTTTAGATGGACTCAACTCTTTGTTCCCATTCCCAAGGCAAGATTAAAGTGAGAAAGAATAATTGATCCAAAAATAACAACATCCTGGAGAGACTTCTAACATCTGCATGTGAAATTTTAGAGTCAGGACTTGATGGGTCTCCCCCTTCCTTCCAACTCAAGGAGCTGAGTAAGGAATTGCCTCCATGGCAACAAGCAAGATATCAAGGCTGTGTGATGTTGTGCATTTGGGAAATATCTGAATCTGTTTAAGAGCTGGTTATTTTCTATGTTAATGATTTCAGAAAGTGGATTAAGAAATCAGCTCTAATTCACCATTGTTTATATTTTAATTTATGAAAGTAGCTGAATCTGGTCCAAATTGCTTTTTCTTCTTCATATTTGGCAGAATACTATTGTGGAGCTAACAAGCACTGAGGAGATACAAGGCCCAATGCTATCAGTTTAATTCTGACTATGTTGCACTTTTCACACTACTGAAGTGTTAAAATCATATAAAACCCAGGAGATGTGTGTGTGTGCGTGTGCGTGTGCGTGCGTGTGCGTGTGTATGTGTGTGTGTGTGTTTGTATTTACACTCAGATTCATACATGCAGAAGACTGATACTTAATGTATTATTCTCCCACTTTCTAATGTAAGCCCTCTCTCACTGACTGAAAGGATGAATGACCTTTCAGGATCCACCTTTCTCTGTACATTCAATGTGCCCCAGTTATCTGTAAGTATTGCTATATCCAGATTTTATGTGAGAGCTGGGGATTCCAAATCAGGTCCCCCATGCTTCCAGGAGTGCTCTTATACACTAAGCTATCTCCCACTGTCCCTATTTCCATGTTTTAAAAATCGGGTCTTTCTACTAGTAAATCATTTTAGATTTATCTCTTGCTTGTAATGTGTGTGTAGGTGGTATATATGTATCTGTATGTGTTATGTGTGTATGTATGGACACATGTGTGTACATACATGGAAGTCAGAAGCAGAAGGTCTTAGTCTCTGGCTTTCTACATGCTTATTTTCTGAGATAGGTTCTTTCACAAATTGAAGCTCTTTGGATAGGTGCCTTTTTCTTATGACGTGGTGCCTATAACACAGTGCATGGAGAAGGATGTGCACCTTGTGTGGAACATGCTAATAGCAGTCCTGGATAAGTTGAACACATCACAAAACACAACAGAGATAAATAACATCATATGGAGTTCCTCATGAGGGAAGTAATACATTTTAGCAATATCCCACTGACCAGGAACCAAACTTCAGATGGTCACTCAGTATTTCATTGTTATATCAGTGACTGTGGCCAGCAAAACAATAAAAGAGTTTTCAAAGACACACATGGGAGACATTGCTGCCAGTTATTTTGAATTTTAACTGTTTTTTTAAAAGGTATTTATTTCATTTAGATTTCTAATACTAACCCAAAAGTCACCCTCCCCCCCCAGTACCCCACCCACTCATTCCCACTGATTGGCCCTGGCATTCCCCTGTACTGAGGCAGATAAAGTTTGCACGACCAATGGGCCTCTCTTTCCACTGATGGCCCACTAGGCCATCTTCTGCTACATATGCAGCTAGAGATACGAGCTCTGGGGGGTACTGGGTACTTCATATTGTTTTTCCACATATAGGGTTGCAGATCCCTTTAGCTCCTTGGTTACTTTCTCTAGCTCCTCCATTGGGGGCCCTGTGATCCATTCAATAGCTGACTGTGAGCATCCACTTCTGTGTTTGCTAGGCCCGGGCATAGCCTCATAAGAGACAGCTGTATCTGAGTCCTTTCAGCAAAACCATGCTAGTGTATGCAATGGTGTCAGCGTTTGAAGGCTGATTATGGGATGGATCACCTGATATGGCAGTATCTAGATGGTCCATACTTTTGTCTCAGCTCCAAACTCTGTCTCTGTAACTCATGGGTGGTTTGTTCCCAATTCTAAGAAGGGGCAAAGTGTCCACACTTTGGTCTTCTTTCTTCTTGAGTTTCATGTGTTTCACAAATTGTATGTTGTATCTTGGGTATTCTAAGTGCCTGGGCTAATATCCACTTATCAGTAAGTACATATTGTGTGAGTTCTTTGGTGATTGGGTTATCTCACTCAGGATGATGCCCTCCAGGTCCATCCATTTGCCTAGGAATTTCATAAATTCATTCCTTTTAATAGCTGAGTAGTACTCCGTTGTGTAAATATACCATATTTTCTGTATCCATTCCTCTGTTGAGGGGCATCTGGGTTCTTTCCAGCTTCTGGCTATTATAAATAAGGCTGCTATGAACATAGTGAAGCATGTGTCCTTCTTACCAGTTGGAACATCTTCTGGATATATGCCCAAGAGTGGTATTGTTGGACCCTCCGGTAATGCTACGTCCAATTTTCTGAGGAACAGCCAGACTGATTTTCAGAGTGGTTGTACAAGCTTGCAATCCCACCAACAATGGAGGACTGTTCCTCTTTCTCCACATCCTCGCCAGCATCTGCTGTCACCTGAGTTTTTGATCTTAGCCATTCTGACTGGTGTGAGGTGGAATCTCAGGGTTGTTTTGATTTGCATTTACCTGATGATTAAGGATGTTGAACATTTTTTTCAGGTGCTTCTCAGCCATTCGGTATTCCTCAGGTGAGAATTCTTTGTTTAGCTCTGAGCCTCATTTTTTAATGGGGTTATTTGATTTTCTGAAGTCCACCTTCTTGAGTTCTTTATATATATTGGATATTAGTCCCCTGTCTGATTTAGGATTGATAAAGATCCTTTCCCAATCTGTTTGTGGCCTTTTGGTCTTATTTACAGCGTCTTTTGCCTTGCAGAAGCTTTGCAGTTTCATGAGGTCCCATTTGTCAATTCTTGATCTTACAGCACAAGCCATTGCTGTTCTATTCAGGAATTTCCCCTGTACCCATATCTTCGAGGGTTTTCCCTACGTTCTCTTCAATAAGTTTCAGTGTCTCTGGTTTTATGTGGAGTTCCTTAATCTACTTAGATTTTACCTTAGTACAAGGAGATAGGAATGGATCAATCTGCATTCTTCTACATGATAACCACCAGTTGTGCCAGCACCATTTGTTGAAAATATTGTCTTTTTTCCACTGGATGGTTTTTGCTCCCTTGTCAAAGATCAAGTGACCATAGGCTTGTGGGTTTATTTCTGGGTCTTCAATTCTATTCCATTGGTCTACTTGTCTGTTGCTATACCAGTACAATGCAGGTTTTTATCACAATTGCTCACAGCTTTATGTCAGGCATGGTGATTCCACTAGAGGTTCTTTTATCCTTGAGAAGAGTTTTTGCTATCCTAGGATTTTTGTTATTCCAGATGAATTTGCAGATTGCCCTTTCAAATTCGTTAAAGAATCGAGTTGGAATTTTGATTGGGATTACATTGATTCTATACATTGCTTTTGGCAAGATAGCCATTTTTACTATATTGATCCTGTCAATCCATGAGCATGGGAGATCTTTCCATCTTCTGAGATCTTCTTTAATCTCTTTCTCTAGAGACTTGAAGTTCTTTTTTTAAAATTTTTTTATTACGTATTTTTCTCAATTACATTTCCAATGCTATCCCAAAAGTCCCCCATACCCCCCCCACTCCCCTACCCTCCCATTCCCACTTTTTTGGCCCTGGTGTTCCCCTGTACTGGGATATATAAAGTTTGCATGTCCAATTGGCCTCTCTTTCCAGTGATGGCCGACTAGGCCATCTTTTGATACATATGCATCTAGAGTCAAGAGCCCCGGTGTACTGGTTAGTTCATAATGTTGTTCCACCTATAGGGTTGCAGATCCCTTATCATACAGATCTTTCACTTTCTCAGTTAGAGTCACACCAAGGTATTTTATATTATTTGTGAATATTGAGAAGGGTGTTGTTTCCCTAATTTCTTTCTCAGCCTGTTTATCCTTTGTGTACATAAAGGCCATTGACTTGTTTAATTGTTTTTATGAAGATTGTCTATAGTCAAAAAATTGGTTCGGAAAGCATAATTTGAAATTCATAAAGCTGCCTCAATAGAACTTCTTTGAAGATTAATTACTGCATTGAGTTCTAGTGATCATTGCCTGTAAATCATATGCAAACATTGTAAATGTTTTCCTCTTAATGGAAATAAATTCTTATTTGGTCTCCAAGGAAAGGCACACATCTTCAGTAGTACAATAGGATCTCTAAGCTCATAAAGGATGGGTGAGCTTCTTTTGTGGGCACAGTGTCTCTTGTACATGTGGGGACTGAGCTCAAAACACAGATTTGAATCAAGGAGCAGGATTAGACTTTAGCACATCTGTTCTGGTTTCACTGTGATACAAAACCCTGGCAAAAAGCAATGTGGTAGAGAATGGGGTTTATTCACCTTACAAATAAATATTGCCACCCATAATTTTAGAGAAGTCATAGAGACTGGTAAGGCAAATAACTAGTCTCATTGTGTGTAGGTCTGTTTGTTTCATTGCTCTAATGCTTTTTCCTCTCTTGTACAATTGGTTTAAGACACCCTGCCTTAGAAATATGGCCATTAAAAGTATAATAGGTTATTTAAAAGTAAAGACTGGCCAACCCAGTTATGCCTACAGGCTAAGATGATGTAGCTAATTCTTCAATTAAAAGTCTGTTTCAATGTAATTTCAGATTGTGTTGAATCAATAGTTAAATCCTGCTGAATAAGGGGAAGTGTGATGCAGTCCATGCTCTTGGTCCCCACCTGTGCTGATGATTACTTTTGGCTTGTAACTGATCTGCTGTCTCTTTTATTTTACTTTTAGTCTCTCTTTCTGACCAATATCCTTTTCTGATTACTAAGAACTACTCACTTCATTTTTTCCAGTAAAATATTTATTTTTTATTTTTTATTGTGTTTTTAATTTATTTTTATTAGATATTTTCTTTATTTACATTTCAAATGTTATTCCCTTTCCTATTTGTCCCTCTGAAAACCCCCTGTCCTTTCCCCACCTCCCCCTGTTCACCAACCCACCCATTCCTGCTTCCTAGATGAAACACATGTTTTTCAGGAATAAGGAATGAAAGTGGTTTTGAGACTGTGGGGGATGAGAAACAAGCCACCCACTTGACCCTAACATCCTTGGGAAAGGATCTAGACACTATAACTACAGAGGCTGTGAAAGTCTACATTGTCTTTTGTAGAAATTGTTCATTGAGAGACTATTCCTTGAACTTGAAATTATGAGGAGGTACATGTACCTTCTGGTCCAATGACTGTTTCATTAGTTATCCAGATGAGTTTGGGAATATAAAAGATAGAAAGTTAAAGTGGTCTTAAGAAGAAAAGGCATGGATAGGAAAAGAAGGAGGAATATATAGAAAATAAGCAAATGATAGATGGGTTTATCTTATAGGAGGAAGGCTTGTATATGATTTAAACACCAATAGTGTTGAAAAGAGATGACAGGATGCCATGGAATTGCTAGAATAAGGAAACAAATATTAGAAAAAATTGTGTACAGAGAGAGAACTAGCTGCTTTACTTGCATAAATTTTAAAGTTTATAAGAAATTATTTTAACCTTAGTAGTCTGTCACATTTTTGTTCTTACATGAAAATAGTTACTAAGGACTTCTGTGTGATGTACTTGGAAACTGCAAGAGCTATGCCCAATTACTCATGAACAGACTGTGTAAAAATGATAAGAAAATGTGGTTTTGCCTTGTTTTACTTTCTTTTTTCAGGGAGAATGGGTTGGGATTAAGGATCCTAGATTTTTAGAATTTATGTACATTTAAAAGTTTCAAAAAATGGTTAAAATAGTCAAAGTGTTGATGATAGTAGCTTTAGTAAATAAAAGATTGGATTCGGGTTATCTGGTAGGATGATGGAAAAATAATGATGGAAGAAGAAATGAGAATGAAGAAAAAAAAGGAAGAGTGATTAGAGTGTTAGACAAAGAGAGAACACTTGAACTGAGAGCTTGTATCCACTAATGACTTGGGGTCATTATTAAATCAGAGCTGCTCCTATCTACCTCCCCCCCCCCTTCTTAGGACACTAAGAAAACTCTGAATTTCTTCCTTCAGTGTATTTTCCAACCATTCAAAAGATGGTCTGATTCCACAAATTGGGACTTAGGGGAATAGATAAGAACAGAGTTCCACAGAAAATGACACCTGAATTGCATTTAGTTGCAGCAGTGGGACTAGATTCTGTGCAAACATACTTTGAGCTAAACGCAAAACAAGTTGTAGGATATTTTGTGTTAGCATAAACAGAAGCAGTGAAATAGAATAGTTTCTTATAAATGTGCTTGGGATTAGGCTCAATAAAGTAAACTGAAGATCATACACTGAGTGTGCTAGATGCCTAGGTGCTCAGTTAATACTTTCTCTAAAGACTTTCAAAGTTGTTTTGAATGAGGAAAGAATTGAGTCCAGTAAATCCATAACAGCAGAGTGAGTATGTAAAGCTTAGAACTTTGAGATTACTGACGCAGGAGAAATTCTCAAGAAGCTCTAGGGTGACTTTCTCTCTTAAAAATTTGCCCTCCCTGCATCCAAGATAGAAGTGGTTCATTATAAGCTTCAAAGGTAAATATAAACTCCACTGGTACAGCTTTGTCAATAGGCTTCCAAATATTAGATTTAAAAAAAAACAGCAACAGAAAGAATCTCATCATATTTTTAAAGATGTTTACAACTGTGGCTGTGGCTGTGCGTCTCTATGTGGACATATAACTCTGTGTGCAGATACCCTCTGAGGCCAGAAGTAGCTTTATTCTCTGGAGCTGGAGTTATAGGCAATTATGAGCTGTATCACATGGGTGTTGGGAATTGAACTCTCAGGCCCTTTATAAGAGTATTGCATGAATGCAAGTGCTAACATTTCTTTTCGGTACACCATCTTTTATTACTATTATTATTATTATTATTATTATTATTATTATTATTATTATTATTAGATATGTTCTTCATTTACATTTCAAATGCTATCCCAAAAGTCCCCTATACCCTCCCCCAGCACTGCTCCCTAACCCACGCACTCCCGCTTCCTGACCCTGTCATTTCCCAGTATTGGGGCATATAATCTTCGCAAGAACAAGGGCCACTCCTCCCATTGATGGCCTACCAGGCCATCCTCTGCTACATATGCAACTAGAGACACATGTTCTGTGGGGGGGGGGGGGTACTGGTTAGTTTATATTGTTGTTCCTCCTATAGGGTTGCAGAATCCTTTAGCTCCTTGGGTACTTTCTCTAGCTCTTTCATTGGGGACCTGTGTTCCATCCAATAGATGACTATAAGCATCCACTTCTGTATTTGCCAGGCACTGGCAGAGCCTCACAAGAGATAGCTATATCAGGGTCCTGTCAGCAAAATCTTGCTGGGATATGCAATAGTATTTGCGTTTGGTGGTACTTTATGGGATGGCTCCCCAGGTGGGGCAGTCTTTGGATAGTCCTTCATGTTCCCCATCTTATCTCTTAAGTTAACAAAAATTCAGTATATCTAGAATACACAAACTATGATTCTGTGATACATGCTACAGTTATTAACAGTTCTATTCCCTGTTATTAATACATTATGTCCTCAAAACAATTCTTTTTCTAATAGCTAGAGGTGTGTGCTCTTTGATCAGTATCTCTGTTTGTCCCACCCCATACAATCACCACCCTTTTCTACAAGTTTATGGGATCTACATTTTCTCTATCCACATATAAGAGAAAACTCATGGTACCTGTCTTTCTGTGTATTTTCTTTTCCATTTATCAGATTTTTCCAATTGTATTAGTCACGAAGTTTATATGTTGTTTGTTTTGTATGTTGTTCCAGAGCCTTGAAAATTATATTTAATTCATCTGTTTGTCTGTGGGTTTATGACGTTTTCCATTATGTATAAGCACATGTGCTAAGGCACACATGTGGAATGAGAGACCGTCATTGAGTAGTTAGTTTTTTTCCATGGATTCTGGAGCTTGAATTCATGCTGTCAGGCTTGCACATTTGTGACTTTTTAAGCTGACCAACGTGGTACTACATGGCTAAGAAGCATCTCAAGTTGACACAGTCACACTCTTGCCATTTGCCTATTATCCCTTTATGTTTGGATTCATATTTTTTAATAAATGTTTTTAATATTTCTCCGTAGGAATTCTAGGACACTACATCATCCAGTTTACTTTGAACATGTTCTAGATTATCTTTGAGCATGATCCTAAAGTGGTCTCATTTTATTTGCTTGCATGGTCTCCATTAGTGCATTTATCACCATTTATTGAAAAAGTAGTCAATGTCTCTCTGTGTATTCTTTGAGATCTGTAAACAGTTACACTGGGAGGAGCTAGAACAGTCAGTGTGGGACAGATATTGTCAGAGTACATTTTTGAAACTGTCCATAATTAAACATCTTTAAGAAGTGAGATATCCTTTTTTGTGAGTATGCTTTTATTTGTGAGCTCTTTATTCTCTTACAAAGATCAAAATGTCTGGTTCTATGCTAGTACCATTCTCCTGTACATTCTATTGTTTTACAATACTATTTTATATCCCTGGTAATTTTGTTCTTCTTTCTCAAAATGATTTTTATTCTTTAATGTCTATTGTGGTTCCATAATAATTTAAGATTCTATTTTATTAAATATTGTTAGTGGAATTTTAATACATTCTAGTTAATCTGTAGTTTACAATGAGTAGTATGGAAATTATGATATTAGTATCTCTTCAAAAAGATGAGAATGTGAATTTGAATCACTGAATGCCACATAACAAACAGATACAATAGTTCATGCTTGTAATCTCAGCATTCCTAAAGTGTGCAGTATGCATGGCAGGCAGAGACAGTACAATGCCTGAAACTTTCATAAAGTACCTAGTCAAATACAAACAGTGTCAAATGAGAGACCATGTCTCCAAAAAGGAGGAAAGCAGAAGACACATGATATTGTCTTCTGACTCTACACACGTGCCCCAACAGTCATACACAAGAGCATACACACACACACACACACACACACACACCCCAATGGTTAACAAAAATGAAAGCAGACCATCCATATTCTGGAAGTGAGAGGTCACAGAACAAACCATGTGGGAATTACAAATGTTACTGTTTGATTTCTTTACTATTCTGAAAACATAAACAAAAACAAAACAGAACTGGTGATCTACAGTGATCCCAGTGCTGAGAATATTGAGTCTGTGGGCTTAGAGGGCTCCATGACCAATCATTCTAACCAGTTAGTGAGCTCTTAAGTCAACCAATGAGAGACTCTGCCTCAAAAAATGTCGTGCAAGATGAAGCACAGAAGACACTCTGTTGATGTTTAGACTGAACAGGTAAGTGGCTATGCATACTGGCATATGTCCATGCTACATATACATACAAATTAAATACACAAACACAAAAACCAAAGGTATGTCCTGACTTGTAGCAAATTTATAGATTACCACCAAAAAAGCACAGTGTGTGTTAGAATAACGATGATAACAAGCCTATGATCTTGGAAAATCCAGGTAGTTTCCCACTGAAGGATGTGGAGAAAGGAGTCTAATGTGAAAATTTCTCCCACTGAAGAATCCTCTGCTCAGGGAGGACTGGTTCTTTGGGGCTGCTGCCTTTTAAAGAATGCTTCTGACATTTGGAAGCAGCTGGATTGAGTTTCTGCACCATCTACCTCAAATAATATTAAGTAAACGTTTTAAAAATTTCTTCAATTCCTACCTTTCTTTTTTTTTCTCTTTTTATTGTTTTCTTATATCTATAATATGGAGTACAGAACTTCATTTTATAAATACATTAAATAAAGCAAAGAAGTGTCTAGATGAAAATAGATGGCAGGAACTCAACCATGATGAAATTTGTTTAGTAAGGGTTTTTTTTTTTTTTTAATTTTTTGGGGGAGGGATGGGAATGTAAATTTTTTAAATAAGCAATCTCATTACTGTGTTTAGTTCTGATGGTTGGCCTCTTTTTTAGTATAAATTTTGCATTATTATTTTCAATTAAGGACATCACCATATTTATATATTCATTATGTGTTTCTGGATGAGTGTGCTGTGTCACGTGTCATATGTGTAGAGACCAAAAAACAACTTTTGAGAATCAATTCTGTCCTTCTGTGTGGGATCTTTTTCTGTGTAGTCAAACACATTTACACGTTGAGGCATCTTATCAGACTCCACTATTATTTTTAGTAGTAATTCACAGACACACACACACACACACACACACACACACACGGGGTAGAGAGAGACAAAGAGAGATTGAGATACAAGGAGACAGAGACAATGACAGAGAGAGACACGGAGAGAGGTACAGAGAGGGACAGAGAGCAAGTGGGAGAAGAATAAAGGTAAAGATATGTCTCAAAGTTACAAAAAAAGGAAGAAAAAGAAGGTAGATATAATTTGAGTGTTTCAACATTACAAAGCTCCCCTAAAGCTTTATGGTCTTTTTGTGAAGGCCACAGTGCATTCTATTACAATTATATATATATGTATTTTCCTCAATTACATTCCCAATGCTATCCCTTGTATTATCCGTCCTTGTATTATTTTTTTCTGTTATTATCCTTTGAAGGGCTGGATTCCTGGAAAGATAATGTGTGAATTTGGTTTTGTCCTGGAATACTTTGTTTTCTCCATCTATGGTATTTGAGAGTTTTGCTGGGTATAGTAGACTGGGCTGGCATTTGTGTTCTCTCAGTGTCTGTATAACATCTGCCCAGTCTCTTCTGGCTTTCATAGTCTCTGGTGAAAAGTCTGGTGTAATTCTGATAGGCCTGCCTTTATATCTTACTTGACCTTTCTGCCTTACTGCTTTTAATATTCTATCTTTATTTAGTGCATTTGTTGTTCTGATTATTATGTGTCGGGAGGAATTTCTTTTCTGGTCCAGTCTATTTGGAGTTCTGTAGGCTTCTTGTATGTTCATGGGCATGTCATTCTTTAGGTTTAGGAAGTTTTCTTCTATAATTTTGTTGAAGATTTTTGCTGGCCCTTTAAGTTGAAAATCTTCATTCTCATCAGCTCCTATTATCTGTAGGTTTGTTCTTCTCATTGTGTCCTGGATTTCCTGGATGTTTTGAGTTAGGATCTTTTTGCGTTTTATATTTTCTTTGATTGTTGTGCCGATGTTTTCTAGGGAATCTTCTGCACCTGAGATTCTCTCTTCCATCTCTTGTATTCTGGTGCTGATGTACGCATCTATGGATCCAGATTTCTTTCCTAGGGTTTCTATCTCCAGTGTTGCCTCACTTTTGGTTTTCTTTATTGTGTCTACTTCCCTTTTTAGGTCTAGTATGGTTTTGTTCATTTTCATCACCTGTTTGGTCGTGTTTTCCTGCAATTCTTTAAGGAACTTTTGTGTTTCCTCTTTAAGGTCTTCTATCTGTTTAACTGTGTTCTTCTGTATTTCTTTAAGTGAGTTATTAAAGTTCTTCTTGATGTCCTCTACCAATATCATGAGATATGCTTTTAAATCCGGGTCTTGCTTTTCGGGTGTGTTGGGGTGCCCAGGACTAGGTGGGATGGGAGTGCTGCATTCTGATGATGGTGAGTGGTCTTGATTTCTGTTAGTAGGATTCTTATGTTTGCCTTTTGCCATCTGGTAATCTCTGAAGCTAGTTGTTATAGTTGACTCTGGTTAGAGCTTGTTCCTCAGGTGACTCTGTTAGCCTCTATCAGCAGACCTGGGAGACTAGGTCTCTGCTTAGGTTCAGTGGTCAGAGTATTCTCTGCAGGCAAGCTCTCTTCTTGCAGGGAAGGTGCCCAGATATCTGGTGTTCTATCCTGCCTCCTGGCAGAAGTTGTGTTCCACTCACCAGAGGTCTTAAGATCACGTGCAGGTTACTGTGAGGACCTTTTGGGTGTCCGGAGACTCCACAGGCAAGGCACCCCAGTGCTGGAGTGGACCGGAAGGTACTTGTGCCCCTGATTAGGCCGGGCTATCTGCTTCCCTAGTTAATTCAGTCTCAGGTCCTGTGAGATTGGATTGGAGCAGATGCTGTGTTCCACTCACCAGAGGTCTTAGGATCCCTTGGGCGATCCTGTGTGGGTCCTTGCGGGTGTCCGGAGACTCCGAGGGCAAGGCACCCTGGTGCTAGAGTGGACCAGGACCAGAAGGGACTTGTGCCCCTGATCAGGCTGGGTTATCTGCTTCCCTAATTAATGCAATCTCAGGTCCCGCACGATTCTATTACAATTTTTTTAAGGAACATATTTGGAAAAGAAGAGATAGCTTCATCTAAAAAAAAATCACTTTTATTTTTTATTTTCACTTGTAAATGGCAAATCTCTGCTGATATCCATGTAGAGAAAGTATTCTGTGATCCATAGCACTGTTAATGTGCACTAGAAACATGAGACTATAAGGTTGATAAGTGGAGTATGACACATTGTTTCTAATGCACTTCTGACAGGACATTTAGCCTATTCTTTAGTTTGTTGAATTGATAGAACATTCCCTGTTACAGTCTGCTAACTCTGGGACTATAAACCTAAAGTGTTTGCCTTTGTGTAGATTTGATGGAGAGTATGGAGATAGAGACCCCTAGGGAGGAGAGAGCCAGTGAATATTTTCTTTCACAGAAGGATACAAAGAAAAGTAAAGGGGATTTGAGCACTGGTACAATGACTAAGAATATCAATCTTGTACACAGAGCATGATGTTTTCCTATGACTTCCAGCAATGGGAAAAATGAGTGAGTTGAGGAACGTCAAATAAATGCAAATATGTGAAAAACTGCATCAGAATCATATTTCTTGGTCCAAATTTGAGTAAATGTACTTTTTCCTTACTGCCCATTATAGTGTGACACTGTACTCTGTTCACAACATTTTCTGATCACTTGTGAACTCAAAGAGAGTTTTTGATGCCTGGGGAAACCTCAACTGTACACTGCAGCTGATGACACACAATGAGCATAGCATCACTTCATATAAAGGAGCTTTCAAGTTAAAAACAAATGTACTCATCCTTCCACAGCTATAATTATATTTTTCCTTAACTTTTATTTATTTAAATGTATTTATTAAATTTGTTATTTATTATGTAATTCTGCTATAATTCCTTGAATTTCTGGATCTCTAAACTATTTTCTTCCTCATCATACACAAAAAGGCAATAAAGGAAGATTCTTTATATGCCTTTCAGGATGTTCTGAAAACCCCTTACACTTCAATGTTTGAAGACAGTAAGGTCTTGTCTCTCTCAAGCTCAGAAGGAGGAAGGTGATTGCTAGAGTACCATGTCATCATTAAGTTCTCACAATCCAGTTACAAAATAGGTCTGTGAGTGTGTTTGGATCTCTTACTTCTACTCTCCTTCTCCTCCCCCACTCCCATCCTTTCTTCCTTCCTTTCTTCCAACTCTCTTTCCTTTCTTTTTTGTTATAGATTTTTTTTGAGAGAGGGTCTCACTGTGGCTCCCAAATGGCTTGGAAACCCTGACCTTCCTGTCTCAGCCTATAAAGTGCTAAAATTACAAGTCTACACTATTGTAATGGTCTGAATCTATCACTTTAATTTAACAGGGCACATAAAAAAACAACAACAATGGCAACAGCAGCACAGAAGTACATTCACTTTAATTTGTATCTATAATCAGAAGTTTGTATTTCAACTCTGATGAACATATGGATTTTTTAAAAAATTAATGCTAAGTCATTAAGGAACAGAAAATACCAATCACCAATTTGTGAAAAAATTAATGAGGCCTTTTATGTTATACTTGCTATTCTTAAATCTAATCTGCCCCCTTTTTTTCTTTCAAAGAGATTTACAGATTCACTATCAACTAAGCAAGGGAGAAAGCCACATGTTCACCATCAGCACAGAGAATCTGGACAACAGACGAGTGCATCAGGTGAACATTAGCAACGATGAACCAGAACTTTCCATTCAGGTACTTAACTTCTCACCTTTCCACACAGTGTACATGCCAAGGCTTCTTTATCAAACATGTCTGAGCTCAATAAGTTCCCATACTAGAATATAGATTTACCCCACACTCTTGCACAGCACTTAGCAGTGTTCTTCCTTCCCATTGGCATCACCAAAGTGCTACAAATACAAATTTTATAATTCCCCCACCAGGGCTATTTCATCAGAAACTATGGGAGAGGAGGAAACACTGGACATCCTAGTGGAGCTCAAGTTTAATCAGCATTTATCCAGAACAAGTAACAAGAACAATGCATTCAAAGAGGATAGAATGTACAGAAGACTGTAGAAGGGCTGTAGCAGAAGTGGGCATAGGGTACAGGTGGGCACAGAGGAGAGAACAGGTGATACAGAAGTCTTTCTGAAGGTACAGATCTCTTCTACACATTACTACTCAAACTGGGGCTTGTGGACAAGGAAGAGCTACCTGGATAGAAAAGAATGAGAAGGTTCTTAAAGGGTTTATGTGTGCAAAGGCAAAACTATTTGAGAAAACAGTGTGGTATGCTTCTGTGAAATATTAATGATGCTGTATAAAGATTTAACAGCAGAATAGGTCAGATCTTAATAAAGTTCAGCAAAAGTCTAGTCTACTTCTGTTTGTTCATAAATGAGAATGTTAATCACCTTAGCAATCACCATTTTTCTGAGGTAACTTTAATCCATTCATCCATTATCCTCCAAATTTGTCACACCAAATGACCTATTTTGTCTTTTCTACCAGAGATTGACTCTACTCAGTTAATCTGTGAATTATATATCCTTTAGGAGAGGCATCACACATTCTCATTAGGCTATCCCTTCTTACTTGAAACTAAGACCTTGTGTGTTTTCTCTCATTCTTCCATGGCTGTGATCGATAGGCCTACCTTACTACCTGTGATTCAGATCTCATGGTGTTCTCACAATCACATCTCCTAATTCCTTCTCTCTTCTAGCCTTTTTTAACACCATTCCACCAAGTAGTTGCCTGAAGCACAAAGTAATTATTGAATGAACCAAAACAAGCAAGTAAACCAACCAACCACAATCTTTCTGGCTCTGGGAAAAGAAATGCACTTCTTATTACTCTAGACTTTTATTATTTTATTGTCTTGGAAATGTCAATTTATGCTGACAAAGTGCATCTTCCATGTGGGTTTCCTTATTCATCACTGTGACAAAATACCTTGGCAAGAGTTTAAAGGAATTCTGGCTTGGTGTTTAGGAGCACAGGTCATCACTTCCACAGTAACATTGCATTCCCAGTCAATAAACAGAGAGAGATGAACGCTGGTGCTCAGGTTACTTACTCCTTTTTATTTATTCTAGAACCCCAGCTTTTGGAATGGTGATTTCTTCATTTGAGGTGGGTTTTTCACCTCAGTTAATCCAGTCTAGAAACTTCACCAAAGATATGATTAAACGTTTGTTTCTATGGTGATTCTAAATTTCATGTAGTTGACAATCAACATTAACTACTACGATACCCTCCTTCCCCTTATTCCTACCATGTTACACAAAAATTGTACTACTCAAAGAAACCCAGTGTTGCAGCATTGTGTGCAATATTTCTGGGGGCATGGACAATGTCTACTCACTCCATATAGGGATAAAACAGCAAATCAACATAAGGACACCACTAAGTGTAAATTTGTGAACCAATGAGATTTACTTAAATTATTAGCAGGAATATGGATGAAAGGATACAGGATCAGAAATGACTTAAAGACATCTCTATGTTAACAAACTCTACTCCAGCATGGGTGGCAACTCACTAAAACTATAAACTTGCCATGCACTGTACAACTTGAAGGCAGAGAAATAGGTAGGAAAGTGCTTCTTTTAGGCAACTAATTTTGGGGAGATAAGGGCCTAGACCTAGTGTATTTGGCCAGTTTCAAAGACTTCCAGAAAGCTTTATTTACTTACCAAGCTTAATGAGATTCCCCATTGTATATATCATTTCACTGTACCAAGTGCTTCCTTCCCAAGTGCATCCATGCTTCCTTAGCAGACGAAGTTTACCTGACATGACCAGTGAAGGAATAAAACCAGGCTCTGGTTGGAGAGGCTACAGCAAAACTGAGGCCATGACAATTTTATTGAGAACAATCAGAATTTTTACACCCTTATAAGAAACAGATTACAATAGTGATTACCAGGATAAACACAGTTGTAATTGCCAGGATGCAATGATGTTTGCAAGCTTTACAAAGCACACAAGATTCATGTCTAAGACCAATTATCTGGTTAAGGTTAAAACAGAATATACAGAGAAACAGAAAACAGTCTGAACACTTCACTGCCTGAGGGAGAACCTCAGTTTCTCAAGAACTGAATGGCACAGTGGTCCAGAACTCACACATTCTAACTGGGAAAACCTATACTGCATGCGTCTCATGGCAACTAGGCAAGGTCAACTCCATGGTTCCCTAGACTCAAGCTTTTGTCCAACAGAGGAGGTTCCTACACAACATGGGGCATGACAGCCTAGATTGCTTTCAGCCTTTGGGACTTGATTTACATTTTGTTTGAATAGTAACATTCTTCTCTGAGTTTTTTCCTTTACCTCATCAGTTGATCACTGCTGTCTCTGTATAGATCTTTTTCTGTCATCTCCCCATCACTGGTGCACACAATACTCTACTAAACCACTACTGTTTTATAGCTATAATCATGGGTAGCTTATCTTAGTCAATCTCATAGTTTTGCATGTCCTGCATTTGCCAATATATCAATGTCTACCAATTTCCAGACCTCTTCTTATGTCCAGCAACCAATTCCTTTGACTTTTTCCATATACTGTCCATTATCCTTGTGTAATTTTATTGTTTACTCTTAGTAATTCATGTTATCTGATATGGAATATAATTTTTCTTACTTACATTTTGTCCTATAACTCTCCCCTAGAATGTAAGTTTGATAAAACCAGGGACTTGGTTTGCATTTATTATTTCAGAGTTCCCTCTTTACAAAACAGTACCTAACAGCAGATCTTCAGTAAATATTTCTGAACTAAGTGGATAGGTTTCACAGGGTTGCAGGTGAAATGTGCAAAAGATTGATGTGACCTTGTGGAGAAGTAAAGGTATTCTACTTTCTTTTCTGTTGCTGTGATAATTAATCTAAAAAAAAAATCGACAGGTCAGAAGATGTTTATTTTAAATCATAATTCCAGGTCATAGTAAATTAGTTTGTACTAAGGTTTTGTGATAAATTGCGAGGTCAGGAGATTCTTGAAGAGAGTCACTCAGTGGATGTATGTAGAAAAAAAGTTGTAGCAGGAAGAACTAGATGGAAATATTAGGTATTTGTCCTGACCCATTTGATTTTCTCCAAGTAGAGAAAGCTTACTCACCCCATCATATGACTGGTTTTCTACCCTTCTAGCCTCTGCACTATAAAATGATGAGGATAGTATCATTTAGATGTTCAACATGGAGATGGACAGGTAGGGATAGGGGGCAGCAGTGGGCAGGGCTCAGATGATGAAGGATTTGCCTTGCAAGCATGAGGATCTAAGTTCAAATCACAGAAGCCTTATACTAATCTAGGAGGGATGACAAGCATATCCTTCTAATCCCACAATTGCAAGAGAAGAGAGAGAGACAAAGTGGTTCCTAGGAGCCTACCGGCCAGGCTACCTACCTATTTTGGAGAAGTTCTAGGCCAAAGAGAGACCCAGTCTCAGACAAAATGTGGAAGGCCCCTGAGGAATGGCACCTGGGTTACTTTCCTCACTTTTAAATAATAAACATATATGTATACTCTTCGCAAAATAATAGAGATTGGAAAAATCTTCTGAATTTGATGAGACTGAGAAAGATGAATATTAATTGGATGTACAGCCCAGGAAATAGAAGGTGGGGAAGGGAACAAAAAAGGATCAACAGTACCTAAAGCCAGGAGTAATTGCCAAAGGAGAACCCTAGAAATCAAGGCCTGGAAAGTCCTGCAGCCACTTATGTCCAGCCTTCCAGTGCAGATTGATCAGCTAGCACTGTCAGTGGCAGCAATATTTTCATCCTTTTCAAAAGTAGTTATCAAACTATGTTTCATGACTAGGAAATCCTAGAGTCCACACCAGAGAACAGGTCAGGGATATGGAGGGAAAGAAATGGTGGTGGCTGTAAGAAAAAGATAGAAGGAAGAAGGGAGAATGAGCCTCACAGCTGGATTCCATCTAATGTGGCAGAGCAGGTAACAGATGGGCTTCTCTGCTTCCTTGTTTTCAGAGAAGAATCCAGTGAAAATTCTCAGCAGGAAGATTAATACATGACAAAAGCCCTGTAGGGCTTAGAAAGAAATGGAAGCTCTTGAAAGACCCTACTTTAGAAGGACTAAAGAAAATATACTTTATCGACACTGGGTGACAACTGCGGAGACATTTCAAATCTTTCTTGAGAGTGAATTCCATAGAGGATCCTGCCCTGTGTGAGACTATAAGCTCTTTATAGACAGAATTGCTGTATGTTTTCTCAAAACCCAGGCAATAGGTTTTCCTACAGATGGACCAGCAACTCTTCAGCTATAACTTCTCCCTGGAAGCTAAGTTCTTGACAGTGAGGTCACTCATTCTAGGCAAAGTCACAGGTCTGTTTCTTCTCTTTTAAATATTTCATAGATGTTGTTAAACTTGATGAATCTGTTCCCTGTGTTGGTGTGTTCAGTGATTCACATCAGAAGTCACTGATCCCATCTGTAGTTTTGATAAAGGATTTGAAATGGGATGTACTGAGATCCACATGTGGCAATGGTACAGAATGCCATTCATGTCGGCTTTATTAATTGACCCGTCCAGCAGGTCCAGTTATTCGAGGGTCACGAGGGGACCTCCTCCTAAGAACCAAATGGGGGGTAGAGAGAGACGAGGGCCTTGTACGAATAACGACACGGAAACCGTTCTGGAATGTATCAAAGCCCCAATTCTATTGAAAAAGGTCCAAAGCTTAAATGCACAAGCAAAAGGGGAAGTACAGTTTCTTATCAGTGGGAGGGGTAGGGCAATACAAGCAAAAGGGGAAGTACTTATGGGAGGGGGGCAATAGAAATTCTTTCTTTTGGCAGCTACACGGGGAAGCAGGAACTTGGTGGTATCAGGGTGTGGTCAGGACATCGGCAATGGCTTAGGGCTGGAACATTCTTGGAATCCGTAGGGCTGGAACGTTCTCGGAATTGGTGTGTCGGTCCCACTTTTGACCCCTTTTTCTTCTCAGGGGGAGAGGCCCAATTTAGAGATCAAGAGTTGTCTCAATAGCTCCCAACAATTAATTGGTTAGTTGTTAGTTGTTTATGGTAATTATTTTGTTGGTTATTTGTTAATAACCTAGAGGAAAGGGGAATCAAGTAATAAAGTAAAATATCATTTTCATTTAAAATTTAAAATTATTAACTTTTTAACACAGTCAATGTTTTACTTGCATTTACTTGGTTTTAACCAAAAGGAGTGAAGTAGGAAGCTGAGCTGCAGAATTAAGATTCAAAGCTCACATTAAATGGACAGATTCTCCTTTTGTATTTATATAGGTTTTGTGAACTTTCACTTTCTGTTAGAGGATATGTATTGTCTATACAACATTCAACTTTTTATACTTTCCTGAAATTTTTCATATCCTAAAAGATACTAGTCTTTAAGAATGCATCTTAGAGATTAATTATATTTTGACTCCAACTAATGTAGACATGCAAGCTTTTGCTTTGGTTACTGTTTCTGTCTTACTTTCTCTCATTTTTTCCTTTCAATATTTTTTTTTCTTTTTAAAGCCTCATGTATGATCTTGTGTAGTACATACAGCTGAGTTTTACTTTAAGAGTTTCTCATGTGTACATGTGTATAATGTGTGGTGTGTGTGCACATTCACATATATTCATGTAGACAAGTGTGTGCCAGGGGATGCTTTTTTAATATCAACAACCTCAAGCACTGGTTGTTCTACCATTGCTGATGCAGGATCTCCTGATCTGTGCTTTGAATATTAGTGGAGAAGATTCTGATTTATGAGCTTCAAGTGATTCTGTCTTCTCTTCCCATCAGGCTTAAGAGCGTTGGGATTACAAATAGCTAGACTACTAACTCTGGCTTTATGTGGGTTCTCGAGATCCAAAATCAGATCTTCAAGAAGCTATCTCTGTGGGTCCAGTTCTTTATTATATATTCCATCTATGTATCCCTGTTTGACAAACTGGCAAGCGCAGGTGTTTTTAAGATTCTGAAATTATTTGCATATTTGAATGTCTGCCCCTTCTTTCCTACTGATTGAGCATTTTTGTGACAGTCTCACATTCTCTGGTTCTGGTGGTCATATTATAGTTTAGAAAACACTGGCAATTTTGGGTATCAGAAACAGGAATGGATTCAACACAAGAAACCACTGTCCTTTAAAACTTTCGCAGCCCTTAACTCTGAGTTTTGATATCTCCTTTTGGAAAGACTTCTCAGCAGTCTCTGAAGGGCATGTGGAGTGCTATTGGTTACCTAATCCTTGTCAAGGTTCTAAAAGTTGCTCTATTTCATGTACAAAATGTAGATTTGCATGACAGAGAATCTGTTCTCTGAAATATTGTTTCAGAGAATGAGTTGTCCTAAGAGTGTAACAGCTTAGATGGAAAAAGAAATGATCCACAATTTTTCCAGTCTTCTATATTCATAAAGAATATAGCATCTCCAGAACATAAAGCAAATGTAAAATAAGTGTTGAAATGTCAATTTCCAAGTGACAGCCTGATGAACTGAACAAAAATATTGACTTAAAGATGGGATTCTTTTCTACTCTACCTCCTGTGTAGTAATAATACTCATAATAATAAAAATATATTTTTGAAGCTGTTTATTCAGGTTCAGTAACATGGTCATGGTGAGTTTTTTAATTCCTGTTCTCTGTATCTTAGACATTTCTGCTTTGTACAAAATATACATTTCTCCTTTCTGAATCAAACCTCTCTCTCTCTCTCTCTCTCTCTCTCTCTCTCTCTCTCTCTCATATATATATATATATATATATATATATATATATATTTACTTATTTATTTATTTATGTAAGTATGTATTTTATTACATTCCAGCCATTGTCCCCCTCCGAAAAGTTTCTCATCCTAGCCATCCTTTCCCTTGCATCCAAGAGGTGCTCCCCACAATTCTCCAGGCCTACCCCTTCCCTGGGTCCTCAATTCCCTTGAGGATTAAGTACATCTTCTCCCACTGAGGGCAGAGGAGGCAGTCCTCTGCTATATATGTGTCCTGTGCCTAGGACCAGTCCATGCATGCTTTCCTAAATTCTTTCTCAGCCTGTTTATCATTTGTATAAAGGAAGGGTACTGAATTGTTTTCATTAATTTTATATCCAACACTTTGCTGTTGTTATTTATCAGCTGTAGGAGTTCTCTGGTGGAATTTTGAGGTTGCTTATATATACTATCATATCATCTGCAAATAGTGAAACTTTGATTTGTTCATTTCCAAATTGTATCCTATTGATCTAATTACTTTACTTTTCATTGCCTAATTATAGCTAGATCTTCAAGTACTATATTAAATAGATAAGGAGAGAGTGGGAAACCTTGTCTTGTCCCTGATTTTAGTGAATTGTCTCTAGTGTCTCACAGTTTACTTTGGTGTTTGCTGTTGGTTTGCCATATATTGCTTTTAACATGTTTAAATATGTGCTATGCATTCTGGATCTCTCCAAGACTTTTTTTTTGTTGTTGTTGTTGAAGGGATTTTCAGCACCTAATGAGATGATCATGTGACTTTTTCCTTGCGTTTCTTCCTATAGTATATTGTGTCGATGTGTCTAAGTGTATTTTTCCTTCCTTGCACTCCTGAGATAAAGCCTACTTGAACATGCTAAATGATTGTTTTGATGTGTTCCTGGATTTACTTTGTGAGAATTTTTTTGAATATTTTTGAACATTGATAGTCATAAGCAAATTTGGCTTGAAGTTCCCTTTCATTGTTGGGTCTTTATGTAGTTTACATATAAGAGTAACTGTGGTACAGGGGAACACCAGGGCCAAGATTTGGGAGTGGGTGGGTAGGGGAGTGGGGGGAGAGAGTATGGGGGACTTTTGGTATAGCATTTGAAATGTAAATGAAGAAAATACCGAATTAGAAAAAAAAAAGAGTAACTGTGGTTCATAGAATGAATAAAGTAGTCCTCCTTCTGTTTCTATTTTGTGGAAGAGTTTGAAGAGTATTGGTATTAGGTTTTATATGATGGTCTCACAGAATTTTGCAATAAACACATATGGCCCTGGATTTTTTTGTTTGATATATTGATTTGGCTGGGAGGTTTTTTAATAATTATTTCTCTTTTATTAGAGGTTATGAGATTGTTTTAATAGTTCACCTGGTTTTGAATTAAATTTTGTATGTGGTATCTGCCTAGAAATCATCCATTTCATCTAGATTTTCTGGTTTTGTTGAGTAGGGTTTATAGTAGTTTCTTATGATTTTTTTTAAATTTCTTCTGTTTTTGTCATTGTGCCTTCCTTTCCATTTCTGATTTTGCAAATTTGGATTTTTGTGTTTGTGCCTTTTATATAGTTTGGCTAAAATTTTATCTATCTTGTTGATTTTCTTAAAGTTTCAGCTCTTGCTTTTCTTGATTCTCTGTATTGTTGCTCTTTTTCTAACTGGTTGATATCAGTCCTGGGTTTGATTATTTCCTGACATTTACTCCTCTTGGGTGTTCTTGATTCTTCCTATTCAAGACATTTCAGTTGTGCTGTTAAATTGCTGGTGTGCAATTGACTCCATTTTCTTTATGCGGACTTAATACCATGAATTTTGCTCTTAACACTATTTTCATTATATCCTATAAGTTCCAGTATGCTGTACCGTCATTTTCATTGAAATCTTTATTTTCTTTCTTTAATTCTTCCCTGACTCAGTTATTATTGAGCAGATATTTGTTCAGTTTTAATGAGTATGCAGGCTCTGGGGTTTTTTTCCCCTTTTTTGTTATTGATGTCCAGCTTTAAGCAGTAGTGATTTGAAAGAATACCTGAGATTATTCCAATCTTCTTGTATATATTGAGTCTTGTGTTGTGTCTGATTTTATGGTTAGTTTTGGAGAAGGTTCCAATAGGTACTGACAAGTATGTATATTCTTTTGTTTTGGGGTGAAATGTTCTGCAGATAGCTATTTAATCCATTTGGTTCATAACTCATGTTGATTTCACTGTGTCTCTGTTTAGTTTTTGTTTCAATGACCTGTTCATTAGAGAGTATGGCATTGAAATCTCCCAATATAAATGTTTAAGGTTCAATGTGTGTTTTGAGCTTTAGTAAAGTTTCTTTTATGAAATTAGGTATCTTAACATTTGGTCATAGATGTTCAAAATTGAGATTTCATCTTGATGGTTAATTCTTTTGATGACTATGAAATGTTTTCTCCAACTCTTTTGATATCTTTTGGTTGAAACTCTATTTTATCAAATAATAAAATGTCAACTCCAGCTTGTTTCTGGATACCATATGCTTGGACAACTTTTTTTCTACCTACCTACTCTGAGATAGTGTCTGTTTCTGTCACTTAGGTATGTTTCTTGGATGCAGCAATGTGCTGAATCCTGTTTATGTATCCAGTCTATTGGCCTGTGTCTTTTTATTATAAACTTTAGTCCATTGAGGTTGAGAGATATTAAAGATAGATGATTGTCAGTTTCTATTATTTTTGTAGCTTGAAGTGGTATTATCTGTGTATGATTCTCTACTTTTAGGTTTGTTGTGAAATGTTTAATTTCTTGTATTTTGTTGGGTATAGCTACCTTCCAGTATCCTCTCTAGGGCTGGGTTAGTAGAAAAGTATTGTTTAAATTTGTTTATGTCATAGAATATCTGTTTCTCCATTTATAATGAGTGAGAATTTTGCTGGGTACAGCAGCCTGGGCTGGCATTTGTGTTCTCTTAGAGTCTGTATGATATCTGTCCAGGATCTTCTGGCATTTAGAGTCTGTTGAGAATTCTGGTATGATTCTGATAGGTCTACCTTTACCTGTTACTTGGTCCTTTATACTTACAGCTTTTAATACTCTTTATTTTGTGCATTTAGGGTTCTGATTCATTGATTATTATGTGAGGAGGGGATTTTCTTTTCTTTTAATATTTTTTATTACGTATTTTCCTCAATTATATTTGCAATGCTATACCAAAAGTCCCCCATACCCTTCCCCCCACTTTTTTTCCCATTTTTTTTCCCATTTTTTGGCCCTGGCATTCCCCTGTACTGGGGCATATAAAGTTTGCATGTCCAATGGGCCTCTCTTTCCAGTGATGGCTGACTAGGCCATCTTTAGATACATATGCAGCTAAAGTCAAGAGCTCTGGGGTACTGGTTCGTTCATAATGTTGTTGCACCTACAGGGTTGCAGATCTCTTTAGCTTCTTGGATACTTTCTCTAGATCTTCCATTGGAGGCCCTGTGATCCATCCAATAGCTGACTGTGAGCATCCACTTATGTGTTTGCTAGGCCCTTGCCTAGTCTCACAAGAGAGAGCTATATCAGGGTCCTTTCAGCAAACGCTTGCTAGTGTATGCAATGGTGTCATCGTTTGGAGGCTAATTATGGGATGGATCCCTGTATATGGCAGTCTCTAGATGGACCATCCTTTTGTCTCAGCTCCAAACTTTGTCTCTGTAACTCCTTCCATGGTTGATTGTCTCCAATTCTAAGAAGGGACAAAGTGTCTACACTTTGGTCTTCGTTCTTCTTCAGTTTCACGTGTTTTGCAAATTGTATCTTATATCTCAGGTATACTAAGTTTCTGGGCTAATATCCACTTATCAGTGAGTACATATCATTTGAGTTCTTTTGTGATTGTGTTACCTCACTCAAGATGATGACCTCCAGGTCCATCCAATTGCCTAGGAATTTCATAAATTCATTCCTTTTAATAGCTGAGTAGTACTCTATAGTGTAAATGTACTACATTTTTTTTATCCATTCCTCTGTTGAGGGGCATCCGGGTTATTTCCAGCTTCTGGCTATTATAAATAAGGCTGCTATGAACATAGTGGAACATATGTCCTTCTTACCAGTTGGGACATCTTCTGGATATATGCCCAGGAGAGGTATTGCGGGATCCTCTGGTAGTACTATGTCCAATTTTCTGAGGAACTGCCAGACTGATTTCCAGAGTGGTTGTACAAGCTTGCAATCCCACCAACAATGGAGGAGTGTTTCTCTTTCTCCACATTTTTGCCAGCATCTGCTGTCAACTGATTTTTGATCTTAGTCATTCTGACTGGAGTGAGATGGAATCTCAGTTTTTTTTTTTGTTTTTTTTTTTTTTTATTTCCCTGATGATTAAGGATGTTAAACATTTTTTGAGGTGTTTCTCAGCCAATCGGTATTCCTCAGGTGAGAATTCTTTGTTTAGCTCTGAGCCCCATTTTTTAATGGGGTTATTTGATTTTTCTGAAGTCCACCCTCTTGAGTTCTTTATACATATTGGATATTAGTCCCCTATCTGATTTAGGATAGGTAAAGATCCTTTCAAAATCTGTTGGAGGCCTTTTTGTCTTATTGACGGTGTCTTTTGCCTTACAGAAGCTTTGCAGTTTCATGAGGTCCCATTTGTCAATTCTAGATCTTACAACACAAGCCATTGCTGTTCTATTCAGGAATTTTTCCCCTGATACCATATCTTCGAGGCTTTTCCCCACTTTCTTCTGAGGAGGGTATTTTCTTTTCTGTTCCTGTATATTAGCTGTTCTATAGGTTCTTTATATATGTATTTTTTGGCCATGTATTTAAGTTAGGGAAGTTTTCTTCTATGATTTTGTTGAATATGTTTTCTAGTCACTTGAGCTGGGATTCTTCACCCTCTTCTTTTCCTATCATGCTTATATTTAGTCTTTTCGCTGTGTCCTGCATTTCCTTAAATTTTTGGTTTAGGAGCTAATTACACTTTCTATTTTCTTTGACTAATGTGTCAGTATTTTGTACGGTATATTCTATGCCAGAGATTCTCTCTTCTATCACTTGGTTTTTTGTTTGTTTGTTTGTTTGTTTTTTTGTGTTTTTTTGTTGTTTTGGGTTTGTGTGTGTGTGTGTGTGTGTGTGTGTGTGTGTGTGTGTGTGTGATGTTTCTATCTTTAGTTCCTGATCCCTTTCCTAAGTGTGTGTGTGTGTGTGTGTGATGTTTCTATCTTTAGTTCCTGATCCCTTTCCTAAGTTGACCATCTCTTGGGCTATCCCCATTTTTTTTTTATTTGTTTTCATTTCTATTTCTAATTCTTCAACTATTTTGTCCAATTCCTTCACCTACTTAATTGTATTTTCTTGTATTTCTTTAGGGGATTTATTTGTTTATTTGCTAAGTTTTTCTACCTGTTTACCTCTGTTTTCCTGTATTTCTTTGAAGGAGTTATTTATATGTAGCCTCCCATAAGTCTGAAACAGGCTAAACCAGAACCTTGACCTTGCTGCCACTAAGGAGATTATCTAGGGTGGAGCCTACCTCTCTAGATCACTCTATTGTTATGCCATTGCTGCTGTTCCTCTTCAAGATACTGCTACCTGCTGAGAGCCAACCCCCTCCCCTTGCCCCAGCTATTCTTGAGATGACACCCTATTCTGCATGTCATCACCCACAGCTGGTTCCAGGCTCCAAAGATGAATTGGCTGAGTGGACTTTCTCCCCTTTTCTTTATAAGGTGTGTTCCCTGACATTAAATTTTGAAACTTGAGCAGACTAGCATGTCTTGGTTCCATTGTTTCTCAACCCTCCTAGGCTCCCTCTTTTCTTCCAGATTCCAAGATGCCTTCCAGGCTTGAACCCAGACATGTGAGCCACTGGCCGGCCTCAACACTTATATCTTCATTAAAGGCTTCTATCATCTTCATGAGATGGGATTTTAGATCATTATCTTGCTTTTAAGGCATGTTATCATATCCAGGGCTTTCTCTCTTGGGAGAACTGGATTCTGATGTTGTTGCATTGCATTGAGTTCTTGTGGGAATCAGTTTCTGCTGTGCCTGCATGGCTTAATTGGTAAACAAGCAATGTGTGCATGTGCAAGAGTGTTTTCGTGCCAAGTCATGGCCAATCCTGGGGCGTGGTGATGAGGCTCTGGGAGAGCAGCCAATCAGGTGTGGACACGTCACACTAAGGTGTATATAAGCAGCACCTTTTTGGTGCTTGGGGTCTTCCTCTTCATGTTGAAACTGATGTAATAAAGTTGCTGCAGAAGGATCCGGTTTCTCATGCATGTGTTCTTGCTGGCTGCCTCTCACCGACTGGTTTTATTTTGTGTTAACTAGCCTGGGTGTCTCTGACTTGTGCTGGTCTCCTTAGAAGCAAGCACAGCCTCTGTGTTATCACCTGTCTCCTGGGAGTCAGGCAGTGCTGTCTCTGGTTAATGCAGGCCCCCTGTGTCCCTAGTTACCTCCTGGGACACAGGCACTCTGAAAGGTGTGGGAGTGTATAGGGCCTGCTAACCTGACCTGGATAGAGGAACAGATAGGAAAAAAAAGGCAGACCTTGGGAGATCATGTAGGTGCTGCTTCATCTGGGCTCTGTGTGTGTTGCAGCATGTGTGGTTATTAGGGCAAGATGTTCACGTGTGTCATTCTTTATTGTAGATATCCTGGGAGGCACACTATCTGTAGAGTGTGGAAAGTTATCAGGCCTGCTGATCTGGCTCAGGTGGAGACGCAGATCAGAAGTAGGAAGAACTGTAGCAACCCTTTTAGATATATTATTTTTCTGTTTTAAAGACCCTGAATTGTAATTTTTTATCTGAAGGTAGGTGTATATCTCATCTAGAATCTAGTAAGATAATTTTGCTAGACAGCTGAAGGGTGTTATGTGTCAGATGGGACAGAGGAAGAAGGATAAAAAGCACAAGTACATTCTGAGTGCCTATGTGGCAGGGACACTGGTTCATGACTGCTACCAATGCACACTGCTCCCAGCTATGCATTCATGATGTTATGATGGGAACTAGATAGTGTTTATATCAGAAGAGATCACACTGAGGAATCACAGATGTGCATGCCAGTCACAGCCATCCTTCTTAGGGGGAGATTTGAAATGCAGAAATGCCAATGGGCACACCCTTTCTCCCGTCCTTGCTCATGAAATCTTGTTAGTTGGTTCTACTTTTGAAAGTTCTAATTTACCCCATGCCAAAACCACATTTCTGGTTTTTTAAAATATGTTCTTAAATATAAGAATCTTGGTACATGGGTGTGCATTGATGTTGTGCAATTGTATTGTGTCTAATTATAGATTTCTTTTTAAAATTTGTTACTTGATATTTTTATATATCCTGAATCTCTTAATTAGTTTTCACATGTTTTTTGGTATCTAAACTCACTCCATAGTCACCTTTATGCATCAATTCTCAACATATCACCAATTAATTATCCTATTCTAAGTATTTAACTCTGATATCTGAATTGAATCAATTTTGGACTTTCAAATTTCAGCATCACAATCAATCCAGGCTTATTAGGCTGATATGGTAAGTACTTTACCCATGGAGCTATGTTGTGAGAATTTTTTTAAATTTCTTTCAATCTTTGAATTTTTAGTTCTCTCAGGTGCATTTAATTACAATTAATACATATATGAATCATAATAATTTTTCATTTATAAAATTAAATTTTATTGTTTTACCAACAAAACTGTTAATTAAGAAAACTTGTGACCTTTGCTTGTTTCTTCTGTTTATAAAGCATATTGACAATCATTTTTGAACACTCTGTCTCTGCCAGTTCCACTGGGGATCTAATTCTGCTACTTGCTGTTATATAAGACTTTCCTCTGACAGCTTCTTCATACTTTGTATGTTGTGTCTCAGAGTGTGTAAGAATGTGTGCATGTGTGCAATGTATGTGCAGACACAAGCATGCACAAGCATGTACATGCATATTTAGTTGGATCTGACTTCAGAGAACTAACTTCTTCAGGATAGAAAATGGTGCATTTTCCCCCAATAACATTTTCCTTTGTTCTATCAGGTGTTACATGCAGGTTCTGATTAGGATAATTTCAGTCTTTCAGGTTTTGTTTCTTGGACAGAACAGGGGTATAAGTTTGAATTCTGAAGCTCTATCACGTTAAGTTTTTGATAGAACTTCTCAGAATAAATCGTTAATATTAGGGCCATGCTGTTTAAGCTTTTAATTATTTATTTTTCAGGATTTCATAGCTTGCTCATAATCCCCCTCATTATTCTTTTCCACCTTTTCTTGCATAACACCATCTGCCCAAGGCTCCTCTGAGTCTATTTTTTTTTTCCTGTACTGTGATTTGCTTATACTCATCTGTCTTCTCTTCACTCAGGGCCACATCAAAAGTAAGCATGACTTTTCCCTTATTCCTCATTGCATTAGGCAGTTTTCTTTTGCTGTGGTTCCCTTAAAGGTTACCCTGAAAGTCCAGTCCATTTTCCATTTACAAGGTCTCCAGATTTAACATTCTCAGCTTTCATTCAAGTTGTCTAGTGGTTCCTCTCACCTCTTCACTATCACCCTAAACTTTAAAACTGCTCCAAGGCTTACTGCCTGTGACTAATTCCCTTCTGTCCAAAATATGCACATATATTTTAAAGTGTTTCCTATACTTGTTTCATGAAACTCAACAAGACATTAAATGTTTGTTTTTTTATACAGGAAAACTGTATTTTAAAGTTTATCTTTCTTTAATAGTAAAATTCTATTAGCATTGTATTGTCTGTTGTTCTCAAAGTAGTTTGAGTCACTGAATATTCATTTTAAAGGATGTCGTAGAAGTTTGAGGGGAAATTTATTAAAGTTTTCTTACCAATAATGTCAGATTTGGTGTGTGTTTGTGTATACAAATGTTCTAGACACATGCCTCTAGGTAAGTTGTTCCCTTCTATTTGGTTAAGACCCTCACAGAGATCACATGTCTGATATACTGCATACCAGATGTTAAAATTAACTTTTACAACAGTAGCAAGATTACAGATATGAATTACCAATGAATTAGTTTTATAGCTTGGGGTTATTACAACATGAGGAAAGCAATACTAGAAAGGCTGTGAACAATCCCTCTAGGCCTGGGTTTTTCTTCTGTTCAGTTATCAAATCAAAGTCCTCATGTTTACAAGGTGCTGACTTTTCTATGCTATCTTCCTATTCAAAATTCAGATGAAACCATCTTTATGCGAGAGAATCTATAAGAATATTATCTTCTAATATTCTTTGTGGAAATATTCTGTTGTACAAAATGTCCATAGGAGCCTTCATCTATTTAAATAAACCAACATAGGCATGGGTACAATGAATGGGTACATGATGCATATAAGGGTTTAAGGGCCACATTGTCTTCTGCTTGTGGTGCTTTATATCAAATATATAAGAAAGACAGAATTATGATTGAATAGAAAACTCCATAAACTTCCTCACTGCTTTAAGAATAGAAAACATCTTCCTGAAGCCTCTAAACCCAAAATTCTGTAAGAATAATTATTTTGGTTCACAATTAAGTTCAAGTTTGTGGCCTGTGAAGGATCTCCAGCTGAAAATAGGGGGATTACACACACACATACACACACACACACACACACACACACACACACAGAGAGAGAGAGAGAGAGAGAGAGAGAGAGAGAAAGAGAGAGAGAGAGAGAACTAATTATTGAGAAGATACAAGTAGCTTGAGGGCCAAGAGAAAGTGGTGGATAGGGCAGGTGGTTAAGTGAGTATAATCTCAATTAACCCAACCTAATGACCTGTGTTTAATCCTCAGAACCCACAAGGTGCAAGAGAATTTATTAACTCTTCTAATTTTTCCTGATCTCTATACATTTGCTATGGCACAGGTGTCTCATTCTCTCAAGTAAATGGACATAGTTTAAAAATAAAACCAAAAATGAAAGAGAACAAAGGGATTGAAGTGAAGTTTCAAAGCAGCAAGGATATTGAGAAAACAAGATAGGCTTTGGCAGAAAGGAATATGTAAGTGGCAGGGCATACAGAGAGCAAGAATTGAACAAAAACGATTATTAAGCCTGATAAAAAATGCTACCCACTCCACAATTTCTGAAAAAACATTGCTCTGAGGGACTTTTTTGTTTGTTTTGTTTTATTGTAAAATAAAGATCTACCCTGAGCTTTTGTCCCCACCGGCAAGAACACGCTCAGGACAACTGGAATCTTCTGTGGCAAAAGCTTTATTGCTTACTTCTTCAGGAGCCAGAGGAGAAGAGAGGGAAAATGGTGAAGCCCCGTCCCTTTTATGGAGGATTGTCCTCCGCCTCGGACGTGTTGCTCCCTGATTGGCTGCAGCCCATCAACCGGAGTTGTCACAGGGAAGGCAGAGCACATGGAGTGGAAAACTACCCCGGCACATGTGCAGCTTGCTTGTTTACTACTTAGAACACGGGTGTAAGCGCCATTTTGTAATGGTGAATGTGAGGGTGGCTCCTCACATCTCCCCCTTTTCTTTTATATAGAAGCAATAGGCCACCCATTCTAATGAGAGTGGAGATAGAGGTCAAATCCCCAGTGTGCAGGTAAAGGAGCCGTACACAAAACCTCCTCCCAGGCTCATCACCTGGAGGGGTCCTGGTCTGGTCCCGTGTCGTTTTTCCTGGGGGAAGGACACTTGCACACTCAACCTTCTTGAAAGATGACATGTCTCCCTAGAATAGGCTCATATATGCCGCAGAGCCCTTCTACTGTAGTGCTTAGCCGTGCAACTCTCTCGGGCTGCTGAAGCACACTCACTCTATCTCATGCAATGAGACTAGCCTCGTGGGGTGCAAGAGCTGAGTGGCCAGCAACCTATTGCTTAATCATAGATAACCATATATCAGGGGGAAGCACCATGTTCTAGTGCTGCAAGCGCCTGGGCAATAACCACCTTGTCTCTCCTAGTTTGGGTCTTAAGCTTACAGACCAACCAGAGAAGCAACACTAATCCACAGCAAAGTGTAGCTCAAAATAATCCCACCCCCACCCATTCTTTAAAGATGGAAAATGTTGAGGAGATAATTCTTTGGTCAGGGACAGGTCCAAGTGCGTGGGGCAAGTCTCAATTTTTGAAGGGTCTGTTCAAATTTAGCCGTCCAATTCTGTATCTCCCAACACTGCTCTCCCTTTGTTGTTGTCGCCCTGGACATCACCAAGACGAGGGACATCAGTATTCCCTTGGTCAGTCTGGATTTTTTGGGTGAGTCTTTCTGGTATCCAAAATGGGTTGTCTTCATTCTCTGGAAAAACACAAACAACTCCCCTGGATCTTATCAAAATAGGATCTGGTCCTTTCCATTTGTTACTTAAAACATCTTTTCATTTAACCATCTCATTGGGCCTATCTGGCTCTGAACAATGACGTTCAATCGCAGTGTGGCCATGAGCATCAAGATTTAAAAAAATGAGTGTAAAGAGTGCAATAGACACAGACACTCTTGGTACTCGGGGTAGAGTCTCCTTGACTCCCCTTTCTGTTTTATTAGATAGGATTTGAGGGTGCGGTGCACACGCTCAACAATACCCTATCCTTGAGGGTTGTATGGAAGTCCAGTCAGGTGGGTCACGTCCATCTGACGGCAGAACTGCTGGAATTTTTGAGATGTATAAGCTGGTCCATTATCAGTCTTAAGGAGTTTGGGTTTCCCCCAAGCACTCCATGCCTCAAGGCAATGTTGAATCACATGTGAGGCCTTTTCTCCGGTTAAAGGAGAGGCAAACATGATGCCAGAGCATGTGTCAATGGACACACGGAGATTTTGAAGTTTTCCAAAGGAAGAAACATGTGTAATATCCATTTGCCAGACATGTAGAGGTCGAATACCGCATGGGTTAATTCCCACATGAGGAACTGGCAAGAACTCACAGCAGCTTTGACATTGAGTAATAATGTCACCGGCTTTTTTTCTCATCAAGGAGAAACGACGGCGTAATGTTTTAGCCGTCACATGAAAATTGTTATGAAAATTTCTTGCAGCCTCTACTGGGGATGATAGGGCAGCAGCCACCACTTTAGTGGTCTTATCTGCCAAATCATTTCCCAGAGCCATGGGGCCAGGTAGGCCTGAATGGGCTCTAACATGAGTAATATAAACAGGAAATCTTCTAGATAACAAAACTAATTATATCTGCTGAAAAATATTGGCAACTTTACTGGAAGGCTTAATCACTCCAGCCACTTCTAAAAGATTAAGGGGTTCTAAAAAGGTTTTTAAAACTTCTAAAACCACTAAACATTCTACCACTTGAGGTGAATTTTCATTATATTGTTTGGATACTACTTTACCATTAGCCACATAGGCACCTATGCCAGTTTTTGATCCATCAGTATTGGATCAAACCATTTTTAAGTGGGTTTCTTACTGTTATTTGTGGAAACACAACAGATTGATTTTGGGCAAACTGTAAAATTGGATGTTTTGGATAATGGTTATCTATTTGTCCTGAAAAGGAGGTAACTAAAACTGCCCAATCATTAGATGTGGCTGCAAAGGTTTGAACCTGTGCAGTGGTATAAGGTACAATTAAAAGATAGGGACTTCCTCCAAAATGGGTGATTGCTGCTTTTAGGCCTTTAAGGGCAAGCTGTGCAATTGCATCAGGATACCAATCTATTATTTTAGCTGGGGAAAGCAGCAGCGTTTGTTCGGGCCTGCGTTTGTGCAGCCTTTTGCCATAGAGTTCTCCATTCCATATATTTGCCCATACTGGGGAGAGCGGCTTTTGCAATCATTTGCCAGTCGGCAGGAGTTAGTGCCATGCTGACAAGCCTGTCTAACTGCACCAAGGTAAAATTAGCATTGGCTCCATATTTACGGACAGACTCGGCAAGCTCTTTAATCTGTATATACTCTACCGGAGCGTGGACACGCCCACCCTCGGCTCCTTCAAAGACCGGAAATGCCTGTTGCATCTTCCTTTGCTCCTCTCTTGGAATGAACAAGTCTGTGCACTGCCTCTCTGTGCAGGGCTGACGAACTACACAGGGCGGGGGCTCCGCATAGGGCAGAGGTGCACTATGACCTTGAAGCCGACTGCCCGGAGGCCGAGCAGCAAGCTGGCCTTTGCCAGCTGCTTTTGGCTTTTTTCTTGACCTATAAGCTCACATTTTATCTGGCTGGTACTTTTCTCTCTCATAACGAGCTGCTTCCTCCTCCAAGTCTGTTTTCTCAGAGGTGCTAATTTCTTCATCTGATTCAGAGCTACTAAGAGTTGGCTCCTTAAACTCATCTTATTTCTCCTCTTTCCTTCCAATCTCTCCCCAGGTATTCTTCCCTGACATTAACTTTTCCTCGGGTTCAAGACCCGTGGAAAGGCCTGTATACTTATTTGGTGCACCATGTTTCCTCTTTGCTCCTGCCCTCTCTCCCCGCTTTACTTCTGATAGACAGTCTTGAATTTCGTCCAGAATTCTCCACCCTGCCTTAGCCACTTGTTGACATGTGAAAAGGAACAAAAGGGCTTTTAACACTAGAGAAAGTTCAAGGCCAGACATACCTCTTAAAGCTGTAACGTGTCCCGCAGTTCTGGTTCCACCCTGCGAATGAGGGATCTTCCTTGCTCCAGTGTGATGGTAGTTCCCGGGTTTCAGCACCACTTACCCCAAGCTTTTGTCCCCACTGGCAACCGGAATCTTCTGCTCTTCTGCGGCAAAAGCTTTATTTCTTACTTCTTCAGGAGCCAGAGGAGAAGATAGGGAAAATGGCGAAGCCCCGTCCCTTTTATGGAGGATTGTCCTCCGCCTCGGACATTGCTCCCTGATTTGCTACAGCCCATGGAACGGAGTTGTCATCACGGTGAAGGCAGAGCACATGGAGTGGAAAACTACCCCGGCACATGTGCAGCTTGCTTGTTTACTACTTAGAACACGGGTGTAAGCACCATCTTGTAATGGCGAATGTGAGGGCGGCTCCTCACAAAGATCTGCAAGCATTTTACACAGTAGATTCTAAGAGGGAATTGAGTATAAAATTAACCTCATTTTTTTTCAGCAGAATTCCATTTCAAACCCAATCCATATTTGTACATTTTCATTCTGTGAAAGAAAGGAGCTGAATATAGCCTTTTGTAGAAGGATCTGATAGTGTTTTGGATTTCTTCAGGATCTGTTGTTATGTCTACGTTTTCATTTCTGATTTTGTTAATTAGGATGCTGTCCCTGTGCCCTCTAGTGAGTCTGGCTAAGGGTTTATCTAACTTGTTGATTTTCTCAAAGAACAAGACAGAAGAACAAAAAAGAAGACAGCCACAAGAACAGAATACCAACTCTAACAACAAAAATAATAGGAAGCAATAATTAATTTTCCTTAATATCTCTTAATATCAATGGACTCAATTCCACAATAAAGAGACATAGACTAACAGACTGGCTACACAAACAGGACCCAACATTTTGCTGCTTACAGGAAACCCATCTCAGGGAAAAAGGAAGACACTACCTCAGAGTAAAAGGCTGGAAAACAAATTTCCAAGCAAATGGTCTGAAAAAACAACCTGGAGTAGCATTCTTATATCAAATAAAATCGACTTCCAACCCAAAGTTATCAAAAAAGACAAGGAGGGACACTTCATACTCATCAAAGTTAAAATCTTGCAAGAGGAACTCTCAATTCTGAATATGTATGCTCCAAATGCAAGGGCAGCCACATTCATTAAAGAAACTTTAGTAAACTCAAAGCACACACTGCACCTCATACAATAATAGTGGAGGACTTCAACAGACCACTTTCATCAATGGACAGATGGTGGAAACAGAAGATAAACAGGGACACAGTGAAACTAACAGAAGTTATGAAACAAATGGATTTAACAGATATCTACCGAACATTTTATCCTAAAACAAAAGGATATACCTTCTTCTCAGCACCTCATGGTTCATTCTCCAAAACTGACCATATAATTAGTCACAAAACAGGCCTCAACAGATACAAAAATATGGGAATTGTCCCATGCACCCTATCAGATCACCATGGAATAAGGCTGATCTTCAATAACAACATAAATAATAGAAAGCCAACATTCACATTGAAACTGAACAACACTCTTCTCAATGATACCTTGGTCAAGGAAGAAATAAAGAAACAAATTAAACACTTTTTATAGTTTAATAAAAATGAAGCCACAACATACGCAAACTTATGGGACAAATGAAAGCATTTCTAAGATGAAAACTCATAGCTCTGAGTGCCTCCAAAAAGAAACTAGAGAGAACACACACTAGCAACTTGACAACACACCTAAAACCTCTAGAACAAAAGGAAGCAAATTCACCCAAGAGGAGTAGATGGCAGGAAATAATCAAACTGAGCCATGAAATAATCCAAGGGGAAAAAAGAAGAACTATTCAAAGAATCAACCAAATCAGGAGATGAACCCTCACACCTATGGTGACTTGATCTTTGACAAGGGAGCTAAAAACATCCAGTGGAAAAAAGATAGCATTTTCAAGAAATGGTGCTGGCACAACTGGCGGTTATCATTTAGAAGAATTTGAATTGATCCATTCCTATCTCCTTGTACTAAGATTAAATCTAAGTGGATCAATGAACTCCACATAAAACCAGAGACTGTGAAATTTATAGAGGAGAAAGTGGGAAAAGGTTTCGAAGATATGGGCACAGGAGATAATAGCCTGAAGAGAACAGCAATGGCTTTTGCTGTAAGATCAAGAATCAACTAATGGGAACTCATAAATTACAAAGCTTCTGTAAGGCAAAAGACACTGTCAAAAAGACAAAAAGGCCACCAACAGATTGGGAAAGGATCTTTACTTATCCTAAATCAGATCGGGGATTAATATCCAATATATATGAAGAACTAAAGAAGGTGGACTCCAGAAAAACAAATAACCTCATTAAAAAATGGGTCTCAGAGCTAAACAAAGAATTCTCACGTAAGGAATATGGAATGACTGAGAAGCACCTGAAAAAATGTTCAGCATCCTTAATAATCAGGTAAATGAAAAAGAAAACAACCTTGAAATTCCACAATCAAAAAATCCGGTGACATCAGATGCTGGCGAAGATGTGGAGAAATAGGAACCCTCCTCCATTTTTGGTGTGATTGCAAGCTTGTACAACCACTCTGGAAATCAGTCTGGTGGTTCCTCAGAACATTGGACATAGTACTACCGGAGGATCCCACAATACCTCTTCTGGACATATATCCAGAAGATGTTTCAACCGGTACGAAGGACAAATGCTCCACTATGTTCATAGCAGCCTTATTTATAATAGCCAGAATCTGGAAAGAAACCAGATGCCCCTCAACAGAGGAATGGATACAGAAAATGTGATACATTTACCCAATGGAGTACTATTTAGCTATTAAAAAGAATGAATTTATGAAATTCCTAGGCAAGTGGATGGACGTGGAGGGCATCATCCTGAGTGAGGTAACACAATCACAAAAGAACTCACACAATATGTACTCACTGATAAATGGATATCAGCCCAGAAACTTAGAATACCCAAGATATAAGATACAATTTGCTAAACCCAAGAAACTCAAGAAGAACAAAGACCAAAGTGTGGACACTTTGCCCTTCTTAGAATTGGGAACAAAACACCCATGGAAGGAGTTACAGAGACAAAGTTTGGAGCTGAAACGAATAGATGGATCATCTAGAGACAGCCATACCTGGGGATCCATCCCATAATCAGCCTCCAAACGCTGACACCATTGCATACACTAACAAGATTTAGCTGAAAAGACCCTGATATAACTGTCTCTTGTGAGGCTATGTCAGTGCCTGGCAAACACAGAAGTGGATGCTCACAGTCAGCTATTGGATGGAACACAGGGCCCACAATGGAGGTGCTAGAGAAAGTACCCAAGGAGCTAAAGGGGTCTGCAACCTTATAAGTGGAACAACAATATGAACTAACCAGTACCCTCGAAGCTCGTGTCTCTAGCTGCATATGTATCAGAAGATGGCCTAGTTGCCCATTAGTGGAAAGAGAGTCCCCTTGGTCTTGCAAACTTTATATGCCTCAGTACAGGGGAACACCAGGGCCAAGAAGTGGGAGTGGGTGGGTAGGGGGAGTAGTGGGGGAGTGTATGGGGGACTTTTGGGATAACATTTAAAATGTAAATGAAGCAAATATCTAATTAAAAAATAAATTAAAAAAAAACAAAATAAAATAAAATAAAAAAGAAATGAGGCAAATTCCCTTTCCCTCCATATGAAACCTGGAGATCACTGTTCAATGAGTGGTAACATTTAAATACTTCATCTCATGTTGAATCTGATAGGAGGACAGTAGCTCTAATGGCTGTTTAATTGTAGTTCTTTCATTTGTACCTTTAGTCCACAGGATCTTCCTCAGCAGCCCTTTGGCTGAGTGAGAATCCTGAATGTTCCATGCATCTTATAGAGGATGATAAATGGGAGGTTTACATTGTTAGTGAAAAGTGTGCTCCAGGAAGTATTTCTTTTGAAAGACTATAACTTCCTTTTGACTGTATTTTCAGTTGTGCTTCTCTTATTGTTGAGGTCTGGTATAGTCAATATTAAACTGAGAAAAGAAATTTCAAAGTGGATGATGATTAGAATATATGCTGTTTAGTGTATTTATGTGCAAGTTTGTCTTTTTTATTTGTGTGATTATAGCTACATATGTGCCTGCTATAGTTGTATTTGGAGGTCCTGGATAATCTGGAGAACAAAGGATAAAATGTTTGTTCCTGGCATATATGTCCTTAGGGGAAGCGGTTATTTTGTTACCACCTATTACAGACTACCTAGCTTAAAAGCTTCCAAAGATATCCTCTTCTTTTTCTCTTCTGTCTCAAAGGTTGAGCACTGGGATTCCAGACTCATGCTCCCACCCACATCTAGCAGATAGATATTTCTCTACCAGTGAAATAAGTCAATTCAAACCAGATTTGAATATATTAATGGCAGATTTACTGGTAAAAGGCCCTTTTGTGAGTTTACTGATCCTCAAGGCAAAGGCCAGGGCAATCACTTTGAAAAAGAGAGGGTGGGGGTAAAAAGAGAAAGAGAAAAGAGAGAGAGGGGGGAGGGAGGGAGAGAGAGGGGAGAGAGAGAGAGAGGGGGGGTGAGGGACAGGGGGCGAGGGAGGTGGGAGAGAGGGAGAGAGGGAGAGAGGGAGGGAGGGAGGAGAGCAAAATCTATGGCTTATATATGGAGGAGCCTCTGGTGGAATGATGAAAGGGCAGCCAAGCCACTCGGCCTGGAAAGTTCAGTGCCGGTAACAGGACTGAGGGTCTGCGGAGAACCTGGTGGCTAAGTCTGCTTTGACATATAAAATATGTACCTCAGTCACTTGTCCTGGAGTCCAAAACCAAATGCTAACCATTTGTGGGTTTGCCATATTATGCTTGCATTCTAAGTGTTTCATGCACTGAGCCATCTACCAAACTCAGTTTCTGAGTTTTAAGAATTTTATGACTATTAAAGACAACTGACCATGTAATGTATCTAGCAAGGCCACTGTAAATCGAACTTTTATTTTATTTTTTAAACAATTTTTATTAGATTAGATATTTTCTTCATTTACAATTCAAATGCTATCCTGAAAGTGCCTTATATGCTCCCCTGCCCTGCTCTCCAACCCACCCACTCCTGCTTCCTGGCCTTGGCATTCCCCTGTATTGGGGCATATAATCTTTGCAAGTCCAAGGGCCTCTCCTCCCAATGATGGCGGATCAGGCCATATTCTGCTACATATGCAGCTAGAGACATGAGCTCAAGGGGTACTGGAACTTTTAAAGACTCATGCTTATATTCTTAATAAATGTGTCTCTCTGGTACATTGCCAAGTGGGTGATACTCCCTGACTGTTAGTGTCTTAAAAATATGGCACATCCTGGTCAGCATAAGAGAGAACCTTATTTTTATTTCAATGCACTTAATTCTGCTAAACTTAGAAACACAAGTGCCATTGTCATTTGGTCTTTCTGAATTGGTCTAGTTGTTTCTTTCTCCACATGACACTCCCCACCACTTCCCTTTTTGTTGTTGTTGTTGTTCTTTTTTTGTGTGTGGACTCAGTCTTAGACAGAACATTAAGAACAAAAACAATGAAATCAGCATCCGAAGACTTAAACACTACCAGTTCCTTGTTTTCTATTGAAGAAAAATCTCTGTTTTGTAAAAACAAAAACAAAACATAAAACACAAAACAAAACACAAAATACAAAACAAATCAAAAAACAAAAACAAAAACAGAACAAAAAAATATTCCAACATCAGTTTTCCAACTGACAACTCCAAATTATTGCAATCAATAAGTGGTGGGCAGTCAACAAACACAATGTCTTGATCTCCCAGAGGCAATGAATATTGAGGAGAATGACTCACCTTGCTGTTAACTATTGTAGTGGTCTGAATGAGAATTGCCTCCATGGGCTTATATATTTGAAGTCATCTTTAGCAATTATCAGACATGTTTGGGGTATATAGCCTGATTGAAAGAGGTGTGCCAATTTGGGTGGACTATGAAGTTTCTAAAGACCAAATCATTCCCTGCCCCCTCTCTCTCTTTTGTAGTTACTCTCTTAACATTTGTGTTCTTAGATACTCCGACACCATCCTTACCTGAGTGCTGCCATTTTCCCACCATGGATTCACCCTCTGAAGGTGGAAATAAATTCTCAAATTAAGTGATTTATTTTTTTGGTTGTCTTGGTCATGGAGTCTCTTCACAACAATACAAAAGAAAATCAGTCAACGATATATATTAAGGTTTGGTCTTTTGGTATGTATTGTAGTGCTAAGTACTGGTACATAAGGCCTGGTTGCTCCCACATATGAGAGAATTTGCAGGTAGACCCAAGTGATTCTATGTAATCTGATTCCCATGGTCAATAGCTGGTCAGAATTTGATAGGCAAGGATTAAGGTTCCTGGGCTTGGGGTCAGAAAAGGACCATGTGAGGAAGGGGGAGAGAATAAGGTGAAGAAAGAAGTAAGCCTTCATCAGGTAGGTAAATCATGAAAACATAGCCATGAGTACTAGCTAATTGGAGTTAAGAGCTGCAGATATGGAACATGGCAAATTATAAAATTGGGTTATGCATGGGAAAATAGATTCTACTAGCATAGAGTGTAGACATCTGCCAGGTCTAATGCTGATTAAGGCTTATTATAAATAAAAAGCTTTTGTGTCTTTTATCTTGAAATAATAATCAAAAACTAAAAAATCAAATAATAAAAGGTAGAAGCTCCTTATTGAGATTAAATATTTTCAACAATAACATGTATTTGAAATACTATGGGAAATACTATGTCTGCAAATGAAAATGAGATACTCTTTTCAGAGAGCTATGGACTATGAGAAGGAAAAATCAACCTTGCTTCAAAAAGACAGAAGAAATAGGTTTCAGCTTTAGAAGAAACTGAGAATTATTGATGATATTAGCTCTGGGATGTTCTTGTCTTTATCAATAATCCAACTGACAAGTTATATTGGAGAGCTTTAGAACTTCTGTGTTTTTCTTTATGTTATTTTGTTGGCATGCAAAAAATGTGTGATTGTATCTGTGTGTGTGTGTGTACATTTGCAAGTATGCTTGTGGAAGCTGGAACTTGACATCAGAAGTATTTCTTGATTACTCTACATCATATTAACTGAGACGAACTTCTCTGTCAAACCCATAGGTCACCTATATTGCTAGTCTAGGAATCCAGTTTGCTTTAGAAATCACCTCTTCATATTTTGAACAAAGAATTAAAGGAGATCTTAGGTGTGAACTCGGCAGAGGGTCCCAAGTTCCCCACAGGACTCTGCAGGCACCATACCACATCCAGGATCTTGAGATCACTGGTGAGTGGAACACAACATCTGATCCAAAAACCCTGGAGAGTCTTGTGCCAGCAGGAACAGAGACAAAGAGAACCCACTCAACCAACAGCTGGGGTTCCTTTTTGGGCGCTAACTTGGCAGGCCCTAGCACACCCAGGATCTTGGGATCACTGAGACCAGTCTACACAGGAGAGCACTATGATTTAAAAAAAGAAGAAAAGAAAAAGAAAAATGTTAAAGGAGAAGTTACCACATGCCTACTTGGGCATTTATCTGGGTTCTGGAGATCTGTAATTTCTATCCTTATGTTTGCATAGCAAGAGCTTTTAACTGTGAGCCACTTTTCTAGCCTCCAGAGAGAAATTTCTTTTCAATTGGGGTGTACATTCTTTTAGGAGCAAGATTATAGCTTTCCAGGTATCCTAGTTACTTGCTGTGAAAACACACCATGACTAAAGATAAGATGGAGAAGAAAGGGGAAGAATAACAGTCCATAAGAGAAGTCAAGGCAGGAACTCAAATAGGGCAGAAGCTGATTCAAAGGCCATAGAGTGGTGCTATTCACTGCCTTGATCCTCATAGTTTGCTTATCCTGCTATCTTATAGACTTCAAAACTGCCAGCCCAGAAGTGGTCCTACCAATAGTAGGCTATAACCTCCCACATCAATCATGAGTTAAGAAAATTCCCTACAGGCTTGCCTATACCATTATGGAGGCATTTTTTTTTCAGTTGAGGTTCCTTCCTATTGGATAACTATAGCTTATGCAAATTTGAAATAAATACTAGCCACCACAATTGATTCCATTTCATACAAACATATCACTGACTGGTCATAACCTTTCCCTTTTTGTTAATCCCTAACACAACACTCTAATATCAACACCACAACATAAAACAGTTTATAAACTTGAAATATCTTACAGTGTCATAAAGTCAAACACATAAATGCTCGAAATTTCAATAAAATATTCAAAATCTCTCTAAATTTCAAAGTGTCTTCAAAATTTCAATCTCTATACTGGCCTCCTGTAACATAAAATAGAAGTTAAATACTTTCTTATTCCAAGAGGGAAGAGCTAAATCATAATCACAATGGTTCAAAGCAAAATCAAACGCAACACAAAAATAACTCAGTGTCTAAAGTCTGAGAATCCCTTTAATCTTCTGAGTCCTCCAAAGGACTTGGGTCACTTCTCTGCTGCCACTCTTTCTTATCCACACAGTTTGGCTTAGGTACCACTGCAGTCCATGGCTGCTGCTGTCATGGCAGATATTTCTCATTTCAGCCATTTTCAAAATCCTGAGATCTTCTGCTACAACTGGGCTACAATTGCCTCTCCTTGGCTTTTTTAAGGGACTTTAGATGTTTTCCATGTTCTCTTATGGCCCTAAATAACTGGTATCATCTAGATGAATCTAATACTTCCAAATTTGGTTTACATCCTGACATACAACTTTGACTGCCTCAGGCACACAGATTCTGTGTTCTGACTCTATGAAAACAATTCCCTAAAGAATTTGCCTCAACAATATCCATCTCTTATTAATCACTACTAATGTCTCATCCCCAGCTGATCAGTATGGTTGTCTTGTAAAGCAACAATTTTACTTTAGTGGTTTCTATATCTTGTTAATCACAGTCAATTCCTCAGCTCTACTTGACTACCCATCAATTTTAACTTAAAACATGCAATGGCCCTGCTAGACTCTTTAGATTTCAAATTTCCCTTTGGAATTTTACAAGCCAGTCTTCTTTCATTGTCACTTCGGCCAACACCCTGTCTCCTAAGGTTCCACAGAGAAGTTCATCAAGCTTTGACTACTCCATGGATTTCCCCATGCAAAACTCCAAGTCTGTCCTCAATCCTCCACAAAAATTATGGTCAGTTTAGTCACAGCAATACCCTACAATCTTTATCGTTTCTTCTTTTTTCTTTTATTTTTATTACATATTTTCTTTATATACATTTCAAATTTCAAATGTCATCCCTAAAGTTCCCTATACCCCTCCTTGCTCCCCTACCCACCCACTCCCACTTCTTGACCCTGGTATTCCCCTGTACTGGGGCATATAAATTTTGCAATACCAAGGAGCCTCTCTTCCTAGTGATGACTGACTAGGCCATCTTCTGCTATGCAGCTAGAGACACAAGCTCTGGGGGTGCTGGTTAGTTCATATTGTTGTTCCACCTATAGTTATGCAGACCCTTTCAGCTTCTTGGGTGCTTTCTCTAGCTTCTCCATTGGGGGGGCCTGTGTTACATCTTATAGATGACTGTGAGCATCCACTTCTGTATTTGTCAGGTACTGGCATAGACTCACACAAGACAGCTATACCAGGGTCCCTTCATCAAAATCTTGCTGGCATATGCAATAGTGTCTTGGTTTGGTGGCTGATTATGGGATGGATTTCCAGATGGCATACTCTCTGGATAGTCCATCTTTTACTACCGGAAGATCCAGCAATACCCCTCCTGGGCAAATACCCAGAAGAAGTTCCAACTGGTAATAAGAACACATACTCCACTATGTTCATAGCAGCCTTATTTATAATAGCCAGAAGCTAGAAAGAACCCAGCTCAACAGAGGAATGGATACAGAAGATGTATTACATTTACACAATGAAGTACTACTCAGCAATTAAAAACAATGGATTTATGAAATTCTTGGACAAATGGATGTATCTGGAGGATATCATCCTTAGTGAGGTAACCCAATCACAAAAGAATTCATTAGATATGCACTCACTGATAAGTGAATATTAGCCCAGAAACAGAATCCTCATCATTTCTATCATAATAATGGTTTCTACTGTCATGCTGAAACACCTTGACCAAAAGAAGCTTGAGAAATGGAGAATTTCACATAGGTTTCTATATAACAGATTATCATGGAAAATTGTCAAGATAGAAAATCAAGGTAGAACTATGTAGGAAGGAAATGATTCAGAGGCCATGGAGCACTTCAGATTTAGGCAAGTTGGGACAGTAGGTCACCACAAATCTTTTTCATGTTAGAGATTTTCATAGTTTGATGGACATGGATTTAGATGAGCCAATGGAGCCTTTTCTTACCAAGTATGGCTGGCCATTTAAGTGATTATGTGATGATACTGCCCCTGGAATAGAGCCAGCAGGGTATAGGCCTCTCCAGGTATGGATGTTGCTGTGATATATATATATATATATATATATATATATATATATATATATATATATATATATATAACATATATATAACTTCATGGTCTTCCTTTGAGAAGTATTCTCCCTACCAAGGTAACTGCGAAAAGACTTTGCTATAATTAGAGCAGAACAAGCCCATGAAGCAAGATTTTATTTATGTCTCATCAAATACTAAGAGCTGAGACCTTCAGGACAGCCCTTAAGGCTGTGGAAAAGAACTCTGAAAGCATTAGTTTCTAAATATATAATTTGTCAAGTATGTAAAATATAAGGAGGACATGTGAATCATATGAGGGGATCATGAAACTCAAAGAACAGATGTAGTTGTTTCTTGTCAGGAAGATATAAAGGCAAGCTGGGACAGAGTTAGTTTGGACCTAGGTGTGATTTAAATGGTAAACTCATGACAAGGTCCAACCCAACTAATTTATTGTTTGTGCTTAACAAAGGTTAAGTAGAGCTCTGAGTTCATTTGAAATGTTAATAAAAAATAGGTTCTAGCTGTCATTTTTATAGAATCCAGGGGATATGTTCAAGGGGAAGGTGATTCATAGGATAATTAAAAGGAACCTGAAATAATGACTGAACTGATATATAAATGAAAGACTGGGCTTTTGATTGGCAAGTGATGGCCTTTCCAGAGAGTTTTTAGAATAGCAAGAGAAAGCTATTGAGCAGAAAACACACACACACACACACACACACACAGAGAGAGAGAGAGAGAGAGAGAGAGAGAGAGAGAGAGAGAGAGAGAGAGAGAGAGAGAGAGAGAACTAACTGGAAAGTTATATCCAGTAAAATAGAGGCTGTCAGCTTTCAGCTTGTAACACAGGATTAGACTTTGAGTCATTTCTCTCACCACTCCCAAACACCCCTTCCTCAGAAAAATACATCTCTAAGATGAGCTGGTCCTTGGAAATTTCTTGTGTGTGTGTGTGTGTGTGTGTGTGTGTGTGTGTGTGTGTGAGAGAGAGAGAGAGAGAGAGAGAGAGAGAGAGAGAGAGAGAGAGAGAGAGCTGAATCTCACTGCCAATGTCCAAAAGGTACACTATAAGGTAAATTAGAAGAGGCTAGAAAAGGAGTGAAAACCAATCAATGAGCACAGGGTGACGGGTGTCTTTTCTCAAAAGCTATACACCTTAATTTTGAAAGGGTCTCTCACTATGGCCAGGGTCTCACAAGTTGGTACAAAGATAATAAGTAAGCTACAGAATTCCCTGTCTCTTCCACTTGAGAGTTGATTTCACAACTGAGCAGCACCATGCTCACCTCAATTTTATGCAGATTCTGAGTATCAAACTCATGTACTCATGTTTGTATGGAAGCATTTTACCAATTGAGTCATATCCCTAGCTCTTCTCCTTTATAATTATAATCAAATTAAACTCATTTTCCCCAAGTTTCATGGTGTTTATTATAGCAATAGAAAACATAAGAAAATATATAGTAGTTCAATTACAATCATCCCCAAAAATTTCTTAAACTAGTAGTGTGAGTTTAGTCAGCTATATATAAGAAATATCGTTTGTCTTTAGTTTATAGTGTTAAGAGGAGTCCAGAAAATAATTTCTAAGAAGTCCAAGGGAACAATGTTAGTAAGCTGGAAAATTGCCTGTTGAATCCAGGGACTCTGATTTAATAATGATAAAACTCCATGTTTGAAGGATGTGTTATATAAATGTTTAACTGAGAGAAAAAAATGTAAGATAAAATTTGGGAGTATTTATTAAACTCACAAGTATTAATTTTTCTTCCTTAATAGAGCATTTTGACATTTCTAAGGTTGAAGTTTTTATATTATTTCTAAGGACCAGTGTTCCTAGATTGTAAAATCTAGCGTCCAATCAATTAAGAATACCCATGTGCCCTTGTTCTGAAATGCAGGCTGATTATAAGCAGAGTACTAGAATTTTTCAGAAGGACTGATTTATCAAGTATGTACATTCTAATCTTGAATGCCTAGAAGAGAGGGGATTGCTGGAGCATTTTACCTAATTTCTTATGGAGAAAAATAAATGCTATATTTTCAGGTTATTGGAGCAAAGATCTAGAAAAAATGTCAGCATGTCTGGTAATATATACAGCCTAATTGAGGTACTAGGCCTGGGGTGCCTAATGTTAAGAGTTGTTACTAACTTAACCTAAAAGAAACTTTGTATTTAGACAACTGTAAGTGTATTTATTGATGCATATATTGCATCTAATATAATAAGAAGAAATAACTTGTGATTTTTTTGACCTTTGGAATGAGATGGAAAAAGTGAAAAGGTACTGTTGTCATTTTAGACAACTTTTCATGCTGTAAGTTAAATGTATGTGATAAGGTTGTCAAGGAAGGGTAACTTGAGGCCATGGTTCATTCCTCATGGATCACTGGTTCAAAATCCAAATTCTAAATTAATGGATATAATAAAGCATGATTGATCAGTGGTGACTTTAAGGCCAGGGGCTATCCTTCAGAGGTCACTGGTCCAAGAAAGCAAGAGAAAATGTGAACCAGTTAAATATCTTTCCATCACGGTCTCTGACTTGAGTTTCTACTCTGATTTCCTTCAGCAATAGATTGTGACTTTAAAGTATAATCAAATTAAACTCATTTTCCCCAAGTTTCATGGTGTTTATTATAGCAATAGAAAACATAAGAAAAGATATAGTAGGTCAATTACAATCATCCCAAAAAATTTCTTAAATTAGTAGTGTGAGTTTGTGTGAGGGGCAAATAAAATTCTATTATCTCAAATAAGAGCATGAAGACTGAAAGAAAGATGAGTAACTGAAATTCCCATCCCAACACCCGATGAAGCTTGCATCCCTGAAGCTCTTTGCACAACTTTGAACAATTTTCAGGGACTTTGACTGGTTGGAGACTCTCCTTTTTCTGGCAGTCATTATCTTGTGACTCTTGTAATGTTCAGGAACTTTCTGGAATCTTGAGGTGCTTTGCTTCCTGAGCCTTAAAGCTTTATTATGTCCTGAGACTCAATGGGCTACCTCTAGAAAATAAAATATTTC